>NW_027362912.1:1912251-2549669 GCF_046119375.1 Phyllobates terribilis
GGAAAGTGGCATGTTCCGGTGGCAAGCCAACGGGAAAGTGGCGTGCTCCGGTGGCAAGCCAACGGGAAAGTGGCGTGCTCCGGTGGCAAGCCAGCGGGAAAGTGGCGTGCTCCGGTGGCAAGCCAACGGGAAAGTGGCGTGCTCCGGTGGCAAGCCAACGGGAAAGTGGAGTGCTCCGGTGGCAAGCCAACGGGAAAGTGGCGTGCTCCGGTGGCAAGCCAACGTGAAAGTGGCGTGCTCCGGTGGCAAGCCAACGGGACTGTGGCGTGCTCCGGTGGCAAGCCAACGGGAAAGTGGCGTGCTCCGGTGGCAAGCCAACGGGAAAGTGGCGTGCTCCGGTGGCAAGCCAACGGGAAAGTGGCGTGCTCCGGTGGCAAGCCAACGGGAAAGTGGCGTGCTCCGGTGGCAAGCCAACGGGACTGTGGAGTGCTCCGGTGGCAAGCCAACGGGACTGTGGGGTGCTCCGGTGGCAAGCCAACGGGAAAGTGGCGTGCTCCGGTGGCAAGCCAACGGGAAAGTGGCGTGCTCCGGTGGCAAGCCAACGGGAAAATGGCGTGCTCCGGTGGCAAGCCAACGGGAAAGTGGCGTGCTCCGGTGGCAAGCCAACGGGAAAGTGGTGTGCTCCGGTGGCAAGCCAACGGGAAAGTGGCGTGCTCCGGTGGCAAGCCAACGGGAAAGTGGCGTGCTCCGGTGGCAAGCCAACGGGAAACTGGCGTGCTCCGGTGGCAAGCCAACGGGAAAGTGGCGTGCTCCGGTGGCAAGCCAACGGGAAAGTGGTGTGCTCCGGTGGCAAGCCAACGGGAAAGTGGCGTGCTCCGGTGGCAAGCCAACGGGAAAGTGGCGTGCTCCGGTGGCAAGCCAACGGGAAAGTGGCGTGCTCCGGTGGCAAGCCAATGGGAAAGTGGCGTGGGCCGGTGGCAAGCCAACGGGAAAGTGGTGTGCTCCGGTGGCAAGCCAACGGGAAAGTGGCGTGCTCTGGTGGCAAGCCAACGGGAAAGTGGCGTGCTCCGATGGCAAGCCAACGGGAAAGTGGCGTGCTTCGGTGGCAAGCCAACGGGAAAGTGGCGTGCTCCGGTGGCAAGCCAACGGGAAAGTGGCGTGCTCCGGTGGCAAGTCAACGGGAAAGTGGCGTGCTCGGGTGGCAAGCCAACGGGAAAGTGGCGTGCTCCGGTGGCAAGCCAACGGGAAAGTGGCGTGCTCCGGTGGCAAGCCAACGGGAAAGTGGCGTGCTCCGGTGGCAAGCCAACGGGAAAGTGGCGTGCTCCGGTGGCAAGCCAACGGGAAAGTGGCGTGCTCCGGTGGCAAGCCAACGGGACTGTGGCGTGCTCCGGTGGCAAGCCAACGGGACTGTGGCGTGCTTCGGTGGCAAGCCAGCGGGAAAGTGGTGTGCTCCGGTGGCAAGCCAACGGGAAAAGGTGTGCTCCGGTGGCATGCTAATGGTAAAGGTGTGCTCCAGTGGCATTCTAACGGTAAAGGTGTGCTGCGGTCACATGCTAATGGTAAAGGTGTGCTCCGGTGGCATGCTAACGGGAATAGGTGTGCTCCGATGGCATGCTAACGGGAATAGGTGTGCCCGGTGGCATACTAACGGGAAAAGGTGTGCTACGGTGGCATGCTAGCGGGAAATGGTGTGCTTCGGTGGCATGATAACGAGAAAAGGGGTACTCCATTGGCACCACAATGGTCAAGGGACTTGGAAATGTCACATGTGAAGTCATACTCGCATAGTGTCTGTTGTTGCAGGGATCAAAAGAGCGACCCGGTGGAACAAGATGTGGACACTGTGCGGCAGATTGTGGTTTAAGGACAGCAAACAGCAAAATAAGACCAAGCAACAGCAAGAAAACAATCCAAGAATTACCGCAGCAGACAAGTAAGTGATTGTGATTCTTTTAAACGGTGATGTATGATCAGATGAAGTGGAATGCAGTAAGTTTGGAAATATGATTAACATGTTAATAAAGTGTCTGAAATGTATGAGCGAGAAAGAGAAAAAGGTGGATTGTTACAGGGGGACAGCTGAGAGTAGGGAGTTGCAGAGAAAGTCCTTGTGACAGGTTTAGGATGTATACGGCTGTTTATTGTCTCCTCCACATACAAAGGCAGGAGATGAGACTATTGAACTTGGAGTTGTCAGTAATGTTGGAGGTGAAATTAATAAAGCAAGTAAAATGGGAAAGAAAAAAAGGGGTTGTATGTTTGCCTGGTCAGAGGGATGTTTGCCTGGTCATGGGGATGTTTGTCTGGTCAGAGGGATGTTTGCCTGGTCAGAGGGATGTTTGCCTGGTCAGGGGGATGTTTGCCTGGTCAGGGGGATGTTTGCCTGGTCAGGGGGATGTTTGTCTGGTCAGGGGGATGTTTGTCTGGTCAGAGGGATGTTTGCTTCACGTTGGGGAAGAGGGAAAGGACTGAATAATCCAGCACCTGTCCTATCCACAGGATGGTCAGCTAGTGCCGCCATTGGGAAAGAGCTGACCTAGTGTCACTATCAATCATCAGAGTCTGCAGTACAACTGATTAGGGGTCCAGCAGGGGGGCGCTGATGACACAGGTGGACCTTGGGCGGTTTTCCGGATGCGGACGCTGCACCTAGAGGGTTTTCTTCATGTAATTATCCTCCTCACATTGCAGACTTGTGAACTTTATAAATTTTCTTCATTTGCTTATTTTCTTCCTTCTCTCCCAAACACGTTGCTGAAGTGCTGTCTCACCCCCACTGCCCCCATCCAGAAGCTTCTTGTGGCTGCTGTTCAGTGAGATTTGTCCTCTATATACCAGCAGTCTGTGTATGGGCCTGTCTCTGTCTGATCCTCTCTGCTCTCCACCCCTGCACTCAGACATGGGAAACCCTGTACTCGGATTACTTCACATCTTGGTGAACAACAGCTGAAAGGACCCTATAAAGGAGCCTGTACCAGGCAGGTGACAGCGGTGCAGCATTGTGCTTGTGGGGGCAATCGGGCGGTGGAGTCAGAAATTGGGGAATACTTGGGTGCTCTCTGGACGGACAATATTAGTGCTGCAGTAATTTCCCACAAGTTTTTGCACAGAGCGGCCACTAATATAGAATAAAGTAAAACAATTGTGCCCTGTAAATAATGGCTGTGCTTTGCTACAAATGCTTCATGTTTGCAGGAGGTTTTTTTTTCTTTAATAAATTTTATTTAGTTTATAATTGATTTTTTCTCTTTCTGCTAGATATCAGGACATGATAGAGGCCGTACGGGACTGATATAAGAAGTTCTTGGCTGAGAAGGAAAGAAGCTTCATTCCTCCATGAGCTGCAGTTCTTTGTGTCCAGTCGGGAACTCTATTAGTAAGTAGATTTTATCACCGGCGCAGACATTTCTGGGAAGGTTCCAATTGGCCGAATACAAGATGTTCATTAAACTCTTCATTAGAAATAAACGTCTGGTTATCATCCACAATACTTAATACCGGTCACTTGTCACAAATTTGTATATTTTTACCTGTTATAAAATGCTGCTCATCCCTTGAATCTTTTCTTTTTTTTTGTCATTTTAGACAAAACATTACATATTCCTGACAAGTCCCAGGTCTTTTCACACCACTCGTTTTGCAGGTTCTTTAATGCTACAGCACTTATGTTATTGGGGTCATTTTTGTGCAGTTTGCAGTTACATGATTTTTTATACATGTTTTTTTTTAGCTTTGTCTTGTTATTACATCACATTCATCTTTTTCCTCTCTTGCTTTCCTGGACTGAAGGAAACATATCTCCAAGTCACTCTGAGCTGCCGGCAGGAGAGATGGACCCTCAGGAGCCTCCTAGTCTTCAGAATCCACATGAAGGAGAAGTCCAAGAACAAGAAAGGCCTCCGACAGCAGAGCAACCTGTCCACCAAAAAGTCCCAGAAGAAGAAGCGATGGTCCCGCAGCTCATCTGTGTTTTTCCTAAATGTGGATTATACTTTTACTGATTGTAATTTTCTTGGTCGATACCAGATAAAGTTTTGGATGACAACTGTCTGAACTTGTGTCTTATTTTACATTTCTCCTTTTTTCTTCTTGCTTCCCCTCCAGTGAGATCTGGCTTAGGTGATAAAAGCCTTTCTCTATCCGGTATTTTTGCAGCAGGCTGGAGAATGACTTTCTGGATGATAACTTGCCTTAGTCTCAGATGCCCATACACTAGTTAGCTTTAGACCGGACGCTTGTCCACACAACACATCCCGACTCCCCCATATACATGAATGTGGTTATATGTGTGGGGGAGATGGCCCCATACACAGCACATGGTCGGCTGCTCCAGCAAAAATCCTTGGGTTTGACCTACCTTCCTGTAATATATATGGGGGGCCATTAGTTGGATGTTTGCAGGACCCCTCTTTGTCCGACAGCTTCCCTCCCCCACACATAGCAAGCAGTGTACATACAAGCTCCCTTCCCGCACATACAGTATATATAGCACATAAAGAAAAAACCTAGAAGTCTAAACTGAAACATAAATTGATGTGCATGCAAAATGTAAATGCATGTTCACACACGGCCACTAGACAAAGAAAAACCAAAGACAAGCAAAATACCCAAGTAACTGGAAGTAAATGGGTAAATCGCACAGTGCAAAAATAATAAATAATGAAGGGTATTTAGTTAACATAATTTTGATCAAAATAATGTAAAAGCTATCCCGCCACGTCATAGCAACCCTTATGGGACAGTCCTAACTCTAATATTAAAACCTTACCATTTGTCAAGTGACGTACATATGGATAAGGGCAGAGAGACTAACCCCCTAGTAGAAGCATAGACCTGAGGCAGAATAAACATTTCAGCTCAGACAAAGGGTGGCCACACCCTAATATGTACTAAAGCACACTGAACTACAAAGAAAAAACCTAGAAGTCTGAACTGAAACATAAATTGATGTGCATGCAAAATGTAAATGCATGTTCACACAAGGACACTAGACAAAGAAAAACCAAAGGCAAGCAAAATACCCAAGTAACTAGAAGTAAATGGGTAAATCGCAAAGTGCAAAAATAATAAATAATGAAGGGTATTTAGTAGTGAAGAGCGAGCACTAAAATGCTCGGATGCTCAAAGCTCGGGCCGAGCTCGCCATGATACTCGGTTGCTCGACCTGAGCCACGAGCCCAATGTTAGTCTATGGGAGACCCGAGCATTTTCGCGGCGGCATCCCCGGCTGTCTTTTAAAAGCCTAACAAGTGCCCAAAACGATAGTGACAGTGCTCAAATGACATGGGGACAGCATGGGGATCGCCCCAGGAAGCATTTCTGACCCCCAGGTCACTTCTGTCAACAACGTGGTCAGAGGTATTAAGCCACTTTTAAGGGCTCACAATAAAACGTTCAAAAACTAAACTGAAACTGCTTTCCTGTGAAATATGTTAAGGAAGTTCCTTTCCAGGGTAAAGACTTGTGTATAAGGAAAAATAAATAACAAAAAAAAAAAAATACTCCTCCACACCTTGGGCTATGTTCACAAGTAGCATTTTTAATGTGTTTTTGCACTTTTGTATTGCTTCAACCGTGACAAATGCATTCACCGGGAAATGTCATTTTAACATTTTACAACCTTATCTGGCCATGTGCTGTGTGACACATGCATACAGTGCTGAAAAGACATGGGGACAGCATGGGGAAGACCCCTGGAAGCATCTCTGACTCCCCGGTCACTGCCTAAAAGTGTGCCCATCAGAAGTCATCCTTGCAGCATCAGAAGATGCAGACTTGCAACTATCCCCGTGCAAGTTCTTGTCCCAGGGCAGGGTTCAATTGTACCTCCCCCATTCCTTGCAATGCAAGCGCAAATATGCAGCCAACCACCCACCCACCCCCAGGCTGCAATACCATACTGCTTGCTTGCACTTGAAATTGGGCCTTTTAGGCATGTGGAGGTGGAATCTGGCCACCATGTCATGGCAGCGTTGGCGGCCTGGTATCCATACTCAGTCCCCAGCCGCCCGGCGGCGGGGTGTCCACACTCGGTCCCCAACCGCCAGGGGGCGGCCGGGTGTCCATACTCGGTCGCCAGCCGCCTGGGGGCAGCCGGGTGTCCATAAACGGTCCCCAGCCGCCCCTATTTCTCCTTGGAACATCCACCCACACACTTTTCTTAGCCTGGCCTGCTTTAGGGCAGCATTGGACGAGCCCACCAGAGAACCAGACTCCTCCGGTGGGCCCTGGCTTCTCCATCAGGGGAGTTGAGAGTGCCAAGGTGAGGACCATGATGATGATACAAGTTAGCATCTGCTTTGTTTTGTTGGAATGCAAGCGCATGTATGTAGTAGCGGCAAGGCCTGAGGTGGTCAGCGTTTTGGCGCATATCCTACCTCCTCCGAGGATTGCTGGATGTTTTCCTGCTACTATCCCAGTTCTATGACTCCCGTTAAAACAAAGCTTCAGGTGATGAATGATGGATGAGGTGGTGGCAAAGGAGAGCAGGAGGAACAGGGACCATTCACATCAATATCAGGCCAGTCAACCACATATGTCTTGTAGGATATGTTTCTGTAACAAAAGGAGCGGTTTGGCTACACAGTTATAGGGCATACAGTGAGTGCAATGTCTACCAAAAATTTCGAGGCACTCCAATGTACCTTGGAAATGACATGGAGGTCAGAGGGCCTTAACTAAACAGTTTTTTCCATTTATAGCAACTGGGTCTCCTGTACACTGTTGGCCTAAACAGTGAATGGAAGGCTTTCCAAAAATTATGAGGAACTGCAATGCCCCTTGAAACAGACGTGGATTACAGCGTACTAAAAACCTTCTACCCACTATTGGGGAGTGGGTCTCCCTTAGTATTCGCCTTTGCATTGAAAAGCAAAAGCTGACTAAAATTAGGAGGAAATGCAATGTCCGTTGGAAGAGTTGTGGAGGTTAGAGGTAATTAAAAACAACATTTCAATGCCCCTAGGAAGAGCTGTGGAGTTCAGAGTGGCTTAAGAAGACTGTTTTAATGTCCCTTTGAAGAGACATGGAGGTCACAGTAGCTTAACAAGATGGTTTTAATGCCCCTCGGAAAAGACGTGGAGGTCCCAGTAGCTTAACCAGACGGTTTGAATGCCCCTCGGAAGAGGGGCTTTTAATGCCCCTTCCAAGAGCCATACAGTACAGCATAGTACAAACATTATTCCCATTATTGGGGAGTGTGTATCCCATAGTCATTGCTTATGCCTTCCAAGCAAAAGCTGCCAAAAATTGGGACGGAGGAACTTGCAATGCCCCTTACAAGAGCCATGCAGTACAGCATATTCCAAACATTATTCCCATTATTGGGGAGTGGGTCTCCCATAGTCTTTGCTTATGCCTTCCAAGCAAAAGCTGCCAAAAATTAGGACGAAGGAGCTTGCAATGCCCCTTACAAGAGCCATGCAGTACAGCATATTACAAACATTATTCCCATTATTGGGGAGTGGGTCTCCCATAGTATTTGCTTATGCCTTCCAAGAAAAAGCTGCCAAAAATTAAGAGGAACTGCAATGCCCGTTCGAAGAGTCGTGGTTAGAGTTAATTAAAAACAACATATCAATGCCCCTTGGAAGAGCAGTGGAGTTCAGAGTGGTTTAACAAGACGCTATTAATGCCCCTTAAAAGAGATGTGGAGGTCCCAGTAGCTTAACAAGACGGTTTTAATACCCCTTGGAAAAGTGGTGGAGGTCCCAGTAGCTTAACAAGATGGTTTTAATACCCCTCGGAAAAGTGGTGGAGGTCACAGTAGCTTAAGAAGACGCTTTTAATGCCCCTCAGAAGAAACGTGGAGATCCCAGTAGCTTAACAAGACGGTTTTAATGCCCCTTGGAAAAGTGGTGGAGGTCGCAGTAGCTTAACAAGACGCTATTAATGCCCCTCAGAAGAGACGTGGAGGTCCCAGCAGCTTAACAAGACGGTTTGAATGCCCCTTGGAAGAGACGTGGAGGTCACAGTAGCTTAACAAGACGCTATTAATGCCCCTCAGAAGAGACGTGGAGGTTCCAGCAGCTTAACATGACGGTTTTAATGCTCCTCAGAAAAGTGGTGGAGGTCCCAGTAGCTTAACAAGATGGTTTTAATGCCCCTCAGAAACGTAGTGGAGGTCCCAGTAGCTTAACAAGACTGTTTGAATGCCCCTTGGAAGAGATGTGGAGGTCCCAGTAGCTTAACTGGCCGGTTTAAATGCCCCTTGGAAAAGTGGTGGAGGTCACAGTAGCTTAACAAAACGCTATTAATGCCCCTCAGAAGAGACGTGGAGGTCTCAGTAGCTTAACAAGACGGTTTTAATGCTCCTCAGAAAAGTGGTGGAGGTCCCAGTAGCTTAACAAGACGGTTTTAATGCCCCTTGGAAAAGTGGTGGAGGTCGCAGTAGCTTAACAAGACGGTTTGAATGCTCCTTGGAAGAGACGTGGAGGTCCCAGTAGCTTAACAAGACGGTTTTAATGCTCCTCAGAAAAGTGGTGGAGGTCCCAGTAGCTTAACAAGACGGTTTTAATGCCCCTTGGAAAAGTGGTGGAGGTCGCAGTAGCTTAACAAGACGGTTTGAATGCCCCTTGAAAGAGACGTGGAGGTCCCTGTAGCTTAACAAGACGGTTTGAATGCCCCTTGGAAGAGACGTGGAGGTCCCAGTAGCTTAACAAGACTGTTTTAATGCCCCTCGGAAAAGTGGTGGAGGTCACAGTAGCTTAACAAGACGCTTTTAATGCCCCTCGGAAGAGACGTGGAGGTCCAAGTAGCTTAACAAGACGGTTTGAATGCCCCTTGGAAGAGACGTGGAGGTCCCAGTAGCTTAACAAGACAGTTTTAATGCCCCTCGGAAAAGTTGTGGAGGTCACAGTAGCTTAACAAGATGCTTTTAATGCCTCTCAGAAGAGACGTGGAGTTCCCAGTAGTTTAAGAAGATGGTTTGAATGCCCCTTGGAAGAGAAGTGGAGGTCCCAGTAGCTTAACAAGACGGTTTTAATGCTTCTCGGAAAAGTGGTGGAGGTCCAAGTAGCTTAAAAAGACGCTTTTACTGCCCCTCAAAAAAGTGGTGGAGGTCGCAGTAGCTTAACAAGACGGTTTGAATGTCCCTTGGTAGAGACGTGGAGGTCCCAGTAGCTTAACAAGACAGTTTGAATGCCCCTTGGAAGAGACGTGGAGGTCCTACTAGCTTAACAAGACGGTTTTAATGCCCCTCGGAAAAGTGGTGGAGGTCACAGTAGCTTAACAAGTCGCTTTTAATGCCCCTCAGAAGAGAAGTGGAGATCCCAGTAGCTTAACAAGACGGTTTGAATGCCCCTTGGAAGAGACGTGGAGGTCACAGTAGCTTAACAAGACGGTTAGAATGCCCCTTGGAAGAGACGTGGAGGTCACAGTAGCTTAACAAGATGGTTTTAATGCTCCTCGGAAAAGTGGTGGAGGTCCCAGTAACTTAACAAGATGCTTTTAATGCCCCTCGGAAAAGTGGTGGAGGTCCCAGTAGCTTAACAAGACGCTTTGAATGCCCCTTGGAAGAGACGTGGAGGTCACAGTAGCTTAACAAGATGGTTTTAATGCTCCTCGGAAAAGTGGTGGAGGTCCCAGTAGCTTAACAAGATGCTTTTAATGCCCCTCGGAAAAGTGGAGGTCCCAGTAGCTTAACAAGACGGTTTTAATGCCCCTTGGAAAAGTGGTGGAGGTCGTAGTAGCTTAACAAGACTGTTTGAATGCCCCTTGGAAAAGTGGTGCAGGTCCCAGTAGCTTAACAAGATGGTTTGAATGCCCCTTGGAAGAGACGTGGAGGTACCAGTAGCTTAAAAAGACGGTTTTAATGCCCCTTGGAAAAGTGGTGGAGGTCCCAGTAGCTTAACAAGACGGTTTTAATGCCCCTCGGAAAAGTGGTGGAGGTCCCAGTAGCTTAACAATACGCTTTTAATGCCTCTCAGAAGAGACGTGGAGGTCCCAGTAGCTTAACAAGACGGTTTTAATGCCCCTTGGAAGAGACGTGGAGGTCCCAGTAGCTTAACAAGACGGTTTTAATGCTTCTCGGAAAAGTGGTGGAGGTCCCAGTAGCTTAATAAGACGCTTTTAATGCCCCTCGAAAAAGTGGTGGAGGTCGCAGTAGCTTACCAAGACGGTTTGAATACCCCTTGGAAGAGACGTGGAGGTCCCAGTAGCTTAACAAGACAGTTTGAATGCCCCTTGGAAGAGACGTGGAGGTCCCACTAGCTTAACAAGACGTTTTTAATGCCCCTCGAAAAAGTGGTGGACGTACCAGTAGCTTAATAAGACGCTTTTAATGCCCCTCAGAAAAGTGGTGGAGGTCCCAGTAGCTTAACAAGACGGTTTGAATGCCCCTTGGAAGAGATGTGGAAGTCCCAGTAGATTAACAAGACGGTTTTAATGCTCCTCGGAAAAGTGGTGGAGGTCGCAGTAGCTTAACAAGACGCTTTTAATGCCCCTTACAAGAGCCATACAGTACAGCATTTTAAAAATATTATTCCCATTATTGGGGAGTGGGTCTCCCACAGTCTTTGCTTATGCCTTCCAAGCAAAAGCTGACAAAAATAAGGACGGAGGAACTTTCAATAATGGCAACA
This sequence comes from Phyllobates terribilis, assembly GCF_046119375.1. Taxonomy (NCBI): domain Eukaryota; kingdom Metazoa; phylum Chordata; class Amphibia; order Anura; family Dendrobatidae; genus Phyllobates; species Phyllobates terribilis. The sequence goes on from NW_027362912.1 coordinate 1,922,772, forward strand.
CGGACCACGGTCACCCTAGTGGTATAGTGGTGGTGGAGGCTGAGGATAAGGAGAAGAACATAAAACAGCCGAAATGAGGAAGCGTATACCCATGTGTGGGTGTGAAGCGGTGCATGTGAATACACCTTCCGAAATAACACAGTGGATTTGACTTTATGTTACTCTGCTGTCATTTGGTGGTGATGAGAAGTCTGGCCCAATCCAGCTACTGTTCATTTTGATAAGGGTCAGCTTGTCAGCATTGTCAGTTGACAGGCGAGTGCGCTTATCAGTTATAATTACCCCAGCAGCACTAAAAACACGCTCTAATAACACGCTAGCGGCAGGGCAGGCCAGGACCTCCAAGGCGTACAGAGCGATTTCATTCCAAGTGTCCAGCTTGGATACCCAATAATTAAAAGGCACAGAGGAATCACGGAGGACGCTGGTACGGTCGGCAAGGTACTCCCTCACCATCTTTTGAAACTTTCCACTGCTTGTGAGAGTACCCTGCGCCTCAGGGCCTGTAAGCTGGGCAGGTCTCAGAAAACTGTCCCAGAATGTTGACAGTGTTCCCCTGCCTCTGCTGGATTGGAGTTGCCTCTCTCTCGCTTGTACGCCTTGGTTGGTCAACGAACTGTGACCTCTGCCGCTAGCGTGTTCAGATGGGAATTTTTTTTTAACAGTTCTGCAGCAAGGGCCTTCTGGTACTGCCCCATTTTCGTAGACCTCTCCACCTCAGGAATAAGAGAGTGAAAGTTCTCCTTGTAGCGGGGGTCTAAAAGTGTCACCAACCAGTAATGACTGTCACCCAACATTTTGACAACGCTAGGGTCACAGTTAAGGCAGAGTAACATAAAGTCAGCCATGCGTGCCAGACTGGTAACGGGCAAGACTTCCGTGTCCTCACCAAGATGACGACTGACCATGCTCTCCTCCTCCTCCTCCTCCACCCCCCCCCCTGTCCTCAGGCCACCCACGCTGAACTGACAGTATGACAGTTGTACAGGTACTACCGTCTACAGCGCATGATACAAGCTCCTGTTCTTCCTCCTCCTCCTCTCCCTCATTGTCCCCCAATGCACGTTGGGATGAGATGAGGCTGGGCTGTGTGTAATCGACCGCTACGGCTTCTTGATCCATTTCATCATACTCTGGCTGCAATGCCTCCTCTTTAATTCTCTGCAGAGAGCATTGCAAAAGAAAGACAAGTGGAATGCTGACGCTAATGATGGCGTCATCGCCACTCACCATCTTGGTGGACTCCTCAAAGTTTGTCAAGATGGTACATACAGTACAGACCAAAAGTTTGGACACACCTTCTCATTTAAAGATTTTTCTGTATTTTCATGACTATGAAAATTGTACATTCACACTGAAGGCATCAAAACTATGAATTAACACATGTGGAATTATATACTTAACAAAAAAGTGTGAAACAACTGAAAATATGTCTTATATTCTAGGTTCTTCAAAGTAGCCACCTTTTGCTTTGATGACTGCTTTGCACTCTTGAGAGACTGCCATAAAGACTGAGAGGAGGAGGCATCTTTGCATGCAGTATGGACAGGGGATTGCCATGCACACACAACAGGTGACACCCGCTGACACTGGTCATGGACCCTGGGGTTCGCCCCACAAATTCGGGTGCTTTGCTGCCATGTGCTTGATCATGCTGGTGGTGGTCAGGCTGGTAGTTTTGTCACCCCTGCTGATGCTGGCATGGCAGGTGGTACAAATGGCCTTTTTGGGGATATCAGCAGAGTCTTTAAAAAAATTCCAGACTCTGGAAGACCTACAAGTTGTACTGGCAACGTCCCTCGTGTTGGTGTTATGGGGAACTGTTGCCGGCCTTCTGTGTGCGGCCACCACACTGCTTTTTTCTGCCTGTTGGGGTACTCTGCCTCCCTCACCCTGTCTGCTGCTGGCCTCGCTCTGCATGTCCTCCTGCCACATTGGGTCAGTTACTAGATCATCCACCACCTCCTCCTCTTCCACTTGCGCACCACGATCCTCCTCCTCACTTCCTGGCAATTGTGTCTCGTCATCGTCAACCTCTTGTGACAAATTGCCAGCGTTGACTTCCTCTGGCCGTGGCTGTTCAAATATTTGGGCATCTCTACATGGGATCTCCTCTTCCACCACTTCAAGCGGAGCAGGCGAGGGGCACAAATCTGGAAATGGACCAGTGAACAGCTCTTCAGAGTGTCCAAGTGTGGGATCAGTTGCTGTCTGACGACACTCGGCATGGTGGGAGGGAGGAGCATCAGGGTGAGGAGGAGTATGCGGTCGAGACTCATGGCTACTAAGAGTTGACCGTGTGGAAGACAGACCGGAGGTGGTGGTGCCCAGGTAACTGGAAGTATTATCTGCTATCCAATTAATAACCTGTTCACACTGATCAGTTCGCAATACTGGTGTTGTTCTGTGCTTCCCTAGTAATTCGGTCAAGAAGTGGGAGCGAGAAGATATGGCTGTTGGTTGTGGCACATTTTCACCTTGGCCACGGCCCCGTCCTCTGCATGCACCATCACCAGAACGTCCACTTCCATGTCCCTTGCCACGCGCCTTGCCCATTGTAAAGTAAGTAAAATAGCTTACACTCGCACCATCAATGGAAAAAGGGTAATAAAGTAGATTAGAACCGTGGAAGAGGAAAACCACAGTTCTATTTCTCTGGCCTACACCCGACTCTTTTAAACAATCTGAACAATCAGGGAGAAACTATTACTGTTTTTCTTTACGGAAAAAATACCAAAAGGTGAATAATAGAGATTTTTTACCGTGGAATGGCAAAACCACAGTTATTGTTTACTGGGGTATACCAGAAAATTTTAAATAGATATATTTGTGACGCGCCCCCTGGGACATATTCCTTTTTGAGAGGAATACCCGGCACCGGATCAGATGGGGGGGGTTGTAGTCTCCGAGCGGCTGTGACCCGGTCCCGTGCCCAGGGCGTCAAGCTAAGTGTTATGTGGCAGCTTTACAGATGTTACTAAAGTTCTTTTGTGTCGACTACGCCACCCGTTGTGATGCGGTCACTGTGGCCGCCGCTGCTGCAGGGTCCGCTGAGGCTGATGGTGGATGCGCAGCTTGGTGGGATAACCCCCAACGGGAGGGGTATAGCCTCAGAGGGGACAGGCGCAGAGGATGGGGGTTGTGGTGGTGCGATGCAGCCGGCAATGAAGACAGACTCGGGTTGTGCAGTTAAGGGTGTTTACTTACTGCTGATGTTGTACTGGTCACTCCAGCTGCTAGTGACCACCCGAGCCATGCTGCGTCCACCAGGTCCTGGATCCGGCCAACCCCCAAACAAGTCCAGAGCGTGGCCCTGAGCTCTCCCTCTGTCCTTTCTTCAGCCGTCCCCACCAGTGATTCACCTAGGTCCAGCTCCCTCGGGCCTTCTTTTGGGACACCCTTGGCCCTGGGTTCCCTGACCCTTCATGTGGTGTGCCTTCGGGGTGAATGTGGTGGGTGACCGTGACAGACACTGCCCACGGTCTCCGGTCTCTGGCTGGGGAATGTCTTTGCCCCCACCAGCTTGGGTTCCGGTACCCTCTTGCTGACTCCTCACCCGGTGCTCTAATTTGGGTTCTTGGGTCCCTTCAGTCTTCCCCCTCTGGGTCTTTCTCTGCTCCACTCTCTCTCTCTCCAGGGCTGCTGTTTCCTTCTCTCTCCTCTCCAACTGACTTGTTCTCAGCGTCTGACCCTGATCTAAGTTGGTGCCCTCCTTATATATCCCTCTATGTGTGAGCTCAGGTGACCAGCACCCAATGAGCTCCTAACTTTACCCAGGCTGCTCCCCCTATCTGCCCCTACACTACATGGGATGTACCACCCCCCTCCCACTCCAGCCAGGAACAGGCTCGGTTGTACCTGCACATTTCTAAGTGGGAGTACCGTCGGCCTGCTCCTCTGGAATGGGATGTATGTAGTGCATGCAGTCTATCTGAGCTCAGTTCCACACTCCTTCCTTACCCGGGAGTGGAATATCACACCTCTGGGTTGAGGTGCAATACCCCTGTAGCAGCCGAATCCTCAGGGTGCTACATTCCCCCCTGGTAAATCACAGCACGTCCTCGGGCTGTAAGACATAAAACACCAAAACATACAAAATTTTTATATGAACATATAAAACATATAAACATTATATATATATAAAACTTTTTATATAAACATTCTCGTAGACTTCTCTTGTCTCTGGTTCCTCCTCTGGACACTGTGCAACGTGTGTCCGGGAAAAGTGCGACAGTCTCTTAGAAAACTCTGGTTTTCTATAAAACCGGTAGGGGGCGCTTTAGGACGCGCAACTATATACAGGGGAAGTTGAAAGTTGGCCGCTCTCAGTCCTCGGCCAGTTAGAGGGTAGGGAATGGCTGCTCACAGTCCTCAGCCTGTAGGATGAAGGGGTTAACGGGTACACAGTTCCCTGGTCCCAACGGGGACTATTTTAGCAGCAACAGTTTCAGTTTCTATATACCCCGATTGGGTAACTATTTACAGCTCCTGCTCTGCCGCACTCAACGGCGTGTTCCTCCTGCTCTTTCTTGATATGATGTTTCTTCAGACCCGTCCGGGTCCTCTGGCTCCTCCTCCGTCAAGCGGCGTACGTGGAGGGCGTAAGGTCCTTTGGCACACTTGTGCCGGGTGAAAGTGACCTCGTCTCCGACGTAGAGGTCACGGCCTTTGTGACCTTCCGGCAGGTGGGACTCGACGTCTCTGCGGGTCACAAAAACGTCACCGCGGTTGTTACGGTCCCGAATAAAGCCCCACCCATGCTGCGGGTTGAACTTTATCACTGTCCCGATGGTGCGGGGACAATGCGCTGCACGGGGGTTCCTCCTAGTCCGGCTCTTCTGCTCCGCGCTCTGGATTTGGGCCTGTTGTTCTCTGACCCGCCTCTCCTCCCGTTCTCTCTTAAACTCTGCCAGCTGTTGACGGCAACACTCTGTACGTTCAGCTGCGGCTGCCCGAGTTTCTCCGGTGAACCCCATCAAATCTTCTCCCGTGGGGTCCCACACGAATTGGGCTTCTGCTAGAGGAGGCGAGACCCGAGCCACGGGCTTCGGAGCCGGGATTAGGGGCTCACACAAGGGCCCTAGTCTTTGCTGCCGCTCCAGCTCAGGGTACCCTTCGGGCCAGATGAAGGGCCGCCCGTCCGGCCATGTGAGCTGGCCGAAGAGGTCCTCCCCCAGGTGTGGCACCCTAGGTATTGCGGGCGCGGGCGCGGTGGTGGTGGCGCCCGGGTTGCCCAGGCCTTGCGGCCAGGCCTGGGGCACCTGGAAGGTGAAGGGCACCGTTAGGACGGCGGCGCCCTGGGCTACCTGGCCTTGCGGCCAGGCCGGAGGCTCCGCGGAGGTAGGGGGCGCTGTTGGTGGTGCGGCGCCCGGGGGTACTAGGCCTTGCGACCAGGCTGGTGGTAATTCCTGCTTTGTCACGCTCCGGGTCGGGGCGCGTGACGTCACAGGGGTCGCTGCGGCGGCTTCCGGTCGGGGCCTAGTCCATGGCGGCGACCCGGCGGCTACGGGCACAGCAGGGGGACTTTCGGGCTCTGCGACGGGGAGCTGGGGCAGGTAAGCGGTGTTACGGCTTGGGGTATAGGCGTCCCCTTTACCTGCCTCCATGCGTTCGGCTCCCTCCTCGGCGCCGTCTCCGGCCTTGGGTCCTCCCGCGCCATCCTCAGAGGCGGTCTGCTTCCTCTTCCAGGGTAGCGTGCTCCGTTGACTGGTCTCTGCTTGCTGGGTCATCTCCCGGCTCCACTCCGCCAGTATCTCACGCTGTACCCGGGCCATCCTCCGTGCGAGGCCCTCCAGGGCAGTCTGTGCACACTCCCGGTCTCGGGGGAGCTGCGCTAGGATCTCCGCTAGACCTAGCGGGGTTGTGGACTCTAGCAGGCTCCTGACCATCGGGTCGGTGCTGCTCTGCTCTGCTTCCGGCAGGCTCCTGGCCAGCGGGCCGGTGCTGTTCTGCTTTCTTTCCATCTCCGGGTGAGCTTCTCCGCTACTCCTTGTTAGACCTCTTGCCTCCGGGTGCGCTCGCTCCAGACTCCTCCAAGCGACACCCATCTTTTCTCTTCTCTTTCGTCCCCTCCCACTTCGAGGGCGGTCCCGGGGCAACTCGGTGACTGTCAGCTCCAGGGGGAGTTCTTTCACGCTGACAGACACCTCCAGCATCACAGTCTCTGTTGGTGGGGGCGGTTTCCACTTTTGGCGCCATTTTCTGTCCTGGCCCACGATGGGAGGTGGCCTCCTGCCCTCCTTTGGCACGCCCATAATGGCGTCCGCTGCTCTTCCAAGGCGGGAAATCTGCGGTTTTGGCGGGAAGCGTCGCCCAGTGGCGGGAAACTCTGCAGATGGCGGGAACAAGTTGGAAATGGCGGACAATCGGCGGGAAACGACTGGTGATGGAGTCCGATGGCGTGGACCCTCCGGAACCGGCGGGAGACTTCTTTCTGAGGTAAACTTGCACTTTTCTTCAGGCACGCAGTACCCGGGTGTTGCGGGCACGTAATCCTGCCGACTACGCCAAAGTTGACGCGCCCCCTGGGACATATTCCTTTTTGAGAGGAATACCCGGCACCGGATCAGATGGGGGGGGTTGTAGTCTCCGAGCGGCTGTGACCCGGTCCCGTGCCCAGGGCGTCAAGCTAAGTGTTATGTGGCAGCTTTACAGATGTTACTAAAGTTCTTTTGTGTCGACTACGCCACCCGTTGTGATGCGGTCACTGTGGCCGCCGCTGCTGCAGGGTCCGCTGAGGCTGATGGTGGATGCGCAGCTTGGTGGGATAACCCCCAACGGGAGGGGTATAGCCTCAGAGGGGACAGGCGCAGAGGATGGGGGTTGTGGTGGTGCGATGCAGCCGGCAATGAAGACAGACTCGGGTTGTGCAGTTAAGGGTGTTTACTTACTGCTGATGTTGTACTGGTCACTCCAGCTGCTAGTGACCACCCGAGCCGTGCTGCGTCCACCAGGTCCTGGATCCGGCCAACCCCCAAACAAGTCCAGAGCGTGGCCCTGAGCTCTCCCTCTGTCCTTTCTTCAGCCGTCCCCACCAGTGATTCACCTAGGTCCAGCTCCCTCGGGCCTTCTTTTGGGACACCCTTGGCCCTGGGTTCCCTGACCCTTCATGTGGTGTGCCTTCGGGGTGAATGTGGTGGGTGACCGTGACAGACACTGCCCACGGTCTCCGGTCTCTGGCTGGGGAATGTCTTTGCCCCCACCAGCTTGGGTTCCGGTACCCTCTTGCTGACTCCTCACCCGGTGCTCTAATTTGGGTTCTTGGGTCCCTTCAGTCTTCCCCCTCTGGGTCTTTCTCTGCTCCACTCTCTCTCTCTCCAGGGCTGCTGTTTCCTTCTCTCTCCTCTCCAACTGACTTGTTCTCAGCGTCTGACCCTGATCTAAGTTGGTGCCCTCCTTATATATCCCTCTATGTGTGAGCTCAGGTGACCAGCACCCAATGAGCTCCTAACTTTACCCAGGCTGCTCCCCCTATCTGCCCCTACACTACATGGGATGTACCACCCCCCTCCCACTCCAGCCAGGAACAGGCTCGGTTGTACCTGCACATTTCTAAGTGGGAGTACCGTCGGCCTGCTCCTCTGGAATGGGATGTATGTAGTGCATGCAGTCTATCTGAGCTCAGTTCCACACTCCTTCCTTACCCGGGAGTGGAATATCACACCTCTGGGTTGAGGTGCAATACCCCTGTAGCAGCCGAATCCTCAGGGTGCTTCATTTGTGTCTGAACAATCAGGAGACAGTACTGTTTTTCTTTACAGCAAAAAATGCAAAAAAGCAGGATAATACAGAGATTTGACCCGTGGAACTGCAAAACCACACTTGTATTTCTCGGGCCTACACCAGACTATTTTCAACAGATATATTTGTGTCTGAACAATCAGGAGACACTACTACTGTTTTTCTTTGCGGCAAAAAATGCCAAAAGCAGGATAATAGAGATTTTTTACCGTGGAACAGCAAAACCACAGTTATAATTTACTGGTGTATACCAGACTATTTTCAACAGATATATTTGTGTCTGAACAATCAGGAGACACTATTAGTTTTTTTTTTTTACGGTGACACATATTACGATAACTTGCACCCATAGTGCACAAAAAACAAAAACCCTAAAAAAACACAATGGGTTCAACCGTACTCAAATTGTTAACTAGGAGCAATGATTAGTGTGAATAATATAATATTTTGATTGGAGATGATCCAACCTCTGGTTCCACCACTGATCCTGAGAATGAAGGAATGGGGAACCTATCAGCTTTTTTTTTTCCTGCACAGCTGTGCTCCCAACCACCCACAGTGCAAAAAAAAAAACTAAAAAAACAATAGGTATAACCGTACTCAAATTGATAATTGGGAGCAGCGATTAGTGTGAAGGATATAATATTGTGATAGGCGATGTTCCATCCACTGATTCTGAGAAAGAAGGAATGGGGAACCTATCAGCTTTTTTTCCTGCACAGCTGTGCTCCCACCCATTGCGCAAAAATACCCTAAAAAAATGCACGTACTCAAATTGTTAATTGGGAGCAATGATGAGTGTGAAGGGATATAATATCTTGATTGGCGATGGTCCGACCTGTGGTTCCGCCACCGATCCCAAGAATGAAGGAATTGAGAACCTGTAAGCTTTTTTTTTTCCTGCACAGCTGTGCTCCCAACCACCCACCCACAGTGCAAAAAATAAAAAAACAATAGATCCAACTGTACTCAAATTGTTAAATTGGGAGCGTGAAAAAAATAATGCATCCACTTCTTTCTAAATTAGGCTGTCAGACCCCCAAGAATGACATCCTAGTAATATGCCATGACTTATACCTCTTTAAATGTATGCAAAGGATAAACCTGGATATCCAGGTATACGTTCTATTGATTGATTTCTATAAGGGCCTATTTACACATGTAAATGTGTATCTGCTACGGACATGAATGATCGGCTGCAGCCCTTCCACTTGGCCAGTCAATGGATCCGCAAATCACAACAAGTAATTCAAGGAAATGGAAAAGTAAAAAAAAAAAATTCTAGTAACATTGCATAGCGTACCGGCGATATTTAACTTGCCATCAGTGATTGACAGCATATAAATGGTTAAACAGCAGTGATTGACGCTCCGCTCTCGCCGCTGCTGTTACAGCAAGATGTCAGCTGTGTAGGATGGGGGCTCTGCTCCTGAGCCCACCCGAAACAGCAATCCAATGGACGGTTTCACACACCACATTATCCAGTGGTGTTTAATTTGCTTTTCTATTTAGGAAACAAAACCGTTTTAATAACGTTTTCCTTCTCTGGTATCTAGGAGCCATTTCAGCTATTTGTAAAGGGAATCTGTCAGCAGGTTTTTCTTGGCTATTCTGAGAGCAGCATGATGGGGTGAGCGCCGCACTAGGAGTAGGACCACCGAGCCCAGAGCTATTGCAAGACGTGCAGACAATATATACCAGGTATGAATGAATCCAATACAACATTATTGTTACTTGGGAATTAACCTACTTGGATATAATACATCCCTTGATATGTATATACCAAAAGGTCATTATCTTGGGAATGCCTATATTGGCTTTTATTATTTGGGATTATATCCTTTTACTATGTGACCTAGGATATACTATCAGTATGCATTAGCACAATTGGAGCTACTACTATTTAGCCCTGGTGTCTCTGCAATTCAAATATTTACATTATACCTCCTCACTATTATATGGTATTACTATATATATTTGTGTGTGCTCTTTTCTTTGCCACCATGTACCCAAATTATTGTAATAAAGGTCTTTTTTAACACATTGACCCCTTGTCGGATGTACTATATATTGGTTGTTGTTGAGAGCAGCATGATGTAGAGACAAAGACCCTGATTCTAGGGACGTCTCACTTACAGGGCTGCTTGTTGTAGTTTTGATAAAAATCACACTTTTATTAGCAGAAGATTATCACTAGAGGACTAGTAAACCTGCTGCCAGGTAGTCCAACCACGCCCCCCACCACTGATTGGCAGTTTAAATACAGTGTACACAGAAAGCTGCCAATCAGAGGTGTGGGTGGGGTTATTATACAGAGCTCAGCATTCAGAGATCTGCATGAGAAAAAAAAAACTGCAATTTTATCAAAATAACACCAAGCAGCCCAGTAAGTGATACATCGTTGGAATCAGGGCCTCGGATTATGCTGCTCTCAAATGGGATAGCAAAAACCTGCTGACATATTCCATTTAAAGGGGCAGCTGCTACTAAATCCAGACATGGTGCAAAATTTAAATTCTGCTGCAGATTTACTGCTGTAGATTTTTAATTCCTAAAAATCCCTGTAGATTCAGAGGATCTCAACCTTTTCAATGCAAATTATTTTCAAGACTTATTCACAGATATTATGAAATATTACAGTAGAAATAAAAAAAAAAAAAGCACAATACCTAAACCCCTTCCTTGGGAAAAATATACGGCAAGTATAAGAAAGACAAAAATTTATTCTGGAGTCATATTGAAGTCTAAATAGAATTGTAACCATACAATGTAAACAGCAGCGAATGTAAGTAGGATCCACTGGATCTATATAAGAGGAACGTTTTCCAAAGCTGATCTTCTGAGCCCACCGCTATGCTGGCTGGACCGGCATTGTGATCGTCAGCACCTGGAATATACGTCACGTTTTACTGCAGCTCATAGAACCAAATGATAAGACGCAGAGCAGTGCGAAGCTTGTGACTCGCTATGCACAAAATATACGACATGTTTGATGAATGGCATAAAGGAAAGCCGATGCATTCAGATGTCTCTGGGCAACTATATGTTGTGATAGATAAGTTCCTGTCAGGGTGAGGGGCAGCATCCTATCTGCTCACTCATCATGACAGGTTTACAACATGTTGACTCATGGACGTGATCAGTCAGTCAATCAATGACAGATGCACGTTCTTGATTCCGACAGGTAGGTCAGAGAAGTCCGTCTCAAACAGTTTACTTTCACCCATCTAGGATGGATGGCTGCTGACATCGTTGGCCATTATGTCCATATGCAATTATTATCCCCTAATTGTGATGTACAGTACAAATTTATATTGTGGTACCGTGTTAGCCAGAAAATTTGATGGAAATAATTTTATGCCCAAAAATGGCAAAAGTATTCTCGGAGTGATCCCTTTATTGGCTAACCAGAAAAAAAATATATATATGCAAACTTACAGAGCACAGAGGCTTCTTCTTCAGGCAGGATTACAAATGTTATGAATTCATGTGTAATATTGCCTGAAGAAGGAGCCTCTGTGCTCTGAAAGCTTGCATATATTTTTTTTTCTGGTTAGCCAATAAAGGTATCACTCCAAGAACACTTTTGCCATTTTTGGGCATAAAAGTATTCACATAGAATTATTCACTAATTAAAACAATTTATTTTTGCTAAATAAATGTATACATTTTTTAAAATTTAATTTTATACATTTTCTCAGAGAACCTCTTTAAGAAGGAGATTTCAGAATGGGCTATAAGACATGTCCAGCTTTGCTTAATTGTCTCACCTTACTGTCCTTGTTGAACTGAGCTCCACTTTGTTCTTGGATGATATTGTAAGGAATGAAGACGTCTAGATGATACAAATCGGGACGTCTGACTATTCTGTCTTCACCCAAGTCCAACACAAGAGATCTAGCAGAAGACTGTAAAGAGAAGACCAGCGTGGTAACAACGCTTATGTCGCTGAATGCTTCTGTACGGGAAAGAAAGTTGTAACCAACAAGTGCACAAAAATCTAAACTTTTATCTTGATACGTGGCCAACTAGAAGTTACTGTGTAGCTCCACACGTCTCCTACATTAAATCTGACACGTGGAGGAACTGCTCACAGAAAATGCTGAAAAATATTTTTTAGGATTCACACTGCATTAAAAGGGGTTGTCCACCACTTTAATACTAATGGAATATCCTTAGGATAGGTCATCAATATTAAAGTGCCAGGCAACCCCTTTAAGTGAGGCATAATGAATGGTACCAGAATTTCACATAATGTAGCCTTCATTAGGCAGAAGGCCCACTCGGTTATATGAAGAAATCTGGGGTCCCCAAAAGCAAACCCCGTAATCACCAGATTCCCGTGTGGTGACTACTTAATCTGCTTTTTGGGAAGACCAGAACTGACCCCTATATTTAACCAAGTGGGTCCCCTTAAGCTACATTATCCTGTCTGATGAAGGCTACATTAGCTGAAACATTCTTCATCTTCATTATGCCTCATTTAACGCAATGTGAATCATGGACATGAGAAAAATCAAATTAAAAAATAAATACATTTAAAGCATTTTCTGTGCGATTCCTCCAAATGTCGCATTAATGTAGAAAAAATAAAGAGCGGCGTGTTCTACACTATTGCAACAAGCCTCTTTCATCATTTATATCATCATTATAACATCATTTATATGCACCAGCACCATGGAATCAATGGCACTATATAATTAAATAACAATAATAATATATACATCTTCCCACCAGCTTGTTTTCCCTCTATCTCCTCTGTGGATCTATGAAGCCAGAACTGTCAAAGAAGAGGTGATGGTGGAGATGGAGGGGAAACAAGCAGGGGGGGAGGCTTATATAAATGACTGGTCCCGCCGTGAAGCACTGGGCGTCTGTGCTTGGTTTGAACAGTCATTCTCCGCTGACAGAGTCGTTTACAGAGATCTTCTTTCCCATTCCAACAGCTTGCAAACAACCCACCATGGTATGAAAAAAAAATTAGATCATCATCATCCAGCAAATGTGTCACAGCTGCCAGCAATTGGCTACTGTGGACACATCAAAGCTGTGATGATAAAAGTTGGCAGAGGAGGACCGGTAGCACGAGGTTGGCACAGACTTTTAATAAGGGAAGACTATTGGAGATCACATGAAATGCAAAAAGGTCACAATCCTAAACCACATCTGAGGGTCTCACCACTTTAGGTAAAGCGATTTCAGCCACCAGAAAACTTGGGTGTCCTACAGGAGGTTCCGCCACAATCATGTAATCTGGTTTCACGGGTGAACTGATAAAAAAAGGAAGGCAGCAGTATATTGCAAGGGTACACCATCAATTTATGATCTGTTGGGGTCGATCTCTAATATAATAAAGGGGCACTGATGCTGGTAATGAGGAACAGCCCCTTTCACAGTCATTCCCTGCACATTGGCATCATGGCCTCCACTGTGCAGCGGAACGACAGCATAGATCCAGCAAAGTGAATGGGCTTAGCTGCAGTTCTCCTGCACAGTGAATATCCGGGTAGCTGCCCCACACCAGCATATTCTTTAAAAAGGGCAGCGGCGTTACTTCCAGGCTGCAGCCCCCTTATTCTTGGAGTCCAAGAAGTTGGATATCCTATATCTTTTGTAAGATGGGATTCTAAAAAAATTAAATGCATGCATTAAACCTCAAAGTAACCCAAACCTTTCAACTTCTGAGATGAGGGACTTGCTTGGAGTTAGCTGGGAGGGTCTGTAGGAAAAAAATAAAGACAATAAAGGCATAATAGTTAAAACAAAAAAAAAACAATGTCCACATTGTTCTTGCACCATAACAAGCCATTCTGCAACTTCCCCCATCTGTTGGGTATAACCCATCACCACGAGGAGTAGCGCTCCCCCATCTGTTGGGTATAACCCATCACCTCAAGGAGTGGTGCTTCCCCATCTGTTGGGTGTAACCCATCACCACAAGGAGTGGCGCTCCCCCATCTGTTGGGTGTAACCCATCACCACAAGGAGTGGAGCTCCCCCATCTGTTGGGTGTAACCCATCACCACGAGGAGTGGCGCTCCCCCATCTGTTGGGTATAACCCATCACCACGAGGAGTGGAACTCCCCCATCTGTTGGGTATAACCTATCACCTCAAGGAGTGGCGCTCCCCCATCTGTTGGGTATAACCCATCACCACGAGGAGTGGCGCTCCCCCATCTGTTGGGTGTAACCCATCACCACGAGGAGTGGCGCTCCCCCATCTGTTGGGTGTAACCCATCACCACGAGGAGTGGCGCTCCCCCATCTGTTGGGTATAACCTATCACCAGGAGGAGTGGCGCTCGTCATACTTTGTGTCCCTAGGGGAAATGTGGTATTATAAGACATTCAATCAATTGAATGGCCGACCATGTACTGCATGGATGAGCGAGGAACATCAGAGAAGAAGCCGCCGATGCTCAACAGCAGCCTACTCTGTCGTCTTTTACAGACTGTATGCCATAGACTTGTACCTTAGAGTTGGGACTTACCCCATTATGTCCATTTCCTGAATCATCGGTTTTGATTTGGTTCTGATATACTGTTCGAAAATGGATCCCAGGAACTTCCGATTTTTCTGCATTTTTCACTCTGAAGGAAAACCATAGATGATAAACAGGGTCGGACTGGAACTGAAACTCAGCCCTGGCATGTGAGAGCACGCAGGCCGCCCAACGCGCGTTGAATGTGAAATATTTTCGTGAATGATTTGGGTATATGTCACAATAAAAATTGCTGCAAACTGCACTTTATCATCGATAGACAAAAACTGACATAATGTAAAATATAAACTTCCCTCCAGGAAAATGTTAATTTCTTTCAACTGGGGGGACGGACATATTTGTAATATAGAGCTCCAAGTTCCCAAAAACGCTATGTTTGATAGTACCAGGAAAAGTGAATCCTTGCAGATTTGAAGCAGTTTCATGTCTATTCTTTCAGTATTTTTGCAGCGTTTCTAAAGAACGGGGAAAAAAAATCTCAAAAAATGCAATATCAAGGGGATTTTCCTGCCGAGCGACACGTTTTTTGTGCAGAAATGTTCTTCCCTTTCTTTTTTGTTTATATTTTGTGTTATACACTAGTGGCCAAAATTGAGGCAACACCTTCAGTTTTTCACCATCACCAATATTTAATGGAGGTTTTCACTGACCTACTTACTTGTACACACGCCCTCTTCTGCCATATGTATTCTATGTTGGTTTATAGTGACCTGGGTGTGATTTAAGACAGATATTGTGCGATTAAAATGCGGTTTTTATATTTTAAAGCCAGTTTGTCATCAGAAGGTAAGCAATTACATGTTTTCGTTCTCAAAGTGTGTAAGCGGTTTCAAGAGACTGGTTCGATAAAGAATAAACCAGGTAGAGAAAGGAAGAAGGCTACAAGTCCTCAGACTGATAGAAGAATTGTTAGAATCGCCCTAAATAACAGGAAATAAACGGCTGTTAACATCAACAAGGAGCTTGTCAACACCGGAGTGACAGTGTCTGACCGGACGGTTCGACGACGACTGGTAAATGCAGGGTTAAGAGCCAGAATACCAGGTAAAAAGCCATTTTTGAAAACCTCACAGCGTCAGAAACGTCTGCAGGGGCCAAAGAACATTGTAAATGGACCATTGAACAATGGAGAAATGTTATATGGAGCGATGAGACACGCATATCCATCTTTGGCAGCGACGGTGTCCGCTACGTTCGACGACGACCTGGAGAGGACTGGTTGCCAGAGGGTACAGTACCCACCATGAAGCCTCCTCTGAGTGTTATGGTAGGGGGCTGCGTGTCCAGAGATGCAGGTGGTCGGCTGCAGGTAATTGAAGGAACAGTTAATGCTGAAAAGTACATCAAGGAAGTCCTTCAGCCTAAACTCATTCCTTCGGCACATGATGTATTTGGTGAAGGGACACCGTTTATTTTTCAGCAAGATGGAGCCCCATGCCATACAGCTAAAAAATGTCTCTCTTGGTTCAAGGACAAAAATGTCCAGCTATTGAATTGGCCAGGAAACAGCCCAGATCTCAATCCTATTGAGAATCTCTGGGCTCGGCTCAAAAGAGCGGTGTCAAAACAGCGGGCTTCACACAAGCAGGAACTCATTGCAGCCATCATCAAATCATGGCTTCATATCATCACACCATCTGATTTACACAAACTGGTAGATAGCATGCCAAGTAGATGCCAGGCAGTCATCAAGGCCGAGGGCTATCCAACTGAGTATTAACATTTAGTGTTAGGCTGAGTTCACACGATGCGTTTTTCATGCGTTTCCGCGGCGTTTTTGCAGTTGCGTAAACGCCGCGGAAACGCATGAAAAACGCATGGTAGAAGGGCAGCAATGTTCCCCAATGGAAATCCGTATGTGCTGTGCCCATGATGCGGATTTTTCCGCAGCGTAAACGCTGCGGTCAAAAATCCGCAGCATGTCAATTAATTTTGCGGAAACGCTGCTCTTTTGCCGCCATTGACTTGCATTAGACCGCATGGAATCCGCATCACTGTATATGTTGATGCGCTTTTCATGCGGTCTAATGTGCGGATGGTACCCGGGTGTGGAGGAGAGGACTCTCATCCAGACCCAGGTACCATTAAAAAAAAAAGAATAAAATAAAAAATATATATATTCTCACCTTCTGACGGCCCGCGCTGCGTCCTGCCGGCTTCCCGCGCACTTCGGGGTTGAATGATGAAGGACCTTCGCTGACGTCAGAGTCATGTGACGGGTCACGTGACGCTGACGTCGGAAGGTCCTACAGTCTTCACTGCCGGCAGCCGGGACCGATGAAGCAGGACACCGCGGGCCATCAGAGGGTAAAGTATAGATTTATTTTTTATTTTTTGACCTCACACACTATATAAATCCATGCCGGTTGCATGGATTTATATACTGTGAAGTTGACAAGCACTTTCCAAGTGATGCTAAAATCGCTTGGGAAGCTCTTGTCAACCCGCATGCGGAAATGAAAGTGAAGACCGCTTCATTTCCGCATGTCCCTGGCAGGAAACCGCATGTCCAATCCGCATGCGTTTTTTCCTGCCAGAGAGATGCAGAAACGCTCAGGAAAAAATCCTGAGCATTTCTGCATCGTGTGCACATACCCTTAGATATGAAAATAGGACAAATCAATGGCTTTTCTCCCACAGTCATCTGAGTGACAATAGTCTCCAATTTGTTGACAAATGAACAAATTTCCTGCTAATATTGTGTTTCTATATGAGATTTTATTTCTGCTTAAAAACTTTACTGTGAAATCAAAAACATTCATGAAATTTGTATTTGTATTGGCAAAATGCTAAAAATTCATAAATCTTGGGGGTGTTGCCTCAATTTTGGCCACTAGTGTATAGAGTTCCTCAGTATATTTATATGTTGTCCCCCATCACCTTTTTCATCTCTCCTTACAAGTATGCCTTGTATCTTAGCTAAAACATGGTAGTAAGTAGCATATGAAACCCTTTTATAATGGGTAGTGTAGAATCGCTGCATATTTCAGGGATATGCGCTCCTGAGGACTCATTAGTGCTGCCCTCCTCAGGCGAAACCTGGTTGTGACCTCGTATAATATGGGGCTAGCCGGTCTCACCTACCAGTTTGGGTCACAAACCCTTTTTCGTTTGCTTTGATGTTTTACTCATTGTTTATTACGTTTACACCCCAAATCTCTCCTAATCCTGGAGATCAAACCTATGAAAGCAATTTATGAATGATCGTAACACCTCTATGAAGGGTAATTATCACATCCTTCATAAATATACATTTATATGTATAAATACATATGTGGTCAATGCATAGTACTGGCACATGACTTATCACTTTCCAGGACCTTACAAAGCACCGGGAACATTCATAACAAGCGGAGGTGAAGCGATTCTGGCAACTTAATAGGAAAGGATTCTTTACAGTTAGAGCAGTCAGACTGTGGAATGCCAACCACAAGATATAGTAATGGCAGATAGTATAACAGCATTTGTAGAAGGGCTGGATACGTTTTTACCAAAACATGACATTGTGGGTTATAAATAATCTAGTAATAGAAAATGTATAACTTTGGAGATAGACCAAGGACATTAAAGTTAAAACTTTTTCAACCTATGTAACTATGCAAGTATGCAGAATGCACGTTAGGAAAATGCTTGAAATGCAATTCCCTATAATATTATTTTACAAGTAATTTCCTCTTAATTTTCCGCTTTGTAAAGTGCTAGTTATAAGCACAATCTATGGATCTAAAAAGTGCAAAACACTCCTGAAACACTTGTACGTATGTTCTATAATCTTTATTTCTTATGGTGCTTAAGGGAAGCCGTAATGATAAGACTCCTGCTTGGTAACAAGTGCAGTTATTTGCCTCCATAATGAAAGTGAATTGCCAATGATGAAAGGGTTAATACTTGGACCCTGCATCAGTAATAGCTAGTGTTGAGCGATACCTTCCGATATCGGGAAATATCGGATCGGATTGGATCGGACCGATACCGAAAAAGTATCGGATATCGCCGATTCCGATACCGGAAACCAATGCAAGTCAATGGGACAGAAATATCGGAATGAAAATAAACCCTTTCTTTCCTTGTAGGTTAATTCTACATGAAGTAAAACAACTAAGAATAATATAGAATGTATTGGGGGAGGTGGGGGAGACAATAAAGGCATAGAGGTTTAGCCCAATCAAATGGAATAGCAGGAATTAATATTTTTTTTAAGACGTTCTGAGTTACGGAAATATTGACTATGTTGAGTATTTTTATATTTTGTCAGATATTTATGTTTCACTACTTCTATGCTCTTCACCTTCTTTTTTACTTCTCCCACACTTTCTCCTTCATCATCCATAGCATCTTTTTCATCCTCTTCTTCTTCACCTTCTTCATTTTCTTCTTCTTCACCTTCTTCGTATTATTCTTTTTTTTTACATTCTTCATATTCTACTTCTTCATCTTCTTCATATTCTTCTTCTTCATCATATTCTTATTTGTGACAGGCATTCCTGTAGCTGTTATCTATAAAAGGTTGGACATTACACCTTTCGTTCTGCCCGTCACAAAAGATTTACAACAGGATTTGCCCGCGTTCAGTTTGGCCTGCAGCAGCAGGTCTTTTCCAGGGGCACCACGAGGAGAAACGGACTCACCCCCATATACTGCTTAGTCATCTTCTGCTTATAATTTAGATATTATCTTTTGCTCTGATTTTTAGTCTTATGCTTAATGTTCTTCCGCTTTTTGTTCTGCAGCTTCTTGTATTTCTGCTTCTTGGTTTTCTGTCTCTTGTTCTTCTGTATCTTGGTGCTTGTCTTCTCTTCTTTGTCCTCTTGGCCAACTTCTTCAGGGTCATCTTCTTGGTCTTCTTCGGGGTGGTCTTCAGGGTCGTCGTCTTCGGGGGTCGTCGTCTTCGGGGTCCTCGGCTTCTTTGGGTTGGTCTTCTGGGTCCTCGTCTTCGGGGTCCTCGTCTTCTTCGGGCAGGTCTTCAGGGTCCTCGTCTTCTTCGGGGTGGTCTTCAGGGTCCTCGTCTTCTTCGGGGTGGTCTTCAGGGTCCTCGTCTTCTTCGGGGTGGTCTTCAGGGTCCTCGTCTTCAGGGTCGTTGTCTTCGGGGTCCTCGTCTTCTTAGGGTTGGTCTTCAGGGTCCTCGTCTTCAGGGTCCTCGTCAGGGAGATCCAGAGTGATTACCAAGAACCATTTCAAAAAGCATGAACTTGGAAATGTAGCAGAAGGTACAAGAAAGCTGAGGAACTACCGAGAACCAGCTGACGGTACTGGTACCCGGATGGGTAGCAGAAGGTACAAGAGCCAATGGAACTGCCGAAGACCAGCTGATGGTACTGGAACTCGGTTACTAAGCAGGAGGTACCTGTGCCAGAAAGCACTACCAAGGACCAGCAGACGTTGGTGGAACTTGGATACCGAGAAGGAGGCACCTAATCCAAAGGCACTGCCGAGAACCAGCTGACGGTACTGGAACCCGGATGGGTAGCAGAAGGTACCCATGTAAAAAAAAGTTCAAGGCCGCGAGCCGGCCGCAGTTACCAAAACCCACAGTCCTACAGGGGGTGCTTGTCTTATTGGCACTATGGAACCAGCCTTCATTGCCTGATCCCGCAGCCCACATAGGAGTCACCTAAACTGCAGGCACCATAGAGTCGGCTAACCCGACCGCAACACGACAGGACAACGCATTGGAGGCAAAGTGACGTTGACACTACCCGGAAACAGCTGGCGTGCTGGAACCAGGCTGGGCAGGAGGGAGTACCCATGCCAAAGTCACTGCCGAGAACCAGCTGACGGTACTGGAACCCTGATGGGTAGTAGAAGGTACAAGAGCAAATGGAACTACCGAGGACCAGCTGATGGTACTGGAACCCGGATGGGTAGCAGAAGGTACAAGAGCCAATGGAACTGCCGAAGACCAGCTGACGGTACTGGAACTCGGTTACTAAGCAGGAGGTACCTGTGCCAGAAAGCACTACCAAGGACCAGCAGACGTTGGTGGAACTTGGATACCGAGAAGGAGGCACCTAATCCAAAGGCACTGCCGAGAACCAGCTGACGGTACTGGAACCCGGATGGGTAGCAGAAGGTACCCATGTAAAAAAAAGTTCAAGGCCGCGAGCCGGCCGCAGTTACCAAAACCCACAGTCCTACAGGGGGTGCTTGTCCTATAGGCACTATGGAACCAGCCTTCATTGCCAGATCCCGCAGCCCACATAGGAGTCACCTAAACTGCAGGCACCATAGAGTCGGCTAACCCGACCGCAACACGACAGGACAACGCATTGGAGGCAAAGTGACGTTGACACTACCCGGAAACAGCTGGCGTGCTGGAACCAGGCTGGGCAGGAGGGAGCACCCGTGCCAAAGACACTGCCGAGAACCAGCTGACGGTACTGGAACCCGGATGGGTAGTAGAAGGTACAAGAGCAAATTGAACTACCGAGGACCAGCTGACGGTACTGGAACCCGGATGGGTAGCAGAAGGTACAAGAGCCAATGGAACTGCCGAAGACCAGCTGACGGTACTGGAACTCGGTTACTAAGCAGGAGGTACCTGTGCCAGAAAGCACTACCAAGAACCAGCAGACGTTGGTGGAACTTGGATACCGAGAAGGAGGCACCTAATCCAAAGGCCGAGAACCAGCTGACGGTACTGGAACCCGGATGGGTAGTAGAAGGTACAAGAGCAAATGGAACTACCGAGAACCAGCTGGCGGTGCTGGAACCCAGGAAAAATACTAAAAACAGAGTGGAGCCAGAGGTGTAATTGGAGCATCTTTTAAATCAGTAGTACAGTGGATGTGGACAAAGCAGGAGAATTTGCCGGACACACAGCAGGGGAACAGCTGACGTTACTGAACCCCAAAAACACTGGAGCAAGTGTTGACTGTGCAGACGGCACTTCTGAGCAGCAACTAGCGGTATTGGAGCCCAGGGTAAATACTAAAAACAGAGAAGCCAGAGGTGTATTTGGAGGAGGTTTTAAATCAGTAGTACAGTGGATGTGGACAAAGCAGGAGAAATTGCCGTCCGCACAGCAGGGGAACAGCTGACGTTACCGAACCCCAATAACAAGGCAGCAAGCGTTGACTGTGCAGACGGCACTTCCGAGCGCCAACTGGCGGTGTTGGAGCTCAGGGATAATACTGAAAACAGAGGAGCCAGAGGTGTATTTGGAGGAGGTTTTAAATCAGTAGTACAGTGGATGTGGACAGAGCAGGAGAAATTGCCGTCCGCACAGCAGGGGAACAGCTGATGTTACTGAACCCCAATAACACGGCAGCAAGTGTTGACTGTGCAAACGGCACTTTCAAGCGCCAACTGGCGGTGTTGGAGCTCAGGGATAATACTGAAAACAGAGGAGCCAGAGGTGTAATTGGAGCAACTTTAAAATCTGTAGTAGTGAGAATGTGGACAGAGCAGGAGAAATTGCTGTCCGCACAGCAGGGGAACAGCTGACGTTACTGAACCCCAATGACACGGCAGCAAGTGTTGACTGTGCAGACGGCACTTCCGAGAGCCAACTGGCGGTGTTGGAGCTCAGGGATAATACTGAAAACAGAGGAGCCAGAGGTGTAATTGGAGGAGGTTTTAAATCAGTAGTACAGTGGATGTGGACAGAGCAGGAGAAATTGCCGTCCGCATAGCAGGGGAACAGCTGACGTTACTGAACCCCAATAACATGGCAGCAAGTGTTGACTGTGCAGACGGTACTTCCGAGCGCCAACTGGCGATGTTGGAGCTCAGGGATAATACTGAAAACAGAGGAGCCAGAGGTGTATTTGGAGGAGGTTTTAAATCAGTAGTACAGTGGATGTGGACAGAGCAGGAGAAATTGCCGTCCGCACAGCAGGGGAACAGCTGACGTTACTGAACCCCAATAACATGGCAGCAAGTGTTGACTGTGCAGACGGCACTTCCGAGCGCCAACTGGCGATGTTGGAGCTCAGGGATAATACTGAAAACAGAGGAGCCAGAGGTGTATTTGGAGGAGGTTTTAAATCAGTAGTACAGTGGATGTGGACAGAGCAGGAGAAATTGCCGTCCGCACAGCAGGGGAACAGCTGACGTTACTGAACCCCAATAACATGGCAGCAAGTGTTGACTGTGCAGATGGCACTTCCGAGCGCCAACTGGCGGTGTTGGAGCTCAGGGATAATACTGAAAACAGAGAAGCCAGAGGTGTAATCGGAGCAACTTTAAAATCTGTATTAGTGAGAATGTGGACAGAGCAGGAGAAATTGCCGTCCGCACAGCAGGGGAACAGCTGACGTTACTGAACCCCAATAACATGGCAGCAAGTGTTGACTGTGCAGACGGCACTTCCGAGCGCCAACTGGCGGTGTTGGAGCTCAGGGATAATACTGAAAACAGAGGAGCCAGAGGTGTATTTGGAGGAGGTTTTAAATCAGTAGTAGAGTGGATGTGGACAGAGCAGGAGAAAGTGCCGTCCGCACAGCAGGGGAACAGCTGACGTTACTGAACCCCAATAACACGGCAGCAAGTGTTGACTGTGCAGACGGCACTTCCGAGCGCCAACTGGTGGTGTTGGAGCTCAGGGATAATACTGAAAACAGAGGAGCCAGAGGTGTAATTGGAGCAACTTTAAAATCAGTAGTAGTGAGAATGTGGACCGAGCAGGAGAAATTGCCGTCTGCACAGCAGGGGAACAGCTGACGTTACTGAACCCCAATAACACGGCAGCAAGTGTTGACTGTGCAGACGGCACTTCCGAGCACCAACTGGCGGTGTTGGAGCTCAGGGATAATACTGAAAACAGAGGAGCCAGAGGTGTAATTGGAGCAACTTTAAAATCTGTAGTAGTGAGAATGTGGACAGAGCAGGAGAAATTGCCGTCCGCACAGCAGGGGAACAGCTGACGTTACTGAACCCCAATGACACGGCAGCAAGTGTTGACTGTGCAGACGGCACTTCCGAGCGCCAACTGGCGGTGTTGGAGCTCAGGGATAATACTGAAAACAGAGGAGCCAGAGGTGTATTTGGAGGAGGTTTTAAATCAGTAGTACAGTGGATGTGGACAGAGCAGGAGAAATTGCCGTCCGCACAGCAGGGGAACAGCTGACGTTACTGAACCCCAATAACATGGCAGCAAGTGTTGACTGTGCAGACGGCACTTCCGAGCGCCAACTGGCGATGTTGGAGCTCAGGGATAATACTGAAAACAGAGGAGCCAGAGGTGTATTTGGAGGAGGTTTTAAATCAGTAGTACAGTGGATGTGGACAGAGCAGGAGAAATTGCCGTCCGCACAGCAGGGGAACAGCTGACGTTACTGAACCCCAATAACATGGCAGCAAGTGTTGACTGTGCAGACGGCACTTCCGAGCGCCAACTGGCGATGTTGGAGCTCAGGGATAATACTGAAAACAGAGGAGCCAGAGGTGTATTTGGAGGAGGTTTTAAATCAGTAGTACAGTGGATGTGGACAGAGCAGGAGAAATTGCCGTCCGCACAGCAGGGGAACAGCTGACGTTACTGAACCCCAATAACATGGCAGCAAGTGTTGACTGTGCAGACGGCACTTCCGAGCGCCAACTGGCGGTGTTGGAGCTCAGGGATAATACTGAAAACAGAGGAGCCAGAGGTGTAATTGGAGCAACTTTAAAATCTGTAGTAGTGAGAATGTGGACAGAGCAGGAGAAATTGCCGTCCGCACAGCAGGGGAACAGCTGACGTTACTGAACCCCAATAACATGGCAGCAAGTGTTGACTGTGCAGACGGCACTTCCGAGCGCCAACTGGCGGTGTTGGAGCTCAGGGATAATACTGAAAACAGAGGAGCCAGCGGTGTATTTGGAGGAGGTTTTAAATCAGTAGTACAGTGGATGTGGACAGAGCAGGAGAAATTGCCATCCGCACAGGAGGGGAACAGCTGACGTTACTGAACCCTAATGACACGGCAGCAAGTGTTGACTGTGCAGACGGCACTTCCGAGCGCCAACTGGCGGTGTTGGAGCTCAGGGATAATACTGAAAACAGAGGAGCCAGAGGTGTAATTGGAGCAACTTTAAAATCAGTAGTAGTGAGAATGTGGACAGAGCAGGAGAAATTGCCGCCCGCACAGCAGGGGAACAGCTGACGTTACTGAACCCCAATAACACGGCAGCAAGTGTTGACTGTGCAGACGGCACTTCCGAGCGCCAACTGGCGGTGTTGGAGCTCAGGGATAATACTGAAAACAGAGGAGCCAGAGGTGTAATTGGAGCAACTTTAAAATCTGTAGTAGTGAGAATGTGGACAGAGCAGGAGAAATTGCCGTCCGCACAGCCGGGGAACAGCTGACGTTACTGAACCCCAATGACACGGCAGCAAGTGTTGACTGTGCAGACGACACTTCCGAGCGCCAACTGGCGGTGTTGGAGCTCAGGGATTACAGTTCAGGTGGTAGAAACATGAACAGAACAGGAGACCTGGATACTTTTGCCAACAATTATTTATTCTAGAAGAGGACTGGCAAATTCATGAGAGATCCAGGCCTTGTTCATTTTGAGAAAAGTAAGCCGGTCAACGTTATCGGAGGATAGTCGCATGCGACGGTCTGTTAGTACACCACCTGCGGCACTAAAGACGCGTTCCGATAATACACTAGCAGCAGGTCAAGCTAGCACCTCCAATGCATACTGACTTAGCTCTGGCCATGTATCTAGCTTACAGACCCAAAACTTGAAGGGAGAAGAGCCGTCTGGGAGTACACTAAGAGGGCAAGACATGTAGTCTGTCACCATCTGACGGAAACGTTGCCTCCTGCTGACTGGAGCCGTCTTTGATGGTGTAGACATTTGTGGCGGCGGGGACACAAAACTTTGCCACATTTCGGCCATACTGATCTTGCCTTGTGCTGAGGCGCTGCTTCTGCTCCCTCTTTGTGCAGAGCTTCCTCCACTGCCTCGACGCACTGAGCTGCTTTGTAAAGCACTAGCAGCACTGCTCTCGGTTGGAATGGAGAACATGATGGAATGCACCAGTGCGTCTTGGTACTCCCGCATTTTACGCTCCCGGTTCAACGGTGTTATGAGGCTTTGTAAGTTGTCCCGGTAGCGAGGATCTAGGAGGGTGGACACCCAATAATCAGCCGTGTTGAGAATGTGGGCGATGCGGCGATCGTTTCTCAGGCACTGCAGCATGAAATCAACCATGTGCTGCAGACTGCCAACTGGCCAAGAAACGCTGTCCCCTGCTTGAGGCGTGATCTCTGCCTGCTCTGCATCACCCCACCCTCGCTCTAGATACTGACTACTAGAGCATTGTGTACCTCCCTCCTCTGGACAGATGTCTTCCTCATCCATTGACTCCTCCTCATCCTCCTCACAAAGTGTCCCCTGCCTAGGCCTTTGTGAGGAACCACGATGCGCAGACTGTAGAGAAGCAGATGGCATTTGTGACTCCTCATCCTCCACCTCTTCCAAAACCTCGTCCCTTAGTGCTTGCAGTGTTTTTTCAAGCAGGCAGATAAGGGGGATAGTCATACTGACTAGTGCATCATCTGCACTCGCCATCCGCGTGGAATAATCGAAGGCACGCAAAACGTGGCAAATGTCCTTCATAGAGGCTCACTCATTGGTGGTGAAGTGTGAACGGCGTGCACTGCGACTTCTTTGCGCCTGCTGCAGCTGGTACTCCATTACTGCTGCCTGCTGCTCACACAACCTCTCCAACATATGTAACGTTGAATTCCACCGGGTGGGTAGGTCACATATGATGCGATGTTCCGGAAGACGTAATTGGCGCTGCAGAGCTGCAATGCGTGATCTTGCATTGCTGGAACGCCGCAAGTGAGCGCACTCTATGCGGACCTTGTGAAGCAGTGCATCAAGATCCGGATAGTCCCTCAAAAAACTCTGCACGACCAAGTTGAGCACATGTGCCAGACATGGGATGTGAGTGAGGTTGCCTAGGCCCAGAGCTGCCACCAGATTTCAGCCATTGTCACACACTACCATGCCTGGCTGGAGATTCGCTGGCACAAACCACACGTCGCTCTGCTGCTTGATGGCATTCCAGAGCTCCTGCGCTGTGTGGCTTCGATTCCCCAAAGAAATTAATTTTAATACGGCCTGTTGACGTTTGGCCACGACTGTGCTCATATTGGTCACCATAACAGGTAACCGTTCACGGGTCGATGTGGAGGTAGACCGTGACGGCTCCTGCAGCGCTGATTTAGAGGAACTGGAATATGAGGAGGAGTCAATGTGTACAGACTGGATTCCTGCAATCCTTGGAGTTGGCAGAACACGTACAGCGCCACTCTCAAGATCTGTACCCGGCTCCACAACATTTACCCAATGGGCAGTGAGGGAAAGGTATCGTCCCTGTCCATGCTTACTGGTCCACGCATCGGTGGTTAGGTGGACCTTGCTACTGACGGCGTTTTGTAGCGCATGTTTAATTTTTCCCTCCACATGATGTTGCAGGGCAGGGGCAGCTTGCCTGCTGAAATAAAATCGGCTGGGCACGTTGTATTGTGGGACTGCCAATGCCATAAAGTTACGGAATGTGTCAGTCTCCACCAGCCTGAATGATAGCATTTCAAGGGCCAGTAGTTTAGCAATGCCAGCATTCAGAGCCTGTGCTCGGGGGTGGTTTGCCGAGTATGGGCGCCTTTTCTCCCATGCCTGTGCTAACGATGGCTGTAGACTGGCCTGGGAGTGTGAGGATGACTGGGAAAGTGGTGCTGTGGGTGGAATTACACTGTGTCTCTGTACAACAGTGCCAGAGATTCTTCCATGGCGATCCTGTGAGGAAGCCGAACCAGCTGTGTGTGAGCTGGAGGAAGAGGCTACAACACGAGCTGAAGAGGTGGTAGGTGGCGCTGTAGGTTGGCCTAGGTCTTCAGTGTGTTTTTGTAACTCCACCACGTGGTTGGTCCGCACATGTTTCCACATATTTGTGGTATTGAGGTTGCTGACACTTTTCCCTCTTTTCACCTTTTGATTACACAGCTTGCATTTGACAAAGCAAATGTCATCTGCAACTGTGTCAAAAAAGGACCAGGCACTGCAAGTCTTGGGAGCGCCCGCTTTGGATTTTGGAAGAGCCATGCTCCTAATGGGTGCCGAAGTGGAGGCTACAGGCAACCAAGTCTGCCCCCTCCCTCTCCCTCCTTTTTGGGCTGTTCGGGGAATCTCTTCCTCAGAGCTGCTCCCACCACCTTCCTGTCCCTCACACCATGATGGGTCAAGGACCTCATCATCTACACCACCCTCTTCAAACAACTGCTTCTCCTGGGTAGTCTCGACAGCACAGTACGCACCAGAAAGTGGCACCTGAGTCTCATCATCAGATGCGTACTGAGGTGTGCTGCTGACCATAGGCACTGGCCCACCCGCCTCTTCAGATTTAGAGAGACAAAACGGTTGCGCATCACTGCATACTACCTCTTCTTCAAATTCTCGAATTCTGCTTGGCTGGCCCCCTCTTTCCAAGCCAAGAGATTCAGAGAACAGAAGTAGAGATGGCTCCTGTCCAGGGCTCTCTGACTGCCTGGGCAATTTGGCAGGTGGTGAAGAGACAGATGGGTGCTCTTCAGTGCTCAGGACCTGAGAGGATCTGGAACTAATTGAAGTCGATGCGTTAGCTGCCATCCATCCGACAACGGCTTCAATTTGGTCCTCCCGCAGCAGTGGGGTACGGCTAGCTCCTACAAAGCTGCGCATAAAGGACTGTTCCCTGGTAAAACTGGGGGATGCTGAGTCACTGGTGCCCGCAGCAGGCACAGAATCCCCACGTCCTCTCCCTGCAGGCACAGAATCCTCACGTCCTCTCCCTGCAGAAACTCCACGCCCACGCCCACATGCCTTACTCCCTGCCTTCTTCATCTTGGTAGACTGATAAAGATAGGCAGAAAAGTACTAAGGGCTTAGTGTGCTTATTCCTGAACAGCTGCTAACAGGTATAAGAAACACTAATTTTATAAAGTGTGGACTAGACTTTAATATGAGCTAATGTGGCCTACACAACTGTAAAGTGGAGTGTTTGGTGAACTTTATTTAGGTTTTTTTTGTCACAAAAAGACACTGGATGTGCCTAAAGATGTAATAACGATAGTATCACAAACTTTTTGTAGCTATTACAATGTAGGAAGGTAACCTACAATGCTATAGATAAGGCTGCAAAAAATAGGCTAATACTAATCTGGCTGGGGCTGCAGGGCCCAATGCTGCAGAAAGGCTCCTCTAACTACTCCTATATAGTGTGTTTGGAACCAATTTAGCTGAATACGGATGGAACCACCACACTAATAGGAGAAATCAGGAAAAATGATCAATTAGCAAAAAAGGACAATGTATGAGGCAGTGACGCACGCTAAGCGCACTACAACCAACGTGGCTGAAGCACACACTACAGGGTGAGCTGCACTCACACACCAGACCTTGCAGACAGCCGTGAACAGTGCAGATGCAGAGCACTGAGCACTAGTGCTGCAAGACAAAAAGAAATTCTCTATCTACTCCTGTATAGTGTGTTTGGAACCAATTTAGCTGAATACGGATGGAACCACCACACTAATAGGAGAAATCAGGAAAAATTATCAATTAGCAAAAAAGGACAATGTATGAGGCAGTGACGCACGCTGAGCGCACTACAACCAGACGTGGCTGAAGCACACACTACAGCGTGAGCTGCACTCACACACCAGACCTTGCAGACAGTGGTGAACAGCACAGAGAACTGTGCACTAGCGCTGCAAGGCACAGCGATTTATAAAGTAGCTTGGGTAAAGCAGAATAGAGCTAATAGGTAGCTAAAACTGTCCCTCAGAACAACAGCGTCCTATCCCTAACTGAATTCACAGCAGAGTGAGCTCAAAATGGCGGCAGCGGCTTTTATAGTGCATCATGACATCATTTCAGCAGCCAATCACAGCCATGCCATTAGTTAACATGCCTACACGCCTAACAGGATGTGCCCACACTTCTTAGGATCCTCATTGACTGAATAAAATGAAAATGGCTCATTGCATTATGGGAACTTCCGATTCCGGTATATGATATTCTAAAAGTATTGGAATTAAGTATCGGAATTCCGATACCGCGAATATCGGCCGATACCCGATATTTCAGCATCGGATGCTCAACACTACTGATGACACATTAATGACGTTGCACCAGCCAGACTAATCAAAAGCCACGTTAGGGAACCCTCCAAAGTAAGAGATTTGCGAGCCTCCTATCCAGAGGCCAGAGACTACTGACTTGGCTGATGGATCGGGATCCCACAAATGAGTACACCCCTCTGTAAAAACAAATCTTTTTTTTCTGTTTTATTGTTTTCATATTCTTAGGATCATAACGTGTTTTATTGGTACTATTTTGGGATATGTAAGTCTTTTTGGTCATCCTTATTTTTGTGATAAAATGACAAATGTGTGTGGTTTTTTTTGTTGGAATTTGTTTTTTATTTGATAAAAAAAAATTATTGGGAAAACAAAACCTGTTTTTCAACATTTTTGTAAATGATTAGTTTCACAACGGGAACGCGCAATGCGTTAGTTGCATAAATAATCCATTAGTGCAGTTCAATGTCCAGCCTGTGTGTGTTATATTGGCAGGCCGCCTATTAGATGGGGTCTCCAGTCGGATCTAATATCTCCAGTGACCATGGCATGTAAGGAGTTAACGGAGCAGCGGCAGAGTGCTGACAGTGCACCCTTTCACTGCTGGGTCCCTGCTTGATGTGGGTAGTGAGCACTGTTGGATGGAGCCCTGGGATCATGATTCCAGGATGAAGATGCAAGTCCTAATGTCAATGGGCATGTTCCATTAGGAAGTGCTTTGACGGGAAGTGGTTTATCTACTACATTTTTTTTATCTTAACATCCAATATTATGAAAGCTTAGGTTTGATCTCTCGTATCAAAGGGTTTTTTAATCTCCAGCATTCATGGTATATGCACAGGATATGCCATAATAGCTGGATAGGTGATGGTGTTACCTCCCGGGCCTCTGCCTGTCAGGAGTACAGGAGTTCCACTTTGCATTGGCTAACATTCTGAAGCCCGCCATCCTGTTCTTGGTTAGATATGGGTACCCATACTCATCTGCTTTTTCTTTTCTTTTCCAAGGACTTGAGAAGTTTCCTTTACAAAAAACTTCCAAGGTACTTTCTTTCCATAGTTTTTCGTATGATTAATGATTGCTATTATGTAATTATATTTAATAATTTAAGACCTCAACTCCCAAGGTGTGAATAACAAAACTCCTGCCCTCCTCTCTCTGACGATACAGCCTGGTCTCTGGGGCCTTTATTTCTGATACCAATGCCCATGCGTTGGCTCGTTAACAATGGTCATTCTGATGTGAGGTGTGTAGTAAATTATGTCTATTACTAACATAACCTTTTGATTGTTGTTTTATTAGTGTTGAAGGACTTCATGCCATTGTAGTGTCAGACAGAGATGGGGTACCTGTAATTAAAGGTAAGGAACTAGAATGGACATGCATGTCTCGGCATGCAGTTCTGCTGTAATGTGGTTCTCTGCCCTTATACCCACTCTTACAGCTAGGTTACACACCTCAACTCTTATCTCAAACTTCCAAATTAATGATGCGGATATGATGAACCACTGGTGAGCCCACAAGCTACTATCTGACCAGCAGATTTGTTCCTGCCAATATTGGAACTCAATCTAATAATTTCAGCCATAATGATAATTGAGATTAAAGAAGTTGTCCACTACGTGTACATTGATGCCCTATCCATAGGATAGGACATCAATGTCTGGTCGGTTGGGGTCCCACACCCGGCACTCCCGCCGATCCGCTGTTATCGGTGCCGCCGGCTGTAAGTGCTTACTTGCGGAGCTTGGCCATCAAGTTGTAGTGGCCACCGCAGGGTACTTCACATTCGCCTCCTATTCAGTTCAATTTAATAAGAGGCGGATGTGTAGTACTCCACGGCGGCCACTACAACTAGGCGGCCAAGATCTGCAAGTAAGCACTTCCGTCCGGCAGCACCGATTACAGCTGATCATCAGGGGTGCTGGTTGTGGGACCCCAGTTGATCAGACATTGATGCTCTATCCTACGCATGGGGCATCAATGTAAAAGTAGTGGATGGGTTTGTTTCCATGTTGAGATTTTTTTTTTTTTTTTTAAGCGGTTTTTGTAGCTAAAGCCAGAAATGAATAATAAATGGTAGATGTCTCTTTTTTTAATCCACTCTTGGTTTTGGCTTCAAAAACTGCATCAAAATCTGAAGTTGGAAACCACTTTCATTATTTTTAAAAGGAAAAAGAGGGTGATATGAATCTTAATACAATTAGTTTACTTTATTTTTTAGTCCGCTTAGAGGACTTGAAAACCTGTGATCCTTTGCTTTTTCTATATACTGCAAAACTATGATTGCTCTATTTAACTGCCACTGCCAGTGATTGACAGCAGCGCCTAGGTAGTTAAACATCAGCGACTGGAACAAGCGCTGCTGCTGAAGACTGATGGTGGCTGTATAGCAGCCGGTATATGGCGCAAGCTGAGCCCCCTCCACACATGCAGACCCCAGTACGAACATACAGGTACATGCATTTGCTCCAGAGTTGTAAAGAGCCATGCCACATGACTTGGGCTATAAAGCCAAACCAGGACCCTCTATTTCTGGACAGCCATTTTGGGCTGCTTGTACCTCATCAACCAAAAGTAGGAGACTGGATTATAGAAATGTTCACATTCAAACACTTATTGCTGTTTTCTTTATCAGTTGCAAATGAGAATTCCCCTGAACATGCTCTGAGGCCATGTTTCCTATCCACATTTGCACTGGCCACTGACCAGGAAAGCAAGCTGGGACTCTCCAAAAACAAAAGCATCATATGTTACTACAACACGTATCAGGTAGGTAAGGCTGTAGACCCAGGACGGCTTTGTGAGCATCAGGTGTGATTATCACAATCGGTGGTGGTGATGGACATGCTCATCCCAACCAGATTCAAGTGGTATCATCTTCTGGTTTAGAGTTTTTTGGGGGCAGGTATTTTCGGGCAGGTCTGTCTGACCTGCTATACAGTTGGCTTTAGATATGTAGATTGTAAATATTTTCCAAAGTTCTCAAAGAGATTGTCCCAAATCAGAAAATCGTGATCCCTGGGTGCAGTTTGTTATAAAACGATTGTAAAATTGTCTGGTGTAAGCCACCCTCTTCCGGTCCGGTGCTGAGCCTCTCCGGCTGCTCCATGTGTCCAGTATTACCTGCGGGGCTGATGTCACATCAGCAGCTTGGCAGCCAGTCAGTGAGCTCAGGTGTTTTGAGTGGGGTGTTTTCTCTACACCGCCAAGCCACTGAGCTCTCTGATTTGCTGGTGTGCTGTCGACATGACGTCAGCGCTGCAGCCCATATCCGTTACCGAGAGCTATGGTGGAGACTCAGCCCTGCACCTGGGGAGGGGGAGTAAAGCGTGGGGTCCAAGAACAAGCTAAACCCTGATGAGACACTTTGTTTTAATTCCATTTGTTATGAGGATTGTGTGTAAAGTGCCGGTGTTAATAGACATATTAATAGGCCCATCCTCCTTTTAGAATTGCTGTTTCAGTCCTCATTGCACTGATATTAACCGGATCTCACTGTGTTTTCTTTGTGGTCCACAAGTCACTTTCTCCATGCATACCTCACATTACGGTTCATAGGGATCCATTGGAAGTGTTTTCCATGTTCATTGTACAGTAAAGCATCATTTACACAATAGAAAACGCCTTTAAGCAGCATGGAAATATGGAGGTTATAAGTATCACTTCATTTCTATTGTCTGTAAGTCATTGATTTGTGTTTCAGGTTGTCCAGTTTAACAGATTGCCGTTGGTTGTGAGCTTCATAGCTAGCAGCAATGCCACTACCGGTAGGCGTTCTTCTGTATTATTTACATTGTATTTACATGTCTAGCCCGATAAAAGGTGCAGTGTACAGTACAGACCAAAAGTTTGGACACACCTTCTCATTTAATGATTTTTCTGTATTTTCATGACTTTGAAAATTGTACATTCACACTGAAGGCATCAAAACTATGAATTAACACGTGGAATTATATACTCATACAAAAAAGTGTGAAACAACTGAAAATATGTCTTATATTCTAGGTTCTTCAAAGTAGCCACCTTTTGCTTTGATGACTGCTGTAACATACCTGGCGGCGTCCTTGCATAGTGGTCCATCTCCCACTGTGCAAGAGCGCGCACTTGATCTCCAGTCCAGTCTGCTAGCCTGGCTTCCCTCCGTGCTGTCTGTTTGCCTCTGTGTCTGCTGCTTAAGGGCGGCGCCCGATCACTTCCTGCTTTTTGTACCTGCTGCAGGCACACCCCTTGTGCGTCCCCAGCCTATTGCTGTCTGTCATTTGGTATTTAACCCAGCTGCTCCAATGAATCCCTGCCTGAGCATTGTGTTTCATTCAGTGTGGTCTTTCACTCTGAATGTGCCAGGTCCCCTTCTGTGTTCTCTTGTCTGCCTATCCTGGAGGCTGTATTTCCAGGCCTGTCTGAACACGCTCCTTGCCTGTTCGTCTCGACTTCTAGGGGCCGCATACCTAGAGCTGCTCCTGTATCTTGTCTGTCCTGTCTGAACACGCTCCTAGCCTGTTCCTCCCGCCTCCTAGGGGCTGCATTCCTAGACCCGCTCCTGTATCTAGTCTGTCCTGTCTGAACACGCTCCTGGCCTGTTCCCACCTTCTAGGGGCTGCATTCCTAGACCCGCTCCTGTATCTTGCTACTGTGTCTGTTCTTGTCTGTATAATCTTCTAGCCTGTTTTCCCGTGTTTCTCTATGTCCGTACCTTTCCGTTTTCTGCAGAGTCTGAACTCGTACCTTACTCCTGCTCGTTGTCACTGTACTCCCGTTTGTGAGTTTGTGGTCCACTCGCTACTTCACTGCAAGTACCCTGTGGGTATTTGGTTCTGCCTTTCCCTTCTTGTCTGTTCCGTGTGAACAGAGCCCTGTCCCCCCTGCTCTGCCTTGCTCACCGCTCCGGCGGTTCTAGCCTGCTCTGCCTTTGCTCACCGCTCCGGCGGTTCTAGCCTGCTCTGCCTTTGCTCACCGCTCCGGCGGTTCTAGCCTGCTCTGCCTTTGCTCACCGCTCCGGCGGTTCTAGCCTGCTCTCCCTTTGCTCACCGCTCCAGATGACCTTGTCCTGCTCTACTCTTGCTCACCGCTCCAGGTGGCCTTGTCCTGCTCTACTCTTGCTCACCGCTCCAGGCGGCCTTGTCCTGCTCTACTCTTGCTCACCGCTCCAGGCGGCCTTGTCCTGCTCTACTCTTGCTCACCGCTCCAGGCGGCCTCGTCCTGCTCTACTCTTGCTCACCGCTCCAGGCGGCCTCGTCCTGCTCTACTCTTGCTCACCGCTCCAGGCGGCCTCGTCCTGCTCTACTCTTGCTCACCGCTCCAGGCGGCCTCGTCCTGCTCTACTCTTGCTCACCGCTCCAGGCGGCCTCGTCCTGCTCTACTCTCACTCACCGGTCTAGGCGGTCTCGTCCTGCCCTGCTCTCGCTCACCTCTCTAGGCGGCCTCACTCTGCTGTGTTTGTCCGCCACATCTGTGGTTCTGTTCCTGAGTCCCAGTGTGTACTGGGTCCTATCCCGCCTGTGTTCCTACCTGCTAGCGCCTCCCTGTCTGCACTCTAGCCGTGCTTGCCTGTACCCCCCTGCCTGCATACCCGCCTGCCTGCATACCAGTCGTGCCTGCCTATACCCACCAGTCTGTGGCCAGCCTAACCAGTCTGTTCCTGTATTCCCCTGTGTGGGTCAACAGCCGTGTCCGGGGTCTGTCCTGGAGTAGCACCTGGTCCCTCTGCTCGGTTCCTCCTTGGTGCACTGGCGTCGTATGCCGTCGTGCGACCCTGGTCGGATCGGGTGAATACCTAGTTACGCCCCTCCAGGCATTCACTCTCCGGCACGGTCCAGTGGAATCACACGCACACGCCGCTCAGCCCGGGCGTGTGCATTACAACTGCTTTGCACACTCTTGGCATTCTCTTGATGAGCTTCAAGAGGTAGTCACCGGAAATGGTTTTCACTTCACAGGTGTGCCCTGTCAGGTTTAATAAGTGGGATTTCTTGCCTTATAAATGGGGTTGGGACCTTCAGTTGTGTTGTGCAGAAGTCTGGTGGATACACAGCTGATAGTCGTACTGAATAGACTCTCAGAATTTGTATTATGGCAAGAAAAAAGCAGCTAAGTAAAGAAAAACGAGTGGCCATCATTACTTTAAGAAATGAAGGTCAGTCAGTCTGAAAAATTGGGCAAACTTTGAAAGTGTCCCCAAGTGCAGTTGCAAAAACCATCAAGTGCTACAAAGAAACTGTCTCACATGAGGACCGCCCCAGGAAAGGAAGACCAAGAGTCACCTCTGCTTCTGAGAATAAGTTTATCTGAGTCACCAGCCTCAGAAATCGCAGGTTAACAGCAGATCAGATTAGAGACCAGGTCAATGCCACACAGAGTTCTAGCAGCAGGCACATCTCTACAACAACTGTTAAGAGGAGACTTTGTGCAGCAGGCCTTCATGGTAAAATAGCTGCTAGGAAACCATTGCTAAGGACAGGCAACAAGCAGAAAAGACTTGTTTGGGCTAAACACCACAAGGAATGGACATTAGACCAGTTGAAATCTGTGCTTTGGTCTGATGAGTCCAAATTTGAGATCTTTGGTTCCAACCGCCGTGTCTTTGTGTGATGCAGAAAAGGTGAACGGATGGACTCTACATGCCTGGTTCCCACTGTGAAGCATGGAGGAGGAGGTGTGATGGTGTGGGGGTGCTTTGCTGGTGACACTGTTGGGGATTTATTCAAAATTGAAGGCATACTGAACCAGCATGGCTACCACAGCATCTTGCAGCAGCATGCTATTCCATCCGGTTTGTGTTTAGTTGGACCATCGTTTATTTTTCAACAGGACAATGATCCCAAACACACCTCCAAGGCTGTGTAAGGGCTATTTGACCAAGAAGGAGAGTGATGGGGTGCAACGCCAGATGACCTGGCCTCCACAGTCACCAGACCTGAACC
Organism: Phyllobates terribilis; assembly: GCF_046119375.1. Lineage (NCBI taxonomy): Eukaryota > Metazoa > Chordata > Amphibia > Anura > Dendrobatidae > Phyllobates > Phyllobates terribilis. The sequence goes on from NW_027362912.1 coordinate 1,958,994, forward strand.
CAATCGAGATGGTTTGGGGTGAGCTGGACCGCAGAGTGAAGGCAAAAGGACCAACAAGTGCTAAGCATCTCTGGGAACTCCTTCAAGATTGTTGGAAGACCATTTCCGGTGAATACCTCTTGAAGCTCATCAAGAGAATGCCAAGAGTGTGCAAAGCAGTCATCAAAGCAAAAGGTGGCTACTTTGAAGAACCTAGAATATAAGACATATTTTCAGTTGTTTCACACTTTTTTGTTAAGTATATAATTCCACATGTGTTAATTCATAGTTTTGATGCCTTCAGTGTGAATGTACAATTTTCAAAGTCATGAAAATACAGAAAAATCTTTATATGAGAAGGTGTGTCCAAACTTTTGGTCTGTACTGTATGTCTGTTGTGAAAGAAGAATTTCTCAACTGGAAGCCGAGGAGAAAATCCAATCTACCCTGTCCCAATTTACATGAAATGGTTCTTGGTTCTTGTCAGAGTTGATGAGATACAACTACTGATCCCTTAATGATACTGTAGATGTTCTGTATCCAGTAATGGTGTGATGTGGTCCTTACACAAAGATAATTTAAAATGTGCAGTCAGTGCAATAACAACAACAAAAAATACTAGTAAAGTGTCCTTAAAATATTTTTAGATGTGTTTAGAAAAATATATAACTTATACTTAACGTCAAAAAAGTGCTCTGGTCTCCAATTCTCAACACTAGTCCTGGCAGATCGACTTCCAACTTGTGCCCGCTTTCCTGGACTATAATACGGGTGTCCTATTCTTCAGAGGATAGCACGCCCATCATTCAGCTGAGTGGAAGCAATGGATCTAAATTGACTCTCACATCAAACATTTGCTTAAAATCTGTCTGGTGAAAACAAGTAACCGCCTATGCACAAGGTGGCTGATAACTGATTGATTGGTGGAGGTATGACCACTGCAACCTGCACCGATTGGTAAAAGGGGGCACTTTCATGCCCATTAGAAGATGGTTGACCGCTGCTCTACTCATTCCCTGTGGGCTGTGGAATGCTGCATTCGGCTTTTTCTGGCCGCCCCATAGAGAACGAATGGTCCTGCAATCAGGCATGTGCACTGCTGATGAACTTTAATGAGGATAAAAGTACCCTGTTGGGGATAAAAATTTCTTGATTTGCCCCCACTAATCAATAAGTGATAACTCGTCTTTGGAGAATCCCTTTAGCCAAAATGTATTGGCTTCATGTGTGCTCTGAATGGAAGCCACTACAATAGTAATTACACTGCACAACAAATGCCATCAATAACCAGTCTCAGACGCATCCAGCACTATGTCTACCATATTGTCCACCTGAACTAAGATTACACAGTGGGCTAGTCATCACTGACCAGTTATCAGCCACTAACAAATGTCACAACTGGCTCAACATAGTCAAGTTTTAGTTCTATCTGCATAATATTAGTTTCATTTTGTAATGAGGATTAAAGTTCCTTCTGCTTCCAAACAGTGCGACACGACCTCCACGATCAGTAAGTTACAGAACTTGTCTTCACTCAATATCCCCTTTAAGCAGTTGGACAAAGAGCAGTTCCCATAACAGGTTCCTCTCATTTCTACCGTTTGATGCAGTTTTATGCCGGATGATGGAAAGTTTCAGGTTCCCACTTTCTGCCCTGAAATCGGAGTACACATATTGTCTACAGCAGCTTGTAGTCTGCCAACAGCTGGAATATACATAGAAATATGGACTTCTGCATTCAATTTTCACTATTTATTCATATATATATTTTTTTTTTTTTAGGTCTAATCCTTAGTTTGGAAAAAGAACTTGGCCCCTTGTTTGAAGAGCTTCGGCAAGTGGTGGAGAATTCTTCATCTGCGTGGTCCTCAAAAGAAGTCATGAACTTTTGGTGTGGGGAAAAAAAAAAAGGTTGCCATTTCCAAAGCAATGAAACACTTTGTACTTGTAGTTCTGCCAGTGCACTGAGTAATATTCCTCTCTGCTAGAGAAATGAAGGAGAACTGCTGGATTTCTAGGGTGCATCAGCCCTAACATTTCACATTCCCTCTAAGTGAAGGAGCTTATCCACTGCAGAGATGGATCCAGTTGTGGTTATGACTCGCCCCCTGGGCCGTGGGGCACTCGGATCCGGGCGAAAGGGGAACTATGGGGGTAGTAGTGGCAACCCGGTTCCGTGGCTCAGGGTGGTCAGGCCAGTGGTAGTCCGTTATGTGCTGATGTTTATGTCCGACTACGCCACCCGTGGATTGCGGTTATTAAGAACCGCCGCTGCATGCAGACCGCTGGGGCTGATGAGGTGTGCAGCTAGGGTAGTGTGACTCCCCACGGGAAGAGTGCGGCCCCAGGGCAGTATAGTGGATGGTGGGAGTGATGGTAGTGAGAGTCCCAGTGCTGGTAGTGCTGGAGGAGCAAGGAGCACACAGACAACAGGTTGCAGTCCAGGGTCTTTACTAGAACAGGTAAACTGACCCACAAACAGTCCCGGCTAGGAGGGGACCTGGATGTCTGAGAGCAACGGGGAAATTGGCCCTGGTCAGGGTGAGGGTGTAGGCCTACCGTGCTTTCTGCGCTCCTTCTGGCTATCTCCTCCGGATAGGGTAACAGCCCACGTTTCCGAGCTTTCCGTGTATTCTCGCCTGTATGGCCTGCGACGTGGGTTCCTTTCTGCTCCCAGCCTTGTACGGCTTTACTGGTCCCTTCGGTTGTGGCAGGGCCTCCAGGCTTCTTAGGCCAAGGAATATACAGTCCCTTGCGGACTGGTTCTCTGCTGGGGGATGTGGAATCCTTCCAGCCTCAGACACCAAAGTCTGGTAAAATTAAGTCTTTTCTCTGCCAAGACAGGCTCTCTTCGCCTCTTGTCTCTGGCTTGTGGCTCTCCTACTGCCACACTTCCTCTTAGGTGCAACACAACTTTCTGTCCCTGCTCTGGGACACCTCTCAGTGCTGAGGCAGGTCGTCCAGTTCTCCCTAACCCTGCCCCCAGTACCAGCTTTTATAGGGGCAGCCAGCTCCCCCTACTGGCCTGAGACAGGAGGCATTGCATGCTAATGTTCCCCTGACTAGAGAACCTCCCCCTTGCTCTCAGACACAGCTTTATTTACACTTGTGGCATCCAGGCCAGGGTGACACATTCCCCCCTAGTGAAATTTAGTACTCCGGGACTAAACAGTAAACAAAGACAATATGCATAACAATAAAACATTAATAGACAGATGACGCACAAATTGAGTTCTTTAGGTCACAGTGTGGCCTGTGACCGGGTGTCCATATCACCAGCACAACGGGGAGCCTTAACCAGGTGGGGGTCTGTCCTACCCCAAGTCCTTTACAGTCTTAGTTGATTCCTGGGTTAGGCTCCAAACGCAGTCCATACAAGGTCCCGGTTATAAAAAGTCCATAACCTTTGAGTCCTTACGGTAGCTGCAAGAAACTGAAACACGCTATTAATAATCACGCAGGTAACTTGGCAAACATTTCAACATTTTTCAACAGGGTTATTTACAATTTTAGTACACTCTATATTTTCCAGCGAGCGGGTATCTGCCCCTTTGTGCTCCTGGTTGACCTACGTAGCCCACTGTCTGGTGGTGGACCAACCTGGCTTTACCCACTAGCGTTAGGGGTACAGCTACCAGCTGGGTGTACAGGTAGGGCAGGCAGCTGTCTGCGGGTCCTTTGGCTTACCGCAGGCATGGCAGGCTCACTGTCAGCAGAGGGTTGACTCTCCTGGGCTGCTGGTACAGTCTCTTCTGCCTCTGGAACTGCTTGCTCCTCTTCACCTTCCGGCTCTGGTGTTGGTTGTTGCTGGGCCGGTTGCAGGAAATGCAGGACGGGTACCACTATGGCATCATTTATGCGAGTCCAGGACTGAGGGAACTCTCCGAGAACGGTGCTGATCATTTCTTCCTTGTCCTCTGCGGGTTCAAGGTCACTCTGATCCTCTTCTGCACTACGGAGTTGCTCGGGGCACCTTTTGAGGTGGTCTCTGGAGACGACACTAGTGGTTTCTCCTCCGTCCTTGGTGATTACGCACACCTTTGGGTTGTCGTGGTCAGACTGCAGTACGGTGTAGGGTTCCCTTTCCCACTGGTCGTCCAACTTATGTAGCCTTCTTTTTCGCTTTAGGACTTGCCCACCAGGTTCTAGGGGACCAGCAGGGACGTGTTGATTGAAGAGTTTTTCTTGCCTCTCTCTCACCTGGGCCAGGCTCTTCTCCACACTCTCCTGTACCTTCTTGTACTGCAGTTGCCTTTCCGTATCCCAGTCCGCATCCGGGGAGGTGTCCTCAGGTATTAGGACTCCCATCTCCAGGTCTACGGGCAGCTTACCTGGTCTAGCTCGCATCAGGTAAGCCGGGGTGCGGTTTGTAGCATTCACCTGTATATTGTTGTATAGGTCTATCAGGTCCGGCAGTTTTTCTGGCCACAGGCTGCGTTCCTCCAGGGGCAAAGTCTTCAGGAGATCAATGACTATATTGTTCATCTTCTCACACATCCCGTTGGTCTGTGGATGGTAAGGCGTTGTCCGAATCTTCTTACAGCCATAGAGGTTGCAGAACTCCTGGAAGATTTCAGCCTCGAACGCTGGACCCTGGTCTGTCAGGACCTGTTCCGGATACCCGTGTGGACGGCAGAAGTATTGCTGGAAGGCTCTGGCCGCTGTTTGGGCTGTCAAGTCCTTTACCGGGACCACCACTAGAAAACGGGAATAGTGGTCCACGATTGTCAGGGCATAGATGTATCCTGACCGGCTGGGAGCCAATTTGACATGGTCCAGAGCTACCAGCTCAAGAGGCTGCGTGGTGACGATTGGCCTCAAGAGTGTCTTCTGGCTGGTGCGGTCCTTCCTCCTCAGGTGACAAGGGCCACAGTCTCTGCACCATTTTTCTACAGCTCCTCTCATGCCGACCCAAAAGAACCTTCCTCTTAGCAGGAACTCCAGTTTCTTCCAACCGAAGTGCCCCGCTCTGTCATGGTAAGCCCCCAGGACCATAGCTGCATCCCGCCTTGGGACCACGACTTGCCAGGTCAGCTCGTGCGTCCGGTGGTTGACAATCCTTCTGCACAACTTGACTTCGTAGAGGAACAGCTTGCTCTTCTCCTTCCATAGCTGCTTGGCTTCCTCTGGGGCATCTGGATCTAGGCGGGCGTCTTCCCGGGTCAGCAGATCTTTCACCAGGCGAACTGCAGGGTCACTATCTTGGGTCTCGGCCCAGCTGTGGTGAAGTAGGGGATTCATCATCACAGTTGTTAGATCTTCCTCCTTCACGCGGTGAGAGTGTTGAGCGGCTCCATACCGGTGAAACGCGGGGAGTTCTACCTCCTCCAGCTCTTCTGGGTCTTCGTCACCTTCAGGTAAGTGAGGCATTCTTGATAGGGCGTCCGCGTTGGCGTTGGTTTTGCCTGCCCGGTACTTGATCACGAAGTCATAGTTGGAGAGACGGGCCATCCACCGCTGTTCCAGGGCACCCAGTCTTGCATTGTCCAGGTGTGTCAACGGGTTGTTGTCCGTGTACACGGTGAACTTTGCGGAGGCCAGGTAATGCTTGAAGCGTTCCGTCATGGCCCACACCACTGCCAAGAATTCTAGCTTGAAGGAGCTGTAATTCTCCGGGTTCCTCTCGGTGGGCCTCGGCTTCCGACTGGCGTATGCGATCACCCGTTCTCTGCCCTGTTGGTTTTGGGACAGTACGGCTCCCAGTCCCACATTACTGGCATCTGTGTGGAGAATGAAAGGCTGGCCGTAATCAGGGTAGGCCAGGATCTCATTCCCCGTGAGGGCCATCTTTAGCTGGCGGAAGGACTCCTCTTCCGGTTTATCCCACTTGAAGCGTGGCTTTTGACTCCTGGACTTAGACTGTCCGATCAGGAGGTCCTGCATAGGAGCTGCCATCTTAGTGAACCCGGGGATGAACCTTCGGTAGTAGCCTACCAACCCGAGAAACTGTCTCACCTCTTTGATGTTCGAGGGGCTTGGCCAGCTCTTGATTGCCGTGACCTTGTCAGGGTCGGGGGCTACTCCTTCCGCACTTACCACGTGCCCTAGGTACTAGACCTTTGGTTTCAGCAGGTGACACTTCGATGGTTTCACCTTCAGGCCATAGCCTGCCAGGGCTTCGAACACCTCGGCCAGGTGCTTGAGATGGTCCTCGTAGGTCTTCGAATAGACGATCACGTCGTCCAGGTAAAGGAGGACCGTCTCGAAGTTTCGGTGCCCTAGACAGCATTCCATCAGCCGCTGGAAGGTCCCTGGTGCGTTGCAGAGCCCGAAAGGCATACAGTTGAATTCGCTCAGTCCCATCGGGGTGGTGAAGGCGGTCTTCTCCTTGTCAGCCTCTGCCACAGGAACCTGCCAGTACCCGCTAGTAAGGTCCAAAGTAGAAAAGAAGTTAGCAGATTTTAGTGCGGCTAAAGACTCTTCTATTCTAGGCAGCGGATATGCGTCTTTGTGGGTAATACGGTTGATTTGTCTATAGTCCACGCACATTCTCATGGTGCCGTCTTTCTTTTTCACCAGAACCAAGGGGGCTGCCCAGGGGCTACAGCTATCTCTAATGACCCCAGCTTCCTTCATTTCTCTTAGCATGCCCTTTGCGTTCTGATAATGTGCAGGGGGTACAGGTCGGTGTCTTTCTTTTATCGGTGGGTGGCTCCCTGTGGGGATGTGGTGTTCTATCCCTTTTACTCTGCCGAAGTCTAGCGGGTGCTTACTAAAGACTCTCTCGTACTCCTGTACCACCCGGTAGACTCCTTGTTTTTGGTGCAGGGGAGTGGAGTCAGCACCCACGTGGAGTTTCTGGCACCAGTCCTCCTTTTGTTTCTGGGAGCCATTACCCTCCGCCTGTGGAGATGGAGGCAAGGGTTCCACGGCCCTGATAGCTTTGTGATCGACAACAAACAGTTTGGCAAGTGTAGCGTACCTGGGTAAGTGTACCTCTCTCTCCCCAATGTTGAGAATGCGAACGGGCACCCTCCCATGACGGACATCAACCACCCCCCTGGCTGTCAAAATGGTGGGCCTGCTGTCTGAGTACACGGGTTCTACCATGGCTTGGTAGTCTCTACCTCTCAACCTGATTGCAGTCCGACACCAGATCATCATTTTACTTTTGGGAGGCATGGAAATGGGGAATGGGTCACTGAGTCTTACGCTACCGATCTCACCACCAGACAGTTCTACCTGCTGCCGTCTCATCAGGGCTTTTATCTCCTTGTTGAGGACTCTCTGTTGGCTGGAACTAGCATTCACCACCACCTGTTGTAGAATTACAATTACCTCTGAAAGACAATTTTCAATTAGGTTAGTACCCACAGTTATCTTAGGGTGACTTTCATGACGGTCAATGTCCACAATAATCACTCCCTGTGCCGGCAGTTCAACTTTACCAATTTTAATGGTCATCTCCTTGAACCCCATCTGCGGCACGGGTAAGCCATTACTGGCGATGATGCTCAAGTTACTGTCTGGATACCGTGTGATATCAGCATCAGTCCAATACTGCTTAAAAAGTACATAAGGGATAGTGGTTACTTGTGACCCAGTATCCAGCAAGGCGCTCATGGGGATACCGTCCAGCACCACGGGTAAAACCGGGCGCCCCCCAACGTACTTATCACGCCAATTATAAGGGCCTGGTGATCTTATGCCTGGGGGTTGGCCCCTTGCCCCAGGTTGGACCAGTTTAAATTACAGTACCTGGAAATGTGTCCGGGCTGGTTGCATCGACGGCAAATGGGCTATCCATCCTCTGCGTAGCGGTCTGTGGGCCTCCCTCGGAATGACGGGATCCTCCTCTGTCGACGCCACGGGACATCCTCCGGACTTGAAGCCAGCTCGATGGGTCTTGACGGGTCCACTTGCAACGCCTGGACGGTCCTGGTCAACGCCGCGACGCTCCTGGTCAGCTCCTGGACTTGGTGGTGCAGGTCTACGGGGCTTGGTTCAGGACCTGTGCATCTGCCCCCACGGGGTCCATAGAGGAGGGCGCCGCCTCCTGGTGGTAGGTGAGAGCAGGGCGCCGGGGGTTTATAGCGCCACTGGTTGCAGATTGACAGAGCACCCTTATGGCCCTGTCCTTAAATTGGGCAAAAGTCAGGTCGGGGTTCTGAAAGAACATGAGGCGCAGTTGGGCCCTGTGGGCGCTAGACAGCAGACCTTCTATGAATTGTTCTGTTAGCAGCTTATCCGTTTCCTGCACACTGCCAGGGTCAGTTTGTTGAATAGCCCTCAAGGCTTCCTGCAGATTTAGGGCATAGTCTCTGATGCTGTCCTGTGCCCGCTGCTTACATCCATAGAACCTCATTTTAATCTCAGCGGAGGTACGTGTGTCAAAGGTACCCCGCATTTGGGCCAGAATACCCTTCACGGTTCTTTTCTCCTCAGTGGGCCATGATTTTACCTCCCTTTGGGCTGCGCCAGTTAACTGCCCTGTTAATATGCTGACCTTCTGTTCCTCTGTCAGGGGGTAAACGTGGAACAAACTGTATAGCCTTTCCTTGAAGTCAGTTAGGGCATGGGGCTCCCCTGAGTATTTGGGCAGCCAGGCCGCTCCAGGGATGTAGGGCAGGGAAAAGGGCATCACCGCTGCTGCAGCTGCGTTGGTGGTAGTGGGCGCCTCTGTGTCCGACATCTTCCTCCCCCCTAGTTAAGCGTGGCCTACCTTCCGACGATCCTCTTCTGTAGGCCGCGACTCCGCTGCTGCTGCTCTGGACGAGGACCTTGCGTCGCGTCCTGATGAAGTCAGCGTCTCTCTCTCTCCCTTCCAGGACCTTGCGCAGTGTCGGTGCGTGGGGCGGAGCTTCGGGTCTCGCGCGCTTTCGGCGTCCACGCCCCTCTTCTTCCTGCTCGGCGTCCTGAAGATGGCGTCCGATGGCCGGAAGCAGCTGCGGATGGCGGGAAGACGGCAGAAGACGACGGGAAACGGTCCAAGATGGCGTCTGATGGCGGGAATCGGCTCCGGATGGCGGGAAACGACTCCGGACGGCGGGAAACTTCGCCACAGGTAAGTTACAAAAGTCTTTTTCAGGCACGCAGTACCCGGTGGTTGCGGGCACGAAATCCTGCCGACTACGCCAAAGCTGTCGCGATAATCTCAGCACACCAAACTGATATAAGAAGATACTTTTATTTGCAGTCCACAGTAAAGACATTTCGGTCAATAAAGACCTTCATCAGTGTACAAGATACTGGGATGGGAGCAGGAGAAGAGAAGGAGATGTAACCCTGTGTAGGGATTCCGTTTTAGCCATAAAGATTAGGAGAAGTGCTGCCTAGATCGCGGTATCCACCGCTGGATGTATGCTGAGCATACATGGGGTGGTAGTAGTGGCAACCCGGTTCCGTGGCTCTGGGTGGTCAGGCCAGTGGTAGTCCGTTATGTGCTGATGTTTATGTCCGACTACGCCACCCGTGGATTGCGGTTATTACGAACCGCCACTGCATGCAGACCGCTGGGGCTGATGAGGTGTGCAGCTAGGGTAGTGTGACTCCCCACGGGAAGAGTGCGGCCCCAGGGCAGTATAGTGGATGGTGGGAGTGATGGTAGTGAGAGTCCCAGTGCTGGTAGTGCTGGAGGAGCAAGGAGCACACAGACAACAGGTTGCAGTCCAGGGTCTTTACTAGAACAGGTAAACTGACCCACAAACAGTCCCGGCTAGTAGGGGACCTGGATGTCTGAGAGCAACGGGGAAATTGGCCCTGGTCAGGGTGAGGGTGTAGGCCTACCGTGCTTTCTGCGCTCCTTCTGGCTATCTCCTCCTGATAGGGTAACAGCCCACGTTTCCGAGCGTTCCGTGTATTCTCGCCTGTATGGCCTGCGACGTGGGTTCCTTTCTGCTCCCAGCCTTGTACGGCTTTACTGGTCCCTTCGGTTGTGGCAGGGCCTCCAGGCTTCTTGGGCCAAGAAATATACAGTCCCTTGCGGACTGGTTCTCTGCTGGGGGATGTGGAATCCTTCCAGCCTCAGACACCAAAGTCTGGTAAAATTAAGTCTTTTCTCTGCCAAGACAGGCTCTCTTCGCCTCTTGTCTCTGGCTTGTGGCTCTCCTCCTGCCACACTTCCTCTTAGGTGCAATCAACTTTCTGTCCCTGCTCTGGGACACCTCTCAGTGCTGAGGCAGGTCGTCCAGTTCTCCCTAACCCTGCCCCCAGTACCAGCTTTTATAGGGGCAGCCAGCTCCCCCTACTGGCCTGAGACAGGAGGCATTGCATGCTAATGTTCCCCTAACCAGAGAACCTCCCCCTTGCTCTCAGACCCAGCTTTATTTACACTTGTGGCATCCAGGCCAGGGTGACACAATTACACTGGGCAATTAACCAACAAATTCCCTGCAGATAACCATTGTATTAACACAGTAAGAGGCGTAGATTTGTATCGGTCGTATTCTCTGTTGCTTTTCTATCTGGAACCACATTAAATTGTAACTTGCTGATATTAAACCTAGGACATTGTGTGCACAGAGCCAATGATGACGTGTGAGTGTCTCAGTGACATCTGCAGATCTTTGTAGCTGGTTTCATAGCGGCTTAATATGACATTGGTCTGCACTGACGGGTAAAATCCAGAAGCAGAATACTGCTAGAATGGTTTGCTCTCTAGCTCCCCCTGTTGTTAGTCCTCCTCATGGTCACTATGGAGGACGACTGATCAGAGTGAAGCTGCCATCCACCTTCCAAACTACAAATTCTTACCAACACATTAGGACTATAATAGCTAGCTATCTTCAGTGAACTTTCCACCTAGAACGGAGCAGAGCAGTGGCAATGGGGAAAGTCAGATACCTGTAATAATAAACCTCTCGCCACTAGATGTCAGCATAGGACCATTGTGAAAAGTTATTTTCTGCAACTATTAAGCTTGCCTATAGAATATAATGCACTTACCACTGTCTCTTGAGGAACCGAGGCTTGTAGCCTTAAGATTTTTACCTACAAGATTAACAGAAAAAATATTCCAGATGTAATTGTGTGTGGAATTCATTCTGCTTATGATGCAGTTTTTCAGCTCCCATTACTAGGACTGACACTGGTCTGAGGACGCTCCTGATTGTGGAAAGGAGTAAGCTCCTTCCAATATAAAGTGATGTGCGGCCGCTGCTTTTGGGGGAAAGCTGCTCTTTTGTCAGCGGCATCAAGATTTTCTAACTGTTCATGGGAGGAGAATCACAGATTTGTTAGTGCCACGTTAAACTGGGGTCTTTTGCGGTCAATGTATAATTAAAGTGACCCTACTGTGTAACTTTCTTCTGACATATCGCCATATCATTTGTGGGACTTAGTGAGTTTGAGACTCGTATGGAAGGTTATAATAAGCGATGCTGAAGCATTGGAATAGAAATGACGGCATTTGACACATTAACTGTTTTTACATCTTGCAATACAATTTAACTTTAAAAAAATAATAAAACTAATGCCTTGATTGCAGTTTTTGTGCTACTTGAAGTTGTGAAAAAATTTGGCAACTTTTGTCATTCTTAGACCATTACTGGCCGGCTTCACCAGCTTTTCCAAAAGTGGGTGGAACTTGGACTGGTCGTGAGCGTGCAAACCCGACAAATTCACCATGAAAGGAGCCACAAAGTAGTGTCAATTACTACAGCCATCTACACCAGCTCAGGGCTACTGGATATGTCTTGGGGTGGCGTACGGCTCCTAATTCATTAAGAATAGCAACTTACTCCAGGGCGCTCATTATTAACATTGATGTACAAAAGGCCAGTCTTAATGAATCAGGGCCTTTATCTTTAATAGGTTGAGAATGACCATTGAATTTATAATTCATCTTAATGCACACCATATAGTATTACATTAAACCAGAGTTGTATATGATTATTTCATTTTCTGTACAACTTTGGTTAATATTTTGTATACGAATAAATTGGCAAATCCTAACAGTATACTTCCTAAAGAATGTCCAAAACCTGAGACAGAAACAAAATGCACATATACCCTGCTGTGAGTAAAAGCAATAGTGCATAGAAATAACATGGAGTACTTGGTAAAAAAGCGTAAAAGCTATCCCACCAGCGTTAAGGTGTACCCAAAGCGGGATGGTCCTAACCTCTAGTATTAAAACCTTACCATGTGTCAGTGACGTCAGTGTGAATAAGGGACTAAATGGCCTTCTTCCTGAATAGTTGGTAAACATTAAAAACATTAAAATACCTGGGACTGTAAAGGACTATGTGGCTTCTATGGCGGCTTGTTTCCTCGCTGATTGATAAATTCTTCATTTCATTCTTCAATGATCTTGTTCTGAGGGGAGTTTGTAACTGTTTTTGTTGTTACTGAGCTTCTCTGGCAGACCATAGCACTCCTTGTATTATATGGACACTTGGACAGTCATTCATCTGAATTGCTGATTTCTAATACAAAAACAATATATTGTTTACTGCTTTCTCAGCAAGATAAGCTTTGATTAGACATCTCTTTTTAGATTTGCAGGGCTGCCACCGGCAAGTTCAGGGCCCCACACTGGCAAATTTTTCAGGCCTCCTTGAGACTGTGCCCATGCTCCACCTAGCCTCAACACCTCCCACTGCCCAGGCTCCACCCCCAGCCTAGCCTCAACATCTCCCACTGCCCAGGCTCCACCCCCAGCCTAGCCTCAACACCTCCCACTGCCCAGGCTCCACCCCCAGCCTAGCCTCAACACCTCCCACTCTTGGAAAAACTCCACTTCTGCGCCACATCTTCACCAATCGCACATTAACAGTTCCCATTGAACACCATATCACACACATAGCCATCAGCTTTTGTTTTGACCAAAAGATTGTTTTAAGCCTGCCACCACAACAAGGGTAGACTCCTTTGGCAGTAACCTACTCTTCCTTAACTTATTAAAAATTTGTTAAAATATCCAATACTCTTTTTAGGCATTTTTATTTGTTTTTCTTTAAGGGAATTCGTCACATACCGTATATACTTGAGTATAAGCCAAGTTTTTCAGCACATTTTTTGTGCCGCTGCTCCTGCTGATGGTGCTTGCTACTAAAGAGAATGCATATTCGCTCCTTTCCATGCACATAATCCCGACGTGGAGAGGAGTGAATATGCCGGCAGCTCACATCAGTGTCTGAGAGCGCATGGCAGTGACGCCGTGCGCTGCTCAGATGCTGACATGAGCTGCAGCAGAACAGGATGCAGCGCTGGACATTAGGTGAGGAAGGAAGGTGAGTATATGTGTTTATTTTTTTGTGTGTGCAGTCATGTGGCCGTACATACCAGGATTGGGGGATGAACAGGCCATGCATACCAGGATTGGGGGATGAGGAGGCCATGCATACCAGGATTGGGAGTTAGGAGGCCATGCATACCAGGATTGGGGGATGAGTTGTACCATACATACAAGAATTGGGGGATGAGGGGGGGACATGCATACCATGATTGGGGATGAGGGGGCCATGCATACCACGATTGGGGATGAGGGGGACATGCATACCAGGATTGGGGATGAGGGAGCAATGCGTACCAGGATGCGGAAATTTACCAGTAGCTGCTGCATTTCCCACCCTAGGCTTATACTCGAGTCAATACATTTTCCCAGTTTTTTGTGGTAAAATTAGGTACCTCGGCTTATACTCTAGTATATATGGTACATTTTTTAAAATGACCAATAGTACCATATATAAGGGAAAAATACCAGCACACCATGGCCCGACCACATATTACCACCACATAGTGACCGAACAATACCACATACAAGGGACAAATACCGCCACACCATGACCAGACTACATATTGGCACTAGTGACATTATACACAGGAGCTCTGTATATAGTGTCAGTGTACAGGTAATACAGGGATCACTGATGACATTATACTCAGGAGCTCTGTATATAGTGTCAGTGTACAGGTAATACAGTAACTCACCGCTGACAACATACACAGGAGCTCTGTACATACAGTGGGGAAAATAAATATTTTATACACTACCGATTTTGCAAGTTTTCCCACCTACAAAGAATGGAGAGGTCTGTAATTTTTATCGTAGGTACACTTCAACTCTGAGAGACAGAATCTAAAGATAAGAACCAGAAACTCATATTGTATGATTTTTAAATAAATTGCATGAAATAAGTTTTTGATCACCTACGAACCAGCAAGAATTCTGGCTCTCACAGGCCTGTTAGTTTTTCTTTAAGAAGCCTTCCTACTCTGCACTCATTACCTGTTTTAATTGCACCTGTTTGCACTCATTACCTGTATAAAAGACACCTGTCCACACAATCACACTCCAACCTCTCCACCATGGCCAAGATCAAAGAACTGTCTAAGGACACCAGGGACAAAATTGTAGACCTGCACAATGCTGGGATGGGCTAAAGGCCAATAGGCAAGCAACTTGTTAAGAAGGCAACAACTGCTGGCACAATTAATAATATTTTTTTTATTTATATAGCGTCAACATATTCCGCAGTACTTTACAATTCAGACACATTATCAGCACTGTCCCCATCGGGGCTCACAATCTAAATTCCCTATCAGTATGTCTTTGGCGTGTGGGAGGAAACCCACACAAACACAGGGAGAACATACCAACCCCTTGCAGATGTTGTCCTTGGTGGGATTTGAACCCAGGACCCCAGTGCTGCAAGGCTACAATCCTAACCACTGACCCACTGTACTGCATTTTATTTGAAAATGGAAGAAACATAAGATGACTGTCTATCTTCCTCGGTCTGGGGCTACATGCAAGATCTTGCCTTGTGGGTTACAGATGATTCAGAGAAAAGTCAGGCATCAGCCCAGAACAACATGGGAGGACCTGATCAATGATGTGAAGAGAGCTGGAACCACAGTCTCAAACATTACCATTAGTAACACACTATGCCGTCATGGATTAAAATCCTGCAGGCCACGCAAGGTCCCCCTGCTCACGCCAGCAGGTCAATGCCCATTTGAAGTTTGCCGATGATCCAGAGGAAGTATGGGAGAAGGTCATGTGGTCAAAGGAGACCAAAATAGAACTTTTTGGTATCAACTCCACTTGCCGTGTTTGGAGGAAGAACACCGCCCTAACCGTGAAGCATGGTGGGGGAAACATCATACTTTGGGGGTGCTTTTCTGCAAAGGGGACAGGACGACTGCTCCGTATTGAAGAGAGGATGGATGGGGTCATGTATCGCAAAATTTTGGCCAACAACCTCCTTCCCTCAGTAATAGCACTGAAGATAGGTCGTGGCTGGGTCTTCCATCATGACAATGACCCGAAACACACAGCCAGCGCAACTAAGGAGTGGCTCCATAAGAAGCATTTCAAGGTTCGGGAGTTTCCTAGCCAGTCTCCAAACCTGAACCCAATAGAAAATCTTTGGAGGGAGCTGAAATTCAACATTGTCAAGTGACAGCCCCGAAACCTGAAAGATCTGGAGAAGATCTGTATGGAGAAGTGGGCCAAAATCCCAGCTGCAGTGTGTACAAATGTGGTGAAGAACTACAGGAAACGTCTGACCTCTGCAATTGCAAACAAAGGTTTCTGTTTTTCTATTGTATCAAATACTTATTCCATGCAATAAAATGCTAATTAATTATGTAATAATCAATAAAAATTACAGACCTCTCCATTCTTTGTAGGTGGAAAAGCTTGCAAAATTGGCAGTGTATCAAATACGTATTTTCCCCACTGTAGTGTCAGTGTACAGGTAATATAGTGATCACCGGTGACATTATACACAGGAGCTCTGTATGTAGTGTCAGTGTACAGGTAATACAGGGATCACCAGTGACATTATACACAGGAGCTCTGTATATAGTGTCAGTATACAGGTAATACAGTGATTACCAGTGACATTATACACAGGAGCTCTGTATATAGTGTCATTGTACAGGTAATACAGTGATCACCAGTGCCATTATACACAGGAGCTCTGTATATAGTGTCAGTGTACAGGTAATACAGTGATCACCAGTGACATTATACACAGGAGCTCTGTATATAGTGTCATTGTACAGGTAATACAGTGATCACCAGTGACATTATACACAGGAGCTCTGTATATAGTGTATAGTATACAGGTAATACAGTGATCACCAGTGACATTATACACAGGAGCTCTGTATATAGTGTTAGTATACAGGTAATACAGTGATCACCAGTGCCATTATACACAGGAGCTCTGCATATAGTGTATAGTGTACAGGTAATACAGTGATCACCAGTGACATTATACATATGAGCTCTGTATATAGTGTCAGTGTACAGGTAATACAGGGATCACCAGTGACATTATACACAGGAGCTCTGTATATAGTGTCAGTGTACAGGTAATACATTGATCACCAGTGACATTATACACCGGAGCTCTGTATATAGTGTATAGTGTACAGGTAATACAGTGATCACCAGTGACATTATACACAGGAGCTCTGTATATAGTGTCAGTGTACAGGTAATACAGTGCTCACCAGTGACATTATACACAGGAGCTCTGTATATAGTGTCAGTGTACAGGTAATACAGGGATCACCAGTGCCATTATACACAGGAGCTCTGTATATAGTGTCAGTGTACAGGTAATATAGTGATCACCAGTGACATTATACACAGGAACTCTGCATATAGTATCAGTGTACAGGTAATACAGTGATCACCAGTGATATTATACACAGGAGCTCTGTATATAGTGTTAGTATACAGGTAATACAGGGATCACCAGTGCCATTATACACAGGAGCTCTGTATATAGTGTCAGTATACAGGTAATACAGTGATCACCAGTGACATTATACACAGGAGCTTTCTATATAGTGTACAGGTAATACAGTGATCACCGGTGACATTATACACAGGAGCTCTGTATATAGTGTCATTGTACAGGTAATACAGTGATCACTAGTGCCATTATACACAGGAGCTCTGTATATAGTGTCAGTATACAGGTAATACAGTGATCACCGGTAACATTATACACAGGAGCTCTGTATATAGTGTCAGTGTACAGGTAATACAGTGATCACCGGTAACATTATACACAGGAGCTCTGTATATAGTGTCAGTATACAGGTAATACAGTGATCACCGGTGACATTATACACAGGAGCTTTGTACATAGTGTGTAGTGTCAGTGTACAGGTAATACAGTGATCACCAGTGACATTATACACAGGAGCTCTGTATATAGTGTCAGTGTACAGGTAATACAGTGATCACCGGTAACATTATACACAGGAGCTCTGTATATAGTGTCAGTATACAGGTAATACAGTGATCACCGGTGACATTATACACAGGAGCTTTGTACATAGTGTGTAGTGTCAGTGTACAGGTAACACACTAGTCCTTCATCTTCGCTTTTTTCCTTCCAGCGCAGACTACCATCACTTCTTCCAGCCACGACTCATCTCTGCATATAATAACAGTTATCTAGAGCACCGCTTCCAGAGCACATTCCCCAGTTTTTCCCCAACTTCTACACTACGCAGCTGAATACACACGTGAACCCACCATTAATATATAATTAGGTATTATGCAACCCACCATTCGAAATATAAATTTCAATCTATGACTGTACCCTCACTAACTATTAATAGCCACTTTCCCCCACCCAATAAATATATAAATTAATTAGCACATGTACTCTATTCCCAAATTCAATACCAGTCACACTCCTGCATCAACACCCCCCACTCTGTACCTCCCGCTCCCCCAATTCATTATATTTACATGCCCCCTTTCGCCCCAATTCATTATGTCATGTCCTCTCTCTCCCACCCCCACCCTCTATTCATTATCAGCTGCTGTCCCCCACCCTCCATGCATCATATGGTCTCCCCCACCCTCAATACAGCATCTTTTGCTCTCCCCCACATTCAATACATCATTTACTCTCCCCATGTTCAATGTATCGATATCTGCTGCTCCCGACCCCAATTCATCATTTGTTGTCCCCTACCCTCCACTCTCAATTCATCATCATTTGCTCTCCCCCACCTTCAACACATAATTCTTTACTCTCCCACCCTTAATTCATTATCATTTGCTGTCCCTTACCCTCAACTCATCATTATTTGCTCTCCAGTCCTCATCATTTGCTGTTACCCCCAGTCTCATTTCATCACATTTTTTTAATCACTGATAACAAATGAATAAAATCATTCTGAATATAAGAGTGGGAGATATAACCTTGCCAACATGTCTATCAGTTCCGGCATTCTCATGGAGTTGTTTGATAATCATTATCTCCAATACATTACATCTACCTGGCACACACTGAGCAGGGGGTGCAGCGGGACCCCATTCATATGAACTGGGCTGCCTTAGAAGCGGATGCATTACATCAGCATTAGGGAACCTTCACTTTTAGGATTGAGGATGATCCTAAAGGTCTTGGTCACATAGGTTTGACCCGCAATTTATAGTATAAAACAGGACTTCTATTTGGTACTTGTTTGGGGATTTTATCAAGACCGGCTATAAGCTTGCTGGAGTAAAGTAAGCCCAATCTATCAAAAGGCTCATGCCTCTTGGCACATTTGCACATTTTGGGGGCTGTTTGTGCACCAGAAATAAAATATTTTCCAGCTGTGGGCTGTTTTACATTTTAGCTACAAAGTATGCCAGTTTTCTAGTCATTAAAGTATATTTGTAATGTGGCAGGTGGCCATGCCCCTTTACCTTAGAAAAATGTTGGAGGCGCTGTAAAAGGGGCAAAACGCATGCCGGAATTACAAGGTTATTCTCACAATCACATTATTTTTCACAAATCGTAGTGCATACTTATTGTTAATATACAGACGAAGCTCAATATAATGTTTCTTTCCTATTCGTACACTACTAGAACTACAATTCCCAGCAACACTGCTGCCAACTCCTTTCTCTGACGCGGACAAATCAGTGACACTGCAAATGCCACTTTGTTGATGCACATGGCAGAGGATTATCTTCTGTCAGAGCTGCAGGCACCGCAGAGCTATGATAGAAGAAAACCAGCTGAGAGACCCTGCACTCTGCATGATTGACCAGAGCAAGAGAACTACAGAAGCACAGATCTAAATGCAATACAGCCTGCAGGCACCGCAGAGCTATGATAGAAGAAACCAGCTGAGAGACCCTGCACTCTGCATGATTGACCACAGCAGGAGAACTACAGAAGCACAGATCTAAATGCAATACAGCCTGCAGGCACCGCAGAGCTATGATAGAAGAAAACCAGCTGAGAGACCCTGCAATCTGCATGATTGACCAGAGCAAGAGAACTACAGAAGCACAGATCTAAATGCAATACAGCCTGCAGGCACCGCAGAGCTATGATAGAAGAAACCAGCTGAGAGACCCTGCACTCTGCATGATGGACCACAGCAGGAGAACTACAGAAGCACAGATCTAAAGGCAATACAGCCTGGAGGCACCGCAGAGCTATGATAGAAGAAACCAGCTGAGAGACCCTGCACTCTGCATGATTGACCAGAGCAGGAGAACTACAGAAGCACAGATCTAAATGCAATACAGCCTGCAGGCACCGCAGAGCTATGATAGAAGAAACCAGCTGAGAGACCCTGCACTCTGCATGATTGACCAGAGCAGGAGAACTACAGAAGCCCAGATCTAAATGCAATACAGCCTGGAGGCACCGCAGAGCTATGATAGAAGAAACCAGCTGAGGGACCCTGCACTCTGCATGATTGACCAGAGCAGGAGAACTACAGAAGCCCAGATCTAAATGCAATACAGCCTGGAGGCACCGCAGAGCTATGATAGAAGAAAACCAGCTGAGGGACCCTTCACTCTGCATGATTGACCACAGCAGGAGAACTACAGAAGCACAGATCTAAATGCAATACAGCCTGCAGGCACCGCAGAGCTATGATAGAAGAAACCAGCTGAGAGACCCTGCACTCTGCATGATTGACCACAGCAGGAGAACTACAGAAGCACAGATCTAAAGGCAATACAGCCTGGAGGCACCACAGAGCTATGATAGAAGAAACCAGCTGAGAGACCCTGCACTCTGCATGATTGACCAGAGCAGGAGAACTACAGAAGCACAGATCTAAAGGCAATACAGCCTGGAGGCACCGCAGAGCTATGATAGAAGAAACCAGCTGAGAGACCCTGCACTCTGCATGATTTAGCAGAGCAGGAGAACTACAGAAGCACAGATCTAAATGCAATACAGCCTGCAGGCACCGCAGAGCTATGATAGAAGAAACCAGCTGAGAGACCCTGCACTCTGCATGATTTACCAGAGCAGGAGAACTACAGAAGCACAGATCTAAATGCAATACAGCCTGCAGGCACCGCAGAGCTATGATAGAAGAAACCAGCTGAGAGACCCTGCACTCTGCATGATTTACCAGAGCAGGAGAACTACAGAAGCACAGATCTAAAGGCAATACAGCCTGGAGGCACCACAGAGCTATGATAGAAGAAACCAGCTGAGAGACCCTGCACTCTGCATGATTGACCACAGCAGGAGAACTACAGAAGCACAGATCTAAAGGCAATACAGTCTGGAGGCACCGCAGACCTATGATAGAAGAAAACCAGCTGAGAGACCCTGCACTCTGCATGATTGACCACAGCAGGAGAACTACAGAAGCACAGATCTAAATGCAATACAGCCTGGAGGCACCGCAGAGCTATGATAGAAGAAACCAGCTGAGAGACCCTGCACTCTGCATGATGGACCAGAGCAGGAGAACTACAGAAGCACAGATCTAAAGGCAATACAGCCTGGAGGCACCACAGAGCTATGATAGAAGAAACCAGCTGAGAGACCCTGCACTCTGCATGATTGACCACAGCAGGAGAACTACAGAAGCACAGATCTAAAGGCAATACAGCCTGCAGGCACCGCAGAGCTATGATAGAAGAAACCAGCTGAGAGACCCTGCACTCTGCATGATTGACCACAGCAGGAGAACTACAGAAGCACAGATCTAAAGGCAATACAGCCTGCAGGCACCGCAGAGCTATGATAGAAGAAAACCAGCTGAGAGACCCTGCACTCTGCATGATTGACCAGAGCAGGAGAACTACAGAAGCACAGATCTAAAGGCAATACAGCCTGCAGGCACCGCACAGCTATGATAGAGGAAACCAGCTGAGGGACCCTGCACTCTGCATGATGGACCAGAGCAGGAAAACTACAGAAGCACAGATCTAAAGGCAATACAGCCTGGAGGCACCGCAGAGCTATGATAGAAGAAACCAGCTGAGAGACCCTGCACTCTGCATGATTGACCACAGCAGGAGAACTACAGAAGCACAGATCTAAATGCAATACAGCCTGCAGACACCGCAGAGCTATGATAGAAGAAACCAGCTGAGGGACCCTGCACTCTGCATGATTGACCACAGCAGGAGAACTACAGAAGCACAGATCTAAAGGCAATACAGCCTGCAGGCACCGCAGAGCTATGATAGAAGAAACCAGCTGAGAGACCCTGCACTCTGCATGATTGACCACAGCAGGAGAACTACAGAAGCACAGATCTAAAGGCAATACAGCATGCAGGCACCGCAGAGCTATGATAGAAGAAACCAGCTGAGAGACCCTGCACTCTGCATGATTGACCACAGCAGGAGAACTACAGAAGCACAGATCTAAAGGCAATACAGCCTGCAGGCACCGCAGAGCTATGATAGAAGAAACCAGCTGAGAGACCCTGCACTCTGCATGATTGACCAGAGCAGGAGAACTACAGAAGCACAGATCTAAATGCAATACAGCCTGCAGGCACCGCAGAGCTATGATAGAAGAAAACCAGCTGAGAGACCCTGCACTCTGCATGATTGACCACAGCAGGAGAGCTGTTATGTTCTGCTACCAAAGCTAAGGAAAGAGAGGAGATCTGTCCCTACTATAGGACTCAGCTGAATCCCTACGATGTAACAGGGAACCTGATCCTGCGATCAGACCTGCTAAAGTCCTAATCTAGTCTGTACGGAGACCTATAGATGTGGGGAGGGAATCCCTACAAGTACTAAGGACTGGGAGGAATATGGGACACCTCCTAACAGAAATAGTAGCAGACAGACGAACAAACAAAATAGATAGAACATAGAGGTCCGTAGACCAAGCAAACTAACAGAGTTAGATACAGAGCACAGGCTAGCTAGAAAGTAGATATACAATGAAGTCCAGCAAAGCCAGAAGGGCGGAGCAGGATTAAATAGGCCAACAAGGTCATGTGACCAGCAAAGGAAAAAAAACCTAACAGCAAGGTTCTAACAGTACCCCCCCTTCTAAGAGGATCCTCCGGATCCCCTAGGACCAGGCTTATCAGGAAATCTCCTGTGAAACGCTCTGATAAGTCTGGACGCGGAAACATCATCTGACCTCACCCAAGAGTTATCCTCGGGTCCGAAACCTTTCCAGGCCACAAGATACTGCAAACTACCTCTATACCGTCTAGAGTCAAGGATGCGAGAAATTTCATATTCCCCGTCCTCCACCATCGGAGGAACAGAGGCAGAGGCGTCACCATCCGACACAACAGCTTTTTTTAACAGAGAGACATGAAAGACCGGATTAATTCTCCAGGAGGTAGGAACCTCCAACCTAACAGCATATTGGTTGACAACCTGAAGCACCTTAAAGGGCCCTACAAACTTGGGACCCAATTTCTTAGAAGGAATCCTCAACCGCAGATTCCTAGAGGACAACCAAACCATGTCACCAACAGCGAACAAAACCTCCTGTCGTTTCCTATCAAAGTAGTCTTTAGATTTTCTGTTGGCCTCCTGAAGATTACCACGCACATCCGTCCAAACTCTTTCCAAATCACCGGAAAAATTCTCCTCCTCAGGCACGGCAGATCCCAACTTGGAGAACGACCCAAACGACAGATGTCTCCCAGAACAACAAAAAAAAGGCGAACAACCAGCAGAAGAAGATGTATGATTGTTCAGAGCAAATTCGGCAAGTGGCAGAAACTCAGACCACCCCTCTTGATTGTCTGCCACAAAACAACGCAAGAACTGCTCAACATCCTGGTTTTTCCTTTCTGTCTGGCCATTAGATTCAGGATGATATCCGGACGAAAACGACAAATGAATTCCCAACCTGTCACAAAAGGCACGCCAAAAACGAGCCACGAACTGAGGACCCCTATCAGAAACAATGTCAGTAGGAACGGCATGAAGTCTGACAATTTCCTTGACAAAGGCCTTAGCGAGAGTTTTAGCGCAGGGCAGTTTGACGAAGGGAACCAAGTGACACATCTTGCTAAAATGGTCCACGACCACCCAGATGACAGTAAAAGCCTCAGAGGGGGGAAGGTCAGTTATAAAGTCCATAGCCAAATGTGTCCAAGGAGCACTGGGAACCTCCAAAGGACAAAGCAACCCCGCAGCAGGAGTATGTGAGGACTTAGATCTAGCACATATAGTACATTGACGCACCCACTTAATGACTTCCTTCTGCCATCCAGGCCACCAAAAACTGCGACCCAACAGTCTCTTGGTCTCAGAGATTCCAGGATGACCTGCCAACCGAGATTCGTGACACTCAACAAAGAAATCTCTCCTAAAGGTCCCAGGCACAAACTGTTATGTTCTGCTACCAAAGCTAAGGAAAGAGAGGAGATCTGTCCCTACTATAGGACTCAGCTGAATCCCTACGATGTAACAGGGAACCTGATCCTGCGATCAGACCTGCTAAAGTCCTAATCTAGTCTGTACGGAGACCTATAGATGTGGGGAGGGAATCCCTACAAGTACTAAGGACTGGGAGGAATATGGGACACCTCCTAACAGAAATAGTAGCAGACAGACGAACAAACAAAATAGATAGAACATAGAGGTCCGTAGACCAAGCAAACTAACAGAGTTAGATACAGAGCACAGGCTAGCTAGAAAGTAGATATACAATGAAGTCCAGCAAAGCCAGAAGGGCGGAGCAGGATTAAATAGGCCAACAAGGTCATGTGACCAGCAAAGGAAAAAAAACCTAACAGCAAGGTTCTAACAGTACCCCCCCTTCTAAGAGGATCCTCCGGATCCCCTAGGACCAGGCTTATCAGGAAATCTCCTGTGAAACGCTCTGATAAGTCTGGACGCGGAAACATCATCTGACCTCACCCAAGAGTTATCCTCGGGTCCGAAACCTTTCCAGGCCACAAGATACTGCAAACTACCTCTATACCGTCTAGAGTCAAGGATGCGAGAAATTTCATATTCCCCGTCCTCCACCATCGGAGGAACAGAGGCAGAGGCGTCACCATCCGACACAACAGCTTTTTTTAACAGAGAGACATGAAAGACCGGATTAATTCTCCAGGAGGTAGGAACCTCCAACCTAACAGCATATTGGTTGACAACCTGAAGCACCTTAAAGGGCCCTACAAACTTGGGACCCAATTTCTTAGAAGGAATCCTCAACCGCAGATTCCTAGAGGACAACCAAACCATGTCACCAACAGCGAACAAAACCTCCTGTCGTTTCCTATCAAAGTAGTCTTTAGATTTTCTGTTGGCCTCCTGAAGATTACCACGCACATCCGTCCAAACTCTTTCCAAATCACCGGAAAAATTCTCCTCCTCAGGCACGGCAGATCCCAACTTGGAGAACGACCCAAACGACAGATGTCTCCCAGAACAACAAAAAAAAGGCGAACAACCAGCAGAAGAAGATGTATGATTGTTCAGAGCAAATTCGGCAAGTGGCAGAAACTCAGACCACCCCTCTTGATTGTCTGCCACAAAACAACGCAAGAACTGCTCAACATCCTGGTTTTTCCTTTCTGTCTGGCCATTAGATTCAGGATGATATCCGGACGAAAACGACAAATGAATTCCCAACCTGTCACAAAAGGCACGCCAAAAACGAGCCACGAACTGAGGACCCCTATCAGAAACAATGTCAGTAGGAACGGCATGAAGTCTGACAATTTCCTTGACAAAGGCCTTAGCGAGAGTTTTAGCGCAGGGCAGTTTGACGAAGGGAACCAAGTGACACATCTTGCTAAAACGGTCCACGACCACCCAGATGACAGTAAAAGCCTCAGAGGGGGGAAGGTCAGTTATAAAGTCCATAGCCAAATGTGTCCAAGGAGCACTGGGAACCTCCAAAGGACAAAGCAACCCCGCAGCAGGAGTATGTGAGGACTTAGATCTAGCACATATAGTACATTGACGCACCCACTTAATGACTTCCTTCTGCCATCCAGGCCACCAAAAACTGCGACCCAACAGTCTCTTGGTCTCAGAGATTCCAGGATGACCTGCCAACCGAGATTCGTGACACTCAACAAAGAAATCTCTCCTAAAGGTCCCAGGCACAAACTGTTATGTTCTGCTACCAAAGCTAAGGAAAGAGAGGAGATCTGTCCCTACTATAGGACTCAGCTGAATCCCTACGATGTAACAGGGAACCTGATCCTGCGATCAGACCTGCTAAAGTCCTAATCTAGTCTGTACGGAGACCTATAGATGTGGGGAGGGAATCCCTACAAGTACTAAGGACTGGGAGGAATATGGGACACCTCCTAACAGAAATAGTAGCAGACAGACGAACAAACAAAATAGATAGAACATAGAGGTCCGTAGACCAAGCAAACTAACAGAGTTAGATACAGAGCACAGGCTAGCTAGAAAGTAGATATACAATGAAGTCCAGCAAAGCCAGAAGGGCGGAGCAGGATTAAATAGGCCAACAAGGTCATGTGACCAGCAAAGGAAAAAAAACCTAACAGCAAGGTTCTAACAAGAACTACAGAAGCACAGATCTAAAGGCAATACAGCCTGCAGGCACCGCAGAGCTATGATAGAAGAAACCAGCTGAGAGACCCTGCACTCTGCATGATGGACCAGAGCAGGAGAACTACAGAAGCACAGATCTAAATGCAATACAGCCTGGAGACACCGCAGAGCTATGATAGAAGAAACCAGCTGAGAGACCCTGCACTCTGCATGATGGACAAGAGCAGGAGAACTACAGAAGCACAGATCTAAATGCAATACAGCCTGGAGGCACCGCAGAGCTATGATAGAAGAAACCAGCTGAGAGACCCTGCACTCTGCATGATGGACCACAGCAGGAGAACTACAGAAGCACAGATCTAAAGGCAATACAGCCTGGAGGTACCGCAGAGCTATGATAGAAGAAACCAGCTGAGAGACCCTGCACTCTGCATGATTGACCACAGCAGGAGAACTACAGAAGCACAGATCTAAATGCAATACAGCCTGGAGGCACCGCAGAGCTATGATAGAAGAAACCAGCTGAGAGACCCTGCACTCTGCATGATTGACCACAGCAGGAGAACTACAGAAGCACAGATCTAAATGCAATACAGCCTGCAGGCACCGCAGAGCTATGATAGAAGAAACCAGCTGAGAGACCCTGCACTCTGCATGATGGACCAGAGCAGGAGAACTACAGAAGCACAGATCTAAAGGCAATACAGCCTGGAGGCACCGCAGAGCTATGATAGAAGTAACCAGCTGAGGGACCCTGCACTCTGCATGATTGACCAGAGCAGGAGAACTACAGAAGCACAGATCTAAATGCAATACAGCCTGGAGACACCGCAGAGCTATGATAGAAGAAACCAGCTGAGAGACCCTGCACTCTGCATGATTGACCAGAGCAGGAGAACTACAGAAGCACAGATCTAAATGCAATACAGCCTGGAGGCACCGCAGAGCTATGATAGAAGAAAACCAGCTGAGAGACCCTGCACTCTGCATGATTGACCAGAGCAGGAGAACTACAGAAGCACAGATCTAAATGCAATACAGCCTGGAGGCACCGCAGAGCTATGATAGAAGAAACCAGCTGAGAGACCCTGCACTCTGCATGATTGACCAGAGCAGGAGAACTACAGAAGCTCAGATCTAAATGCAATACAGCCTGCAGGCACCGCAGAGCTATGATACAAGAAACCAGCTGAGAGACCCTGCACTCTGCATGACTGACCAGAGCAGGAGAACTACAGAAGCCCAGATCTAAAGGCAATACAGCCTGCAGGCACCGCAGAGCTATGATAGAAGAAAACCAGCTGAGAGACCCTGCACTCTGCATGATTGACCACAGCAGGAGAACTACAGAAGCACAGATCTAAATGCAATACAGCCTGGAGGCACCGCAGAGCTATGATAGAAGAAACCAGCTGAGAGACCCTGCACTCTGCATGATTGACCACAGCAGGAGAACTACAGAAGCACAGATCTAAATGCAATACAGCCTGGAGGCACCGCAGAGCTATGATAGAAGAAACCAGCTGAGAGACCCTGCACTCTGCATGATTGACCAGAGCAGGAGAACTACAGAAGCACAGATCTAAAGGCAATACAGCCTTGAGGCACCGCAGAGCTATGATAGAAGAAACCAGCTGAGGGACCCTGCACTCTGCATGATTGACCAGAGCAGGAGAACTACAGAAGCACAGATCTAAATGCAATACAGCCTGCAGGCACCGCAGAGCTATGATAGAAGAAAACCAGCTGAGAGACCCTGCACTCTGCATGATTGACCACAGCAGGAGAACTACAGAAGCACAGATCTAAAGGCAATACAGCCTGCAGGCACCGCAGAGCTATGATAGAAGAAACCAGCTGAGAGACCCTGCACTCTGCATGATGGACCAGAGCAGGAGAACTACAGAAGCACAGATCTAAATGCAATACAGCCTGGAGACACCGCAGAGCTATGATAGAAGAAACCAGCTGAGAGACCCTGCACTCTGCATGATGGACAAGAGCAGGAGAACTACAGAAGCACAGATCTAAAGGCAATACAGCCTGCAGGCACCGCAGAGCTATGATAGAAGAAACCAGCTGAGAGACCCTGCACTCTGCATGATGGACCACAGCAGGAGAACTACAGAAGCACAGATCTAAAGGCAATACAGCCTGCAGGCACCGCAGAGCTATGATAGAAGAAACCAGCAGAGAGACCCTGCACTCTGCATGATGGACCAGAGCAGGAGAACTACAGAAGCACAGATCTAAATGCAATACAGCCTGGAGACACCGCAGAGCTATGATAGAAGAAACCAGCTGAGAGACCCTGCACTCTGCATGATTGACCACAGCAGGAGAACTACAGAAGCACAGATCTAAATGCAATACAGCCTGCAGGCACCGCAGAGCTATGATAGAGGAAACCAGCTGAGAGACCCTGCACTCTGCATGATTGACCACAGCAGGAGAACTACAGAAGCACAGATCTAAATGCAATACAGCCTGCAGGCACCGCAGAGCTATGATAGAAGAAACCAGCTGAGAGACCCTGCACTCTGCATGATGGACCAGAGCAGGAGAACTACAGAAGCACAGATCTAAATGCAATACAGCCTGGAGACATCGCAGAGCTATGATAGAAGAAACCAGCTGAGAGACCCTGCACTCTGCATGATTGACCAGAGCAGGAGAACTACAGAAGCACAGATCTAAATGCAATACAGCCTGGAGGCACCGCAGAGCTATGATAGAAGAAAACCAGCTGAGGGACCCTGCACTCTGCATGATTGACCAGAGCAGGAGAACTACAGAAGCACAGATCTAAATGCAATACAGCCTGGAGGCACCGCAGAGCTATGATAGAAGAAACCAGCTGAGAGACCCTGCACTCTGCATGATTGACCAGAGCAGGAGAACTACAGAAGCTCAGGTCTAAATGCAATACAGCCTGCAGACACCGCAGAGCTATGATACAAGAAACCAGCTGAGAGACCCTGCACTCTGCATGACTGACCAGAGCAGGAGAACTACAGAAGCCCAGATCTAAAGGCAATACAGCCTGCAGGCACCGCAGAGCTATGATAGAAGAAAACCAGCTGAGAGACCCTGCACTCTGCATGATTGACCACAGCAGGAGAACTACAGAAGCACAGATCTAAATGCAATACAGCCTGGAGGCACCGCAGAGCTATGATAGAAGAAACCAGCTGAGAGACCCTGCACTCTGCATGATTGACCACAGCAGGAGAACTACAGAAGCACAGATCTAAATGCAATACAGCCTGGAGGCACCGCAGAGCTATGATAGAAGAAACCAGCTGAGAGACCCTGCACTCTGCATGATTGACCAGAGCAGGAGAACTACAGAAGCACAGATCTAAAGGCAATACAGCCTTGAGGCACCGCAGAGCTATGATAGAAGAAACCAGCTGAGGGACCCTGCACTCTGCATGATTGACCAGAGCAGGAGAACTACAGAAGCACAGATCTAAATGCAATACAGCCTAGAGGCACCGCAGAGCTATGATAGAAGAAACCAGCTGAGAGACCCTGCACTCTGCATGATTGACCACAGCAGGAGAACTACAGAAGCACAGATCTAAATGCAATACAGCCTGGAGGCACCGCAGAGCTATGATAGAAGAAACCAGCTGAGAGACCCTGCACTCTGCATGATTGACCAGAGCAGGAGAACTACAGAAGCACAGATCTAAAGGCAATACAGCCTGGAGGCACCGAAGAGCTATGAGAGAAGAAACCAGCTGAGGGACCCTGCACTCTGCATGATTGACCAGAGCAGGAGAACTACAGAAGCACAGATCTAAATGCAATACAGCCTGCAGGCACCGCAGAGCTATGATAGAAGAAACCAGCTGAGGGACCCTGCACTCTGCATGATTGACCAGAGCAGGAGAACTACAGAAGCACAGATCTAAATGCAATACAGCCTAGAGGCACCGCAGAGCTATGATAGAAGAAACCAGCTGAGAGACCCTGCACTCTGCATGATTGACCACAGCAGGAGAACTACAGAATCACAGATCTAAATGCAATACAGCCTGGAGGCACTGCAGAGCTATGATAGAAGAAACCAGCTGAGAGACCCTGCACTCTGCATGATTGACCACAGCAGGAGAACTACAGAAGCACAGATCTAAAGGCAATACAGCCTGCAGGCACCGCAGAGCTATGATAGAAGAAACCAGCTGAGAGACCCTGCACTCTGCATGATGGACCAGAGCAGGAGAACTACAGAAGCACAGATCTAAATGCAACACAGCTTGGAGACACCGCAGAGCTATGATAGAAGAAACCAGCTGAGAGACCCTGCACTCTGCATGATTGACCACAGCAGGAGAACTACAGAAGCACAGATCTAAATGCAATACAGCCTGGAGGCACCGCAGAGCTATGATAGAAGAAACCAGCTGAGAGACCCTGCAATCTGCATGATTGACCAGAGCAGGAGAACTACAGAAGCACAGATCTAAAGGCAATACAGCCTGGAGGCACCGCAGAGCTATGATAGAAGAAACCAGCTGAGGGACCCTGTACTCTGCATGATTGACCAGAGCAGGAGAACTACAGAAGCACAGATCTAAATGCAATACAGCCTGGAGACACCGCAGAGCTATGATAGAAGAAACCAGCTGAGAGACCCTGCACTCTGCATGATTGACCAGAGCAGGAGAACTACAGAAGCACAGATCTAAATGCAATACAGCCTGGAGGCACCGCAGAGCTATGATAGAAGAAAACCAGCTGAGGGACCCTGCACTCTGCATGATTGACCAGAGCAGGAGAACTACAGAAGCACAGATCTAAAGGCAATACAGCCTGCAGGCACCGCAGAGCTATGATAGAAGAAACCAGCTGAGAGACCCTGCACTCTGCATGATTGACCAGAGCAGGAGAACTACAGAAGCACAGATCTAAATGCAATACAGCCTGGAGGCACCGCAGAGCTATGATAGAAGAAACCAGCTGAGAGACCCTGCACTCTGCATGATTGACCACAGCAGGAGAACTACAGAAGCACAGATCTAAATGCAATACAGCCTGCAGGCACCGCAGAGCTATGATAGAAGAAACCAGCTGAGAGACCCTGCACTCTGCATGATTGACCACAGCAGGAGAACTACAGAAGCACAGATCTAAAGGCAATACAGCCTGGAGGCACCGCAGAGCTATGATAGAAGAAACCAGCTGAGGGACCCTGCACTCTGCATGATTGACCACAGCAGGAGAACTACAGAAGCACAGATCTAAACGCAATACAGCCTGGAGGCACCGCAGAGCTATGATAGAAGAAACCAGCTGAGAGACCCTGCACTCTGCATGACTGACCACAGCAGGAGAACTACAGAAGCACAGATCTAAATGCAATGCAGCCTGCAGGCACCGCAGAGCTATGATAGAAGAAACCAGCTGAGGGACCCTGCACTCTGCATGATTGACCAGAGCAGGAGAACTACAGAAGCACAGATCTAAACGCAATACAG
The DNA here is from genome assembly GCF_046119375.1 of Phyllobates terribilis. Lineage (NCBI taxonomy): Eukaryota > Metazoa > Chordata > Amphibia > Anura > Dendrobatidae > Phyllobates > Phyllobates terribilis. The sequence goes on from NW_027362912.1 coordinate 1,990,104, forward strand.
CCTAGAGGCACCGCAGAGCTATGATAGAAGAAACCAGCTGAGAGACCCTGCACTCTGCATGATTGACCACAGCAGGAGAACTACAGAAGCACAGATCTAAAGGCAATACAGCCTGGAGGCACCGCAGAGCTATGATAGAAGAAACCAGCTGAGAGACCCTGCACTCTGCATGATTGACCACAGCAGGAGAACTACAGAAGCTCAGATCTAAAGGCAATACAGCCTGGAGGCACCGCAGAGCTATGATAGAAGAAACCAGCTGAGAGACCCTGCACTCTGCATGATTGACCTCAGCAGGAGAACTACAGAAGCACAGATCTAAATGCAATACAGCCTGGAGGCACGCAGAGCTATGATAGAAGAAACCAGCTGAGGGACCCTGCACTCTGCATGATTGACCACAGCAGGAGAACTACAGAAGCACAGATCTAAATGCAATACAGCCTGGAGGCACCGCAGAGCTATGATAGAAGAAACCAGCCGAGAGACCCTGCACTCTGCATGATAGACCACAGCAGGAGAACTACAGAAGCACAGATCTAAATGCAATACAGCCTGGAGACACCGCAGAGCTATGATAGAAGAAACCAGCTGAGAGACCCTGCACTCTGCATGATTGACCAGAGCAGGAGAACTACAGAAGCACAGATCTAAATGCAATACAGCCTGGAGGCACCGCAGAGCTATGATAGAAGAAAACCAGCTGAGGGACCCTGCACTCTGCATCATTGACCAGAGCAGGAGAACTACAGAAGCACAGATCTAAAGGCAATACAGCCTGCAGGCACCGCAGAGCTATGATAGAAGAAACCAGCTGAGAGACCCTGCACTCTGCATGATTGACCAGAGCAGGAGAACTACAGAAGCACAGATCTAAATGCAATACAGCCTGGAGGCACCGCAGAGCTATGATAGAAGAAACCAGCTGAGAGACCCTGCACTCTGCATGATTGACCAGAGCAGGAGAACTACAGAAGCACAGATCTAAACGCAATACAGCCTGGAGGCACCGCAGAGCTATGATAGAAGAAACCAGCTGAGAGACCCTGCACTCTGCATGATTGACCACAGCAGGAGAACTACAGAAGCACAGATCTAAATGCAATGCAGCCTGCAGGCACCGCAGAGCTATGATAGAAGAAACCAGCTGAGGGACCCTGCACTCTGCATGATTGACCAGAGCAGGAGAACTACAGAAGCACAGATCTAAACGCAATACAGCCTGGAGGCACTGCAGAGCTATGATAGAAGAAACCAGCTGAGAGACCCTGCACTCTGCATGATTGACCACAGCAGGAGAACTACAGAAGCTCAGATCTAAAGGCAATACAGCCTGGAGGCACCGCAGAGCTATGATAGAAGAAACCAGCTGAGAGACCCTGCACTCTGCATGATTGACCAGAGCAGGAGAACTACAGAAGCACAGATCTAAATGCAATACAGCCTGGAGGCACCGCAGAGCTATGATAGAAGAAAACCAGCTGAGAGACCCTGCACTCTGCATGATTGACCAGAGCAGGAGAACTACAGAAGCACAGATCTAAATGCAATACAGCCTGGAGGCACCGCAGAGCTATGATAGAAGAAAACCAGCTGAGAGACCCTGCACTCTGCATGATTGACCTCAGCAGGAGAACTACAGAAGCACAGATCTAAATGCAATACAGCCTGGAGGCACCGCAGAGCTATGATAGAAGAAACCAGCTGAGGGACCCTGCACTCTGCATGATTGACCACAGCAGGAGAACTACAGAAGCACAGATCTAAATGCAATACAGCCTGGAGGCACCGCAGAGCTATGATAGAAGAAAACCAGCTGAGAGACCCTGCACTCTGCATGATTGACCAGAGCAGGAGAACTACAGAAGCACAGATCTAAATGCAATACAGCCTGGAGGCATCGCAGAGCTATGATAGAAGAAACCAGCTGAGGGACTCTGCACTCTGCATGATTGACCAGAGCAGGAGAACTACAGAAGCACAGATCTAAATGCAATACAGCCTGGAGGCACCGCAGAGCTATGATAGAAGAAACCAGCTGAGGGACCCTGCACTCTGCATGATTGACCAGAGCAGGAGAACTACAGAAGCGCAGATCTAAATGCAATACAGCCTGGAGGCACCGCAGAGCTATGATAGAAGAAACCAGCTGAGGGACCCTGCACTCTGCATGATTGACCACAGCAGGAGAACTACAGAAGCACAGATCTAAAGATAATACAGCCTGCAGGCACCGCAGAGCTATGATAGAAGAAACCAGCTGAGAGACCCTGCACTCTGCATGATTGACCAGAGCAGGAGAACTACAGAAGCACAGATCTAAATGCAATACAGCCTGGAGGCACCGCAGAGCTATGATAGAAGAAAACCAGCTGAGAGACCCTGCACTCTGCATGATTGACCAGAGCAGGAGAACTACAGAAGCACAGATCTAAATGCAATACAGCCTGGAGGCACCGCAGAGCTATGATAGAAGAAACCAGCTGAGGGACCCTGCACTCTGCATGATTGACCAGAGCAGGAGAACTACAGAAGCACAGATCTAAATGCAATACAGCCTGGAGGCACCGCAGAGCTATGATAGAAGAAACCAGCTGAGGGACCCTGCAATCTGCATGATTGACCAGAGCAAGAGAACTACAGAAGCACAGATCTAAATGCAATACAGCCTGCAGGCACCGCAGAGCTATGATAGAAGAAACCAGCTGAGAGACCCTGCACTCTGCATGATTGACCAGAGCAGGAGAACTACAGAAACACAGATCTAAATGCAATACAGCCTGCAGGCACCGCAGAGCTATGATAGAAGAAACCAGCTGAGAGACCCTGCACTCTGCATGATTGACCACAGCAGGAGAACTACAGAAGCACAGATCTAAAGGCAATACAGCCTGCAGGCACCGCAGAGCTATGATAGAAGAAACCAGCTGAGAGACCGTGCACTCTGCATGATGGACCAGAGCAGGAGAACTACAGAAGCACAGATCTAAATGCAATACAGCTTGGAGACACCGCAGAGCTATGATAGAAGAAACCAGCTGAGAGACCCTGCACTCTGCATGATTGACCAGAGCAGGAGAACTACAGAAGCACAGATCTAAAGGCAATACAGCTTGGAGGCACCACAGAGCTATGATAGAAGAAACCAGCTGAGGGACCCTGTACTCTGCATGATTGACCAGAGCAGGAGAACTACAGAAGCACAGATCTAAATGCAATACAGCCTGGAGACACCGCAGAGCTATGATAGAAGAAACCAGCTGAGAGACCCTGCACTCTGCATGATTGACCAGAGCAGGAGAACTACAGAAGCACAGATCTAAATGCAATACAGCCTGGAGGCACCGCAGAGCTATGATAGAAGAAAACCAGCTGAGGGACCCTGCACTCTGCATGATTGACCAGAGCAGGAGAACTACAGAAGCACAGATCTAAAGGCAATACAGCCTGCAGGCACCGCAGAGCTATGATAGAAGAAACCAGCTGAGAGACCCTGCACTCTGCATGATTGACCAGAGCAGGAGAACTACAGAAGCACAGATCTAAATGCAATACAGCCTGGAGGCACCGCAGAGCTATGATAGAAGAAACCAGCTGAGAGACCCTGCACTCTGCATGATTGACCACAGCAGGAGAACTACAGAAGCACAGATCTAAATGCAATGCAGCCTGCAGGCACCGCAGAGCTATGAGAGAAGAAACCAGGTGAGGGACCCTGCACTCTGCATGATTGACCAGAGCAGGAGAACTACAGAAGCACAGATCTAAACGCAATACAGCCTGGAGGCACCGCAGAGCTATGATAGAAGAAACCAGCTGAGAGACCCTGCACTCTGCATGATTGACCACAGCAGGAGAACTACAGAAGAACAGATCTAAATGCAATGCAGCCTGCAGGCACCGCAGAGCTATGATAGAAGAAACCAGCTGAGGGACCCTGCACTCTGCATGATTGACCAGAGCAGGAGAACTACAGAAGCACAGATCTAAACGCAATACAGCCTGGAGGCACCGCAGAGCTATGATCGAAGAAACCAGCTGAGAGACCCTGCACTCTGCATGATTGACCACAGCAGGAGAACTACAGAAGCACAGATCTAAAGGCAATACAGCCTGGAGGCACCGCAGAGCTATGATAGAAGAAACCAGCTGAGAGACCCTGCACTCTGCATGATTGACCAGAGCAGGAGAACTACAGAAGCACAGATCTAATGGCAATACAGCCTGGAGGCACCGCAGAGCTATGATAGAAGAAACCAGCTGAGAGACCCTGCACTCTGCATGATTGACCAGAGCAGGAGAACTACAGAAGCACAGATCTAAATGCAATACAGCCTGGAGGCACCGCAGAGCTATGATAGAAGAAACCAGCTGAGAGACCCTGCACTCTGCATGATTGACCAGAGCAGGAGAACTACAGAAGCACAGATCTAAATGCAATACAGCCTGGAGGCACCGCAGAGCTATGATAGAAGAAAACCAGCTGAGAGACCCTGCACTCTGCATGATTGACCAGAGCAGGAGAACTACAGAAGCACAGATCTAAATGCAATACAGCCTGGAGGCACCGCAGAGCTATGATAGAAGAAAACCAGCTGAGAGACCCTGCACTCTGCATGATTGACCTCAGCAGGAGAACTACAGAAGCACAGATCTAAATGCAATACAGCCTGGAGGCACCGCAGAGCTATGATAGAAGAAACCAGCTGAGGGACCCTGCACTCTGCATGATTGACCACAGCAGGAGAACTACAGAAGCACAGATCTAAATGCAATACAGCCTGGAGGCACCGCAGAGCTATGATAGAAGAAAACCAGCTGAGAGACCCTGCACTCTGCATGATTGACCAGAGCAGGAGAACTACAGAAGCACAGATCTAAATGCAATACAGCCTGGAGGCACCGCAGAGCTATGATAGAAGAAACCAGCTGAGGGACTCTGCACTCTGCATGATTGACCAGAGCAGGAGAACTCAGAAGCACAGATCTAAATGCAATACAGCCTGGAGGCACCGTAGAGCTATGATAGAAGAAACCAGCTGAGGGACCCTGCACTCTGCATGATTGACCAGAGCAGGAGAACTACAGAAGCGCAGATCTAAATGCAATACAGCCTGGAGGCACCGCAGAGCTATGATAGAAGAAACCAGCTGAGGGACCCTGCACTCTGCATGATTGACCAGAGCAGGAGAACTACAGAAGCACAGATCTAAATGCAATACAGCCTGGAGGCACCGCAGAGCTATGATAGAAGAAAACCAGCTGAGAGACCCTGCACTCTGCATGATTGACCAGAGCAGGAGAACTACAGAAGCACAGATCTAAATGCAATACAGCCTGGAGGCACCGCAGAGCTATGATAGAAGAAACCAGCTGAGGGACCCTGCACTCTGCATGATTGACCAGAGCAGGAGAACTACAGAAGCTCAGATCTAAATGCAATACAGCCTGGAGGCACCGCAGAGCTATGATGGAAGAAAACCAGCTGAGAGACCCTGCTCTCTGCATGACTGACCAGAGCAGGAGTACTACAGAAGCACAGATCTAAAGGCAATACAGCCTGGAGGCACCGCAGAGCTATGGTAGAAGAAAACCAGCTGAGAGACCCTGCACTCTGCATGACTGACCAGAGCAGGAGAACTACAGAAGCTCAGATCTAAATGCAATACAGCCTGCAGGCACCGCAGAGCTATGATAGAAGAAACCAGCTGAGAGACCCTGCACTCTGCATGATGGACCAGAGCAGGAGAACTACAGAAGCTCAGATCTAAATACAATACAGCCTGGAGGCACCGCAGAGCTATGATAGAAGAAACCAGCTGAGAGACCCTGCACTCTGCATGATTGACCAGAGCAGGAGAACTACAGAAGCACAGATCTAAATGCAATACAGCCTGGAGGCACCGCAGAGCTATGATAGAAGAAACCAGCTGAGAGACCCTGCACTCTGCATGATTGACCACAGCAGGAGAACTACAGAAGCACAGATCTAAATGCAATACAGCCTGGAGGCACCGCAGAGCTATGATAGAAGAAAACCAGCTGAGAGACCCTGCACTCTGCATGACTGACCAGAGCAGGAGAACTACAGAAGCACAGATCTAAATGCAATACAGCCTGGAGGCACCGCAGAGCTATGATAGAAGAAACCAGCTGAGAAACCCTGCACTCTGCATGATTGACCACAGCAGGAGAACTACAGAAGCACAGATCTAAATGCAATACAGCCTGAAGGCACCGCAGAGCTATGATAGAAGAAACCAGCTGAGAGACCCTGCACTCTGCATGATTGACCAGAGCAGGAGAACTACAGAAGCACAGATCTAAAGGCAATACAGCCTGGAGGCACCGCAGAGCTATGATAGAAGAAAACCAGCTGAGAGACCCTGCACTCTGCATGATTGACCACAGCAGGAGAACTACAGAAGCTCAGATCTAAATGCAATACAGTCTGGAGGCACCGCAGAGCTATGATAGAAGAAAACCAGCTGAGGGACCCTGCACTCTGCATGATTGACCACAGCAGGAGAACTACAGAAGCTCAGATCTAAAGGCAATACAGCCTGCAGGCACCGCAGAGCTATGATAGAAGAAACCAGCTGAGAGACCCTGCACTCTGCATGATTGACCAGAGCAGGAGAACTACAGAAGCACAGATCTAAAGGCAATACAGCCTGGAGGCACCGCAGAGCTATGATAGAAGAAAACCAGCTGAGAGACCCTTCACTCTGCATGATTGACCACAGCAGGAGAACTACAGAAGCTCAGATCTAAATGCAATACAGCCTGGAGGCACCGCAGAGCTATGATAGAAGAAAACCAGCTGAGAGACCCTGCACTCTGCATGACTGACCAGAGCAGGAGAACTACAGAAGCACAGATCTAAAGGCAATACAGCCTGGAGGCACCGCAGAGCTATGGTAGAAGAAAACCAGCTGAGAGACCCTGCACTCTGCATGACTGACCAGAGCAGGAGAACTACAGAAGCTCAGATCTAAATGCAATACAGCCTGCAGGCACCGCAGAGCTATGATAGAAGAAACCAGCTGAGAGACCCTGCACTCTGCATGATGGACCAGAGCAGGAGAACTACAGAAGCACAGATCTAAATGCAATACAGCCTGGAGGCACCGCAGAGCTATAATGGAAGAAAACCAGCTGAGAGACCCTGCACTCTGCATGACTGACCACAGTAGGAGAACTACAGAAGCACAGATCTAAATGCAATACAGCCTGGAGGCACCGCAGAGCTATGATAGAAGAAAACCAGCTGAGAGACCCTGCACTCTGCATGATTGACCAGAGCAGGAGAACTACAGAAGCACAGATCTAAATGCAATACAGCCTGGAGGCACCGCAGAGCTATGATAGAAGAAAACCAGCTGAGAGACCCTGCACTCTGCATGATTGACCAGAGCAGGAGAACTACAGAAGCACAGATCTAAATGCAATACAGCCTGCAGGCACCGCAGAGCTATGATAGAAGAAAACCAGCTGAGGGACCCTGCACTCTGCATGATGGACCAGAGCAGGAGAACTACAGAAGCACAGATCTAAAGGCAATACAGCCTGGAGGCACCGCAGAGCTATGATAGAAGAAACCAGCTGAGAGACCCTGCACTCTGCATGACTGACCAGAGCAGGAGAACTACAGAAGCACAGATCTAAATGCAATACAGCCTGGAGGCACCGCAGAGCTATGATAGAAGAAAACAGCTGAGAGACCCTGCACTCTGCATGATTGACCAGAGCAGGAGAACTACAGAAGCACAGATCTAAATGCAATACAGCCTGGAGGCACCGCAGAGCTATGATAGAAGGAAACCAGCTGAGAGACCCTGCACTCTGCATGACTGACCAGAGCAGGAGAACTACAGAAGCACAGATCTAAATGCAATACAGCCTGGAGGCACCACAGAGCTATGATGGAAGAAAACCAGCTGAGAGACCCTGCACTCTGCATGATGGACCAGAGCAGGAGAACTACAGAAGCAAAGATCTAAATGCAATACAGCCTGGAGGCACCGCAGAGCTATGATGGAAGAAAACCAGCTGAGAGACCCTGCACTCTGCATGATGGACCACAGCAGGAGAACTACAGAAGCTCAGATCTAAATGCAATACAGCCTGCAGGCACCACAGAGCTATGATGGAAGAAAACCAGCTGAGAGACCGTGCACTCTGCATGATTGACCAGAGCAGGAGAACTACAGAAGCACAGATCTAAATGCAATACAGCCTGGAGGCACCGCAGAGCTATGATAGAAGGAAACCAGCTGAGAGACCCTGCACTCTGCATGATTGACCAGAGCAGGAGAACTACAGAAGCACAGATCTAAATGCAATACAGCCTGCAGGCACCGCAGAGCTATGATAGAAGAAAACAGCTGAGAGACCCTGCACTCTGCATGATTGACCAGAGCAGGAGAACTACAGAAGCACAGATCTAAATGCAATACAGCCTGCAGGCACCGCAGAGCTATGATAGAAGAAAACCAGCTGAGGGACCCTGCACTCTGCATGATGGAACAGAGCAGGAGAACTACAGAAGCACAGATCTAAAGGCAATACAGCCTGGAGGCACCGCAGAGCTATGATAGAAGAAACCAGCTGAGAGACCCTGCACTCTGCATGACTGACCAGAGCAGGAGAACTACAGAAGCACAGATCTAAATGCAATACAGCCTGGAGGCACCGCAGAGCTATGATAGAAGAAAACAGCTGAGAGACCCTGCACTCTGCATGATTGACCAGAGCAGGAGAACTACAGAAGCACAGATCTAAATGCAATACAGCCTGGAGGCACCGCAGAGCTATGATAGAAGGAAACCAGCTGAGAGACCCTGCACTCTGCATGACTGACCAGAGCAGGAGAACTACAGAAGCACAGATCTAAATGCAATACAGCCTGGAGTCACCACAGAGCTATGATAGAAGAAAACCAGCTGAGAGACCCTGCACTCTGCATGATGGACCAGAGCAGGAGAACTACAGAAGCAAAGATCTAAATGCAATACAGCCTGGAGGCACCGCAGAGCTATGATGGAAGAAAACCAGCTGAGAGACCCTGCACTCTGCATGATGGACCACAGCAGGAGAACTACAGAAGCTCAGATCTAAATGCAATACAGCCTGCAGGCACCACAGAGCTATGATGGAAGAAAACCAGCTGAGAGACCGTGCACTCTGCATGATTGACCAGAGCAGGAGAACTACAGAAGCTCAGATCTAAATGCAATACAGCCTGCAGGCACCGCAGAGCTATGATAGAAGAAACCAGCTGAGAGACCCTGCACTCTGCATGATGGACCAGAGCAGGAGAACTACAGAAGCACAGATCTAAATGCAATACAGCCTGGAGGCACCGCAGAGCTATAATGGAAGAAAACCAGCTGAGAGACCCTGCACTCTGCATGACTGACCACAGTAGGAGAACTACAGAAGCACAGATCTAAATGCAATACAGCCTGGAGGCACCGCAGAGCTATGATAGAAGAAAACCAGCTGAGAGACCCTGCACTCTGCATGATTGACCAGAGCAGGAGAACTACAGAAGCACAGATCTAAATGCAATACAGCCTGGAGGCACCGCAGAGCTATGATAGAAGAAAACCAGCTGAGAGACCCTGCACTCTGCATGATTGACCAGAGCAGGAGAACTACAGAAGCACAGATCTAAATGCAATACAGCCTGCAGGCACCGCAGAGCTATGATAGAAGAAAACCAGCTGAGGGACCCTGCACTCTGCATGATGGACCAGAGCAGGAGAACTACAGAAGCACAGATCTAAAGGCAATACAGCCTGGAGGCACCGCAGAGCTATGATAGAAGAAACCAGCTGAGAGACCCTGCACTCTGCATGACTGACCAGAGCAGGAGAACTACAGAAGCACAGATCTAAATGCAATACAGCCTGGAGGCACCGCAGAGCTATGATAGAAGAAAACAGCTGAGAGACCCTGCACTCTGCATGATTGACCAGAGCAGGAGAACTACAGAAGCACAGATCTAAATGCAATACAGCCTGGAGGCACCGCAGAGCTATTATAGAAGGAAACCAGCTGAGAGACCCTGCACTCTGCATGACTGACCAGAGCAGGAGAACTACAGAAGCACAGATCTAAATGCAATACAGCCTGGAGGCACCACAGAGCTATGATGGAAGAAAACCAGCTGAGAGACCCTGCACTCTGCATGATGGACCAGAGCAGGAGAACTACAGAAGCAAAGATCTAAATGCAATACAGCCTGGAGGCACCACAGAGCTATGATGGAAGAAAACCAGCTGAGAGACCCTGCACTCTGCATGATGGACCAGAGCAGGAGAACTACAGAAGCAAAGATCTAAATGCAATACAGCCTGGAGGCACCGCAGAGCTATGATGGAAGAAAACCAGCTGAGAGACCCTGCACTCTGCATGATGGACCACAGCAGGAGAACTACAGAAGCTCAGATCTAAATGCAATACAGCCTGCAGGCACCACAGAGCTATGATGGAAGAAAACCAGCTGAGAGACCGTGCACTCTGCATGATTGACCAGAGCAGGAGAACTACAGAAGCACAGATCTAAATGCAATACAGCCTGGAGGCACCGCAGAGCTATGATAGAAGGAAACCAGCTGAGAGACCCTGCACTCTGCATGATTGACCAGAGCAGGAGAACTACAGAAGCACAGATCTAAATGCAATACAGCCTGCAGGCACCGCAGAGCTATGATAGAAGAAAACAGCTGAGAGACCCTGCACTCTGCATGATTGACCAGAGCAGGAGAACTACAGAAGCACAGATCTAAATGCAATACAGCCTGCAGGCACCGCAGAGCTATGATAGAAGAAAACCAGCTGAGGGACCCTGCACTCTGCATGATGGACCAGAGCAGGAGAACTACAGAAGCACAGATCTAAAGGCAATACAGCCTGGAGGCACCGCAGAGCTATGATAGAAGAAACCAGCTGAGAGACCCTGCACTCTGCATGACTGACCAGAGCAGGAGAACTACAGAAGCACAGATCTAAATGCAATACAGCCTGGAGGCACCGCAGAGCTATGATAGAAGAAAACAGCTGAGAGACCCTGCACTCTGCATGATTGACCAGAGCAGGAGAACTACAGAAGCACAGATCTAAATGCAATACAGCCTGGAGGCACCGCAGAGCTATGATAGAAGGAAACCAGCTGAGAGACCCTGCACTCTGCATGACTGACCAGAGCAGGAGAACTACAGAAGCACAGATCTAAATGCAATACAGCCTGGAGGCACCACAGAGCTATGATGGAAGAAAACCAGCTGAGAGACCCTGCACTCTGCATGATGGACCAGAGCAGGAGAACTACAGAAGCAAAGATCTAAATGCAATACAGCCTGGAGGCACCACAGAGCTATGATGGAAGAAAACCAGCTGAGAGACCCTGCACTCTGCATGATGGACCAGAGCAGGAGAACTACAGAAGCAAAGATCTAAATGCAATACAGCCTGGAGGCACCGCAGAGCTATGATGGAAGAAAACCAGCTGAGAGACCCTGCACTCTGCATGATGGACCACAGCAGGAGAACTACAGAAGCTCAGATCTAAATGCAATACAGCCTGCAGGCACCACAGAGCTATGATGGAAGAAAACCAGCTGAGAGACCGTGCACTCTGCATGATTGACCAGAGCAGGAGAACTACAGAAGCACAGATCTAAATGCAATACAGCCTGGAGGCACCGCAGAGCTATGATAGAAGGAAACCAGCTGAGAGACCCTGCACTCTGCATGATTGACCAGAGCAGGAGAACTACAGAAGCACAGATCTAAATGCAATACAGCCTGCAGGCACCGCAGAGCTATGATAGAAGAAAAGCAGCTGAGAGACCCTGCACTCTGCATGATTGACCACAGCAGGAGAACTACAGAAGCACAGATCTAAATGCAATACAGCCTGGAGGCACCGCAGAGCTATGATAGAAGAAAAGCAGCTGAGAGACCCTGCACTTTGCATGATTGACCACAGCAGGAGAACTACAGAAGCACAGATCTAAATGCAATACAGCCTGCAGGCACCGCAGAGCTATGATAGAAGAAAACCAGCTGAGAGACCCTGCACTCTGCATGATTGACCAGAGCAGGAGAACTACAGAAGCACAGATCTAAATGCAATACAGCCTGGAGGCACCGCAGAGCTATGATAGAAGAAACCAGCTGAGAGACCCTGCACTCTGCATGATTGACCAGAGCAGGAGAACTACAGAAGCACAGATCTAAATGCAATACAGCCTGGAGGCACCGCAGAGCTATGATAGAAGAAACCAGCTGAGAGACCCTGCACTCTGCATGATTGACCACAGCAAGAGAACTACAGAAGCACAGATCTAAAGGCAATACAGCCTGGAGGCACCGCAGAGCTATGATAGAAGAAAACCAGCTGAGAGACCCTGCACTCTGCATGATTGACCAGAGCAGGAGAACTACAGAAGCACAGATCTAAATGCAATACAGCCTGCAGGCACCGCAGAGCTATGATAGAAGAAACCAGCTGAGAGACCCTGCACTCTGCATGATTGACCAGAGCAGGAGAACTAAAGAAGCACAGATCTAAAGGCAATACAGCCTGGAGGCACCGCAGAGCTATGATAGAAGAAAACCAGCTGAGAGACCCTGCACTCTGCATGATTGACCACAGCAAGAGAACTACAGAAGCACAGATCTAAAGGCAATACAGCCTGGAGGCACCGCAGAGCTATGATAGAAGAAACCAGCTGAGAGACCCTGCACTCTGCATGATTGACCAGAGCAGGAGAACTACAGAAGCACAGATCTAAATGCAATACAGCCTGCAGGCACCGCAGAGCTATGATAGAAGAAACCAGCAGAGGGACCCTGCACTCTGCATGATTGACCACAGCAGGAGAACTACAGAAGCACAGATCTAAATGCAATACAGCCTGGAGGCACGCAGAGCTATGATAGAAGAAACCAGCTGAGAGACCCTGCACTCTGCATGATTGACCACAGCAGGAGAACTACAGAAGCACAGATCTAAATGCAATACAGCCTGCAGGCACCGCAGAGCTATGATAGAAGAAACCAGCTGAGAGACCCTGCACTCTGCATGATTGACCACAGCAGGAGAACTACAGAAGCACAGATCTAAATGCAATACAGCCTGGAGGCACCGCAGAGCTGTGATAGAAGAAACCAGCTGAGAGACCCTGCACTCTGCATGATGTACCAGAGCAGGAGAAATACAGAAGCACAGATCTAAATGCAATACAGCCTGGAGGCACCGCAGAGCTATGATAGAAGAAACCAGCTGAGAGACCCTGCACTCTACATGATGGACAAGAGCAGGAGAACTACAGAAGCACAGATCTAAATGCAATACAGCCTGGAGGCACCGCAGAGCTATGATAGAAGAAACCAGCTGAGAGACCCTGCACTCTGCATGACTGACCAGAGCAGGAGAACTACAGAAGCACAGATCTAAATGCAATACAGCCTGCAGGCACCGCAGAGCTATGATAGAAGAAACCAGCTGAGAGACCCTGCACTCTGCATGATGGACCAGAGCAGGAGAACTACAGAAGCACAGATCTAAAGGCAATACAGCCTGCAGGCACCGCAGAGCTATGATAGAAGAAACCAGCTGAGAGACCCTGCACTCTGCATGACTGACCAGAGCAGGAGAACTACAGAAGCACAGATCTAAAGGCAATACAGCCTGCAGGCACCGCAGAGCTATGATAGAAGAAACCAGCTGAGGGACCCTGCACTCTGCATGATTGACCACAGCAGGAGAACTACAGAAGCACAGATCTAAATGCAATACAGCTTGCAGGCACCGCAGAGCTATGATAGAAGAAAACCAGCTGAGAGACCCTGCACTCTGCATGATTGACCACAGCAGGAGAACTACAGAAGCACAGATCTAAAGGCAATACAGCCTGGAGGCACCGCAGAGCTATGATAGAAGAAAACCAGCTGAGAGACCCTGCACTCTGCATGATTGACCACAGCAGGAGAACTACAGAAGCACAGATCTAAATGCAATACAGCCTGCAGGCACCGCAGAGCTATGATAGAAGAAACCAGCTAAGAGACCCTGCACTCTGCATGATTGACCACAGCAGGAGAACTACAGAAGCACAGATCTAAACGCAATACAGCCTGGAGGCACCGCAGAGCTATGATAGAAGAAACCAGCTGAGAGACCCTGCACTCTGCATGATTGACCTGAGCAGGAGAACTACAGAAGCACAGATCTAAAGGCAATACAGCCTGCAGGCACCGCAGAGCTATGATAGAAGAAAACCATCTGAGAGACCCTGCACTCTGCATGATTGACCAGAGCAGGAGAACTACAGAAGCACAGATCTAAAGGCAATACAGCCTGCAGGCACCGCAGAGCTATGATAGAAGAAACCAGCTGAGAGACCCTGCACTCTGCATGATGGACCACAGCAGAAGAACTACAGAAGCACAGATCTAAAGGCAATACAGCCTGCAGGCACCGCAGAGCTATGATAGAAGAAACCAGCTGAGAGACCCTGCACTCTGCATGATTGACCAGAGCAGGAGAACTACAGAAGCACAGATCTAAATGCAATACAGCCTGGAGGCACCGCAGAGCTATGATAGAAGAAACCAGCTGAGAGACCCTGCACTCTGCATGATTGACCAGAGCAGGAGAACTACAGAAGCACAGATCTAAATGCAATACAGCCTGGAGGCACCGCAGAGCTATGATAGAAGAAAACCAGCTGAGAGACCCTGCACTCTACATGATTGACCACAGCAGGAGAACTACAGAAGCACAGATCTAAATGCAATACATCCTGGAGGCACCGCAGAGCTATGATAGAAGAAAACCAGCCGAGAGACCCTGCACTCTGCATGATTGGCCACAGCAGGAGAACTACAGAAGCACAGATCTAAATGCAATACATCCTGGAGGCACCGCAGAGCTATGATAGAAGAAACCAGCTGAGAGACCCTGCACTCTGCATGATTGACCACAGCAGGAGAACTACAGAAGCACAGATCTAAAGGCAATACAGCCTGCAGGCACCGCAGAGCTATGATAGAAGAAACCAGCTGAGAGACCCTGCACTCTACATGATTGACCACAGCAGGAAAACTACAGAAGCACAGATCTAAAGGCAATACATCCTGGAGGCACCGCAGAGCTATGATAGAAGAAACCAGCTGAGAGACCCTGCACTCTGCATGACTGACCACAGCAGGAGAACTACAGAAGCACAGATCTAAAGGCAATACAGCCTGGAGGCACCGCAGGGCTATGATAGAAGAAGACCAGCTGAGAGACCCTGCACTCTGCATGATGGACCACAGCAGGAGAACTACAGAAGCACAGATCTAAATGCAATACAGCCTGGAGGCACCGCAGAGCTATGATAGAAGAAAACCAGCTGAGAGACCCTGCACTCTGCATGATTGACCACAGCAGGAGAACTACAGAAGCACAGATCTAAATGCAATACAGCCTGGAGGCACCGCAGAGCTATGATAGAAGAAACCAGCTGAGAGACCCTGCACTCTGCATCATTGACCACAGCAGGAGAACTACAGAAGCACAGATCTAAACGCAATACAGCCTGGAGGCACCGCAGAGCTATGATAGAAGAAAACCAGCTGAGAGACCCTGCACTCTGCATGATGGACCACAGCAGGAGAACTACAGAAGCACAGATCTAAATGCAATACAGCCTGCAGGCACCGCAGAGCTATGATAGAAGAAACCAGCTGAGAGACCCTGCACTCTGCATGATGGACCACAGCAGCAGAACTACAGAAGCACAGATCTAAAGGCAATACAGCCTGCAGGCACCGCAGAGCTATGATAGAAGAAACCAGCTGAGAGACCCTGCACTCTGCATGATTGCCCACAGCAGGAGAACTACAGAAGCACAGATCTAAAGGCAATACAGCCTGGAGGCACCGCAGAGCTATGATAGAAGAAAGCCAGCTGAGAGACCCTGCACTCTGCATGACTGACCAGAGCAGGAGAACTACAGAAGCACAGATCTAAATGCAATACAGCCTGGAGGCACCGCAGAGCTATGATAGAAGAAAGCCAGCTGAGAGACCCTGCACTCTGCATGATTGACCAGAGCAGGAGAACTACAGAAGCACAGATCTAAATGCAATACAGCCTGGAGGCACCGCAGAGCTATGATAGAAGAAACCAGCTGAGAGACCCTGCACTCTGCATGATTGACCACAGCAGGAGAACTACAGAAGCACAGATCTAAATGCAATACAGCCTGCAGGCACCGCAGAGCTATGATAGAAGAAAACCAGCTGAGAGACCCTGCACTCTGCATGATTGACCAGAGCAGGAGAACCACAGAAGCACAGATCTAAATGCAATACAGCCTGCAGGCACCGCAGAGTTATGATAGAAGAAACCAGCTGAGAGACCCTGCACTCTGCATGACTGACCACAGCAGGAGAACTACAGAAGCCCAGATCTAAATGCAATACACACTGCAGGCACCGAAGAGCTATGATAGAAGAAACCAGCTGAGAGACCCTGCACTCTGCATGATTGACCACAGCAGGAGAACTACAGAAGCACAGATCTAAAGGCAATACAGCCTGCAGGCACCGCAGAGCTATGATAGAAGAAAACCAGCTGAGGGACCCTGCACTCTGCATGATTGACCACAGCAGGAGAACTACAGAAGCACAGATCTAAAGGCAATACAGCCTGCAGGCACCGCAGAGCTATGATAGAAGAAAACCAGCTGAGAGACCCTGCACTCTGCATGATGGACCACAGCAGGAGAACTACAGAAGCACAGATCTAAATGCAATACAGCCTGCAGGCACCGCAGAGTTATGATAGAAGAAACCAGCTGAGAGACCCTGAACTCTGCATGACTGACCACAGCAGGAGAACTACAGAAGCCCAGATCTAAATGCAATACAGACTGCAGGCACCGAAGAGCTATGATAGAAGAAACCAGCTGAGAGACCCTGCACTCTGCATGTTTGACCACAGCAGGAGAACTACAGAAGCACAGATCTAAATGCAATACAGCCTGCAGGCACCGCAGAGCTATGATAGAAGAAAACCAGCTGAGGGACCCTGCACTCTGCATGATTGACCACAGCAGGAGAACTACAGAAGCACAGATCTAAAGGCAATACAGCCTGCAGGCACCGCAGAGCTATGATAGAAGAAACCAGCTGAGAGACCCTGCACTCTGCATGATTGACCACAGCAGGAGAACTACAGAAGCACAGATCTAAATGCAATACAGCCTGCAGGCACCGCAGAGCTATGATAGAAGAAAACCAGCTGAGAGACCCTGCACTCTGCATGACTGACCACAGCAGGAGAACTACAGAAGCACACATCTAAAGGCAATACAGCCTGGAGGCACCGCAGAGCTATGATAGAAGAAACCAGCTGAGAGACCCTGCACTCTGCATGATTGACCACAGCAGGAGAACTACAGAAGCACAGATCTAAATGCAATACAGCCTGGAGGCACCGCAGAGCTATGATAGAAGAAACCAGCTGAGAGACCCTGCACTCTGCATGATTGACCACAGCAGGAGAACTACAGAAGCACAGATCTAAATGCAATACAGCCTGGAGGCACCGCAGAGCTATGATAGAAGAAAACCAGCTGAGGGACCCTGCACTCTGCATGACTGACCAGAGCAGGAGAACTACAGAAGCACAGATCTAAATGCAATACAGCCTGGAGGCACCGCAGAGCTATGATAGAAGAAAACCAGCTGAGGGACCCTGCACTCTGCATGATGGACCTGAGCAGGAGAACTACAGAAGCACAGATCTAAATGCAATACAGCCTGCAGGCACCGCAGAGCTATGATAGAAGAAACCAGCTGAGAGACCCTGCACTCTGCATGATTGACCACAGCAGGAGAACTACAGAAGCACAGATCTAAAGGCAATACAGCCTGCAGGCACCGCAGAGCTATGATAGAAGAAAACCAGCTGAGGGACCCTGCACTCTGCATGATTGACCACAGCAGGAGAACTACAGAAGCACAGATCTAAAGGCAATACAGCCTGGAGGCACCGCAGAGCTATGATAGAAGAAAACCAGCTGAGAGACCCTGCACTCTGCATGATTGACCAGAGCAGGAGAACTACAGAAGCACAGATCTAAATGCAATACAGCCTGCAGGCACCGCAGAGCTATGATAGAAGAAAACCAGCTGAGAGACCCTGCACTCTGCATGATTGACCACAGCAGGAGAACTACAGAAGCACAGATCTAAATGCAATACAGCCTGGAGGCACCGCAGAGCTATGATAGAAGAAACCAGCTGAGAGACCCTGCACTCTGCATGATTGACCAGAGCAGGAGAACTACAGAAGCACAGATCTAAATGCAATACAGCCTGGAGGCACAGCAGAGCTATGATAGAAGAAAACCAGCTGAGGGACCCTGCACTCTGCATGATTGACCAAAGCAGGAGAGCTACAGAAGCACAGATCTAAATGCAATACAGCCTGGAGACACTGCAGAGCTATGATAGAAGAAACCAGCTGAGAGACCCTGCACTCTGCATGATGGACCAGAGCAGGAGAACTACAGAAGCACAGATCTAAAGGCAATACAGCCTGGAGGCACCGCAGAGCTATGATAGAAGAAAACCAGCTGAGAGACCCTGCACTCTGCATGATTGACCACAGCAGGAGAACTACAGAAGCACAGATCTAAAGGCAATACAGCCTGCAGGCACCGCAGAGCTATGATAGAAGAAACCAGCTGAGGGACCCTGCACTCTGCATGACTGACCAGAGCAGGAGAACTACAGAAGCACAGATCTAAAGGCAATACAGCCTGCAGGCACCGCAGAGCTATGATAGAAGAAACCAGCTGAGGGACCCTGCACTCTGCATGATTGACCACAGCAGGAGAACTACAGAAGCACAGATCTAAATGTAATACAGCCTGCAGGCACCGCAGAGCTATGATAGAAGAAACCAGCTGAGGGACCCTGCACTCTGCATGATTGACCACAGCAGGAGAACTACAGAAGCACAGATCTAAACGCAATACAGCCTGGAGGCACCGCAGAGCTATGATAGAAGAAACCAGCTGAGGGACCCTGCACTCTGCATGATTGACCACAACAGGAGAACTACAGAAGCGCAGATCTAAAGGCAATACAGCCTGCAGGCACCGCAGAGCTATGATAAAAGAAAACCAGCTGAGAGACCCTGCACTCTGCATGATTGACCTGAGCAGGAGAACTACAGAAGCGCAGATCTAAAGGCAATACAGCCTGCAGGCACCGCAGAGCTATGATAGAAGAAAACCATCTGAGAGACCCTGCACTCTGCATGACTGACCACAGCAGGAGAACTACAGAAGCACAGATCTAAAGGCAATACAGCCTGCAGGCACCGCAGAGCTATGATAGAAGAAACCAGCTGAGAGAACCTGCACTCTGCATGATTGACCAGAGTAAGAGAACTACAGAAGCACAGATCTAAATGCAATACAGCCTGGAGGCACCGCAGAGCTATGATAGAAGAAACCAGCTGAGAGACCCTGCACTCTGCATGATTGACAAGAGCAGAACTACAGAAGCACAGATCTAAATGCAATACAGCCTGCAGGCACCGCAGAGCTATGATAGAAGAAACCAGCTGAGGGACCCTGCACTCTGCATGATTGACCACAGCAGGAGAACTACAGAAGCACAGATCTAAATGCAATACAGCCTGGAGGCACCGCAGAGCTATGATAGAAGAAACCAGCTGAGAGACCCTGCACTCTGCATGATTGACCACAGCAGGAGAACTACAGAAGCACAGATCTAAAGGCAATACAGCCTGCAGGCACCGCAGAGCTATGATAGAAGAAACCAGCTGAGAGACCCTGCACTCTACATGATTGACCACAGCAGGAGAACTACAGAAGCACAGATCTAAATGCAATACATCCTGGAGGCACCGCAGAGCTATGATAGAAGAAACCAGCTGAGAGACCCTGCACTCTGCATGACTGACCACAGCAGGAGAACTACAGAAGCACAGATCTAAAGGCAATACAGCCTGGAGGCACCACAGGGCTATGATAGAAGAAGACCAGCTGAGAGACCCTGCACTCTGCATGATGGACCACAGCAGGAGAACTACAGAAGCACAGATCTAAATGCAATACAGCCTGGAGGCACCGCAGAGCTATGATAGAAGAAAACCAGCTGAGAGACCCTGCACTCTGCATGATTGACCACAGCAGGAGAACTACAGAAGCACAGATCTAAATGCAATACAGCCTGGAGGCACCGCAGAGCTATGATAGAAGAAACCAGCTGAGAGACCCTGCACTCTGCATGATTGACCACAGCAGGAGAACTACAGAAGCACAGATCTAAACGCAATACAGCCTGGAGGCACCGCAGAGCTATGATAGAAGAAAACCAGCTGAGAGACCCTGCACTCTGCATGATGGACCACAGCAGGAGAACTACAGAAGCATAGATCTAAATGCAATACAGCCTGGAGGCACCGCAGAGCTATGATAGAAGAAACCAGCTGAGAGACCCTGCACTCTGCATGATGGACCACAGCAGCAGAACTACAGAAGCACAGATCTAAAGGCAATACAGCCTGCAGGCACCGCAGAGCTATGATAGAAGAAACCAGCTGAGAGACCCTGCACTCTGCATGATTGACCACAGCAGGAGAACTACAGAAGCACAGATCTAAATGCAATACAGCCTGCAGGCACCGCAGAGCTATGATAGAAGAAAACCAGCTGAGAGACCCTGCACTCTGCATGATTGACCACAGCAGGAGAACTACAGAAGCACAGATCTAAAGGCAATACAGCCTGGAGGCACCGCAGAGCTATGATAGAAGAAACCAGCTGAGAGACCCTGCACTCTGCATGATTGACCACAGCAGGAGAACTACAGAAGCACAGATCTAAAGGCAATACAGCCTGCAGGCACCGCAGAGCTATGATAGAAGAAACCAGCTGAGAGACCCTGCACTCTACATGATTGACCACAGCAGGAGAACTACAGAAGCACAGATCTAAATGCAATACATCCTGGAGGCACCGCAGAGCTATGATAGAAGAAACCAGCTGAGAGACCCTGCACTCTGCATGACTGACCACAGCAGGAGAACTACAGAAGCACAGATCTAAAGGCAATACAGCCTGGAAGCACCGCAGGGCTATGATAGAAGAAGACCAGCTGAGAGACCCTGCACTCTGCATGATGGACCACAGCAGGAGAACTACAGAAGCACAGATCTAAATGCAATACAGCCTGGAGGCACCGCAGAGCTATGATAGAAGAAAACCAGCTGAGAGACCCTGCACTCTACATGATTGACCACAGCAGGAGAACTACAGAAGCACAGATCTAAATGCAATACAGCCTGGAGGCACCGCAGAGCTATGATACAAGAAACCAGCTGAGAGACCCTGCACTCTGCATGATTGACCACAGCAGGAGAACTACAGAAGCACAGATCTAAACGCAATACAGCCTGGAGGCACCGCAGAGCTATGATAGAAGAAAACCAGCTGAGAGACCCTGCACTCTGCATGATGGACCACAGCAGGAGAACTACAGAAGCATAGATCTAAATGCAATACAGCCTGCAGGCACCGCAGAGCTATGATAGAAGAAACCAGCTGAGAGACCCTGCACTCTGCATGATGGACCACAGCAGCAGAACTACAGAAGCACAGATCTAAAGGCAATACAGCCTGCAGGCACCGCAGAGCTATGATAGAAGAAACCAGCTGAGAGACCCTGCACTCTGCATGATTGACCACAGCAGGAGAACTACAGAAGCACAGATCTAAATGCAATACAGCCTGCAGGCACCGCAGAGCTATGATAGAAGAAAACCAGCTGAGAGACCCTGCACTCTGCATGATTGACCACAGCAGGAGAACTACAGAAGCACAGATCTAAAGGCAATACAGCCTGGAGGCACCGCAGAGCTATGATAGAAGAAACCAGCTGAGAGACCCTGCACTCTGCATGATTGACCACAGCAGGAGAACTACAGAAGCACAGATCTAAAGGCAATACAGCCTGCAGGCACCGCAGAGCTATGATAGAAGAAAACCAGCTGAGGGACCCTGCACTCTGCATGATTGACCACAGCAGGAGAACTACAGAAGCACAGATCTAAAGGCAATACAGCCTGGAGGCACCGCAGAGCTATGATAGAAGAAAACCAGCTGAGAGACCCTGCACTCTGCATGATTGACCACAGCAGGAGAACTACAGAAGCACAGATCTAAATGCAATACAGCCTGCAGGCACCGCAGAGCTATGATAGAAGAAAACCAGCTGAGAGACCCTGCACTCTGCATGATGGACCAGAGCAGGAGAACTACAGAAGCACAGATCTAAATGCAATTCAGCCTGGAGGCACCGCAGAGCTATGATAGAAGAAACCAGCTGAGAGACCCTGCACTCTGCATGATGGACCACAGCAGGAGAGCTACAGAAGCACAGATCTAAATGCAATACAGCCTGGAGACACTGCAGAGCTATGATAGAAGAAACCAGCTGAGAGACCCTGCACTCTGCATGATGGACCAGAGCAGGAGAACTACAGAAGCACAGATCTAAAGGCAATACAGCCTGGAGGCACCGCAGAGCTATGATAGAAGAAACCAGCTGAGAGACCCTGCACTCTGCATGACTGACCAGAGCAGGAGAACTACAGAAGCACAGATCTAAAGGCAATACAGCCTGCAGGCACCGCAGAGCTATGATAGAAGAAACCAGCTGAGAGACCCTGCACTCTGCATGACTGACCAGAGCAGGAGAACTACAGAAGCACAGATCTAAAGGCAATACAGCCTGCAGGCACCGCAGAGCTATGATAGAAGAAACCAGCTGAGGGACCCTGCACTCTGCATGATTGACCACAGCAGGAGAACTACAGAAGCACAGATCTAAACGCAATACAGCCTGGAGGCACCGCAGAGCTATGATAGAAGAAACCAGCTGAGGGACCCTGCACTCTGCATGATTGACCACAACAGGAGAACTACAGAAGCGCAGATCTAAAGGCAATACAGCCTGCAGGCACCGCAGAGCTATGATAGAAGAAACCAGCTGAGAGACCCTGCACTCTGCATGATTGACCTGAGCAGGAGAACTACAGAAGCGCAGATCTAAAGGCAATACAGCCTGCAGGCACCGCAGAGCTATGATAGAAGAAAACCATCTGAGAGACCCTGCACTCTGCATGACTGACCACAGCAGGAGAACTACAGAAGCACAGATCTAAAGGCAATACAGCCTGGAGGCACCGCAGAGCTATGATACAAGAAACCATCTGAGAGACCCTGCACTCTGCATGACTGACCACAGCAGAAGAACTACAGAAGCACAGATCTAAAGGCAATACAGCCTGCAGGCACCGCAGAGCTATGATAGAAGAAACCAGCTGAGAGAACCTGCACTCTGCATGATTGACCAGAGTAAGAGAACTACAGAAGCACAGATCTAAATGCAATACAGCCTGCAGGCACCGCAGAGCTATGATAGAAGAAACCAGCTGAGAGACCCTGCACTCTGCATGATTGACAAGAGCAGAACTACAGAAGCACAGATCTAAATGCAATACAGCCTGCAGGCACCGCAGAGCTATGATAGAAGAAACCAGCTGAGAGACCCTGCACTCTGCATGATGGACCACAGCAGCAGAACTACAGAAGCACAGATCTAAAGGCAATACAGCCTGCAGGCACCGCAGAGCTATGATAGAAGAAACCAGCTGAGAGACCCTGCACTCTGCATGATTGACCACAGCAGGAGAACTACAGAAGCACAGATCTAAATGCAATACAGCCTGCAGGCACCGCAGAGCTATGATAGAAGAAAACCAGCTGAGAGACCCTGCACTCTGCATGATTGGCCACAGCAGGAGAACTACAGAAGCACAGATCTAAATGCAATACATCCTGGAGGCACCGCAGAGCTATGATAGAAGAAACCAGCTGAGAGACACTGCACTCTACATGATTGACCACAGCAGGAGAACTACAGAAGCACAGATCTAAATGCAATACATCCTGGAGGCACCGCAGAGCTATGATAGAAGAAAACCAGCCGAGAGACCCTGCACTCTGCATGATTGGCCACAGCAGGAGAACTACAGAAGCACAGATCTAAATGCAATACATCCTGGAGGCACCGCAGAGCTATGATAGAAGAAACCAGCTGAGAGACCCTGCACTCTACATGATTGACCACAGCAGGAGAACTACAGAAGCACAGATCTAAATGCAATACATCCTGGAGGCACCGCAGAGCTATGATAGAAGAAAACCACCTGAGAGACCCTGCACTCTGCATGATTGACCACAGCAGGAGAACTACAGAAGCACAGATCTAAAGGCAATACAGCCTGCAGGCACCGCAGAGCTATGATAGAAGAAACCAGCTGAGAGACCCTGCACTCTACATGATTGACCACAGCAGGAGAACTACAGAAGCACAGATCTAAATGCAATACATCCTGGAGGCACCGCAGAGCTATGATAGAAGAAAACCAGCTGAGGGACCCTGCACTCTGCATGACTGACCACAGCAGGAGAACTACAGAAGCACAGATCTAAAGGCAATACAGCCTGGAGGCACCACAGGGCTATGATAGAAGAAGACCAGCTGAGAGACCCTGCACTCTGCATGATGGACCACAGCAGGAGAACTACAGAAGCACAGATCTAAATGCAATACAGCCTGGAGGCACCGCAGAGCTATGATAGAAGAAAACCAGCTGAGAGACCCTGCACTCTGCATGATTGACCACAGCAGGAGAACTACAGAAGCACAGATCTAAATGCAATACAGCCTGGAGGCACCGCAGAGCTATGATAGAAGAAACCAGCTGAGAGACCCTGCACTCTGCATGATTGACCACAGCAGGAGAACTACAGAAGCACAGATCTAAATGCAATACATCCTGGAGGCACCGCAGAGCTATGATAGAAGAAACCAGCTGAGAGACCCTGCACTCTGCATGACTGACCACAGCAGGAGAACTACAGAAGCACAGATCTAAAGGCAATACAGCCTGGAGGCACCACAGGGCTATGATAGAAGAAGACCAGCTGAGAGACCCTGCACTCTGCATGATGGACCACAGCAGGAGAACTACAGAAGCACAGATCTAAATGCAATACAGCCTGGAGGCACCGCAGAGCTATGATAGAAGAAAACCAGCTGAGAGACCCTGCACTCTGCATGATTGACCACAGCAGGAGAACTACAGAAGCACAGATCTAAATGCAATACAGCCTGGAGGCACCGCAGAGCTATGATAGAAGAAACCAGCTGAGAGACCCTGCACTCTGCATGATTGACCACAGCAGGAGAACTACAGAAGCACAGATCTAAACGCAATACAGCCTGGAGGCACCGCAGAGCTATGATAGAAGAAAACCAGCTGAGAGACCCTGCACTCTGCATGATGGACCACAGCAGGAGAACTACAGAAGCATAGATCTAAATGCAATACAGCCTGGAGGCACCGCAGAGCTATGATAGAAGAAACCAGCTGAGAGACCCTGCACTCTGCATGATGGACCACAGCAGCAGAACTACAGAAGCACAGATCTAAAGGCAATACAGCCTGCAGGCACCGCAGAGCTATGATAGAAGAAACCAGCTGAGAGACCCTGCACTCTGCATGATTGACCACAGCAGGAGAACTACAGAAGCACAGATCTAAATGCAATACAGCCTGCAGGCACCGCAGAGCTATGATAGAAGAAAACCAGCTGAGAGACCCTGCACTCTGCATGATTGACCACAGCAGGAGAACTACAGAAGCACAGATCTAAAGGCAATACAGCCTGGAGGCACCGCAGAGCTATGATAGAAGAAACCAGCTGAGAGACCCTGCACTCTGCATGATTGACCACAGCAGGAGAACTGCAGAAGCACAGATCTAAATGCAATACAGCCTGCAGGCACCGCAGAGCTATAATAGAAGAAAACCAGCTGAGAGACCCTGCACTCTGCATGACTGACCACAGCAGGAGAACTACAGAAGCACACATCTAAAGGCAATACAGCCTGGAGGCACCGCAGAGCTATGATAGAAGAAACCAGCTGAGAGACCCTGCACTCTGCATGACTGACCAGAGCAGGAGAAGTACAGAAGCACAGATCTAAATGCAATACAGCCTGGAGGCACCGCAGAGCTATGATAGAAGAAAACCAGCTGAGAGACCCTGCACTCTACATGATTGACCACAGCAGGAGAACTACAGAAGCACAGATCTAAAGGCAATACAGCCTGGAGGCACCGCAGAGCTATGATAGAAGAAAACCAGCTGAGAGACCCTGCACTCTGCATGATGGACCAGAGCAGGAGAACTACAGAAGCACAGATCTAAATGCAATACAGCCTGCAGGCACCGCAGAGCTATGATAGAAGAAAACCAGCTGAGAGACCCTGCACTCTGCATGATGGACCAGAGCAGGAGAACTACAGAAGCACAGATCTAAATGCAATTCAGCCTGGAGGCACCGCAGAGCTATGATAGAAGAAAACCAGCTGAGAGACCCTGCACTCTACATGATTGACCACAGCAGGAGAACTACAGAAGCACAGATCTAAATGCAATACAGCCTGCAGGCACCGCAGAGCTATGATAGAAGAAAACCAGCTGAGAGACCCTGCACTCTGCATGATGGACCAGAGCAGGAGAACTACAAAAGCACAGATCTAAATGCAATTCAGCCTGGAGGCACCGCAGAGCTATGATAGAAGAAACCAGCTGAGAGACCCTGCACTCTGCATGATGGACCACAGCAGGAGAGCTACAGAAGCACAGATCTAAATGCAATACAGCCTGGAGACACTGCAGAGCTATGATAGAAGAAACCAGCTGAGAGACCCTGCACTCTGCATGATGGACCAGAGCAGGAGAACTACAGAAGCACAGATCTAAAGGCAATACAGCCTGGAGGCACCGCAGAGCTATGATAGAAGAAACCAGCTGAGAGACCCTGCACTCTGCATGACTGACCACAGCAGGAGAACTACAGAAGCACACATCTAAAGGCAATACAGCCTGGAGGCACCGCAGAGCTATGATAGAAGAAACCAGCTGAGAGACCCTGCACTCTGCATGACTGACCAGAGCAGGAGAACTACAGAAGCACAGATCTAAATGCAATACAGCCTGGAGGCACCGCAGAGCTATGATAGAAGAAAACCAGCTGAGAGACCCTGCACTCTGCATGATTGACCACAGCAGGAGAACTACAGAAGCACAGATCTAAAGGCAATACAGCCTGCAGGCACCGCAGAGCTATGATAGAAGAAACCAGCTGAGAGACCCTGCACTCTACATGATTGACCACAGCAGGAGAACTACAGAAGCACAGATCTAAATGCAATACATCCTGGAGGCACCGCAGAGCTATGATAGAAGAAACCAGCTGAGAGACCCTGCACTCTGCATGACTGACCACAGCAGGAGAACTACAGAAGCACAGATCTAAAGGCAATACAGCCTGGAGGCACCGCAGGGCTATGATAGAAGAAGACCAGCTGAGAGACCCTGCACTCTGCATGATGGACCACAGCAGGAGAACTACAGAAGCACAGATCTAAATGCAATACAGCCTGGAGGCACCGCAGAGCTATGATAGAAGAATACCAGCTGAGAGACCCTGCACTCTGCATGATTGACCACAGCAGGAGAACTACAGAAGCACAGATCTAAATGCAATACAGCCTGGAGGCACTGCAGAGCTATGATAGAAGAAACCAGCTGAGAGACCCTGCACTCTGCATGATTGACCACAGCAGGAGAACTACAGAAGCACAGATCTAAACGCAATACAGCCTGGAGGCACCGCAGAGCTATGATAGAAGAAAACCAGCTGAGAGACCCTGCACTCTGCATGATGGACCACAGCAGGAGAACTACAGAAGCATAGATCTAAATGCAATACAGCCTGCAGGCACCGCAGAGCTATGATAGAAGAAACCAGCTGAGAGACCCTGCACTCTGCATGATGGACCACAGCAGCAGAACTACAGAAGCACAGATCTAAAGGCAATACAGCCTGCAGGCACCGCAGAGCTATGATAGAAGAAACCAGCTGAGAGACCCTGCACTCTGCATGATTGACCACAGCAGGAGAACTACAGAAGCACAGATCTAAATGCAATACAGCCTGCAGGCACCGCAGAGCTATGATAGAAGAAAACCAGCTGAGAGACCCTGCACTCTGCATGATTGACCACAGCAGGAGAATTACAGAAGCACAGATCTAAAGGCAATACAGCCTGGAGGCACCGCAGAGCTATGATAGAAGAAACCAGCTGAGAGACCCTGCACTCTGCATGAGTGACCACAGCAGGAGAACTGCAGAAGCACAGATCTAAATGCAATACAGCCTGCAGGCACCGCAGAGCTATGATAGAAGAAAACCAGCTGAGAGACCCTGCACTCTGCATGACTGACCACAGCAGGAGAACTACAGAAGCACACATCTAAAGGCAATACAGCCTGGAGGCACCGCAGAGCTATGATAGAAGAAACCAGCTGAGAGACCCTGCACTCTGCATGACTGACCAGAGCAGGAGAACTACAGAAGCACAGATCTAAATGCAATACAGCCTGGAGGCACCGCAGAGCTATGATAGAAGAAAACCAGCTGAGAGACCCTGCACTCTGCATGATTGACCAGAGCAGGAGAACTACAGAAGCACAGATCTAAATGCAATACAGCCTGGAGGCACCGCAGAGCTATGATAGAAGAAACCAGCTGAGAGACCCTGCACTCTGCATGATTGACCAGAGCAGGAGAACTACAGAAGCACAGATCTAAATGCAATACAGCCTGGAGGCACCGCAGAGCTATGATAGAAGAAACCAGCTGAGAGACCCTGCACTCTGCATGATTGACCACAGCAGGAGAACTACAGAAGCACAGATCTAAATGCAATACAGCCTGCAGGCACCGCAGAGCTATGATAGAAGAAACCAGCTGAGAGACCCTGCACTCTGCATGATTGACCACAGCAGGAGAACTACAGAAGCACAGATCTAAATGCAATGCAGCCTGCAGGCACCGCAGAGTTATGATAGAAGAAACCAGCTGAGAGACCCTGCACTCTGCATGACTGACCACAGCAGGAGAACTACAGAAGCCCAGATCTAAATGCAATACAGACTGCAGGCACCAAAGAGCTATGATAGAAGAAACCAGTTGAGAGACCCTGCACTCTGCATGTTTGACCACAGCAGGAGAACTACAGAAGCACAGATCTAAATGCAATACAGCCTGCAGGCACCACAGAGCTATGATAGAAGAAAACCAGCTGAGGGACCCTGCACTCTGCATGATTGACCACAGCAGGAGAACTACAGAAGCACAGATCTAAAGGCAATACAGCCTAGAGGCACCGCAGAGCTATGATAGAAGAAACCAGCTGAGAGACCCTGCACTCTGCATGATGGACCAGAGCAGGAGAACTACAGAAGCACAGATCTAAATGCAATACAGCCTGCAGGCACCGCAGAGCTATGATAGAAGAAAACCAGCTGAGAGACCCTGCACTCTGCATGATTGACCACAGCAGGAGAACTACAGAAGCACAGATCTAAAGGCAATACAGCCTGGAGGCACCGCAGAGCTATGATAGAAGAAACCAGCTGAGAGACCCTGCACTCTGCATGATTGACCACAGCAGGAGAACTGCAGAAGCACAGATCTAAATGCAATACAGCCTGCAGGCACCGCAGAGCTATCATAGAAGAAAACCAGCTGAGAGACCCTGCACTCTGCATGATTGACCACAGCAGGAGAACTACAGAAGCACAGATCTAAATGCAATACAGCCTGGAGGCACCGCAGAGCTATGATAGATGAAACCAGCTGAGAGACCCTGCACTCTGCATGATTGACCACAGCAGGAGAACTACAGAAGCACAGATCTAAACGCAATACAGCCTGGAGGCACCGCAGAGCTATGATAGAAGAAAACCAGCTGAGAGACCCTGCACTCTGCATGATGGACCACAGCAGGAGAACTACAGAAGCATAGATCTAAATGCAATACAGCCTGCAGGCACCGCAGAGCTATGATAGAAGAAACCAGCTGAGAGACCCTGCACTCTGCATGATTGACCACAGCAGGAGAACTACAGAAGCACAGATCTAAATGCAATACAGCCTGGAGGCACCGCAGAGCTATGATAGAAGAAACCAGCTGAGAGACCCTGCACTCTGCATGATTGACCACAGCAGAAGAACTACAGAAGCACAGATCTAAATGCAATACAGCCTGCAGGCACCGCAGAGCTATGATAGAAGAAACCAGCTGAGAGACCCTGCACTCTGCATGATTGACCACAGCAGGAGAACTACAGAAGCACAGATCTAAATGCAATACAGCCTGCAGGCACCGCAGAGCTATGATAGAAGAAAACCAGCTGAGAGACCCTGCAATCTGCATGATTGACCACAGCAGGAGAACTACAGAAGCACAGATCTAAAGCAATACAGCCTGCAGGCACCGCAGAGCTATGATAGAAGAAACCAGCTGAGAGACCCTGCACTCTGCATGATTGACCACAGCAGGAGAACTACAGAAGCACAGATCTAAAGGCAATACAGCCTGGAGGCACCGCAGAGCTATGATAGAAGAAAACCAGCTGAGAGACCCTGCACTCTGCATGATTGACCACAGCAGGAGAACTGCAGAAGCACAGATCTAAATGCAATACAGCCTGCAGGCACCGCAGAGCTATGATAGAAGAAACCAGCTGAGAGACCCTGCACTCTGCATGATTGACCACAGCAGGAGAACTGCAGAAGCACAGATCTAAATGCAATACAGCCTGCAGGCACCGCAGAGCTATGATAGAAGAAACCAGCTGAGAGACCCTGCACTCTGCATGATTGACCACAGCAGGAGAACTACAGAAGCACAGATCTAAAGGCAATACAGCCTGGAGGCACCGCAGAGCTATGATAGAAGAAAACCAGCTGAGAGACCCTGCACTCTGCATGATTGACCAGAGCAGGAGAACTACAGAAGCACAGATCTAAATGCAATACAGCCTGGAGGCACCGCAGAGCTATGATAGAAGAAGCCAGCTGAGAGACCCTGCACTCTGCATGATTGACCACAGCAGGAGAACTACAGAAGCACAGATCTAAATGCAATACAGCCTGCAGGCACCGCAGAGCTATGATAGAAGAAACCAGCTGAGAGACCCTGCACTCTGCATGATTGACCACAGCAGGAGAACTACAGAAGCACAGATCTAAATGCAATACAGCCTGCAGGCACCGCAGAGTTATGATAGAAGAAACCAGCTGAGAGACCCTGCACTCTGCATGACTGACCACAGCAGGAGAACTACAGAAGCCCAGATCTAAATGCAATACAGACTGCAGGCACCGAAGAGCTATGATAGAAGAAACCAGCTGAGAGACCCTGCACTCTGCATGATTGACCACAGCAGGAGAACTACAGAAGCACAGATCTAAAGGCAATACAGCCTGCAGGCACCGCAGAGCTATGATAGAAGAAACCAGTTGAGAGACCCTGCACTCTGCATGATTGACCACAGCAGGAGAACTACAGAAGCACAGATCTAAATGCAATATAGCCTGCAGGCACCGCAGAGCTATGATAGAAGAAAACCAGCTGAGAGACCCTGCACTCTGCATGATTGACCACAGCAGGAGAACTACAGAAGCACAGATCTAAAGGCAATACAGCCTGGAGGCACCGCAGAGCTATGATAGAAGAAACCAGCTGAGAGACCCTGCACTCTGCATGATTGACCACAGCAGGAGAACTACAGAAGCACACATCTAAAGGCAATACAGCCTGGAGGCACCGCAGAGCTATGATAGAAGAAACCAGCTGAGAGACCCTGCACTCTGCATGATTGACCACAGCAGGAGAACTACAGAAGCACACATCTAAAGGCAATACAGCCTGCAGGCACCGCAGAGCTATGATAGAAGAAACCAGCTGAGAGACCCTGCACTCTGCATGACTGACCAGAGCAGGAGAACTACAGAAGCACAGATCTAAATGCAATACAGCCTGCAGGCACCGCAGAGCTATGATAGAAGAAACCAGCTGAGAGACCCTGCACTCTGCATGATTGACCAAAGCAGGAGAACTACAGAAGCACAGATCTAAATGCAATACATCCTGGAGGCACCGCAGAGCTATGATAGAAGAAACCAGCTGAGAGACCCTGCACTCTGCATGATTGACCACAGCAGGAGAACTACAGAAGCACACATCTAAAGGCAATACAGCCTGCAGGCACCGCAGAGCTATGATAGAAGAAACCAGCTGAGAGACCCTGCACTCTGCATGACTGACCAGAGCAGGAGAACTACAGAAGCACAGATCTAAAGGCAATACAACCTGGAGGCACCGCAGAGCTATGATAGAAGAAAACCAGCTGAGAGACCCTGCACTCTGCATGACTGACCAGAGCAGGAGAACTACAGAAGCACAGATCTAAATGCAATACAGCCTGCAGACACCGCAGAGCTATGATAGAAGAAACCAGCTGAGAGACCCTGCACTCTGCATGATTGACCACAGCAGGAGAACTACAGAAGCACAGATCTAAATGCAATACAGCCTGCAGGCACCGCAGAGCTATGATAGAAGAAAACCAGCTGAGAGACCCTGCACTCTGCATGATGGACCACAGCAGGAGAACTACAGAAGCACAGATCTAAATGCAATACAGCCTGCAGGCACCGAAGAGCTATGATAGAAGAAACCAGCTGAGAGACCCTGCACTCTGCATGATTGACCAGAGCAGGAGAACTACAGAAGCACAGATCTAAATGCAATACAGCCTGGAGGCACCGCA
Organism: Phyllobates terribilis; assembly: GCF_046119375.1. Lineage (NCBI taxonomy): Eukaryota > Metazoa > Chordata > Amphibia > Anura > Dendrobatidae > Phyllobates > Phyllobates terribilis. Next base: position 2,022,977 of record NW_027362912.1, read on the forward strand.
GAGCTGTGATACAAGAAACCAGCTGAGAGACCCTGCACTCTGCATGATTGACCACAGCAGGAGAACTACAGAAGCACAGATCTAAATGCAATACAGCCTGCAGGCACCGCAGAGCTATGATAGAAGAAAACCAGCTGAGAGACCCTGCACTCTGCATGATGGACCACAGCAGGAGAACTACAGAAGCACAGATCTAAATGCAATACAGCCTGCAGGCACCGAAGAGCTATGATAGAAGAAACCAGCTGAGAGACCCTGCACTCTGCATGATTGACCAGAGCAGGAGAACTACAGAAGCACAGATCTAAATGCAATACAGCCTGGAGGCACCACAGAGCTATGATAGAAGAAACCAGCTGAGAGACCCAGCACTCTGCATGATTGACCACAGCAGGAGAACTACAGAAGCACAGATCTAAATGCAATACAGCCTGCAGGCACCGCAGAGCTATGATAGAAGAAAACCAGCTGAGAGACCCTGCACTCTGCATGATGGACCACAGCAGGAGAACTACAGAAGCACAGATCTAAATGCAATACAGCCTGGAGGCACCGCAGAGCTATGATAGAAGAAACCAGCTGAGAGACCCTGCACTCTGCATGATTGACCAGAGCAGGAGAACTACAGAAGCACAGATCTAAATGCAATACAGCCTGGAGGCACCGCAGAGCTATGATAGAAGAAAACCAGCTGAGAGACCCTGCACTCTGCATGTTTGACCACAGCAGGAGAACTACAGAAGCACAGATCTAAATGCAATACAGTGTTAGAACCTTGCTGTTAGGTTTTTTTTCCTTTGCTGGTCACATGACCTTGTTGGCCTATTTAGTCCTGCTCCGCCCTTCTGGCTTTGCTGGACTTCATTGTATATCTACTTTCTAGCTAGCCTGTGCTCTGTATCTAACTCAGTTAGTTTGCTTGGTCTACGGACCTCTATGTTCTATCTATTTTGTTTGTTCGTCTGTCTGCTACTATTTCTGTTAGGAGGTGTCCCATATTCCTCCCAGTCCTTAGTACTTGTAGGGATTCCCTCCCCACATCTATAGGTCTTCGTACAGACTAGATTAGGACTTTAGCAGGTCTGGTCGCAGGATCAGGTTCCCTGTTACATCGTAGGGATTCAGCTGAGTCTCATAGTAGGGACAGATCTCCTCTCTTTCCTTAGCTTTGGTAGCAGAACATAACAGTAAGTCCAGCCAGCAAATTCTCTAAGGAAAGATTTTTCTGTTCCATCATGGTGTCGGTTCAGGATTTGGCTCATCGCCTGCAGGGACTCTCTCTGGAGGTGGCCGAGCTCCGTCAGCACGTGAGTAACTGTCCTGGAGCACATTTCTTGGAGCCTAAGGTATGTTTGCCGGATTTGTTTTTTGGTGAACACCGAGAATTTTTTTCATTTAAAAATGCTTGCTTATTGTATTTTCGTTTGAGACCTAAGTCCTCTGGGGATGAATCCCAGCGCGTAGGGTTCATAATGTCACTTTTGCGCAAAGAGCCTCAGGAGTGGGCCTTTTCTTTGCAACCTAGTGATTCATGCTTCAGATCAGTGGATAGTTTTTTTTCTGCTTTGGGTCTATTATATGATGATCCTGACCGTGTCGCATCAGCTGAGACTGAGTTGAGACGTCTAAAACAAGGATCGGGTAATGTGGAAAAATATTGTACACATTTTCGTCGTTGGTCCACTCAAACAGGGTGGAACGATTCTGCTCTGAAAAGTCTATTTCTTGCTGGGCTCAGTGAAAGGGTTAAAGACCTGCTAATTGCTTATCCTACACCTGAAGATTTGCAACAGGCTATGCAATTAGCTATACGGGTGGATAGAAGACTGCGTGCTAGGGTTAATGAGAGCAAATCCTCTGCTATGTCAGTTTCTGGTTATGATAATGTGTGTACTAACAGTGGTGAACCGATGGAGATTGGATCTGTGGCACCTCGCTCTCAAGAAAAAGACCGTCGTTTTTCGCAAGGCTTGTGTTTCTACTGCGGAAAATCTGGTCATTTGATTAAAGGCTGTGAGCTTCGTATGAAGAAAGAAAAAAAAATGGTCAGTCACGCCCGTATTGCCTGTTTAAATTCCAAGGGTATATTTTTAGCTGCTTCCACGATTGCTCAGGAAAAATTAATGGAATTTCGGGTGTTTGTTGATTGCGGGTCTACACTGAATGTAATTGATGGGGGATTCGTGGAAAAACTCAATTTAAAACCTGAACCTTTGTCATTCCCCATTGCTGTGGTTTCTGTGGATGGCTCCCCTTTGAAGAATATTACTCTCAAGGTCAGTGAATTTCCTCTCACTATTAATGGTGTTCACCATGAGAAATTGGATTTGGTAGTGTTGAATAACTTGCCTTCTCCAGTAATATTGGGTTTGCCCTGGTTAAAATTTCACAATCCTGTACTGGATTGGTCTACCAGTGAAATTAAATCCTGGAGCCGTAAATGTTATGACAAGTGTTGTAACGGGCGTATTGCAGCTTTGGATAGGGGAGAATTGCCTGTTCCTATTCAGGATTTTTGGAGAGTTTTTTCTGAGAAGGAATCGCAGGTTTTGCCTCCCCATAGAGACTATGATTGTTCTATTGAATTTGTCCCTGGAGCGACTCTTCCTAAGAGTCGTTTATTTAACCTTACTATTCCTGAGAGGAAGGCTTTGGAGGAATACATACAGACAAGCTTGGCCGCCGGTCACATTAGGCCCTCTAAGTCTCCTGTGGCGGTTGGATTTTTTTTTGTAAAAAAAAAGGACGGCGGTTTACGTCCTTGTCTGGATTTTCGTGAGATTAACAAAATTACGGTACGCAATCCTTACCCACTGCCATTGATTCCTGATCTGTTTAACCAGTTATTGGGGGCCAAGTGGTTCTCTAAAATTGACCTTAAGGGGGCATACAATCTGTTGCGCATGAAGGAGGGTGATGAATGGAAGACTGCTTTTAACACTCCTGTGGGTCATTTTGAGAATCTGGTTATGCCTTTTGGTCTCACTAATGCTCCTGCATTTTTTCAGAATCTGATTAATGACATCCTTAGACCTTTGATCGGTAAAAATGTGGTTGTGTATTTGGATGACATTTTGATTTATTCGCCAGATCTGGAGTCTCATTGGCGGAGCGTGCGTGAGGTATTACAGTTATTAATGGACAATTCGCTTTTTGCTAAGCTGGAGAAATGTGAGTTCGCTGTACAGAGAATTAGTTTTTTGGGCTACATTATCTCCAGCAAAGGTTTTGAGATGGATCCGGTTAAGGTTCAGGCTGTGCAGGAATGGCCTAGGCCTATTGGTTTGAAATCGATACAGAGGTTTTTGGGTTTCGCCAATTACTATAGAAAGCTCATAAAAAATTTTTCTAGTATTGTCAAACCTCTGACTGATCTCACCAGGAAAGGTGCTGACGCGGTTCAGTGGTCTTCTGAGGCCATTGAAGCTTTTGTGTATCTCAAGGAGAGGTTCACCTCTGCTCCCATCCTTATGCAGCCTGATGTTACTAGGCCGTTTTTGGTTGAGGTTGATGCTTCCTCTGTGGGGGTTGGCGCAGTATTGTCTCAGGATAACGGGGATGGATTACATCCCTGTGCCTTTTTTTCAAAAAAATTTTCGGAGACTGAATTGAATTACGATATTGGTAATCGGGAATTATTGGCTATTAAACTCGCATTTGAACACTGGCGCCACTTCTTGGAAGGTGCGGAATTTCCCGTTCAGGTTCTTACGGATCATAAAAATCTGATATATCTTGATGCTGCCAAGCGCCTGAATGCCCGTCAGGCTAGGTGGGCACTGTTTTTCTCGCGGTTTAATTTCTCCATTACTTACATCCCTGGTACTAAGAATGTTAAGGCGGATGCCTTGTCTCGCAGTTTTTCTCCCATAGTCGGTGCTGAGAAAGAGGAAAACATTTTACAAGAAGGTGTTGTGATAGCTGCTTTAGACTCCGTTTTGGAAGATGAGATTCTTAAAGCTCAGGAGAATGCCCCATCTAACACTCCTCATGGGAGGTTGTTTGTGCCTGAGACCTTTAGGAGAGATTTGTTTGTTGAGTGTCAAGAATCTCGGTTGGCAGGTCATCCCGGAATCTCTGAGACCAAGAGACTGGTGGGTCGCAGTTTTTGGTGGCCTGGATGGCAGAAGGAAGTCATTAAGTGGGTGCGCCAATGTACTATATGTGCTAGATCTAAGTCCTCACATACTCCTGCTGCGGGGTTGCTTTGTCCTTTGGAGGTCCCCAGTGCTCCTTGGACACATTTGGCTATGGACTTTATAACTGACCTTCCCCCCTCTGAGGGTTTTACTGTCATCTGGGTGGTCGTGGACCGCTTTAGCAAGATGTGTCACTTAGTTCCCTTCGTCAAACTGCCCTGCGCTAAAACTCTCGCTAAGGCCTTTGTCAAGGAAATTGTCAGACTTCATGGCGTTCCTACTGACATTGTTTCTGATAGGGGTCCTCAGTTCGTGGCTCGTTTTTGGCGTGCCTTTTGTGACAGGTTGGGAATTCATTTGTCGTTTTCGTCCGGATATCATCCTGAATCTAATGGCCAGACAGAAAGGAAAAACCAGGATGTTGAGCAGTTCTTGCGTTGTTTTGTGGCAGACAATCAAGAGGGGTGGTCTGAGTTTCTGCCACTTGCCGAATTTGCTCTGAACAATCATACATCTTCTTCTGCTGGTTGTTCGCCTTTTTTTTGTTGTTCTGGGAGACATCCGTCGTTTGGGTCGTTCTCCAAGTTGGGATCTGCCGTGCCTGAGGAGGAGAATTTTTCCGGTGATTTGGAAAGAGTTTGGACGGATGTGCGTGGTAATCTTCAGGAGGCCAACAGAAAATCTAAAGACTACTTTGATAGGAAACGACAGGAGGTTTTGTTCGCTGTTGGTGACATGGTTTGGTTGTCCTCTAGGAATCTGCGGTTGAGGATTCCTTCTAAGAAATTGGGTCCCAAGTTTGTAGGGCCCTTTAAGGTGCTTCAGGTTGTCAACCAATCTGCTGTTAGGTTGGAGGTTCCTACCTCCTGGAGAATTAATCCGGTCTTTCATGTCTCTCTGTTAAAAAAAGCTGTTGTGTCGGATGGTGACGCCTCTGCCTCTGTTCCTCCGGTGGTGGAGGACGGGGAATATGAAATTTCTCGCATCCTTGACTCTAGACGGTATAGAGGTAGTTTGCAGTATCTTGTGGCCTGGAAAGGTTTCGGACCCGAGGATAACTCTTGGGTGAGGTCAGATGATGTTTCCGCGTCCAGACTTATCAGAGCGTTTCACAGGAGATTTCCTGATAAGCCTGGTCCTAGGGGATCCGGAGGATCCTCTTAGAAGGGGGGGTACTGTTAGAACCTTGCTGTTAGGTTTTTTTTCCTTTGCTGGTCACATGACCTTGTTGGCCTATTTAGTCCTGCTCCGCCCTTCTGGCTTTGCTGGACTTCATTGTATATCTACTTTCTAGCTAGCCTGTGCTCTGTATCTAACTCTGTTAGTTTGCTTGGTCTACGGACCTCTATGTTCTATCTATTTTGTTTGTTCGTCTGTCTGCTACTATTTCTGTTAGGAGGTGTCCCATATTCCTCCCAGTCCTTAGTACTTGTAGGGATTCCCTCCCCACATCTATAGGTCTTCGTACAGACTAGATTAGGACTTTAGCAGGTCTGGTCGCAGGATCAGGTTCCCTGTTACATCGTAGGGATTCAGCTGAGTCTCATAGTAGGGACAGATCTCCTCTCTTTCCTTAGCTTTGGTAGCAGAACATAACATACAGCCTGAAGGCACCGCAGAGCTATGATAGAAGAAAACCAGCTGAGGGACCCTGCACTCTGCATGATTGACCACAGCAGGAGAACTACAGAAGCACAGATCTAAAGGCAATACAGCCTGAAGGCACCGCAGAGCTATGATAGAAGAAAACCAGCTGAGAGACCCTGCACTCTGCATGACTGACCAGAGCAGGAGAACTACAGAAGCACAGATCTAAATGCAATACAGCCTGGAGGCACCGCAGAGCTATGATAGAAGAAAACCAGCTGAGGGACCCTGCACTCTGCATGATTGACCAGAGCAGGAGAACTACAGAAGCACAGATCTACAGGCAATACAGCCTGCAGGCACCGCAGAGCTATGATAGAAGAAACCAGCTGAGAGACCCTGCACTCTGCATGATTGACCAGAGCAGGAGAACTACAGAAGCACAGATCTACAGGCAATACAGCCTGCAGGCACAGCAGAGCTATGATAGAAGAAACCAGCTGAGAGACCCTGCACTCTGCATGATTGACCAGAGCAGGAGAACTACAGAAGCACAGATCTACAGGCAATACAGCCTGCAGGCACCGCAGAGCTATGATAGAAGAAACCAGCTGAGAGACCCTGCACTCTGCATGATTGACCAGAGCAGGAGAACTACAGAAGCACAGATCTACAGGCAATACAGCCTGCAGGCACAGCAGAGCTATGATAGAAGAAACCAGCTGAGAGACCCTGCACTCTGCATGATTGACCACAGCAGGAGAACTACAGAAGCACAGATCTAAAGGCAATACAGCCTGGAGGCACCGCAGGGCTATGATAGAAGAAAACCAGCTGAGAGACCCTGCACTCTGCATGATTGACCAGAGCAGGAGAACTACAGAAGCACAGATCTAAATGCAATACAGCCTGCAGGCACCGCAGAGCTATGATAGAAGAAAACCAGCTGAGAGACCCTGCACTCTGCATGATGGACCACAGCAGGAGAACTACAGAAGCACAGATCTAAAGGCAATACAGCCTGGAGGCACCGCAAAGCTATGATAGAAGAAACCAGCTGAGAGACCCTGCACTCTGCATGATTGACCAGAGCAGGAGAACTACAGAAGCACAGATCTAAATGCAATACAGCCTGGAGGCACAGCAGAGCTATGATAGAAGAAAACCAGCTGAGGGACCCTGCACTCTGCATGATTGACCAAAGCAGGAGAGCTACAGAAGCACAGATCTAAATGCAATACAGCCTGGAGACACTGCAGAGCTATGATAGAAGAAACCAGCTGAGAGACCCTGCACTCTGCATGATTGACCAGAGCAGGAGAACTACAGAAGCACAGATCTAAATGCAATACAGCCTGCAGGCACCGCAGAGCTATGATAGAAGAAACCAGCTGAGAGACCCTGCAATCTGCATGATTGACCAGAGCAGGAGAACTACAGAAGCACAGATCTAAAGGCAATACAGCCTGGAGGCACCGTAGAGCTATGATAGAAGAAAACCAGCTGAGAGTCCCTGCACTCTGCATGATTGACCAGAGCAGGAGAACTACAGAAGCACAGATCTAAATGCAATACAGCCTGCAGGCACCGCAGAGCTATGATAGAAGAAACCAGCTGAGGGACCCTGCACTCTGCATGATTGACCAGAGCAGGAGAACTACAGAAGCACAGATCTAAAGGCAATACAGCCTGGAGGCACCGCAGAGCTATGATAGAAGAAACCAGCTGAGAGACCCTGCACTCTGCATGATTGACCACAGCAGGAGAACTACAGAAGCACAGATCTAAATGCAATACAGCCTGCAGGCACCGCAGAGCTATGATAGAAGAAACCAGCTGAGGGACCCTGCACTCTGCATGATTGACCAGAGCAGGAGAACTACAGAAGTACAGATCTAAATGCAATACAGCCTGGAGGCACCGCAGAGCTATGATAGAAGAAACCAGCTGAGGGACCCTGCACTCTGCATGATTGTCCAGAGCAGGAGAACTACAGAAGCACAGATCTAAAGGCAATACAGCCTGGAGGCACCGCAGAGCTATGATAGAAGAAAGCAGCTGAGAGACCCTGCACTCTGCATGATTGACCACAGCAGGAGAACTACAGAAGCACAGATCTAAAGGCAATACAGCCTGGAGGCAACGCAGAGCTATGATAGAAGAAAGCAGCTGAGAGACCCTGCACTCTGCATGATTGTCCAGAGCAGGAGAACTACAGAAGCACAGATCTAAAGGCAATACAGCCTGGAGGCACCGCAGAGCTATGATAGAAGAAAGCAGCTGAGAGACCCTGCACTCTGCATGATGGACCACAGCAGGAGAACTACAGAAGCACAGGTCTAAAGGCAATACAGCCTGGAGGCAACGCAGAGCTATGATAGAAGAAACCAGCTGAGAGACCCTGCACTCTGCATGATGGACCACAGCAGGAGAACTACAGAAGCACAGATCTAAAGGCAATACAGCCTGCAGGCACCGCAGAGCTATGATAGAAGAAACCAGCTGAGAGACCCTGCACTCTGCATGATGGACCACAGCAGGAGAACTACAGAAGCACAGATCTAAATGCAATACAGCCTGCAGGCACCGCAGAGCTATGATAGAAGAAACCAGCTGAGAGACCCTGCACTCTGCATGATTGACCACAGCAGGAGAGCTACAGAAGCACAGATCTAAAGGCAATACAGCCTGGAGACACCGCAGAGCTATGATAGAAGAAACCAGCTGAGAGACCCTGCACTCTGCATGACTGACCAGAGCAGGAGAACTACAGAAGCACAGATCTAAAGGCAATACAGCCTGTAGGCATCGCAGAGCTATGATAGAAGAAACCAGCTGAGAGACCCTGCACTCTGCATGATGGACCAGAGCAGGAGAACTACAGAAGCACAGATCTAAATGCAATACAGCCTGGAGGCACCGCAGAGCTATGATAGAAGAAACCAGCTGAGAGACCCTGCACTCTGCATGATGGACCAGAGCAGGAGAACTACAGAAGCACAGATCTAAATGCAATACAGCCTGGAGGCACCGCAGAGCTATGATAGAAGAAACCAGCTGAGAGACCCTGCACTCTGCATGATGGACCACAGCAGGAGAACTACAGAAGCACAGATCTAAAGGCAATACAGCCTGCAGGCACCGCAGAGCTATGATAGAAGAAAATCAGCTGAGAGACCCTGCATTCTGCATGATTGACCACAGCAGGAGAACTACAGAAGCACAGATCTAAATGCAATACAGCCTGGAGGCACCGCAGAGATATGATAGAAGAAAACCAGCTGAGAAACCCTGCACTCTGCATGATGGACCAGAGCAGGAGAACTACAGAAGCACAGATCTAAATGCAATACAGCCTGCAGGCACCGCAGAGCTATGATAGAGGAAACCAGCTGAGAGACCCTGCACTCTGCATGATTGACCACAGCAGGAGAACTACAGAAGCACAGATCTAAAGGCAATACAGCCTGGAGGCACCGCAGAGATATGATAGAAGAAAACCAGCTGAGAGACCCTGCACTCTGCATGATTGACCACAGCAGGAGAACTACAGAAGCACAGATCTAAAGGCAATACAGCCTGGAGGCACCGCAGAGCTATGATAGAAGAAACCAGCTGAGAGACCCTGCACTCTGCATGACTGACCAGAACAGGAGAACTACAGAAGCAAAGATCTAAAGGCAATACAGCCTGGAGGCACCGCAGAGCTATGATAGAAGAAACCAGCCGAGAGACCCTGCACTCTGCATGATTGACCAGAGCAGGAGAACTACAGAAGCACAGATCTAAATGCAATACAGCCTGGAGGCACCGCAGAGCTATGATAGAAGAAAACCAGCTGAGAGACCCTGCACTCTGCATGATTGACCAGAGCAGGAGAACTACAGAAGCACAGATCTAAATGCAATACAGCCTGGAGGCACCGCAGAGTTATGATAGAAGAAAACCAGCTGAGAGACCCTGCACTCTGCATGATGGACCAGAGCAGGAGAACTACAGAAGCACAGATCTAAATGCAATACAGCCTGCAGGCACCGCAGAGCTATGATAGAAGAAACCAGCTGAGAGACCCTGCACTCTGCATGATTGACCACAGCAGGAGAACTACAGAAGCACAAATCTAAAGGCAATACAGCCTGGAGGCACCGCAGAGCTATGATAGAAGAAAACCAGCTGAGGGACCCTGCACTCTGCATGATTGACCACAGCAGGAGAACTACAGAAGCACAGATCTAAATGCAATACAGCCTGCAGGCACCGCAGAGCTATGATAGAAGAAAACCAGCCGAGAGACCCTGCACTCTGCATGATTGACCAGAGCAGGAGAACTACAGAAGCACAGATCTAAATGCAATACAGCCTGGAGGCACCGCAGAGCTATGATAGAAGAAACCAGCTGAGAGACCCTGCACTCTGCATGATTGACCACAGCAGGAGAACTACAGAAGCTCAGATCTAAACGCAGTACAGCCTGGAGGCACCGCAGAGCTATGATAGAAGAAACCAGCTGAGAGACCCTGCACTCTGCATGATTGACCAGAGCAGGAGAACTACAGAAGCTCAGATCTAAATGCAATACAGCCTGGAGGCACCGCAGAGCTATGATAGAAGAAACCAGCTGAGGGACCCTGCACTCTGCATGATGGACCAGAGCAGGAGAACTACAGAAGCACAGATCTAAATGCAATACAGCCTGCAGGCACCACAGAGCTATGATAGAAGAAAACCAGCTGAGAGACCCTGCACTCTGCATGACTGACCACAGCAGGAGAACTACAGAAGCACAGATCTAAATGCAATACAGCCTGCAGGCACCGCAGAGCTATGATAGAAGAAACCAGCTGAGAGACCCTGCACTCTGCATGATGGACCACAGCAGGAGAACTACAGAAGCTCAGATCTAAATGCAATACAGCCTGGAGGCACCGCAGAGCTATGATAGAAGAAAACCAGCTGAGAGACCCTGCACTCTGCATGATTGACCACAACAGGAGAACTACAGAAGCACAGATCTAAAGGCAATACAGCCTGCAGGCACCGCAGAGCTATGATAGAAGAAACCAGCTGAGAGACCCTGCACTCTGCATGATTGACCACAGCAGGAGAACTACAGAAGCACAGATCTAAAGGCAATACAGCCTGCAGGCACCGCAGAGCTATGATAGAAGAAAACCAGCTGAGAGACCCTGCACTCTGCATGATTGACCACAGTAGGAGAACTACAGAAGCACAGATCTAAATGCAATACAGCCTGGAGGCACCGCAGAGCTATGATAGAAGAAACCAGCTGAGAGACCCTGCACTCTGCATGATTGACCACAGCAGGAGAACTACAGAAGCACAGATCTAAATGCAATACAGCCTGGAGGCACCGCAGAGCTATGATAGAAGAAAACCAACTGAGACACCCTGCACTCTGCATGACTGACCACAGTAGGAGAACTACAGAAGCACAGATCTAAATGCAATACAGCCTGCAGGCACCGCAGAGCTATGATAGAAGAAACCAGCTGAGAGACCCTGCACTCTGCATGATTGACCACAGCAGGAGAACTACAGAAGCACAAATCTAAATGCAATACAGCCTGGAGGCACCGCAGAGCTATGATAGAAGAAAACCAGCTGAGAGACCCTGCACTCTGCATGATTGACCAGAGCAGGAGAACTACAGAAGCACAGATCTAAAGACAATACAGCCTGCAGGCACCGCAGAGCTATGATAGAAGAAACCATCTGAGAGACCCTGCACTCTGCATGATTGACCACAGCAGGAGAACTACAGAAGCACAGATCTAAATGCAATACAGCCTGGAGGCACCGCAGAGCTATGAAAGAAGAAACCAGCTGAGAGACCCTGCACTCTGCATGACTGACCAGAGCAGGAGAACTACAGAAGCACAGATCTAAATGCAATACAGCCTGGAGGCACCGCAGAGCTATGATAGAAGAAACCAGCTGAGAGACCCTGCACTCTGCATGATTGACGAGAGCAGGAGAACTACAGAAGCACAGATCTAAATGCAATACAGCCTGCAGGCACCGCAGAGCTATGATAGAAGAAACCAGCTGAGAGACCCTGCACTCTGCATGATTGACCAGAGCAGGAGAACTACAGAAGCACAGATCTAAAGGCAATACAGCCTGCAGGCACCGCAGAGCTATGATAGAAGAAACCAGCTGAAAGACTCTGCACTCTGCATGATTGACCAGAGCAGGAGAACTACAGAAGCACAGATCTAAATGCAATACAGCCTAGATGCACCGCAGAGCTATGATAGAAGAAACCAGCTGAGAGACCCTGCACTCTGCATGATTGACCACAGCAGGAGGACTACGGAAGCACAGATCTAAAGGCAATACAGCCTGCAGGCACCGCAGAGCTATGATAGAAGAAACCAGCTGAGAGACCCTGCACTCTACATGATTAACCACAGCAGGAGAACTACAGAAGCTCAGATCTAAATGCAATACAGCCTGGAGGCACCGCAGAGCTATGATAGAAGAAAACCAGCTGAGAGACCCTGCACTCTGCATGATTGACCACAGCAGGAGAACTACAGAAGCACAGATCTAAATGCAATACAGCCTGGAGGCACCGCAGAGCTATGATAGAAGAAACCAGCTGAGAGACCCTGCACTCTGCATGATGGACCACAGCAGGAGAACTACAGAAGCACAGATCTAAATGCAATACAGTCTGCAGGCACCGCAGAGCTATGATAGAAGAAACCAGCTGAGGGACCCTGCACTCTGCATGATTGACCACAGCAGGAGAACTACAGAAGCACAGATCTAAAGGCCATACAGCCTGCAGGCACCGCAGAGCTATGGTAGAAGAAACCAGCTGAGAGACCCTGCACTCTGCATGATGGACCACAGCAGGAGAACTACAGAAGCACAGATCTAAAGACAATACAGCCTGGAGGCACCGCAGAGCTATGATAGAAGAAAACCAGCTGAGGGACCCTGCACTCTGCATGATTGACCAGAGCAGGAGAACTACAGAAGCACAGATCTAAAGGCAATACAGCCTGCAGGCACCGCAGAGCTATGATAGAAGAAACCAGCTGAGAGACCCTGCACTCTGCATGATTGACCAGAGCAGGAGAACTACAGAAGCACAGATCTAAATGCAATACAGTCTAGAGGCACCGCAGAGCTATGATAGAAGAAACCAGCTGAGAGACTCTGCACTCTGCATGATTGACCACAGCAGGAGAACTACAGCAGCATAGATCTAAAGGCAATACAGCCTGCAGGCACCGCAGAGCTATGATAGAAGAAAACCAGCTGAGAGACCCTGCACTCTGCATGATTGACCACAGCAGGAGAACTACAGAAGCACAGATCTAAATGCAATACAGCCTGGAGGCACCGCAGAGATATGATAGAAGAAAACCAGCTGAGAAACCCTGCACTCTGCATGATGGACCAGAGCAGGAGAACTACAGAAGCACAGATCTAAATGCAATACAGCCTGCAGGCACCGCAGAGCTATGATAGAGGAAACCAGCTGAGAGACCCTGCATTCTGCATGATTGACCACAGCAGGAGAACTACAGAAGCACAGATCTAAATGCAATACAGCCTGGAGGCACCGCAGAGATATGATAGAAGAAAACCAGCTGAGAAACCCTGCACTCTGCATGATGGACCAGAGCAGGAGAACTACAGAAGCACAGATCTAAATGCAATACAGCCTGCAGGCACCGCAGAGCTATGATAGAGGAAACCAGCTGAGAGACCCTGCACTCTGCATGATTGACCACAGCAGGAGAACTACAGAAGCACAGATCTAAAGGCAATACAGCCTGGAGGCACCGCAGAGATATGATAGAAGAAAACCAGCTGAGAGACCCTGCACTCTGCATGATTGACCACAGCAGGAGAACTACAGAAGCACAGATCTAAAGGCAATACAGCCTGGAGGCACCGCAGAGCTATGATAGAAGAAAACCAGCTGAGAGACCCTGCACTCTGCATGACTGACCAGAACAGGAGAACTACAGAAGCAAAGATCTAAAGGCAATACAGCCTGGAGGCACCGCAGAGCTATGATAGAAGAAACCAGCCGAGAGACCCTGCACTCTGCATGATTGACCAGAGCAGGAGAACTACAGAAGCACAGATCTAAATGCAATACAGCCTGGAGGCACCGCAGAGCTATGATAGAAGAAAACCAGCTGAGAGACCCTGCACTCTGCATGATTGACCAGAGCAGGAGAACTACAGAAGCACAGATCTAAATGCAATACAGCCTGGAGGCACCGCAGAGTTATGATAGAAGAAAACCAGCTGAGAGACCCTGCACTCTGCATGATTGACCAGAGCAGGAGAACTACAGAAGCACAGATCTAAATGCAATACAGCCTGGAGGCACCGCAGAGCTATGATAGAAGAAACCAGCTGAGAGACCCTGCACTCTGCATGATTGACCACAGCAGGAGAACTACAGAAGCTCAGATCTAAACGCAGTACAGCCTGGAGGCACCGCAGAGCTATGATAGAAGAAACCAGCTGAGAGACCCTGCACTCTGCATGATTGACCAGAGCAGGAGAACTACAGAAGCTCAGATCTAAATGCAATACAGCCTGGAGGCACCGCAGAGCTATGATAGAAGAAACCAGCTGAGGGACCCTGCACTCTGCATGATGGACCAGAGCAGGAGAACTACAGAAGCACAGATCTAAATGCAATACAGCCTGCAGGCACCACAGAGCTATGATAGAAGAAAACCAGCTGAGAGACCCTGCACTCTGCATGACTGACCACAGCAGGAGAACTACAGAAGCACAGATCTAAATGCAATACAGCCTGCAGGCACCGCAGAGCTATGATAGAAGAAACCAGCTGAGAGACCCTGCACTCTGCATGATGGACCACAGCAGGAGAACTACAGAAGCTCAGATCTAAATGCAATACAGCCTGGAGGCACCGCAGAGCTATGATAGAAGAAAACCAGCTGAGAGACCCTGCACTCTGCATGATTGACCACAACAGGAGAACTACAGAAGCACAGATCTAAAGGCAATACAGCCTGCAGGCACCGCAGAGCTATGATAGAAGAAACCAGCTGAGAGACCCTGCACTCTGCATGATTGACCACAGCAGGAGAACTACAGAAGCACAGATCTAAAGGCAATACAGCCTGCAGGCACCGCAGAGCTATGATAGAAGAAAACCAGCTGAGAGACCCTGCACTCTGCATGATTGACCACAGTAGGAGAACTACAGAAGCACAGATCTAAATGCAATACAGCCTGGAGGCACCGCAGAGCTATGATAGAAGAAACCAGCTGAGAGACCCTGCACTCTGCATGATTGACCACAGCAGGAGAACTACAGAAGCACAGATCTAAATGCAATACAGCCTGGAGGCACCGCAGAGCTATGATAGAAGAAAACCAACTGAGACACCCTGCACTCTGCATGACTGACCACAGTAGGAGAACTACAGAAGCACAGATCTAAATGCAATACAGCCTGCAGGCACCGCAGAGCTATGATAGAAGAAACCAGCTGAGAGACCCTGCACTCTGCATGATTGACCACAGCAGGAGAACTACAGAAGCACAAATCTAAATGCAATACAGCCTGGAGGCACCGCAGAGCTATGATAGAAGAAAACCAGCTGAGAGACCCTGCACTCTGCATGATTGACCAGAGCAGGAGAACTACAGAAGCACAGATCTAAAGACAATACAGCCTGCAGGCACCGCAGAGCTATGATAGAAGAAACCATCTGAGAGACCCTGCACTCTGCATGATTGACCACAGCAGGAGAACTACAGAAGCACAGATCTAAATGCAATACAGCCTGGAGGCACCGCAGAGCTATGAAAGAAGAAACCAGCTGAGAGACCCTGCACTCTGCATGACTGACCAGAGCAGGAGAACTACAGAAGCACAGATCTAAATGCAATACAGCCTGGAGGCACCGCAGAGCTATGATAGAAGAAACCAGCTGAGAGACCCTGCACTCTGCATGATTGACGAGAGCAGGAGAACTACAGAAGCACAGATCTAAATGCAATACAGCCTGCAGGCACCGCAGAGCTATGATAGAAGAAACCAGCTGAGAGACCCTGCACTCTGCATGATTGACCAGAGCAGGAGAACTACAGAAGCACAGATCTAAAGGCAATACAGCCTGCAGGCACCGCAGAGCTATGATAGAAGAAACCAGCTGAAAGACTCTGCACTCTGCATGATTGACCAGAGCAGGAGAACTACAGAAGCACAGATCTAAATGCAATACAGCCTAGATGCACCGCAGAGCTATGATAGAAGAAACCAGCTGAGAGACCCTGCACTCTGCATGATTGACCACAGCAGGAGGACTACGGAAGCACAGATCTAAAGGCAATACAGCCTGCAGGCACCGCAGAGCTATGATAGAAGAAACCAGCTGAGAGACCCTGCACTCTACATGATTAACCACAGCAGGAGAACTACAGAAGCTCAGATCTAAATGCAATACAGCCTGGAGGCACCGCAGAGCTATGATAGAAGAAAACCAGCTGAGAGACCCTGCACTCTGCATGATTGACCACAGCAGGAGAACTACAGAAGCACAGATCTAAATGCAATACAGCCTGGAGGCACCGCAGAGCTATGATAGAAGAAAACCAGCTGAGAGACCCTGCACTCTGCATGATGGACCACAGCAGGAGAACTACAGAAGCACAGATCTAAATGCAATACAGTCTGCAGGCACCGCAGAGCTATGATAGAAGAAACCAGCTGAGGGACCCTGCACTCTGCATGATTGACCACAGCAGGAGAACTACAGAAGCACAGATCTAAAGGCCATACAGCCTGCAGGCACCGCAGAGCTATGGTAGAAGAAACCAGCTGAGAGACCCTGCACTCTGCATGATGGACCACAGCAGGAGAACTACAGAAGCACAGATCTAAAGACAATACAGCCTGGAGGCACCGCAGAGCTATGATAGAAGAAAACCAGCTGAGGGACCCTGCACTCTGCATGATTGACCAGAGCAGGAGAACTACAGAAGCACAGATCTAAAGGCAATACAGCCTGCAGGCACCGCAGAGCTATGATAGAAGAAACCAGCTGAGAGACCCTGCACTCTGCATGATTGACCAGAGCAGGAGAACTACAGAAGCACAGATCTAAATGCAATACAGTCTAGAGGCACCGCAGAGCTATGATAGAAGAAACCAGCTGAGAGACTCTGCACTCTGCATGATTGACCACAGCAGGAGAACTACAGCAGCATAGATCTAAAGGCAATACAGCCTGCAGGCACCGCAGAGCTATGATAGAAGAAAACCAGCTGAGAGACCCTGCACTCTGCATGATTGACCACAGCAGGAGAACTACAGAAGCACAGATCTAAATGCAATACAGCCTGGAGGCACCGCAGAGCTATGATAGAAGAAACCAGCTGAGAGACCCTGCACTCTGCATGATTGACCACAGCAGGAGAACTACAGAAGCACAGATCTAAAGGCAATACAGCCTGGAGGCACCGCAGAGCTATGATAGAAGAAAACCAGCTGAGAGACCCTGCACTCTGCATGATTGGCCACAGCAGGAGAACTACAGAAGCTCAGATCTAAATGCAATACAGCCTGCAGGCACCGCAGAGCTATGATAGAAGAAAACCAGCTGAGAGACCCTGCACTCTGCATGATTGACCACAGCAGGAGAACTACAGAAGCACAGATCTAAATGCAATACAGCCTGGAGGCACCGCAGAGCTATGATAGAAGAAAACCAACTGAGAGACCCTGCACTCTGCATGACTGACCACAGCAGGAGAACTACAGAAGCACAGATCTAAATGCAATACAGCCTGGAGGCACCGCAGAGCTATGATAGGAGAAACCAGCTGAGGGACCCTGCACTCTGCATGATTGACCACAGCAGGAGAACTACAGAAGCACAGATCTAAATGCAATACAGCCTGCAGGCACCGCAGAGCTATGATAGAAGAAAACCAGCTGAGAGAACCTGCACTCTGCATGATTGACCACAGCAGGAGAACTACAGAAGCACAGATCTAAAGGCAATACAGCCTGGAGGCACCGCAGAGCTATGATAGAAGAAACCAGCTGAGGGACCCTGCACTCTGCATGATTGACCAGAGCAGGAGAACTACAGAAGCACAGATCTAAAGGCAATACAGCCTGCAGGCACCGCAGAGCTATGATAGAAGAAACCAGCTGAGAGACCCTGCACTCTGCATGACTGACCACAGCAGGAGAACTACAGAAGCACAGATCTAAAGGCAATACAGCCTGGAGGCACCGCAGAGCTATGATAGAAGAAACCAGCTGAGAGACCCTGCACTCTGCATGATTGACCAGAGCAGGAGAACTACAGAAGCACAGATCTAAAGCAATACAGCCTGCAGGCACCGCAGAGCTATGATAGAAGAAACCAGCTGAGAGACCCTGCACTCTGCATGACTGACCACAGCAGGAGAACTACAGAAGCACAGATCTAAATGCAATACAGCCTGCAGGCACCGCAGAGCTATGATAGAAGAAAACCAGCTGAGAGACCCTGCACTCTGCATGATTGACCAGAGCAGGAGAACTACAGAAGCACAGATCTAAAGGCAATACAGCCTGGAGGCACCGCAGAGCTATGATAGAAGAAAACCAGCTGAGAGACCCTGCACTCTGCATGATTGACCACAGCAGGAGAACTACAGAAGCACAGATCTAAAGGCAATACAGCCTGGAGGCACCGCAGAGCTATGATAGAAGAAAACCAGCTGAGAGACCCTGCACTCTGCATGATTGACCACAGCAGGAGAACTACAGAAGCACAGATCTAAATGCAATACAGCCTGCAGGCACCGCAGAGCTATGATAGAAGAAAACCAGCTGAGAGACCCTGCACTCTGCATGATTGACCACAGCAGGAGAACTACAGATGCACAGATCTAAAGGCAATACAGCCTGGAGGCAACGCAGAGCTATGATAGAAGAAACCAGCTGAGGGACCCTGCACTCTGCATGATTGACCACAGCAGGAGAACTACAGAAGCACAGATCTAAAGCAATACAGCCTGCAGGCACCGCAGAGCTATGATAGAAGAAACCAGCTGAGGGACCCTGCACTCTGCATGATTGACCACAGCAGGAGAACTACAGAAGCACAGATCTAAAGGCAATACAGCCTGGAGGCACCGCAGAGCTATGATAGAAGAAAACCAGCTGAGAGACCCTGCACTCTGCATGATGGACCACAGCAGGAGAACTACAGAAGCACAGATCTAAATGCAATACAGCCTGCAGGCACCGCAGAGCTATGATAGAAGAAAACCAGCTGAGAGACCCTGCACTCTGCATGATTGACCACAGCAGGAGAACTACAGATGCACAGATCTAAAGGCAATACAGCCTGGAGGCACCGCAGAGCTATGATAGAAGAAACCAGCTGAGGGACCCTGCACTCTGCATGATTGACCACAGCAGGAGAACTACAGAAGCACAGATCTAAAGGCAATACAGCATGCAGGCACCGCAGAGCTATAATAGAAGAAACCAGCTGAGAGACCCTGCACTCTGCATGATTGACCACAGCAGGAGAACTACAGAAGCACAGATCTAAATGCAATACAGCCTGCAGGCACCGCAGAGCTATGATAGAAGAAAACCAGCTGAGAGACCCTGCACTCTGCATGATTGACCACAGCAGGAGAACTACAGATGCACAGATCTAAAGGCAATACAGCCTGGAGGCACCGCAGAGCTATGATAGAAGAAACCAGCTGAGGGACCCTGCACTCTGCATGATTGACCACAGCAGGAGAACTACAGAAGCACAGATCTAAAGGCAATACAGCATGCAGGCACCGCAGAGCTATAATAGAAGAAACCAGCTGAGAGACCCTGCACTCTGCATGATTGACCACAGCAGGAGAACTACAGAAGCACAGATCTAAATGCAATACAGCCTGGAGGCACCGCAGAGCTATGATAGAAGAAGCCAGCTGAGAGACCCTGCACTCTGCATGATTGACCACAGCAGGAGAACTACAGAAGCACACATCTAAAGGCAATACAGCCTGCAGGCACCGCAGAGCTATGATAGAAGAAACCAGCTGAGAGACCCTGCACTCTGCATGATTGACCACAGCAGGAGAACTACAGAAGCACAGATCTAAATGCAATACAGCCTGCAGGCACCGCAGAGCTATGATGGAAGAAACCAGCTGAGAGACCCTGCACTCTGCATGATGGACCAGAGCAGGAGAACTACAGAAGCACAGATCTAAAGGCAATACAGCCTGCAGACACCGCAGAGCTATGATAGAAGAAACCAGCTGAGAGACCCTGCACTCTGCATGATTGACCAGAGCAGGAGAACTACAGAAGCACAGATCTAAAGGCAATACAGCCTGCAGGCACTGCAGAGCTATGATAGAAGAAACCAGCTGAGGGACCCTGCACTCTGCATGATGGACCAGAGCAGGAGAACTACAGAAGCACAGATCTAAATGCAATACAGCCTGCAGGCACCGCAGAGCTATGATAGAAGAAACCAGCTGAGAGACCCTGCACTCTGCATGATTGACCACAGCAGGAGAACTACAGAAGCACAGATCTAAAGGCAATACAGCCTGCAGGCACCGCAGAGCTATGATAGAAGAAACCAGCTGAGAGACCCTGCACTCTGCATGACTGACCAGAGCAGGAGAACTACAGGAGCACAGATCTAAAGGCAATACAGCCTGCAGGCACCGCAGAGCTATGATAGAAGAAAACCAGCTGAGAGACTGTGCACTCTGCATGATTGACCAGAGCAGGAGAACTACAGAAGCACAGATCTAAAGGCAATACAGCCTGGAGGCACCGCAGAGCTATGATAGAAGAAAACCAGCTGAGAGACTGTGCACTCTGCATGATGGACCAGAGCAGGAGAACTACAGAAGCACAGATCTAAAGGCAATACAGCCTGGAGGCACCGCAGAGCTATGATAGAAGAAACCAGCTGAGAGACCCTGCACTCTGCATGATTGACCAGAGCAGGAGAACTACAGAAGCACAGATCTAAAGGCAATACAGCCTGGAGGCACCGCAGAGCTATGATAGAAGAAACCAGCTGAGAGACCCTGCACTCTGCATGATTGACCACAGCAGGAGAACTACAGAAGCACAGATCTAAAGACAATACAGCCTGGAGGCACCGCAGAGCTATGATAGAAGAAAACCAGCTGAGAGACCCTGCACTCTGCATGATTGACCACAGCAGGAGAACTACAGCAGCATAGATCTAAAGGCAATACAGCCTGCAGGCACCGCAGAGCTATGATAGAAGAAAACCAGTTGAGAGACCCTGCACTCTGCATGATTGACCACAGCAGGAGAACTACAGAAGCACAGATCTAAAGGCAATACAGCCTGGAGGCACCGCAGAGCTGTGATAGAAGAAAACCAGCTGAGAGACCCTGCACTCTGCATGATTGACCACAGCAGGAGAACTACAGAAGCACAGATCTAAATGCAATACAGCCTGGAGGCACCGCAGAGCTATGATAGAAGAAACCAGCTGAGGGACCCTGCACTCTGCATGATTGACCACAGCAGGAGAACTACAGAAGCACAGATCTAAATGCAATACAGCCTGGAGGCACCGCAGAGCTATGATAGAAGAAACCAGCTGAGGGACCCTGCACTCTGCATGATTGACCACAGCAGGAGAACTACAGAAGCACAGATCTAAATGCAATACAGCCTGCAGGCACCGCAGAGCTATGATAGAAGAAACCAGCTGAGAGACCCTGCACTCTGCATGATTGACCACAGCAGGAGAACTACAGAAGCACAGATCTAAAGGCAATACAGCCTGCAGGCACCGCAGAGCTATGATAGAAGAAAACCAGCTGACAGAACCTGCACTCTGCATGATTGACCACAGCAGGAGAACTACAGAAGCACAGATCTAAAGGCAATACAGCCTGGAGGCACCGCAGAGCTATGATAGAAGAAACCAGCTGAGGGACCCTGCACTCTGCATGATTGACCAGAGCAGGAGAACTACAGAAGCACAGATCTAAAGGCAATACAGCCTGCAGGCACCGCAGAGCTATGATAGAAGAAACCAGCTGAGAGACCCTGCACTCTGCATGATTGACCACAGCAGGAGAACTACAGAAGCACAGATCTAAATGCAATACAGCCTGCAGGCACCGCAGAGCTATGATAGAAGAAACCAGCTGAGAGACCCTGCAATCTGCATGATTGACCAGAGCAGGAGAACTACAGAAGCACAGATCTAAAGGCAATACAGCCTGGAGGCACCGCAGAGCTATGATAGAAGAAACCAGCTGAGGGACCCTGCACTCTGCATGATTGACCAGAGCAGGAGAACTACAGAAGCACAGATCTAAATGCAATACAGCCTAGAGGCACCGCAGAGCTATGATAGAAGAAACCAGCTGAGAGACCCTGCACTCTGCATGATTGACCACAGCAGGAGAACTACAGAAGCACAGATCTAAAGGCAATACAGCCTGGAGGCACCGCAGAGCTATGATAGAAGAAACCAGCTGAGGGACCCTGCACTCTGCATGATTGACCACAGCAGGAGAACTACAGAAGCACAGATCTAAAGGCAATACAGCCTGCAGGCACCGCAGAGCTATGATGGAAGAAACCAGCTGAGAGACCCTGCACTCTGCATGATGGACCAGAGCAGGAGAACTACAGAAGCACAGATCTAAAGGCAATACAGCCTGCAGACACCGCAGAGCTATGATAGAAGAAACCAGCTGAGAGACCCTGCACTCTGCATGATTGACCAGAGCAGGAGAACTACAGAAGCACAGATCTAAAGGCAATACAGCCTGGAGGCACCGCAGAGCTATGATAGAAGAAAACCAGCTGAGAGACCCTGCACTCTGCATGATGGACCACAGCAGGAGAACTACAGAAGCACAGATCTAAATGCAATACAGCCTGCAGGCACTGCAGAGCTATGATAGAAGAAACCAGCTGAGGGACCCTGCACTCTGCATGAAGGACCAGAGCAGGAGAACTACAGAAGCACAGATCTAAATGCAATACAGCCTGGAGGCACCGCAGAACTATGATAGAAGAAACCAGCTGAGGGACCCTGCACTCTGCATGATTGACCACAGCAGGAGAACTACAGAAGCACAGATCTAAAGGCAATACAGCCTGCAGGCACCGCAGAGCTATGATAGAAGAAACCAGCTGAGAGACCCTGCACTCTGCATGACTGACCAGAGCAGGAGAACTACAGGAGCACAGATCTAAAGGCAATACAGCCTGCAGGCACCGCAGAGCTATGATAGAAGAAAACCAGCTGAGAGACTGTGCACTCTGCATGATTGACCAGAGCAGGAGAACTACAGAAGCACAGATCTAAAGGCAATACAGCCTGGAGGCACCGCAGAGCTATGATAGAAGAAAACCAGCTGAGAGACTGTGCACTCTGCATGATGGACCAGAGCAGGAGAACTACAGAAGCACAGATCTAAAGGCAATACAGCCTGGAGGCACCGCAGAGCTATGATAGAAGAAACCAGCTGAGAGACCCTGCACTCTGCATGATTGACCAGAGCAGGAGAACTACAGAAGCACAGATCTAAAGGCAATACAGCCTGGAGGCACCGCAGAGCTATGATAGAAGAAACCAGCTGAGAGACCCTGCACTCTGCATGATTGACCACAGCAGGAGAACTACAGAAGCACAGATCTAAAGACAATACAGCCTGGAGGCACCGCAGAGCTATGATAGAAGAAAACCAGCTGAGAGACCCTGCACTCTGCATGATTGACCACAGCAGGAGAACTACAGCAGCATAGATCTAAAGGCAATACAGCCTGCAGGCACCGCAGAGCTATGATAGAAGAAAACCAGCTGAGAGACCCTGCACTCTGCATGATTGACCACAGCAGGAGAACTACAGAAGCACAGATCTAAATGCAATACAGCCTGGAGGCACCGCAGAGCTATGATAGAAGAAACCAGCTGAGGGACCCTGCACTCTGCATGATTGACCACAGCAGGAGAACTACAGAAGCACAGATCTAAATGCAATACAGCCTGGAGGCACCGCAGAGCTATGATAGAAGAAACCAGCTGAGGGACCCTGCACTCTGCATGATTGACCACAGCAGGAGAACTACAGAAGCACAGATCTAAATGCAATACAGCCTGCAGGCACCGCAGAGCTATGATAGAAGAAAACCAGCTGAGAGAACCTGCACTCTGCATGATTGACCACAGCAGGAGAACTACAGAAGCACAGATCTAAAGGCAATACAGCCTGGAGGCACCGCAGAGCTATGATAGAAGAAACCAGCTGAGGGACCCTGCACTCTGCATGATTGACCAGAGCAGGAGAACTACAGAAGCACAGATCTAAAGGCAATACAGCCTGCAGGCACCGCAGAGCTATGATAGAAGAAACCAGCTGAGAGACCCTGCACTCTGCATGACTGACCACAGCAGGAGAACTACAGAAGCACAGATCTAAAGGCAATACAGCCTGGAGGCACCGCAGAGCTATGATAGAAGAAACCAGCTGAGAGACCCTGCACTCTGCATGATTGACCAGAGCAGGAGAACTACAGAAGCACAGATCTAAAGCAATACAGCCTGCAGGCACCGCAGAGCTATGATAGAAGAAACCAGCTGAGAGACCCTGCACTCTGCATGACTGACCACAGCAGGAGAACTACAGAAGCACAGATCTAAAGCAATACAGCCTGCAGGCACCGCAGAGCTATGATAGAAGAAAACCAGCTGAGAGACCCTGCACTCTGCATGATTGACCAGAGCAGGAGAACTACAGAAGCACAGATCTAAATGCAATACAGCCTGGAGGCACCGCAGAGCTATGATAGAAGAAACCAGCTGAGAGACCCTGCACTCTGCATGATTGACCACAGCAGAACTACAGAAGCACAGATCTAAATGCAATACAGCCTGCAGGCACCGCAGAGCTATGATAGAAGAAACCAGCTGAGAGACCCTGCACTCTGCATGATGCACCACAGCAGGAGAACGACAGAAGCACAGATCTAAAGGGAATACAGCCTGGAGGCACCGCAGAGCTATGATAGAAGAAACCAGCTGAGGGACCCTGCACTCTGCATGACTGACCACAGCAGGAGAACTACAGAAGCACAGATCTAAAGGCAATACAGCCTGGAGGCACCGCAGAGCTATGATAGAAGAAAACCAGCTGAGAGACCCTGCACTCTGCATGATTGACCACAGCAGGAGAACTACAGAAGCACAGATCTAAATGCAATACAGCCTGCAGGCACCGCAGAGCTATGATAGAAGAAAACCAGCTGAGAGACCCTGCACTCTGCATGATTGACCACAGCAGGAGAACTACAGAAGCACAGATCTAAAGGCAATACAGCCTGGAGGCACCGCAGAGCTATGATAGAAGAAACCAGCTGAGGGACCCTGCACTCTGCATGATTGACCACAGCAGGAGAACTACAGAAGCACAGATCTAAAGGCAATACAGCCTGCAGGCACCGCAGAGCTATGATGGAAGAAACCAGCTGAGAGACCCTGCACTCTGCATGATGGACCAGAGCAGGAGAACTACAGAAGCACAGATCTAAAGGCAATACAGCCTGCAGACACCGCAGAGCTATGATAGAAGAAACCAGCTGAGAGACCCTGCACTCTGCATGATTGACCAGAGCAGGAGAACTACAGAAGCACAGATCTAAAGGCAATACAGCCTGCAGGCACTGCAGAGCTATGATAGAAGAAACCAGCTGAGGGACCCTGCACTCTGCATGATGGACCAGAGCAGGAGAACTACAGAAGCACAGATCTAAATGCAATACAGCCTGGAGGCACCGCAGAACTATGATAGAAGAAACCAGCTGAGGGACCCTGCACTCTGCATGATTGACCACAGCAGGAGAACTACAGAAGCACAGATCTAAAGGCAATACAGCCTGCAGGCACCGCAGAGCTATGATAGAAGAAACCAGCTGAGAGACCCTGCACTCTGCATGACTGACCAGAGCAGGAGAACTACAGGAGCACAGATCTAAAGGCAATACAGCCTGGAGGCACCGCAGAGCTATGATAGAAGAAAACCAGCTGAGAGACTGTGCACTCTGCATGATTGACCAGAGCAGGAGAACTACAGAAGCACAGATCTAAAGGCAATACAGCCTGGAGGCACCGCAGAGCTATGATAGAAGAAAACCAGCTGAGAGACTGTGCACTCTGCATGATGGACCAGAGCAGGAGAACTACAGAAGCACAGATCTAAAGGCAATACAGCCTGGAGGCACCGCAGAGCTATGATAGAAGAAACCAGCTGAGAGACCCTGCACTCTGCATGATTGACCAGAGCAGGAGAACTACAGAAGCACAGATCTAAAGGCAATACAGCCTGGAGGCACCGCAGAGCTATGATAGAAGAAACCAGCTGAGAGACCCTGCACTCTGCATGATTGACCACAGCAGGAGAACTACAGAAGCACAGATCTAAATGCAATACAGCCTGGAGGCACCGCAGAGCTATGATAGAAGAAAACCAGCTGAGAGACCCTGCACTCTGCATGATTGACCAGAGCAGGAGAACTACAGAAGCACAGATCTAAAGGCAATACAGCCTGCAGGCACCGCAGAGCTATGATAGAAGAAAACCAGCTGAGAGACCCTGCACTCTGCATGATTGACCAGAGCAGGAGAACTACAGAAGCACAGATCTAATGCAATACAGCCTGGAGGCACCGCAGAGCTATGATAGAAGAAACCAGCTGAGAGACCCTGCACTCTGCATGATTGACCACAGCAGGAGAACTACAGAAGCACAGATCTAAAGGCAATACAGCCTGCAGGCACCGCAGAGCTATGATAGAAGAAACCAGCTGAGAGACCCTGCACTCTGCATGATTGACCACAGCAGGAGAACTACAGAAGCACAAATCAAAATGCAATACAGCCTGGAGGCACCGCAGAGCTATGATAGAAGAAAACCAACTGAGGGACCCTGCACTCTGCATGATTGACCACAGCAGGAGAACTACAGAAGCACAGATCTAAATGCAATACAGCCTGCAGGCACCGCAGAGCTATGATAGAAGAAAACCAGCTGAGAGAACCTGCACTCTGCATGATTGACCACAGCAGGAGAACTACAGAAGCACAGATCTAAAGGCAATACAGCCTGGAGGCACCACAGAGCTATGATAGAAGAAACCAGCTGAGACACCCTGCACTCTGCATGATTGACAAGAGCAGGAGAACTACAGAAGCACAGATCTAAATGCAATACAGCCTGGAGGCACCGCAGAGTTATGATAGAAGAAAACCAGCTGAGAGACCCTGCACTCTGCATGATTGACCACAGCAGGAGAACTACAGAAGCACAGATCTAAAGGCAATACAGCCTGGAGGCACCGCAGAGCTATGATAGAAGAAACCAGCTGAGGGACCCTGCACTCTGCATGATTGACCACAGCAGGAGAACTACAGAAGCACAGATCTAAATGCAATACAGCCTGCAGGCACCGCAGAGCTATGATAGAAGAAAACCAGCTGAGAGAACCTGCACTCTGCATGATTGACCACAGCAGGAGAACTACAGAAGCACAGATCTAAAGGCAATACAGCCTGGAGGCACCGCAGAGCTATGATAGAAGAAACCAGCTGAGGGACCCTGCACTCTCCATGATTGACCAGAGCAGGAGAACTACAGAAGCACAGATCTAAAGGCAATACAGCCTGCAGACACCGCAGAGCTATGATAGAAAAAATCAGCTGAGGGACCCTGCACTCTGCATGACTGACCAGAGCAGGAGAACTACAGAAGCACAGATCTAAAGCAATACAGCCTGCAGGCACCAGAGCTATGATAGAAGAAAACCAGCTGAGAGACCCTGCACTCTGCATGATTGACCACAGCAGGAGAACTACAGAAGCACAGATCTAAAGGCAATACAGCCTGGAGGCACCGCAGAGCTATGATAGAAGAAACCAGCTGAGAGACCCTGCACTCTGCATGATGGACCACAGCAGGAGAACTACAGAAGCACAGATCTAAAGGGAATACAGCCTGGAGGCACCGCAGAGCTATGATAGAAGAAACCAGCTGAGGGACCCTGCACTCTGCATGATTGACCACAGCAGGAGAACTACAGAAGCACAGATCTAAATGCAATACAGCCTGGAGGCACCGCAGAGCTATGATAGAAGAAAACCAGCTGAGAGACCCTGCACTCTGCATGATTGACCACAGCAGGAGAACTACAGAAGCACAGATCTAAAGGCAATACAGCCTGGAGGCACAGCAGAGCTATGATAGAAGAAACCAGCTGAGGGACCCTGCACTCTGCATGATTGACCACAGCAGGAGAACTACAGAAGCACAGATCTAAAGGCAATACAGCCTGCAGGCACCGCAGAGCTATTATGGAAGAAACCAGCTGAGAGACCCTGCACTCTGCATGATGGACCAGAGCAGGAGAACTACAGAAGCACAGATCTAAAGGCAATACAGCCTGCAGGCACCGCAGAGCTATGATAGAAGAAACCAGCTGAAGGACCCTGCACTCTGTATGATTGACCAGAGCAGGAGAACTACAGAAGCACAGATCTAAAGGCAATACAGCCTGGAGGCACCGCAGAGCTATGATAGAAGAAACCAGCTGAGAGACCCTGCACTCTGCATGATTGACCAGAGCAGGAGAACTACAGAAGCACAGATCTAAATGCAATACAGCCTGGAGGCACCGCAGAGCGATGATAGAAGAAACCAGCTGAGAGACCCTGCACTCTGCATGATTGACCACAGCAGGAGAACTACAGAAGCACACATCTAAAGGCAATACAGCCTGCAGGCACTGCAGAGCTATGATAGAAGAAACCAGCTGAGAGACTCTGCAGTCTGCATGATTGACCAGAGCAGGAGAACTACAGAAGCACAGATCTAAATGCAATACAGCCTGGAGGCACCGCAGAGCTATGATAGAAGAAACCAGCTGAGAGACCCTGCACTCTACATGATTGACCAGAGCAGGAGAACTACAGGAGCACAGATCTAAAGGCAATACAGCCTGCAGGCACCGCAGAGCTATGATAGAAGAAAACCAGCTGAGAGACTGTGCACTCTGCATGATGGACCAGAGCAGGAGAACTACAGAAGCACAGATCTAAAGGCAATACAGCCTGCAGGCACCACAGAGATAAGATAGAAGAAACCAGCTGAGAGACCCTGCACTCTGCATGATGGACCACAGCAGGAGAACTACAGAAGCACAGATCTAAAGGCAATACAGCCTGGAGGCACCGCAGAGCTATGATAGAAGAAACCAGCTGAGAGACCCTGCACTCTGCATGATTGACCAGAGCAGGAGAACTACAGAAGCACAGATCTAAAGGCAATACAGCCTGCAGGCACCGCAGAGCTATGATAGAAGAAACCAGCTGAGAGACCCTGCACTCTGCATGATTGACCACAGCAGGAGAACTACAGAAGCACAGATCTAAAGGCAATACAGCCTGGAGGCACCGCAGAGCTATGATAGAAGAAACCAGCTGAGAGACCCTGCACTCTGCATGATTGACCACAGCAGGAGAACTACAGAAGCACAGATCTAAAGGCAATACAGCCTGGAGGCACCGCAGAGCTATGATAGAAGAAACCAGCTGAGAGACCCTGCACTCTGCATGATGGACCAGAGCAGGAGAACTACAGAAGCACAGATCTAAAGACAATACAGCCTGGAGGCACCGCAGAGCTATGATAGAAGAAACCAGCTGAGAGACCCTGCACTCTGCATGATGGACCACAGCAGGAGAACTACAGAAGCACAGATCTAAAGGCAATACAGCCTGGAGGCACCGCAGAGCTATGATAGAAGAAACCCAGCTGAGGGACCCTGCACTCTGCATGATTGACCAGAGCAGGAGAACTACAGAAGCACAGATCTAAAGGCAATACAGCCTGGAGGCACCGCAGAGCTATGATAGAAGAAACCAGCTGAGAGACCCTGCACTCTGCATGATTGACCACAGCAGGAGAACTACAGAAGCACAGATCTAAAGAAAATACAGCCTGGAGGCACCGCAGAGCTATGATAGAAGAAACCAGCTGAGGGACCCTGCACTCTGCATGATTGACCACAGGAGGAGAGCTACAGAAGCACAGATCTAAATGCAATACAGCCTGCAGGCACCGCAGAGCTATGATAGAAGAAAACCAGCTGAGAGAACCTGCACTCTGCAAGATTGACCACAGCAGGAGAACTACAGAAGCACAGATCTAAAGGCAATACAGCCTGGAGGCACCGTAGAGCTATGATAGAAGAAAACCAGCTGAGAGACCCTGCACTCTGCATGATTGACCACAGCAGGAGAACTACAGAAGCACAGATCTAAATGCAATACAGCCTGGAGGCACCACAGAGCTATGATAGAAGAAACCAGCTGAGAGACCCTGCACTCTGCATGATTGACCACAGCAGAAGAACTACAGAAGCTCAGATCTAAATGCAATACAGCCTGGAGGCACCGCAGAGCTATGATAGAAGAAACCAGCTGAGGGACCCTGCACTCTGCATGATTGACCACAGCAGGAGAACTACAGAAGCACAGATCTAAATGCAATACAGCCTGGAGGCACCGCAGAGCTATGATAGAAGAAACCAGCTGAGAGACCCTGCAGTCTGCATGATGGACCACAGGAGGAGAACTACAGAAGCACAGATCTAAATGCAATACAGCCTGGAGGCACCGCAGAGCTATAATAGAAGAAACCAGCTGAGAGACCCTGCACTCTGCATGATTGACCACAGCAGGAGAACTACAGAAGCTCAGATCTAAATGCAATACAGCCTGGAGGCACCGCAGAGCTATGATACAAGAAACCAGCTGAGAGACCCTGCACTCTACATGATTGACCAGAGCAGGAGAACTACAGAAGCACAGATCTAAAGGCAATACAGCCTGGAGGCACCGCAGAGCTATGATAGAAGGAACCAGCTGAGAGACCCTGCACTCTGCATGATGGACCAGAGCAGGAGAACTACAGAAGCACAGATCTAAATGCAATACAGCCTGCAGGCACCGCAGAGCTATGATAGAAGAAACCAGCTGAGAGACCCTGCACTCTGCATGATTGACCAGAGCAGGAGAACTACAGAAGCACAGATCTAAATGCAATACAGCCTGGAGGCACCGCAGAGCTATGATAGAAGAAACCAGCTGAGAGACCCTGCACTCTGCATGATTGACCACAGCAGGAGAACTACAGAAGCACAGATCTAAATGCAATACAGCCTGCAGGCACCGCAGAGCTATGATAGAAGAAACCAGCTGAGAGACCCTGCACTCTGCATGATGGACCAGAGCAGGAGAACTACAGAAGCACAGATCTAAATGCAATACAGCCTGCAGGCACCGCAGAGCTATGATAGAAGAAACCAGCTGAGAGACCCTGCACTCTGCATGATTGACCAGAGCAGGAGAACTACAGAAGCACAGATCTAAAGGCAATACAGCCTGGAGGCACCGCAGAGCTATGATAGAAGAAACCAGCTGAGAGACCCTGCACTCTGCATGATTGACCAGAGCAGGAGAACTACAGAAGCACAGATCTAAATGCAATACAGCCTGCAGGCACCGCAGAGATATGATAGAAGAAACCAGCTGAGAGACCCTGCACTCTGCATGATGGACCAGAGCAGGAGAACTACAGAAGCACAGATCTAAAGGCAATACAGCCTGGAGGCACCGCAGAGCTATTATAGAAGAAACCAACTGAGAGACCCTGCACTCTACATGATGGACCAGAGCAGAACTACAGAAGCACAGATCTAAAGGCAATACAGCCTGGAGGCACCGTAGAGCTATGATAGAAGAAACCAGCTGATAGACCCTGCACTCTGCATGATTGACCACAGCAGGAGAACTACAGTAGCACAGATCTAAATGCAATACAGCCTGCAGGCACTGCAGAGCTATGATAGAAGAAACCAGCTGAGAGACCCTGCACTCTGCATGATTGACCACAGCAGGAGAACTACAGAAGCACAGATCTAAAGGCAATACAGCCTGGAGGCACCGCAGAGCTATGATAGAAGAAACCAGCTGAGAGACCCTGCACTTTGCATGACTGACCACAGCAGGAGAACTACAGAAGCACAGATCTAAAGGCAATACAGCCTGGAGGCTCCGCAGAGCTATGATAGAAGAAAACCAGCTGAGGGACCCTGCACTCTGCATGATTGACCAGAGCAGGAGAACTACAGAAGCACAGATCTAAATGCAATACAGCCTGGAGGCACCGCAGAGCTATGATAGAAGAAAACCAGCTGAGAGACCCTGCACTCTGCATGACTGACCACAGCAGGAGAACTACAGAAGCACAGATCTAAATG
The DNA here is from genome assembly GCF_046119375.1 of Phyllobates terribilis. Classification (NCBI taxonomy): domain Eukaryota; kingdom Metazoa; phylum Chordata; class Amphibia; order Anura; family Dendrobatidae; genus Phyllobates; species Phyllobates terribilis. Next base: position 2,055,083 of record NW_027362912.1, read on the forward strand.
CAATACAGCCTGCAGGCACCGCAGAGCTATGATAGAAGAAACCAGCTGAGAGACCCTGCACTCTGCATGATTGACCACAGCAGGAGAACTACAGAAGCACAGATCTAAATGCAATACAGCCTGCAGGCACCGCAGAGCTATGATAGAAGAAAACCAGCTGAGAGACCCTGCACTCTGCATGACTGACCACAGCAGGAGAACTACAGAAGCACAGATCTAAATGCAATACAGCCTGCAGGCACTGCAGAGCTATGATAGAAGAAAACCAGCTGAGAGACCCTGCACTCTGCATGATTAACCACAGCAGGAGAACTACAGAAGCACAGATCTAAAGGCAATACAGCCTGCAGGCACTGCAGAGCTATGATAGAAGAAAACCAGCTGAGAGACCCTGCACTCTGCATGATGGACCAGAGCAGGAGAACTACAGAAGCACAGATCTAAAGGCAATACAGCCTGGAGGCACCGCAGAGCAATGATAGAAGAAACCAGCTGAGAGACCCTGCACTCTGCATGACTGACCAGAGCAGGAGAACTACAGAAGCACAGATCTAAAGGCAATACAGCCTGGAGGCACCGCAGAGCTATGATAGAAGAAAACCAGCTGAGGGACCCTGCACTCTGCATGATTGACCAGAGCAGGAGAACTACAGAAGCACAGATCTAAATGCAATACAGCCTGCAGGCACCGCAGAGCTATGATAGAAGAAACCAGCTGAGAGACCCTGCACTCTGCATGATTGACCAGAGCAGGAGAACTACAGAAGCACAGATCTAAAGGCAATACAGCCTGGAGGCACCGCAGAGCTATGATAGAAGAAAACCAGCTGAGAGACCCTGCACTCTGCATGATTGACTACAGCAGGAGAACTACAGAAGCACAGATCTAAAGGCAATACAGCCTGGAGGCACAGCAGAGCTATGATAGAAGAAACCAGCTGAGGGACCCTGCACTCTGCATGACTGACCACAGCAGGAGAACTACAGAAGCACAGATCTAAAGGCAATACAGCCTGGAGGCACCGCAGAGCTATGATAGAAGAAACCAGCTGAGAGACCCTGCACTCTGCATGATTGACTACAGCAGGAGAACTACAGAAGCACAGATCTAAAGGCAATACAGCCTGGAGGCACAGCAGAGCTATGATAGAAGAAACCAGCTGAGGGACCCTGCACTCTGCATGACTGACCACAGCAGGAGAACTACAGAAGCACAGATCTAAAGGCAATACAGCCTGGAGGCACCGCAGAGCTATGATAGAAGAAACCAGCTGAGAGACCCTGCACTCTGCATGATTGACCAGAGCAGGAGAACTACAGAAGCACAGATCTAAATGCAATACACCCTGGAGGCACCGCAGAGCTATGATAGAAGAAACCAGCTGAGAGACCCTGCACTCTGCATGATTGACCACAGCAGGAGAACTACAGAAGCACAGATCTAAAGGCAATACAGCCTGGAGGCACCGCAGAGCTATGATAGAAGAAACCAGCTGAGGGACCCTGCACTCTGCATGACTGACCACAGCAGGAGAACTACAGAAGCACAGATCTAAAGGCAATACAGTCTGGAGGCACCGCAGAGCTATGATAGAAGAAACCAGCTGAGAGACCCTGCACTCTGCATGATGGACCACAGCAGGAGAACTACAGAAGCACAGATCTAAAGGCAATACAGCCTGGAGGCACCGCAGAGCTATGATAGAAGAAACCAGCTGAGAGACCCTGCACTCTGCATGATTGACCACAGCAGGAGAACTGCAGAAGCACAGATCTAAATGCAATACAGCCTGGAGGCACCGCAGAGCTATGATAGAAGAAAACCAGCTGAGAGACCCTGCACTCTGCATGATTGACCACAGCAGGAGAACTACAGAAGAACAGATCTAAAGGCAATACAGCCTGGAGGCACCGCAGAGCTATGATACAAGAAACCAGCTGAGAGACCCTGCACTCTGCATGACTGACCACAGCAGGAGAACTACAGAAGCACAGATCTAAATGCAATACAGCCTGGAGGCACCGCAGAGCTATGATAGAAGAAAACCAGCTGAGAGACCCTGCACTCTGCATGATTGACCACAGCAGGAGAACTACAGAAGAACAGATCTAAAGGCAATACAGCCTGGAGGCACCGCAGAGCTATGATAGAAGAAACCAGCTGAGAGACCCTGCACTCTGCATGATTGACCAGAGCAGGAGAACTACAGAAGAACAGATCTAAAGGCAATACAGCCTGGAGGCACCGCAGAGCTATGATAGAAGAAACCAGCTGAGAGACCCTGCACTCTGCATGATTGACCACAGCAGGAGCACTACAGAAGCACAGATCTAAATGCAATACAGCCTGGAGGCACCGCAGAGCTATGATAGAAGAAATCAGCTGAGAGACCCTGCACTCTGCATGACTGACCAGAGCAGGAGAACTACAGAAGCACAGATCTAAATGCAATACAGCCTGGAGGCACCGCAGAGCTATGATAGAAGAAAACCAGCTGAGAGACCCTGCACTCTGCATGACTGACCAGAGCAGGAGAACTACAGAAGCACAGATCTAAAGGCAATACAGCCTGGAGGCACGGCAGAGCTATGATAGAAGAAACCAGCTGAGAGACCCTGCACTCTGCATGATTGACCACAGCAGGAGAACTACAGAAGCACAGATCTAAAGGCAATACAGCCTGGAGGCACCGCAGAGCTATGATAGAAGAAACCAGCTGAGGGACCCTGCACTCTGCATGACTGACCACAGCAGGAGAACTACAGAAGCACAGATCTAAAGGCAATACAGCCTGGAGGCACCGCAGAGCTATGATAGAAGAAACCAGCTGAGAGACCCTGCACTCTGCATGATGGACCAGAGCAGGAGAACAACAGAAGCACAGATCTAAATGCAATACAGCCTGGAGGCACCGCAGAGCTATGATAGAAGAAACCAGCTGAGAGACCCTGCACTCTGCATGATGGACCACAGCAGGAGAACTACAGAAGCACAGATCTAAAGGCAATACAGCCTGGAGGCACCGCAGAGCTATGATAGAAGAAACCAGCTCAGAGACCCTGCACTCTGCATGATTGACCACAGCAGGAGCACTACAGAAGCACAGATCTAAATGCAATACAGCCTGGAGGCACCGCAGAGCTATGATAGAAGAAAACCAGCTGAGAGACCCTGCACTCTGCATGATTGACCAGAGCAGGAGAACTACAGAAGCACAGATCTAAAGGCAATACAGCCTGGAGGCACCGCAGAGCTATGATAGAAGAAACCAGCTGAGAGACCCTGCACTCTGCATGACTGACCAGAGCAGGAGAACTACAGAAGCACAGATCTAAATGCAATACAGCCTGGAGGCATCGCAGAGCTATGATAGAAGAAACCAGCTGAGAGACCCTGCACTCTGCATGATGGACCAGAGCAGGAGAACTACAGAAGCACAGATCTAAAGGCAATACAGCCTGGAGGCACCGCAGAGCTATGATACAAGAATCCAGCTGAGAGACCCTGCACTCTGCATGATTGACCACAGCAGGAGAACTACAGAAGCACAGATCTAAAGGCAATACAGTCTGGAGGCACCGCAGAGCTATGATAAAAGAAAACCAGCTGAGAGACCCTGCACTCTGCATGATTGACCACAGCAGGAGAACTACAGAAGCACAGATCTAAATGCAATACAGCCTGGAGGCACCGCAGAGCTATGATAGAAGAAACCAGCTGAGAGACCCTGCACTCTGCATGATTGACCAGAGCAGGAGAACTACAGAAGAACAGATCTAAAGGCAATACAGCCTGGAGGCACCGCAGAGCTATGATAGAAGAAACCAGCTGAGAGACCCTGCACTCTGCATGACTGACCAGAGCAGGAGAACTACAGAAGCACAGATCTAAATGCAATACAGCCTGGAGGCACCGCAGAACTATGATAGAAGAAAACCAGCTGAGAGACCCTGCACTCTGCATGATTGACCAGAGCAGGAGAACTACAGAAGCACAGATCTAATGCAATACAGCCTGCAGGCACCGCAGAGCTATGATAGAAGAAAACCAGCTGAGAGACCCTGCACTCTGCATGACTGACCAGAGCAGGAGAACTACAGAAGCACAGATCTAAAGGCAATACAGCCTGGAGGCACGGCAGAGCTATGATAGAAGAAACCAGCTGAGAGACCCTGCACTCTGCATGATTGACCACAGCAGGAGAACTACAGAAGCACAGATCTAAATGCAATACAGCCTGCAGGCACCGCAGAGCTATGATAGAAGAAAACCAGCTGAGAGACCCTGCACTCTGCATGATTGACCACAGCAGGAGAACTACAGAAGCACAGATCTAAAGGCAATACAGCCTGGAGGCACCGCAGAGCAATGATAGAAGAAACCAGCTGAGAGACCCTGCACTCTGCATGACTGACCAGAGCAGGAGAACTACAGAAGCACAGATCTAAAGGCAATACAGCCTGGAGGCACCGCAGAGCTATGATAGAAGAAACCAGCTGAGGGACCCTGCACTCTGCATGACTGACCACAGCAGGAGAACTACAGAAGCACAGATCTAAATGCAATACAGCCTGGAGGCACCGCAGAGCTATGATAGAAGAAAACCAGCTGAGGGACCCTGCACTCTGCATGATTGACCAGAGCAGGAGAACTACAGAAGCACAGATCTAAAGGCAATACAGCCTGGAGGCACCGCAGAGCTATGATAGAAGAAAACCAGCTGAGAGACCCTGCACTCTGCATGATTGACCAGAGCAGGAGAACTACAGAAGCACAGATCTAAATGCAATACAGCCTGGAGGCACCGCAGAGCTATGATAGAAGAAATCAGCTGAGAGACCCTGCACTCTGCATGATTGACCACAGCAGGAGAACTGCAGAAGCACAGATCTAAATGCAATACAGCCTGGAGGCACCGCAGAGCTATGATAGAAGAAAACCAGCTGAGAGACCCTGCACTCTGCATGATTGACCAGAGCAGGAGAACTACAGAAGCACAGATCTAAATGCAATACAGCCTGGAGGCACCGCAGAGCTATGATAGAAGAAATCAGCTGAGAGACCCTGCACTCTGCATGACTGACCAGAGCAGGAGAACTACAGAAGCACAGATCTAAAGGCAATACAGCCTGCAGGCACCGCAGAGCTATGATAGAAGAAACCAGCTGAGAGACCCTGCACTCTGCATGATTGACCACAGCAGGAGAACTACAGAAGCACAGATCTAAAGGCAATACATCCTGGAGGCACCGCAGAGCTATGATAGAAGAAACCAGCTGAGAGACCCTGCACTCTGCATGATGGACCACAGCAGGAGAACTACAGAAGCACAGATCTAAAGGCAATACAGCCTGGAGGCACCGCAGAGCTATGATAGAAGAAACCAGCTGAGAGACCCTGCACTCTGCATGATTGACCAGAGCAGGAGAACTACAGAAGCACAGATCTAAAGGCAATACAGCCTGCAGGCACCGCAGAGATATGATAGAAGAAACCAGCTGAGAGACCCTGCACTCTGCATGATTGACCACAGCAGGAGAACTACAGAAGCACAGATCTAAAGGCAATACAGCCTGGAGGAACCGCAGAGCTATGATAGAAGAAACCAGCTGAGAGACCCTGCACTCTGCATGATTGACCACAGCAGGAGAACTACAGAAGCACAGATCTAAAGGCAATACAGCCTGCAGGCACCGCAGAGCTATGATAGAAGAAACCAGCTGAGAGACCCTGCACTCTGCATGATTGACCACAGCAGGAGAACTACAGAAGCACAGATCTAAATGCAATACAGCCTGCAGGCACCGCAGAGCTATGATAGAAGAAACCAGCTGAGAGACCCTGCACTCTGCATGATGGACCAGAGCAGGAGAACTACAGAAGCACAGATCTAAAGGCAATACAGCCTGGAGGCACCGCAGAGCTATGATAGAAGAAACCAGCTGAGAGACCCTGCACTCTGCATGATTGACCAGAGCAGGAGAACTACAGAAGCACAGATCTAAAGGCAATACAGCCTGGAGGAACCGCAGAGCTATGATAGAAGAAACCAGCTGAGAGACCCTGCACTCTGCATGATTGACCACAGCAGGAGAACTACAGAAGCACAGATCTAAAGGCAATACAGCCTGGAGGCACCGCAGAGCTATGATAGAAGAAACCAGCTTGGAGGAACATATTTTGGGGTGTAATAAGTGCAAAACAGCTCAGATTTAATCATGAGTTATACTGATACAACTAAATAAATATATGTGTACACTAATATGAGACAACATTGTGATTTGGGGAATTAACAATTTAAATATTAACTAGTGCATGCCTCATCCAATAGGTGTATATATAGAAATCTTTGGGCTCTAAACCATTATAGAGAATTTAGCCACGTACACTACAACTTTTTTCAAGTTAATGACCACGATTTGGTTTTAGGTCTAAAATGCATTGAATGATTACATATTTCTACACTGTTTTTCACATTTAATAAATGATATTATTGTGGTTGAGTGCAGCTGATACTAATGAAAATGAATTGTACAAGTATTTATAATGGCCTCGGTATAAATCTGTCCACATTGAGTGTGGGCTTTATCTATGAACTATGATAGCGTTATGGCAAGCAAGAGAAGTTTATTTCCACTATGGTTTCCATAGCTGCCATGTCCCCATCCTTTATGGTAAGTATCCAGGCTCAAATCTGCCTGAGCGAGATTTTACTGCTTTTTAGGCTCTGTTCACATCTACACTACAATGGGGAAAAAAAGTATTTAGTCAGCCACCAATTGTGCAAGTTCTCCCACTTTAAAAGATGAGCGAGGCCTGTAATTGACATCATAGGTCGACCTCAACTATCAGAGACAAAATGAGAAAACAAATCCTGAAAATCACATTGTCTGATTTGGAAAGAATTTTTTTTCCGATTTTGGTGGAAAATAAGTGTAATGCACACGCCCGGGCTGAGCGGCGTGTGCGTGTGATTCCACTGGACCGTGCCGGAGAGTGAATACCTGGAGGGGCGTAACTAGGTATTCACCCGATCCGACCAGGGTCGCACCACGGCATACGACGCCAGTGCACCAAAGAGGAACCGAGCAGAGGGACCAGGTGCTACTCCAGGACAGACCCCGGACACGGCTGTTGACCCACACAGGGGAATACAGGAACAGACAGGTTAGGCTGGCACACAGACTGGTGGGTATATGCAGGCACGACTGGTATGCAGGCAGGCGGGTATGCAGGCAGGGGGGTACAGGCAAGCACGGCTAGAGTGCAGACAGGGAGGCACTAGCAGGTAGGAACACAGGCGGAATATGACCCAGTACACACTGGGACTCAGGAACAGAACCACAGATGTGGCGGACAAACACAGCAGAGTAAGGCCGAAAAGAGTGGTGAGCGACAGCAGGGAAAGACGAGACCGCCTAGAGCGGTGAGCGAGAGCAGGGCAAGACGAGACCGCCTAGAGCGGTGAGCGAGAGCAGGGCAAGACGAGATCGCCTAGAGCGGTGAGCGAGAGCAGGGCAAGACGAGACCGCCTAGAGCGGTGAGCGAGAGCAGGGCAAGACGAGACCGCCTAAAGCGGTGAGCGAGAGCAGGGCAAGACGAGACCGCCTAGAGCGGTGAGCGAGAGCAGGGCAAGACGAGACCGCCTAGAGCGGTGAGCTAAGGCAGAGCAGGCTAGAACTGCCGGAGTGGTGAGCAAAGGCAGAGCAGGCTAGAACCGCCGGAGCGGTGAGCAAAGGCAGAGCAGGCTAGAACCGCCGGAGCGGTGAGCAAAGGCAGAGCAGGCTAGAACCGCTGGAGCGGTGAGCAAAGGCAGAGCAGGCTAGAACCGCCGGAGCGGTGAGCAAAGGCAGAGCAGGCTAGAACCGCTGGAGCGGTGAGCAAAGGCAGAGCAGGCTAGAACCGCCGGAGCGGTGAGCAAAGGCAGAGCAGGCTAGAACCGCCGGAGCGGTGAGCAAAGGCAGAGCAGGCTAGAACCGCCGGAGCGGTGAGCAAAGGCAGAGCAGGCTAGAACCGCCGGAGCGGTGAGCAAAGGCAGAGCAGGCTAGAACCGCCAGAGCGGTGAGCAAAGGCAGAGCAGGCTAGAACCGCCGGAGTGGTGAGCAAAGGCAGAGCAGACTAGAACCGCCGGAGCGGTGAGCAAAGGCAGAGCAGGCTAGAACCGCCGGAGCGGTGAGCAAAGGCAGAGCAGGCTAGAACCGCCGGAGAGGTGAGCAAAGGCAGAGCAGGCTAGAACCGCCGGAGTGGTAAGCAAAGGCAGAGCAGGCTAGAACCGCCGGAGCGGTGAGCAAAGGCAGAGCAGGGGGGACAGGGCTCTGTTCACACGGAACAGACAGGAAGGGAAAGGCAGAACCAGATACCCACAGGGTACTTGCAGTGAAGTAGCGAGTGGACCACAAACTCACAAACGGGAGTACAGTGACAACGAGCAGGAGTTAGGTACAAGTTCAGACTTTGCAGAAAAAGGAAAAGTACGGACATAGAGAAACACGGGAAACAGGCTAGAAGAGTATACAGACAAGAACAGACACAGTAGCAAGATACAGGAGCGGGTCTAGGAATGCAGCCCCTAGAAGGCGGGAGGAACAGGCCAGGAGCATGTTCAGACAGGACAGACTAGATACAGGAGTGGGTCTAGGTATGCGGCCCCTAGAAGGCGAAACACACAGGCAAGGAGCGTGTTCAGACAGGCCTGGAAATACAGCCTCCAGGATAGGCAGACAAGAGAACACAGAAGGGGACCTGGCACATTCAGAGTGAAAGACCACACTGAATGAAACACAATGCTCAGGCAGGGATTCATTGGAGCAGCTGGGTTAAATACCAGGACACAGACAGCAATAGGCTGAGGACGCACAAGGGGTGTGCCTGCAGCAGGTACAAAAAGCAGGAAGTGATCGGGCGCCGCCCTTAAGCAGCAGACACAGAGGCAAACAGACAGCATGAAGGGAAGCCAGAGAGACATTCTGGATTGGAGATCAACTGCGCGCTCTTGCACAGTGGGAGATGGACCACTATGCAAGGACGCCGCCAGGTATGTTACAATAAGTATTTGGTCAATTACAAACAAGCAAGATTTCTGCCTCTCACAGACCTGTAACTTCTTCTTTAAGAGGCTCCTCTTTCCTCCACTCATTACCTGTAGTACTGGCTCCTGTTTGAACTTGTTATCAGTATAAAAGACGCCTGTCCGCAACCTCAAACAGTCACACTCCAAACTCCACTATGGTGAAGACCAAAGAGCTGTCGAAGAACACCAGAAACAAAATTGTAGCCCTGCACCAGGCTGACTAAATACTTTTTTTTCCCCACTATGTTGTGATTTCCATATTTTTGTTCTATGATAAAAAAAGAAAAGATGAAGATAACGGAAGCGCCGGACCCCCTGTATATCGGACACTGAGGTTTGTCTAGTGTCCACTGGAACATTACAATATTTTACTGGACAGAATGGTGCAGCATGCTGCTATACATGCAACTCTTGGGGCCGACTGTGCAGTGAATATTGTGTGACAAGGAGCAAGGACCTAGCAAGGACCAAGTTCTAAAATGGTTTGAAACCACTTTAATAAAGTCTGATGGTTTACAGGTCTATATATTGCACAGTTTTATTATTTAAAAATACTTAGTTTAACCACAGATTTCATCTCTAAGAAACAAGTTCAATGGCATTTACCATATGGCGTTTAGATTTGTGTCAGGGGTTTCTCACTTACAGAATACAAGCTGACACTTTCTCATCATGTCCTTTTGCTACAAATAGGGCAATGTAATAAGGAGCATCTGACAGATACAGCAAATCTTCCTAAGAGTGAATTAAAAAAACGACTGGCATTTATATGGAACATATTCAATACAAGCCATGTATAAAAATGATGATATACAGTACAGACCAAAAGTTTGGACACACCTTCTCATTTAAAGATTTTTCTGTATTTTCCTGACTATGAAAATTGTACATTCACACTGAAGGCATCAAAACTATGAATTAAGACATGTGGAATTATATACTTAACAACACATGTGTTAATTCATAGTTTTGATGCCTTCAGTGTGAATGTACAATTTTCATAGTCAGGAAAATACAGAAAAATCTTTAAATGAGAAGGTGTGTCCAAACTTTTGGTCTGTACTGTATATGCTTATATAGAATATACTAAATAAAGCTATTGGTCAGTTACTGGTCACATGGCCAGCCGTGCGGCCAGGCCAAGTGTGTATATAATATTTGAATGGAAGTTGACAGTTGAGAGTGACAGTTGGAGTTGACTTGCGACGGTGGAGGAGATATCTGCCAACCCTGAACTGAGTAGCAAAAATATGGAGATGAATGAAGACAGAGGACAACCGAGGAAGGGAAAGAAGAGGACAAATGCCACATTGATCTCATCAAATGAAGATAAGAAGACATCGAAGAACAGCAGCCAAGAGAGGAAGAAGAGAAGGACAAGCTCAAGGCCAGCTGAGAAGATGTCTTCCAATCTGAAGATGAATCAAGTGGATGAAGAGAGAAAAAAAAGTGCCAAGAAGAGAAAACACACCATAAACTCTTCAGGAGAAAAAAATCCGCTGCCCAAAAGAGCCAAAGGGGTCCTGAAAACAGAAGACCAGCAGGGACTCCAGAGAGGCTCAGGTAGATTAATACATACATTTATGGTTTTTTTTAAAACAAGTCATACCTACCATTGTGGAGGGTTTTCTTTACTATTTAGTGAGCAGACTATTTTGGGCCCTATTCTAATTTTTATTTATTTTTGTTTTTTTTTCATTGTAGAACATCAAAAGGCATGACTTTTTTATATCTTCATTGACACAGTTATAAAAGACTTACTTCTTCTGGGACAAATTGTATTTTTAAGTCATAATTTGGGATACTGTATATTTAATGCATTGATTTCATTTACATTTAAATAACTTCTTGAGGGAAATCTAAAAAAACTGTTGCAATTCTGTCATTTATTCTTTTTTTTCATCATTCACTTTACAATATACATTACAAATCTCAAGATAATGTTAATCTCTGGGTCAATGATGTATTCAGCTGATATCTATGGAAATCGAGGTCTGGGGGTGGGCTGCTTATATGTGGTGCACAATAAAACATTGAAAATCGGTCCGGTGAGGCCTTGGACTCTTGTGTCTTTATTATCGGGGTCAGGACAATTATGGTGATTCCAACTTAATAAAGTTTATTGAAGTTCTACTGTTATTGCCATAAAAACACAAACACTTTAAAAAATTATTTTTTTCTGCCATCATATTTCAAGACTAATAACAGTCTTTTATTTTTCCAGTGACAGTGGCGTCCATTGGTCACCAAAGAATGTGGTTGTGGAGTGCTGATGGGATGTCATGGCAGCCAGGGGACAGATCATTATCCCCATGGCTGCCATATTGGTACCCCGGTGAAGCCCCGTCAATGGCTGGGGTTCATAGGAGACAGTGATTTAGCTAAATATTACATTACAAGACAAAAAATGAATAAATTATATATATATATATATAAATATTTATAGTTGTGTGCACAGTATATATATATATATATATATATATATATGTATATACATATATATGTCTTTATTTTATTGGAAAAGATGGGGTGATATGAATTTTCATGTTTTTTTTATTGTTACTGTATACATGTGGTATTGCTGCAACCATTAAAGTCAATTAAGTCCAATTAATGTGGTATGCTGCCAGTATTCATTACTATTTTAATGGTGGATGTGTGATACTAAGACCCCAATGATTGTAAGAATGGGGGTTCAATGAATCTTTTGCCAATAGACAATGAACTACTATTCTAAAACTTGGGTGCGTGACCCAGCAGACACCCACCTCAGACTTTAAAGGATATTAGAAGATTATTTTTTTTATTCCAAATGCTTGGCAGCTATAACAATGATAAATGAAGCTGTCCTCCTCATCCTCCTCATCCTCCTCATCCTTCCTAGGTTGGGCAATGTCTCTCCGCTGTCTCTGTCCCTGGTCTTTGGGGGCAGATTATAGCAGAAGCATCATGACCACAGTGCACATTATGGCAGCAGCCAATCATAGGGTTCAGCAATGATGTTGATACAGTCATCACAATACCACTGAGCCCAGCGATTGGCTGCAGCGGTCAGATATGCTGGAGTTGTGAAGTTATCCCTGTAGCCTATCAACTTTAAAGAGTGGATGAGAATAGCTTTTTTAATATTTTTATAGTGGGAAAGTATATGGAATAAAATAAATAATGTCTTTGGTATGAAAACTCCTTAATGTCTAATAAAAATGTGGTAAGGTCTATTCACAGTCCAGGTTTTGTCATGATTTTGATTGAGGTTTGGGAGTTTTATTGGGCTAAATGGGCCTGAATTATTTTGTGTTATTGGCATTTTTTGAGCCTCACTATTAAGGGTCTAGAAAAGGGGTTGATATAAAGTAAAGAAGTGTGGCTTAGTGTTCAACAGGTCTAGCAAGATCAAAATGTATCATACAGCATAGATGGGATAGGTCATCAATATAATATAGGTGAGGGACTGCCACCCAGCCCCCGCTGATCATCTGTTATCCGCCATTGGCAGGATGTAAATAGTGTATGGAGCAGAATAGCACAGCGCTGGACATTGTGTAGTGGCCGCTGCCAGGAACTGCAGATAGGTTTCTAGTGAAGTGACTAGGAGCTGATCGGCAGTACCCCACAGCAGCCATTAAACAATGTCCACTGTGCACATCTAGCTGGTGGCAACTCACATACCAAATGATCGTGGTGGTGCTGGGAGTCCGAGACTGATCACCAACCCCTTGAACAGGGCCGGCGTCAGCACCCGGCGCACCCGGGCAAATGCCGGGGCCCTGAGCAGGCAGAGGGGCCCACTGGCGGTCGCGCACCCCGCTGGGCTATGGGCGGAGGAGAGCGGTGTCAGCGCCCGCCCTTCTCCGCCTCTTGCTCAGGGCCCCGGCAGCCGGATACTTACCTCTCCCCGTGCCTCCGCAGATCAGCTGTCTTCCTGCTCTGCGCTCCCTGTGACATCTCAGGTCAGAGGGCGCGGTGACATCTTTACACCGCGCCCTCCCCTGAGCCGTCACAGGGAGCGCTGAGCGGGAAGACGCCGACAACGCTGGAGTTCGGACCCGAGCAGCGGGCAGCAGGTGAGGAGAAGGGAGGTGAGTATTTGATTTTTTTTTTTAATGTATGGAGGCATGGAGCATTATAAAGAGAAGGGGGGGGCATCCTGCATGGGGCATTATAAAGAGAGGGGGGGGGGCATCCTGCATGGGGCATTATAAAGAGGGGGGGGCATCCTGCATGGGGCAGTATAAAGAGAAGGGGGGTGGCATCCTGCATGGGGCATTATAAAGAGGGGGGGGGCATCCTGCATGGGGCAGTATAAAGAGAAGGGGGTGGCATCCTGCATGGGGCATTATAAAGAGGGGGGGGCATCCTGCATGGGGCAGTATAAAGAGAAGGGGGGTGGCATCCTGCATGGGGCATTATAAAGAGGGGGGGTGACATACTGCATGGGGCATTATAAAGAGAGGGGGGGGCATCCTGCATGGGGCAGTATAAAGAGAAGGGGGGGTGGCATCCTGCATGGGGCATTATAAAGAGGGGGGGGTGACATCCTGCATGGGGCATTATAAAGAGAGGGGGGGCATCCTGCATGGGGCATTAAAAAGAGAGGGGGGACATCCTGCATGGGGCATTATAAAGAGGGGGGGGTGACATCCTGCATGGGGCATTATAAAGAGGGGGGGGTGACATCCTGCATGGGGCATTATAAAGAGAGGGGGGGGCATCCTGCATGGGGCATTATAAAGAGAGGGGGAGGCATCCTGCATGGGGCATTATAAAGAGAGGGGGGGGCATCCTGCATGGGGCATTATAAAGAGAGGGGGGGACATCCTGCATGGGGCATTATAAAGAGAGGGGGGGGCATCCGGCATGGGGCATTATAAAGAGAGGGGGGGACATCCTGCATGGGGCATTATAAGGTGGGGAACAGCCTGCATGGGGCATTATAAAGGGGGGGGGCAGCCTGCATAGTGCATTATGTGGGGGGGAACAGCCTGCATGGAGCATTATGTGGGGGGTAACAGCCTGCATGGAGCATTAAAAGTGGGGGGGCCTGTATGGGGCATTATGTGGGGGGTAACAGCCTGCATGGAGCATTATAAGGGGGGGACAGCCTGTATGGGGCATTATGCATGCAGCATTATATGGGGGCCAGTATCCTGTATGGAGCGTTATAAGGGGACCGGTATCCTGTATGGAGCGTTATATGGGGGCCAGTATCCTGTATGGAGTTTTATAAGGGGACCAGTATCCTGTATGGAGCGTTATATGGGGGCCAGTATCCTGTATGGAGCTTTATAAGGGGACCAGTATCCTGTATGGAGCGTTATATGGGGGCCAGTATTCCGTATGGAGCCTTATATGGGGGCCAGTATTCCGTATGGAGCCTTATATGGGGGCCAGTATTCTGTATGGAGCGTTATATGGGGGCCAGTATTCTGTATGGAGCCTTATATGGGGGCCAGTATTCCGTATGGAGCCTTATATGGGGGTCAGTATTCCGCATGGAGCCTTATATGGGGGCCAGTATTCCGTATGGGGCCTTACATGGGGGCCAGTATTCCTTATGGGGCCTTATATGGGGGCCAGTATTCCGCATGGGGCCTTATACGGGGGCCAGTATTCCTTATGAAGCGTTATATGGGGGCCAGTATTCCGTATGGAGCCTTATATGGGGGCCAGTATACTGTGTGGAGCGATTCACCAGTTTCTGAGCTATTGTGGAATTTACAATAGATATCACTCATGTAATGTAAGAAGTGAAATCTTTGCATTGTACTATATATATATATATATATATATATATATATATATATATATATATATATATTTCTCCGCCGTATCTCTGCATCATGAATCGTGTATGTGTTAAAGGGGCCCAGAAAAACCTGGAGCCGGCCCTGCCCTTGAACATATGGCCTGAACATACAATCCATAAGTGAACATGGGCTATTTATTTTTTAAAGCACATTCTGACATATGCTGATTAAAATACAGGGATGGAAAACCTCTTTATGGTAAGTTTAAGACCTTAAAAAGTTTATCCCAAGAACAATTGAACATTTTAATCAATAGATCATGAAAAACGAAGCAGTTGCATAATTGGATATATTTAAAAAAAAATCATATTTTTGAGATAAACTTATAAATGTGCCCCTCATGTATACCGTGTATCTAGCTTTGCCCAAGTATGTAACATAGCAACATACAGTAGTAACATCGTTTTTAAAACCCCTTTACAACCTATGACGTCTTAGTACGTCATAGGCTACCTCCCCCGGTTCAGTGAGGGCTCCGGCGCTGAGCCCGCACTGAACCGAGCACATGTCAGCTGATTCTTACAGCTGACATGTGCCCGCAACAGCCACGGGTGGAATCGCGATCCACCCGCGGCTGTTAACATGTTATATGCCGCTGTCAATCTCCGGGAAGCGCGTCCTAAGCCCCGCCCATCGGTTACCCCATCACGTGATCGCGGGTCACCGATGGGCGTGCATGACAACCCAGGGTCTGCAGCAGATGCCTGCGGTTGTCATGAGCTGGACGCTATGAGCGCCACCTAGTGGTCGGCGCTCATAGCACAGGACCAATTCTGCTATATGCAGGGGATCTGCTGATCCCCTGTATGTAGTAGAGGCGATCGGATAGTTGCTGCTTCTAGTCTCCTATGAAGACTATAGAAGCATGCAAAAAGTGAAAAAAAACGTTTTTAAAAATATAAAAAAAAATTTAAAAAATATAAAAGTTTAAATCACCCCCCTTTCGCCCCATTCAAAATAAAATATTAAAAAAAAAACCCTACATACACATATTTGGTATCGCCGCATTCAGAATCGCCCGATCTATCAATATAAAAAAAGAATTAATCCGAACGGTAAACGGCGTAATGATAAAAAAATTCTAAACGCCAGAATTACGTTTTTTGGTCGCCGCAAAATTGCAATAAAATGCAATAACAGCGATCAAGACATCAGATCTACCCCAAAATGTTATCAATAAAAACGTCAGTCCGCCGCGCAAAAAATAAGCCCTCACCCAGCCCCAGATCCCGAAAAATGGAGATGCTACAGGTCTTAGAAAATTGCGCTATTTTTTTTTTTACCAAATTTTGGAATTTTTTTCACCACTTAAATATAAAAGAACCTATACATGTTTGGTGTCTACGAACTCGTAATGACCTGGAGAATAATGATGGCAGGTCAGTTTTAGCATTCAGTGAACGTGGTAAAAAAATAAAAATAAAAAACAACTGTGGTATTGCACTTTTTTTGCAATTTCACGGCACTTGGAATTTTTTTCCCGTTTTCTCGTACACGATATGGTAAAAGTAGTAATGGCGTTGAAAAGTAAAACTCGTCCCGCAAAAAATAAGCCCTCATATGGCCATATTGACCAAAAAATAAAAACGCTATGGCTCTGGGAACAAGGGGAGCAAAAAACGAAAATGTAAAAACGACAAAACCCAAGGTTGCGAAAGGGTTAAGGTTGAAGGAAGACTAAGTTCATCTAGTTCAACCCATAGCCTAACATTTTAATCCAGAGGAAGGCAAAAAAAAAACCATGTGGCAAACAATAAGCTCCACATTGGGGAAAAAAATTCCTTCCTGACTCCATACGACAATCAGACTAGTTCCCTGGATCAACGCCCTATCAACGAATCTAGTATTTATAACCTGTAATATTATACTTTTCAAGAAAGGCATCCATGCCCTTCTTAAATTTTAGTAGTGAATCACTCATTACAACATCATGCGGCAGAGAGTTCCATAGTCTCACTGCTCTTACAGTAAAGAATCCGCGTCTGTGATTATGATGAAACCTTCTTTCCTCCAGACGTAGAAGATGCCCCCTTGTCCCCGTCTCAGGCCTCAGAGTAAAAAGATCAGTAGAAAGGTCTTTGTACTGTCCCCTCATATACTTGTACATAGTAATAAGATCACCCCTAAGCCTTCTTTTTTCCACAGTAAATAACCCCAAGTGTAATAAGTGTAATTACTAATAACCTGTCTTGGTATTGCAGACCCCCCAGTCCTCTAATAACCTGTCTTGGTACTGCAGACCCCCCAGTCCTCTAATAACCTGTCTTGGTATTGCAGACCCCCCAGTCCTCTAATAACCTTGGTCGCTCTTCTCTGCACCCACTCTAGTTCAGCTATGTCTTTCTTATACACCGGACACCAGAACTGTACACAGTATTCTAAGTGTGGTGGCACTAATGACTTGAATAGAGGTAAAATTATGTTCTCCTCATGAGCATCTATGCCTCTTTTAATGCATCCCATTATTTTATTTGCCTTTGTAGCAGCTGCCTGACACTGGCCACCAAACGTGAACTTGTCGTCCACCAATACACCCAGGTCTTTTTCAGTGACAGTTTTGCCCAGTGTTTTACAATTAAGCATATAATTATACATTTTATTTCCTCTACATTTATCCCCATTAAAGCTCATTTGCCATTTATCAGCCCAAGCTTCTAGTTTACATACTGTACATTGTGAAAATGTTTGGACCCCTTGAACTTTTCTACCTTTTGCCACATTTCTGGCTTCAAACATAAAGATATAATATTCAAATTTTTTGGGGAAGAATCAACAACAAGTGGGGCACAATCGTGAAGTGGAATGAAATTTATTTGCTATTTTAAACTTTTTTAACAAATTAAAAACTGAAAAGTGGGGCGTGCAATATTATTCGACCCCCTTGAGTTAATACTTTGTAGCGCCACCTTTTGCTGCGATTACAGCTGCAAGTCGCTTGGGGTATGTCTCTATCAGTTTTGCACATCGAGAGGCTGAAATTCTTGCCCATTCTTCCTTGCAAAACAGCTCGAGCTCATTGAGGTTGGATGGAGGGCGTTTGTGAACAACAGTTTTAAGCTCTTTCCACAGATTCTCGATTGGATTCAGGTCTGGACTTTGACTTGGCCATTTTAACACCTGGATACGTTTATTTTTGAACCATTCCATTGTAGATTTTGCTTTATGTTTGGGATCATTGTCTTGTTGGAAGATAAATCTCCGTCCCAGTCTCAGGTCTTTTGCAGACTCCAGCAGGTTTTCTTTCAGAATGGTCCTGTATTTGGCTCTGTCCATCTTCCCATCAATTTTAACCATCTTCCCTGTCCCTGCTGAAGAAAAGCAGGCCCAAACCATGATGCTGCCACCACCATGTTTGACAGTGGGGAGGGTGTTTTGAGGGTGATGAGCTGTGTTGCTTTTACGCCAAATATATCGTTTTGCATTGTGGCCAAAAGGTTCGATTTTGGTTTCATGTGACCGAGCACCTTATTCCACATGTTTGGTGTGTCTCCCAGGTGGCTTGTGGCAAACTTCAAACAAGACTTTTTATGGATATCTTAGAGAAATGGCTTTCTTCTTGCCACTCTTCCATAAAGGCCAGATTTGTGCAGTGTACGACTGATTGTTGTCCTATGGACAGACTCTCCCACCTCAGCTATAGATCTCTGCAGTTCATCCAGAGTGTACATGGGCCTTTTGGCTGCATGTCTGATCAGTCTTCTCCTTGTTCGAGATGAAAGTTTAGAGGGACGGCCGGGTCTTGGTAGATTTGCAGTGGTCTGATACTCCTTCCATTTCAATATAATCGCTTGCACAGTGCTCCTTGAGATATTTAAAGCTTGGAAAATCTTTTTGTATCCAAATCCGGCTTTAAACTTCGCCACAACAGTATCTCGGACCTGTTCCTTGGTCTTCATGATGCTCTCTGCACTTGAAACAGAACCCTGAGACGATCACAGAGCAGGTGCATTTATACCGAGACTTGATTACACACAGGTGGATTCTATTTATCATTACCAGTCATTTAGGACAACATTGGATCATTCGGAGATCCTCACTGAACTTCTGCACTGAAAGTAAAGGGGCCTAATTATATTGCACGCCCCACTTTTCAGTTTGTAATTTTTTTTTTATTTAGAAAGTTTAAAATATTTAAGAAATTTCGTTCCACTTCATGATTGTGTCCCACTTGTTGTTGATTCTTCCCAAAAAAATTAGAATTTTATATCTTTATGTTTGAAGCCAGAAATGTGGCAAAAGGTAGAAAAGTTTAGTGTCATCTGCAAATATTGAAATACTACTCTGTATGCCCCCTACAAGGTCATTAACCCCTTCGCAACCTTGGGTTTTGTCATTTTTGCTTTTTCGTTTTTTGCTCCCCTTGTTCCCAGAGCCATAGCGTCTTTATTTTTTGGACAATATGGCCGTGTGAGGGCTTATTTTTTGCGGGACAAGTTGTACTTTTCAACGCCATTACTAGTTTTACCATATCGTGTACGGGAAAACGGGAAAAAAATTCCAAGTGCGGTAAAATTGCAAAAAAAGTGCAATACCACAGTTGTTTTTTATTTATTTTTTTTACCACGTTCACTGAATGCTAAAACTGACCTGCCATTCTTATTTTCCAGGTCATTACGAGTTCGTAGACACCAAACATGTATAGGTTATTTTATATTGAAGTGGTGAAAAAAAAATCCAAAATTTGGTAAAAAAAACTAAAAAAAAATAGCACCATTTTCCGAGACCTGTAGCGTCTCCATTTTTCGGGATCTGGGGCTGGGTGAGGGTTTATTTTTTGCGTGCCGGGCTGATGTTTTTATTGATAACATTTTGGGGTAGATCCGATGTTTTGATCGCCCGTTATTGCATTTTATTGCAATTTTGCGGCGACCAAAAAACGTAATTCTGGCGTTTAGAATTTTTTTCTCGTTACACCGTTTACCGATTGGATTAATTCTTTTTTTATATTGATAGATGGGGCGATTCTGAACGCGGCGATACCAAATATGTGTATGTGTTTTTTTTTTTTATATATATTTTATTTTGAATGGGGCGAAAGGGGGGTGATTTAAACTTTTATATTTTTTTTATTTTTTTTATATTTTTAAAAACATTTTTTTTTCACTTACTGCATGCTTCAATAGTCTCCATAGGAGACTAGAAGCAGCAGTTGTCTGATCGTCTCTGCTACATACAGGGGACGAGCAGATCCCCTGCATATAGCAGAAATGGTCCTGTGCTATGAGCGCCGACCACTAGGTGGCGCTCATAGCGACGAGATCATGACAACCACAGGCGTCTGCTGCAGACCCTGGGTTGTCATGCACGCCCATCGGTGACCCGCGATCACGTGACGGGGTCGCCGGTGGGCGGGGCTTATGACGCACAACCCGGAAGCGCGCGTTAAATGTCGCTGTCGGAGATTGACAGCGGCATTTAACATGTTAACAGCCGCGGGTGGATCGCGATTCCACCCACTGCTGTTGCGGGCACATGTTGTAAGAATCAGCTGACATGTGCTCGGTTCAGTGAGGGCTCAGCGCAGCAGCCCTCACTGAATGGGGGGGTACGCAAATGTGCGTACTAATACGGCATGGGCTCTAAAGGGGTTAATAAATATGTTAAAAAGGAGCTGGCCCAATACTGACCCCTGTGGTACCCCACTGTTAACTGAGACCCAGTCTGAGTGTGTTCCATTAATAACCACCCTTTGTTTCCTATCATTGAGCCAGTTCTTAACCCACATACATATATTTTCCCCTACCCCCATTGTTCTCATTTTATGTATCAACCTTTTGTGTGGAACCGTATCAAAAGCTTTTGAAAAGTCCATATACACAACATCCACTGCATTTCCTTGGTCCAGTCTGGAACTTAAAGTAAATCTTCATAAAAGCTGATCAGATTAGTCTGACAGGAATGGGGTAAACCCATGTTGATATTGGGTCATAAGGTTATTCTTCTTCAGATACTCTATTATAGCATCTCTTAGGAAACCCTCCAGGATTTTACCCACAGTAGAGGTTAAGCTTACCGGCTTATATTTTCCAAGTTCGGTTTTTGTCCCCTTTTTGAATATTGGCACCACATTTGCTATACGCCAGTCCTGTGGTACAGACCCTGTTATTATGGAATCTTTAAAGATTAAAAATAATGGCCTATCTATGACGTTACTTAATTCCTGCAGTACTCGTGGGTATATCCCATCCGGGCCCGGGGATTTGTCAACTTTAGTGGTTTTTAGACGCCGCCGTACTTACTGCTGGGTTAAGCAAGTGACATTTAATGGAGAATTTTTCTCATCACTAATCATGTTTTCTGTCATGCAATATTCTTGGGCAAATGCTGTTGAAAAAAAAATCATTTAGCATATTGGCTTTTTCCTCATCCTCATGCACCATTTCACCCAGACTATTTTTAAGGGGGCCAACACTATCATTTTTTAGTTTTTTACTATTTATGTAGTTAAAGAATATTTTGGGATTATTTTTACTTTCTCTGGCAATGTGTCTCTCTGCCTCTATCTTTGCTGCCTTGATTTTGTTTTTTACAGAATTTATTTTTTTTTGGCACTTATTGCGCCCCTTACAGCTTTATTTAGCCATAGTGGTTTCCTCCTATTTCTAGCATGTTTATTCCCATAGGGTATATATTGTGCACACGTCCTATTCAGGATGCTAATAAATGTCTCCCATTTGCTTTGTGTAGCTTTATGTCTCAGGATATCGTCCTAGTTTATTGCACTAAGATCATCTCTCAACCGTTGAAAATTTGCCTTCCTGAAGTTTAGTGTCCTTGTAACCCTTCTACTACATATCGTATTAAAGGATACATGAAAACTTATTATTTTGTGATCACTATTACCCAAGTGACCCCCAACTCGTATATTTGATATGCGGTCTGGCCTGTTGGTTAGTATTAGGTCTAGCAGTGCCCCTCTTCTTATTGGGTCCTGAACCAGTTGTAAAAGGTAATTGTCTCTCATAGTTGTCAAAAAGCTATTACCTTTGCTGGAACTACAGGTTTCTGTTCCCCAATGTATTTCAGGGTAGTTGAAGTCCCCCATAATAATGACTTCTCTTTGAGTCACTGCTTCATCTATTTGCTTTATGAGGATATTCTCCGCTACTGCCATTATTTTTGAAGACTTATAACAAACCCCTATCAGTAATTTATTATTTTTTCCCCCTCCCCTTATCGCCACCCATAGGGACTCTGCATTTTCATTAGACTCACATATATGCTCACGCAAGATGGGTTTTAAGGATGATTTTACATATAAACACCCCCCCCCCCCTTCACTTGTTTGTACGGTCATTTCTGAACAGACTATAGCCCTGTGAATTAATTGCCCAGTCATGGCTCTCATCCAGCCATGTCTCAGATATCCCCACCATGTCATAATTATTTTCCAACAAAATTAATTCTAATTCCTCCATTTTGTTGGTGAGGCTTCTGGTATTAGTGTACATGCATGTACATGTATCTCTCTGTACCTGTATTCCTTCCTACTATATTGACTGTTCTAAGCCCACCCCCAATTTCTTTATTTGTGCCCAGGTCACTATCTGCATTATCTTCCCCACCTATAAAATGAATACCCTCCCTCCCCAATCCCTAGTTTAAACACTCCTCCAACCTTCTAGCCATTTTCTCCCCCAGCACAGCTGCACCCTCCCCATTGAGGTGCAGCCAGTCCCTAGCGTAGAACCTGTAGCCACCTGAGAAGTTGGCCCAGTTCTCCAGGAACCCAAACCCCTCCTTCCTACACCAATTCCTGAGCCACTTATTTATCTCCCTAATCTTCCATTGCCTCTCTGGTGTGGCACGTGGTACAGGCAGTATATCAGAGAATACCACCTTGGGAGTCCTTGCTTTAAGCTTGCAGCCTAATTCCCTGAAATCATCTTTAAGGACCTTCCACCTACCTCTAACTTTGTCATTTGTGCCGTGTGTACCATGACCGCTGGGTCCTCACCAGCCCCTCTCAGTTATCTGTCAACCTGATCAGCGATGTGCCGGACTCAAGCGCCATGTACGCAGCACACTGTTCGACGATCCCTGTCTTTGTGACAGATTGCCCTATCTGTTCCCCTAATAATTGAGTCCCCCACTACCAGCACCTGCCTGGCCTGCCCTGCTCTCCTATTTCCCCCCTTACTGGAGCTGACATTCCTCCGGCTTTCAGAGGACATGCTTTGCTGCAGCAGTGCTACCCCTGTACCAACACCCCCCTCATCTGCCAACTTTGCAAACTTATTTGGGTGTGCCAGATCAGGACTACCTCCCTGGCACTCTTCCCTCTACCCCCCCTCCCTTCTAACGGTCACCCAGCTAGCTGCCACACTGTCCTGCAGCTTCCTAATACCATCCTCCCCCACATCTACCCCAGTGAGCAGCTGTTCAGTGAGCAGCAGACTCCTTTCCATATTGTCAATGGATCTCAGTGTTGCCAGCTCCTCATTTAGATCCAGTATATGGGCTTCCAAACGCACAACATGCACACATCTCGCGCAGCAGTAAGCAACCCCGACCGGCTGTTCAAGGAATGCATACATGTGGCAAGATGTACACTGGATAGCATTGCCAATAATGGAGCTCATTTCCTAATGGGGATTGCACTAGACAGAAATGTTAAGTAAAAAGAAATGTAAAGAATTAAGAAAATACAGACAGCAATTCAGTCCAAATTCCTCCCTTCCAAACTCCCTGAATCCAAGTCACTGAAAAACAAGTCACACACTTTACTTCTGTTTGCACTTACGCTCCGTTCACACTCGCTAAGGAAGAAGATTTAAAGAGGTTTTTTTTCTTCCCTTTAGCAGCAATCCAACCTACAGCTCAATGCACTTCCAAAGGACTGGATGCCCCAACCAGCTGCCGCTTATAAACCCTTATTTATAACCCCTCACCCTTAATTAACCCCTTGTGAGTATAGCTACACCTCCGGATTTAAGTGCAATGTAGTTAACTCTTAAATACAGAGGTAGTAGAGATGCTGCAGTTGATGGTGGCACATACACAGCTTCTGGCAGGGATCTAGCTGCTTCTTTGTATGTTTATTCCTGTAGTCTGCCTCCATGCAGCCACTATCCTGGAGGCAGATACAGTTGAAAGCAATGATGGAAGAGGGAGCCGTGAGCTCTTTCTTCCATCCTTCTCCCTGTTCGTCTTAAGTTTCAGCCTAGCAGGCACAATGATGTCACTACATTGCGAGCGCTGTGCCGAGCAGTGCAGAGCTGTCAGACCACACGCTGCAGACACCGAAGCAGCAGGGGAACTGGGAGAGAGATTTATTTTTTGTGTGGGCCATCAAACTATATGGAAGGCTACTTGGGGGGCATCATACTACTTGGAGGGCTATGTGGGGTGCCAGCATACTATTATGAGGGCTATGTGAGGTCCACCATACTATTTGGAGGGCTATGTGGGGTGTGATCATACAATTTGAAGGGCTACGTGGCAGCCATTATACTATTTGGAGGGCAATCATATTATTTGGAGGGCTACTTGGAGGCTTATCATGCTATGGAGACTATGTGGGGACCATCATACTGTTTGGAGGGCTGAGTGGGGGCCACCATACTGTTTGGATGGCTGTGTGGGGCCATTATACTGTTTGGAGAGCTAGTGGGGGGGGGCATTATAATGTTTACAGGCCATTATATAGTGTGGAGAGTTGTTTAGGGACCATCATACTGTGTGGAGGGTTGTGGGGGCCACTATACTGTATGGAGGGCCACTATACTGTGTGCAGGTCATCATAATGTGTGGAGGGCTGTGTCAGGGGCCATCATACTATGTGTGGGGGACAATGTGGGCCATCATACTGTGGTGGGGGCATTGTGAGGGTATCATACTTTGGGGGATGGGGTACTGTAGGGTCATCATACCATGTGTGTAGAGGAATTTACTGTGGGGGTATCTTACTGTGTTTGGGTGCACAATTGTTGGCATCATACTTTATGGTGGCCATGAAAAGGGTATCTTATTGCGTGGGAACACTAAGGGGCTTCAATAGGGGCAAAATTACTTTCTAAGGGCTGCAAAGTTGTAAAATATGCTCTTCTGTGACCCTGCTTAATTTTTATTTGTTTTGAGGGGAGGCGAGCAATTAGGACATCTGTCATGGGTTCCCATGATTTTGATGTACGCCCCTGTCCCTGCCTATTTGTTTAATCAAATTAGTGCCTGTATCTTTACACAGCTGTATCTGCTGTGTTCCTGTGAGCTCATCATGAATCAAACCAGTAAAGTATAAGCTCAGCAGACGAACCCCTAAACTGAGCACACAGCTTAGACCACGTCCCCACCTTCAGTATTTGGTCAGTATTTTACATCAGTATTTGTAAGTCAAAACCAGGAGTGGGAGAAAAATACAGAAGTGGTGAGGAGTTTCTATTATACTTTTCCTCTGATTGTTCCACTCTTGGTTTTGGCTTACAAATACTGGTGTAGAATACTGTCCAAATACTGAAGGTGTGAACGTGGCCTTATCGTTACAAAAAAAACTGAGCTATCACTCAGTCCTAGAGTGAACGACGTTAGTCTTCTCTCTGCTTATTCCTTTCATCTAAGGACTAACAGCATTGCAACACTTACCTCATAGGCCCCTGATGAAGCCACCATGCGTGGCGACACGCGTTGGGCATTGAATTTATAATCTACCCTTAAAATCTAATGGCTGAACAGGAAGCCTAAATTTGATCTATTGTCTAGTAACTTTTATATCTTTATTAGGCTTCATCTGGTCATTGCTGACATTCATCTGGTGTCCTCTTCTTGGGCAATCATTGTTATTGTGGTGTGTGTGACTTTAATATCACACTCTTTATTCATGTACAACAAGATTAGAGGATTCCTGTTACCATATTATATTTCTGCCCAGGTGGGGTATTGATTATCGGAGATAGTTTTATTCCAGCCGGCTTTCATATAAAACTTTTACCTATCTTATTTATGATGATTTATTTTTGCAGGGTGGTCTTTGTAGTGGGTGGGCTCTCACTCAGTGAGGGATTCCACTGAGTTTTTACTTGTGTTTTAATGGATTTTGTGTCGTTGATGTGTATGTATTTTTCCTAATAAAATTGATATATATTTTTCTATTAATATCAGCTAATGATTTTTTATGCATGGCGATCACTGGTCTAATAGTATACCCCTATTCTTTTGGGCCTTTCATCTAAGGATACATGCTATTGCATTGGACTTTTTACTAGCTTCTTCATACTAAGACTGCACTGGGCTGGGGGGGATGGATGTCCCCCCGCGCCGGTTCCCAAGAAGATACTCAGGGGGGCTGCCGGGGAGCTGCACTGTAGCTGCTGTCCTGGCCACATCACAGTGATGCAGACATGCCAACTGCAGGCTATGTGTGCTGCGTCTGCAGAAGTGGCGTCACAGCGCGCCTGCAGCTGATTCATTCTGTCGGAGAGGAGCCTGTGGATCGGAAACCTCCGTGGATAAGTGTGACATTAAGAGGTCTGCAGTGAGGAGGGAGCAGGAAGCTGCTCATCTCCTCATAAGCCCACACGGAGGAGGTAGCAGGAAGCTGCTCATCTCCTCATAAGCCCACACAGAGGAGGTAGCAGGAAGCTGCTCATCTTCTCATAAGCCCACACGGAGGAGGTAGCAGGAAGCTGCTCATCTCCTCATAAGCCCACACGGAGGAGGTAGCAGGAAGCTGCTCATCTCCTCATAAGCCCACACGGAGGAGGTAGCAGGAAGCTGCTCATCTCCTCATAAGCCCACACGGAGGAGGTAGCAGGAAGCTGCTCATCTCCTCATAAGCCCACACGGAGGAGGTAGCAGGAAGCTGCTCATCTCCTCATAAGCCCACACGGAGGAGGTAGCAGGAAGCTGCTCATCTTCTCATAAGCCCACACGGAGGAGGTAGCAGTAAGCTGCTCATCTCCTCATAAGCCCACACGGAGGAGGTAGCAGGAAGCTGCTCATCTCCTCATAAGCCCACACGGAGGAGGTAGCAGGAAGCTGCTCATCTCCTCATAAGCCCACACGGAGGAGGTAGCAGGAAGCTGCTCATCTCCTCATAAGCCCACACAGAGGAGGTAGCAGGAAGCTGCTCATCTCCTCATAAGCCCACAACGGAGGAGGTAGCAGGAAGCTGCTCATCTCCTCATAAGCCCACACGGAGGAGGTAGCAGGAAGCTGCTCATCTCCTCATAAGCCCACACGGAGGAGGTAGCAGGAAGCTGCTCATCTCCTCATAAGCCCACACGGAGGAGGTAGCAGGAAGCTGCTCATCTCCTCATAAGCCCACACGGAGGAGGTAGCAGGAAGCTGCTCATCTCCTCATAAGCCCACACAGAGGAGGTAGCAGGAAGCTGCTCATCTCCTCATAAGCCCACACGGAGGAGGTAGCAGGAAGCTGCTCATCTCCTCATAAGCCCACACGGAGGAGGTAGCAGGAAGCTGCTCATCTCCTCATAAGCCCACACGGAGGAGGTAGCAGGAAGCTGCTCATCTCCTCATAAGCCCACACGGAGGAGGTAGCAGGAAGCTGCTCATCTCCTCATAAGCCCACACGGAGGAGGTAGCAGGAAGCTGCTCATCTCCTCATAAGCCCACACGGAGGAGGTAGCAGGAAGCTGCTCATCTCCTCATAAGCCCACACGGAGGAGGTAGCAGGAAGCTGCTCATCTCCTCATAAGCCCACACGGAGGAGGTAGCAGGAAGCTGCACATCTCCTCATAAGCCCACACAGAGGAGGTAGCAGGAAGCTGCTCATCTCCTCATAAGCCCACACGGAGGAGGTAGCAGGAAGCTGCTCATCTCCTCATAAGCCCACACGGAGGAGGTAGCAGGAAGCTGCTCATCTCCTCATAAGCCCACACGGAGGAGGTAGCAGGAAGCTGCTCATCTCATAAGCCCACACGGATTTGTGTTTTGTCCTGTCGGTAGTCGCTCTGCTGGTGCTCAGTGTTAGTTTTTGCAGGAGTCTGAACTTCGATGCAGATTAGGGTCGCCCTGTCAATGCAGAAAGTTCAGTCTGGAGCAATAAATCACACTGAGTCCCAGCAGAGAGGGCCACAGACATCGCTATACAGGATCCTGGATTGACTGATCACACTTGAACCTACAGCACATGATAGATTGTACTATATGGCCCAATATGTAATATGCTAGGTCCTGTAGGCCGGTCCAGGTGTGATCAGTACACTGCATTGTATATCTGTGTACATAATATACCACATCTAGTATACAGATTGGTGTATGATCTATTGTGATACAGAAATCAGATGTTTTAAAAAATACACATTGCTCTATACCATCAGATGTCTGTTGTCACAGTATATTATATACCAGTCATGAATTCCCCCCCTATATTCTGGTAGCTCACAACTATCCCGGATTCAGCAGGACTCTCCCGAAACGTCAGCGCTTTTGTCCTGGCTTCTGATACTCACCTCTCTCCAATGTTTTCATCGCTCCGTAACTCCTCCTTTTTGGGGCAGGGCCGCTTCTCTACTCAGTGCATAAATTAAGTTATATATGAGACGCCCTCCCTGGGAGATGGGGTTACTCGGTGCCGGGTCGGTTGTAGGGGAGGGGGATGCAGTCGTGGCCTAGACCCATTCCGTGCCCAGGGCTGTCTCATAAAAAATTGGGCTTTTAAGTGAGAGTGGTATTTCGACTACACCACCTGTGGTTTCTGGTGATGGACACCAGCGCTGCTTCAGTCCACTGAGGCCGGTGTTACGGGCAGCTAAGATGGGATGGCTCTGTAGTGCCCCGAGGGTTCGGCCGCTACAGGGGTATTGCCCCTATGCCAGAGGTGTGGTATTCCACTCCCAGGTAAGGATGGAGTATGGACCAGGGCTCAGTTAGCTGCATACAGCACACTCACCCCATTTCCGAGGGACAGCTCAACGGTACTCCCATTAGACAGAAATGCAGGTACGACAGACCATGTCCCTGGCTGGAGTGGGGAGGGGGGAGGAATACCCAGTGATGTAGGAGCAGATAGGGGTTGGTTCCTGAGCGTAGGTAGGAGCCCATTGGTTGCTGGTCACCTGGGCTCATGTTCTAGAGGGAGGTATATAAGGTGGGCACCATCTTAGTTCTGGGTCAGTTCAGCCAGTTCAGAGTAGAAGGAGAGAAGTTGAGTTCAGCCAGAGAGGGCTGATAGGGAGCTGTGGCTCAGTCTGGGCCCAGCTCCATGAGGCAGGCCTAGGGTGAAGGCCGGGAACATAAAGGAACAAGAACAGAAAGGAACAAGAACAGAAAGGAACAGAAACAGCAAGAAACAGCAGGAAAGAGAGAGAGAAGAACAGAAGGGCTCAGGAACAAGAAGGCAGAAGGGACCCTAAGAACCCACGAGAATACAGGGTGAAGGGTCAGGCAGATTAAGGGTACCGGATCCCAAGTTAGTGGAGGAGAAACAACCCTCAGCCAAAGACCGGAGGTCGTGATCATTTATTGGTGCGACACCTCATCAAACCTGCTAGGAAGGCACCATATAGAACAGCGGGGAACGGGATCCACGTTTACCCACACAAGTTCGCAGCAGCTGGACAAAAGTGGGTCACTCGTGAGGCAGGCCAGAGAAAGGATAAAAGGGGGTCCTGTGCCATGCTCCTGAATCGTCTGGGAGTTGACCGAGCCCCTCACCTGGTGGACACCGCACGGCTTGGGTGGTCACTACCTGTACAGAAGTGATCCGGAGAATCTGAACTGTGAGTAAAAGACATTGGACTGTAGTACGTTGTCTGTGTGCTCTTCGCTCCTCCAGCACTAACGGCACTGGGACTCTCTGCACCATCACCCCCACCATTCACAGCACTGCCCTGGGGTTACACTTTTCCCGTGGGGAGTTTCCCAATCTCAGCTGCACACACCATCAACCTCAGGTGACTGCCTTGCAGCGGCGGTTCCTAATAACCGCAATCCACGGGTGGCGTAGTCGGACATCACTTAAAATATCTAAAGGATTGCCACTGGTCTGACCACTCTGAGCCACGGGACCGGGTTGCCACTACTACCCCCATCGTCTCCCTATTGCCCGGTTCCGAGTGCCCCACGGCCCAGGGGGCGAGTCAGCTCCCCACAGGCGGAGCAGGCCTCAGGGCAGTGAGATGAAGGTGATGATGGGTGCAGTGCCACACAGAAAATAACAGGCTGAAGCGGTGTGTGAAGTCATCCAGGGTTTTTACTCACTTTCAGATGAACTTTATCTGCAAAGCCTCCCTGTGCTACACACGGCGTACCTCGGCCACCGGGAAGGGGGTTCAGCACTTTCCAGGTAGGTCAGGAGCACCTGTCGAAACCCCTCTGGTGTGTTGCTCTCCTTGGTAAGTTCTCCCACTAAGTCCTCTCCTGACTGTGCGTGGTATGAACGTGGTGTAAGGCCGGGTCCCACTGGATAAACGCACTTTAAGAGATACAGGTGGCGTAAGCCGCTCCATCCATATCCCCCTGGGATCCACTAAGCCTCCGGGCTTTTCCGACTGAGACGTGAAGTAACAAAGTCAGATATTGGGGGCCGGTCACCCGTTTTGCAGCAGGAATCCCTCTGACTAAGCCAGAATAAAGAGTACAGGTGGCGTAGGCTGCTCCATCCGTATCCCCTGGGATCCTTTTGCCTGTGGAGCCAATCTCCTCTGCTCCCCTCCAGGCCTTCATAGGTCAGGACCTTGACCAGGTAGAGACAGCTGTTAACTCTGACCTGCTCCTCATCTCAAGGCCAGAGTACGAGGACCGTGTATCTTCAGCCAGCTACAGCCTCTTGCTGGACCCCGACAGAAGACCACAATCAAAGACCTTGAACTTAAGATGGCCGTAGATTAAATATGAAAGAATAAGTGTTTCCTAAAAGTGTGTCCTCCACCCTCACCCACTACATGGTTCCCCCTATCTTTGGTTCCCCCCATCTCCTCTATCCCGGCCCGGGGCAGCACCCTGGTGCATTTAGGCCCCCTACAGGACAGGAGTGGTGTAGTGTTGAGTGGTGAAGTAGGGTCCTGAGATATGCTCCTCCCTTACCTGGAAGAGTAGATACCACACCTCGAGCTGAGGTGCAGTACCTCTGTGGCGACTGAACCCTCAGGGGCGCCACATTCCCCACCGGTGAAACACAGCACGTCCGCGGGCTGCAATAGAGTAAAAAGTTGGTACAGACATTCAAATTTTTAAATGCTTTCGTAAACAGTAAAACATTCTTCCCTTTATGGGAGGTTAGGACTCTTTTAACGTTGCATGATATACATATATAGAATATAAATATAGAAAAATATTAAAGAGACATTATACATGTATGGAAAACATTAAAGAGATATTATGCATGTAGACAGTTCTGTAGAAAATACGGTAGAAAGTGTCAGTTCAGCAGCATGAGGGACCTGTCCCAAACCCTCAACGTAGGCCCTGGGGTGGCTGCAGGGCATGGATATCCCAAGTTGGACCTCCAGGAGAGCCACACCAGACAGGTTTTGCTTCTGAGGTCTGAGTTAGAAGGGGTTTTGTATAAAACCAATAGGGAGCACCGTAATAGGTGCAAACTATTTACAAAGTTAGTCTGTCTACTGCTC
This sequence comes from Phyllobates terribilis, assembly GCF_046119375.1. NCBI lineage: Eukaryota > Metazoa > Chordata > Amphibia > Anura > Dendrobatidae > Phyllobates > Phyllobates terribilis. The sequence continues at coordinate 2,086,490 of NW_027362912.1, forward strand.
AACATCCGCAGGGACAAATGTCTCTGTTAACTCAAATCCGGGTGAAAAAAAAGGAAAACACATAACTGTTCAAACTAAGGGGAGATACATCTCCGAGGGCTGCTCAGAAGTGGTATCCCCACCGGGGAAATGGTTCATCTTTCCCGACGGAGCCCGACCGGTCCTCTGTAGGTAGGTGAGTGGGGGTATCCTCCTTAAATACCCTGTGGACGATCAGGGCATACCACCCACACTCCCCATGGTGGCGGGTGTAGGACACCAAATCGCCCGGGTAGAGGTTCCGGCCAGGGTGGCCCTGCTCCAGCCGCGGCTTGACGTCCCGCCGGTTGACGAACACGTCCCGGTCGAACTGTGGGCTGCGGATGAAGCCCCATCCTGCCACCTGGTGGAAGCGCACGACTAAGCCCTCTTCCCAGGGGCTTGGACGGGTGGCCTCCGCCTGACGGTCCTGCGACTTAGCAGCCCTGGCGCGCACCTCCATGCGCTCACAGCGGACCCGCTTCTCCCGTCGCTCTTTTTCAAATTGGAGGAGTACCTTTCGGCACGTCTCCTCCCGCCTCCGCGCTTCGGTCTTGGTTTCCCGGGGGAAGCCCATCAGGTCGCCCCCCCGGTTATCCCAGGCGAACTCTTCTGCTGCCGGGCAAGCGACCGGTGGCGCGGGCAGTGGCTGTAACGGGGGTTGCTGCGTGCGCTCTGTTGATGCGGCCCAGTCCGGGTTGGTGCAGGTGGACACCCAGATTAGGGCAGGCGCTTCCGGATTGGGGGTCGGGAGGCATAGCAGGTCTCCGACTATGGCGGTGGCTTGGGACAGGGGTGTATCCGGGGACAGGGGTGCTGGCAGGATACTTAGGAGGGCTTCAGTGTGTCTCTCGCCCGGGGTAGGGGTTTTTGCCTTACCCGCACTTGGGCTGCACGGGGCCTCCTGGGCTTCCTCCTCCTGGGCTGGAGCCTCACTTGACAGGCGCAACGAGCTCTGGCGGCCGTCCCGGATCCTCCGCAACACATCCTCTCTCCACTCTGCGGCGGCCAGTCGCTGGGCCTCTTCGACCCTCCGGGTCAGGTCCTGCGATTCTCCACGGAGGAACTCGGCCTCCTCCGGGGTCAGGTGAATTCCCTCCATACCGAGGGAGGTGGCAGTTGGTGGGCCAGCGTCGGAGGACTCGGAGGACATCTCCTTTGCTGCTTCCATCTTTGCTGCTGGGTGCAGTCTCTTTCTCCTCCTTCTTTTGGGGTGGCTCCAGGGCAGCTGGCTGATGGGCACTCCTTGGGATGTCCCATCCGTCTTGACGGACACTACTATGCGGACTGTCTCTGCTGGAGAGGGCGGTCTGCAATTTTGGCGCCATTGGGGAGCCAGGCCCACGATGGGAGGACTTTGGCTGCTGTTGTTTTTGCACATAATGGCGTCCGTTCTTCTTGGGCGGGCGCCACTTTAAGTGTGAAGCGACAGTCTTTTTGTGAAAAGGCGCACAGTACCTGTCGGCAATGGGGACTATCTTCTTCCGTTGCTGTGGGCACGCAATCCTGCCGACTACGCCAAGTTTGAGACGCCCTCCCTGGGAGATGGGGTTACTCGGAGCCGGGTCGGTTGTAGGGGATGGGGATGCAGTCGTGGCCTAGACCCGTTGAGTGCCCAGGGCTGCCTCATAAAAAATTGGGCTTTTAAGTGAGAGTGGTATTTCGACTACGCCACCTGCGGTTTCCGGTGATGGACACAAGCGCTGCTTCAGTCCACTGAGGCCGGTGTTACAGGCAGCTAAGATGGGATGGCTCCCCACAGGCAAAGCAGGCCTCAGGGCAGTGAGATGAAGGTGATGATGGGTGCAGTGCCGCACAGAAAATAACAGGCTGAAGCGGTGTGTGAAGTCATCCAGGGTTTTTACTCACTTTCAGATGATCTTTAGCCGCAAAGCTTCCCTCTGCTACACACGACGTAATGCGGCCACCGGGAAGGGGGTTCAGCACTTTCCAGGTAGATCAGGAGCACCTGTCGAGAATCCTCTGGTGTGTGTTCCTCTCCTTGGTTATTTCTCCCACTAAGTTTTCTCTACAGCCAGCTACAGCCTCTTGCTGGACCCCGACAGAAGACCACAATCAAAGACCTTGAACTTAAGATGGCCGTAGATTAAATATGAAAGAATAAGTGTTTCCTAAAAGTGTGTCCTCCACCCTCACCCACTACATGGTTCCCCCTATCTTTGGTTCCCCCCATCTCCTCCATCCCAGCCCAGGGCAGGACCCTGGTGCATTTAGGCCCCCTACAGGACAGGAGTGGTGTAGTAGGGTCCTGAGAAATGCTCCATCCTTACCTGGAAGAGGAGATACCATACCTCAAGCTGAGGTGCAGTACCCCTGTGGCAACTGAACCCTCAGGGGCACCACATATATTCACTGCTTCTCCAGTGATCTGGTCTTACACTCACATCTCCATGTTCACAAGCTGCCGCTCTACTAATGAGCCACAACTTATAATGATTCAGATAGAAGAATTTGGCAATCTTGACCTCTATTGCAGGCAGTGAACCCAGAATCAGATTATACATGTCCATACAGATCCATTGTATATATAACAATGTATTTCTATGTTCCCTGTATACTGAGGTGAAGAAAAAGATTGCTATAAAAGTGGTAAGAATAATAAGAAGCAATTACAAAAACATAATTTTCTCTAATTTTGTGAGTCTCCCCAGGTCCCAAACCCATAACGTTAACATTACAGGCAGGAGCCTAAGCTCCTGAGCTACAAGCTCTGGTGATGAGGAGAATTTAGTATACTTTATCTCTATTGCAGGCTCTGACTCAACAAACAGATTCTACTGATAGAAATACACTGCTGTGTACAATGTATGTATTTGTATTCTAGAGATAAAATTACTAAAAAATAATGAAAAACACTTGATAATGAAAAAAATATTGTCATTTGTAATGCATTTTTTTAAATTTAAATAAAAAACATCACAAATCAGCAAATAACACTGACATATTTGGTGTTCCTGTAATCGTGATAACCCGCACAACACAGCCATCAAATTATTTATGGGAATCAGTAAATGGCATAAAAAAAGGCGTGATTGATATTTCTCTATTAAACCAATAAAAAATGTAATAAAACTGTAGTGCTGAGGCCGTGTTCACACGTAGCGCAAATGCTGCGTTCTTTCTACAGCTTTTTTCTGCAGGTGTCCTCACCAAACGATGCAATAACAATCTTCCCTGATTGTTGTGTGTTTGCTGCGTTTCTTTTATGCGTGTTCCCCTTATTTCATGCGATTTTGTGGCAGATATAAAGCACAGTTTTTAGCACTTTTTTAATAGTACAGAAAAGCTTTGATTCTGCGCTTAAAAATGCATCAGCGTTTTTTTCATGCATTTTTTTTCAGAAGAAGCCTATAGAGAAAAAGGCACTAAAACCGCAGAGTACAGCAGCGTATTTACATGCACAGAGGGCGGAGATTTCATGCAATCACATTTACTTGTTCCCATGTAGCATAAATGTTGCATATTTTCTGCTGCTTTTTTTGCACATAAATTCTGCTGGGTTTAGCTATCCAAGCGAAGTGGATGTGATTTCATGAGAACTGCGCCTTCTGTAGTCTCGACACGCTGCTAAACTGGGCAGTTTTGGTGTTTTTTTCTTTCTCTTGTCTTCTATGTGGAGCCTAAAAAAAACGCATGTAAAAAACTGCAGTTACTTTTTTAAGTGCAGAATCAAAACTGGGGGAACAAGAGCGAAGTGAGATGGTGTTGTTTTTTTTCTTTTATATGTGTTTGGGATGTGTGTCTGCATAAAGAAGGCTGTGTGAGAACGCATACTGTATATAGGAGGTTATGTGTGGGCTCATACTGTATATAGGAAGCTATGTGAGGGCATATAGTATACAGAGGCTATGCGGGGGCTCATACTGTATATAGAGAGGCTATGTGGGGGGTCCCACTGTATATAGGAGGCTATGTAGGTCTCCACATTGTATATAGGAGGCTATATGGGGCCTCACACTGTATATAGGAGGTTATGTGGGGCCTCACGCTGTATATAGGAGCCTATGTGGGAGCTCATAATGTATATAGGAGGCTATGTGGGGGCGCATACTGTATATAGGAGGCTGTGTGGGGTTCCAACTGTATGTAGGGGGCTATGTTAGGGCTCACACTATATATAGAAGGCTATGCGGGGGCTCACACTATATATAGAAGGCTATGTGGGAGCTCATAATGTATATAAGAGGCTATGTGGGGCTCACACTGTATATAGGAGGCTATGTGGGGCTCATATCGCATATAGGAGGCTATGTGAGGGCTCACACTGTATATATGGGCTATGTGGGGACACGCACTGTACATAGGGGGCTCATACTGTATATAGAAGGCTATGTGGGGCTCACACTGTATATAGGAAGCTATACGGGAGCTCATACTTTATATAGGAGGCTATGTGAGGGCTCATACTGTATATAGGAGGCTATGTGGGGGCTCACTGTATATAGGAGGCTATGTGTGAGAGCATAATGTATATAGGAGGCTATTTGGGGCTCAAATTGTATATAGGGGCAATTTGTGAGGGCTCATATTGTATATAGGAGGCTATGTGGGGGCTCACACTGTATATAGAAGGCTATATGGGAGCTCATAATGTATACAGGAGGCTATGTGTGGCTCACACTGTATATAGGGGGCTATGTGAGGGCTCACACTGTATATAGGGGCTATGTGAGGGCTCATAATGTGTATTGGAGGTTATGTGAGGGCTCATACGGTATTTAGGAGGTTATATGAGGACTCATTGTATATAAGGGCTATGTGGGGTCACACAGTGTATAATGGGCTTATACTGTGTATAAGGGGCTATGTGGGGCTCATACTAAACAAAGGGGGCTATGTGTGTGCGTTCATACGGTATTTAAGGGGATGTCAACATACTTAATTCTGCTCAATATTAAGTGATATAATTACTATTTTATATTAATATAAATTTTTGTTAATATTAATGTTTGTTAATATTAATATTGAGCAGAATTAACTTCAATCTATTGGTTCGACCCTCCACAACAGTCACGTTCTCTCATGTGGCCATTCGGGTAAATTAATTGCCCACCCCTGACATATGCTATCATATATTATCCAGTATATACCATCTTATGTCTGTATCAAAGTATGTCAAATACCATCCCATATTACCCTGTATACTGGATGTGATATACTTTGTGCACAGACATCAGATGGTATATACAGGATAATATGTGAGTGGTGTAATATCTGATGTCTGTAGTCATAGTGTAATATGCACTAGTTACATATTATCCTGTATGTGATATACTATATGCAAAGACATCCCATATTATATACAAGATAATTGATGGCTGGTAGAATATCTGATGTCTGTATCACAGTATATCATATACCATCACATATTATGCTGTATACTGGATGTAATATCCTGTGATACAGACATCCAGTGCTAGGCTGGGGTCACACTAGCGTATAGCATCTGCTGCGAGAGTGAGCCGAGTGTCAGTGCACTGTGCTTCCATCCTCTGTAGGTGCAGAGCAGACGAAGAAAGTCATTTCTCCATCTCCTCCATTGCCAGCGTTCATGGTAATTGCACTGCACTGGGATGACATCCAAGTGCAGTCCGATGTTTCACACGCATCCATAGACTTGTATGGGTGAGTGTGAGCCAAGTCTTGCTGCCAATCACAGCATGCTGCATCAGCATGAGAAAATAATCACAGATCTGAGCCGGCCCATAGAATAACATTGGGCCGAGGGCTATCAGATCAAACATCCCATAATAGACACAACATAATATGGTGTCATATCTGACGTCTGTAGTCATAGTGTCATATATAGCTGTCACATGATATCCTGTATATAATATCTGATACTGTATGTATAGTCATGATATGTCAGATACCAGTACAGATGTGCCAATTGATTCACAGGACACTGGTCAGTCACGTCAGTAGTCCATGGCCACCAGACCAGGGCCTGCGAGCCTCCTCCTACCTGCCGGCATCTCGGACTCCTCTTTTGATTTGTAGACCTTGAGTGGTGTCATCTTTGTGGCGTGACACATGCAAGACATTGTGCCTGTCTACAAATCAAAGAAAGACAAAAAGAATGGTGTCAGGTAGGAGGCGGCCATAGGGCTCTGATCAAGTAGCCACTGAATATTCATCTGACCACTAGATCAGGGTCCTGCAAATTAAGTTGCTGGTCTCTATATAGCAGCCATATATTCTCCTATGTATATTGTACTGTATGTGGTATAATATGTACACTGTGTGCACAGACATCAGATAGTGCACACAGGATAATTACTGACTGCTACAATAATGTGACATCATCTATAATATAACGTTGGATGTGTCCGTCTGTCCGAAGCATATGTGGACTGAGCCTGTGCAATACGCCTGCGCAGTCTGGCCCCAGACAGAAGAACGCATCCAGCCGTTGCAGGTTACAAGGAGGAGGAGTGTGGCGCCAGAGATCGCGGTATGTGTAGGCACTTAACGCATACCGCCATCTCTGGCTCCATAAGCACATACCTACCTGGGAAGAGTGTCGCACCTCTGTTCGGGCCGGAGGCCGGGGAGGAGTGTGGCGTCGGAATCGGCGCCTGCACATAGCGCGATATCCGGCGCCATTTTAGTACAGACACATTTGCAGTGTGTCTTCAACAAAATGGCGCCAGACAGCATGGTATGCACATGTGCGTACTCCGACGCCATTTTGTTGAATACACTCTGCAAATGTGTCTTCACTAAAATGGCGCCGGATATCGTGCTATGCAGGCGCTGATTCTGGTGCCATTTTAGTAAAATAACACAGGCAACGCACTGCAGGGGAGCGATGGAAAGGTGAGTAGGAGTGTTTTTTTTACTTAATTGATGGAGTATGGGGGAGCATATAACAGGATTGGGGGAGCATATACCAAGATGGGGGAGCATATACCAGGATGGGGGAAAGCACATACCAGGATGGGGGGAAGCACATAACAGGATGGGGGGAAGCACATAACAGGATGGGGGGGAGCACATAACAGAATGGGGGAGCAGATAACAGGATGGGGGAATACATACCAGGATGGGGGAAGCACATACCAGGATGGGGGAAGCACATAACAGGATGGGGGAAGCAAATAACAGGATGGTGGGAGCACATAACAGGATGGGGGAAGCACAGAACAGGATGGGGGAAGCACAGAACAGGATGGGAGAGCACATACCAGGTTGGGAGAAGCACATACCAGGATGGGGGAAGCACATACCAGTGTAGACCGTGTAGCGGGGAGGTCGCTATCAGAATACAGCGGCCCGAGGACAAAGGATACTAGCAGACAATTTGTTAGGGAACCACCTTTTTACTAAGAACAGAAACTGGGTTGCCCCAGCAACGTAAGAAAGGAACACAAATGAACTTCACACATACCTAGCTCAGCACAGCTAGGACCCCTGCGCTGCACAACTGACAGGACCAGGATGTACTAAAAGATGAACTATAATTTGCCTGACCAGTGGTTCCACCTAATGCGGTAACCGAGGGTTATCCGAAGCAAGGATGTAATTAGATGGGTGCAAGGGGCAGCCCCTGCAGGGGTGCAGCGCAAAAGTTCACAAACTTAACAACTTACTACGATTACAATACTGTTACACTATCTATACACAAGCTCACCCACTGAGGGGAGTATCTAGCTAAGGTTCACACAACCCTATTAGCAAACAATGTCTCTAACTGAGAATCTATGGTGCCAAACTCTCTCTATAGTCTGCGTGCACGTTCCCACTGGGATCCCTATTTTGGGGCCTGAGCTCAGAACTTACCGGCCATTAACTGATCTCTGAAGAGGCTGTCTAATCGTCCGATCAGCCGCTTAGCTGCGAGACCAAGGAGGGAATGCTGGGCTTGTCACAGGAACGCAGTTTCAGTCTGACAGGCTAGCAGATGGCCCTTCACGTCACCGCAGATACCTTGGGGGGAATCCAACTCTGCATCCAACCGTAGTTGTCTCCCCAAAGTGATTCAGGATGTGGGAGCATTGACCAGGATGAGGACGCAAATACCGGGATGGGGGACCAGGATGTGGGAGCATATACCAGGATGGGGGACCAGGATGAGGTAGCACATAACAGGATGGGGCAGCTTATAACAGGATGGGGGAGCATATATCAGGATGGGCGACCAGGGTGGGGGCACAAATACCTGGATGGGGGACCAGAATGGGGGAGCATGAACCAGGATAGGGGACCATATACCAATAAAAATGCTCGCCACCAGGGCGTAGAACGGGTTCAATAGCTAGTATACTATAATATGGAATGGAATTTTACAATGATGATTTGCTTGATCAAGTTTGTTTGAAAAAATACACAAAATAATAATTCACAGGTATCTATGTGGCAGATCTGGGCTTATGTGTGGCCACCTTTACTCTGCTGATATGTTTTTTAGGAGTGTAGAAAAGCACAGCATACCTTGTTTTACTACATCTCTAATATTGTATATCCAATTGAAAAATGGTCATGCATAAGCATAATATGTACTGCGTCTTACCACTACAAACGCTCATCTGAACTGGTCCAAGTGCTGTGGGTTTTTCCATGGGCAGCTCTCAGACAGACAATATGGTTGTGTGAATATAGCCTATGAAGCTGCTGGAAATAAGCATGTTAAGGATGGGCCGCTACTTATGGGCCACTGCTGTGTGCTTGCCCCCCAGGCACTGCATGAGGTCTCAGCATTCACTGTAATGATAATCTGTGGGCTCAGATTAGGTGTCCAACCACTGAGCTTGTACTTCAATGGTTGGACTCATGATGAGCTGACAAGATGGTGAAGCAGCAGATACTCTCCTCCTTCAGGGAAACAAATGGGGAGAGAAAGGAGTGAATTCACACAAAGAAGCAGCTCTATCAGTCTCTTCCAGAAAGGGAATTAGGTGAAAGCCCCTCATGACTGAGATTGAATGAGAGGGTCAATTTGAAATAATGCAGGGGGTTTATAGGGTGGTCATTAGTGTTTAGAAAAACAATGGCCGGAGGACCTTTCATATAAAAGGCACCTCCTCCAAAATGGAGGTGCCCGTGCAAGGTTGTAGCTTTGTGTGTTTTACTCTGCTTCAGCCCTCAGGTCCCGCTGCTAGCCTGACTACCAGTCCAGCCCGCCAGCCTGACTACCAGTCCAGCCCGCCAGCCTGACTACAAGTCCAGCCCGCCAGCCTGACTACCAATCCAGCCCGCTAGCCTGACTACAAATCCAGTCTGCCAGCCTGACTACAAGTCCAGCCCGCCGGCCTGACTACAAGTCCAGTCCGCCAGCCTGACTACAAGTCCAGTCCGCCAGCCTGACTACAAGTTCAGTCCGCCAGCCAGACTACAAGTCCAGTCCGTCAGCCAGACTACAAGTCCAGTCCGCCAGCCTGACTACAAGTTCAGTCCGCCAGCTTGTCTACTCTCCAGCCCGACAGTCTGTCTACAGTCCAGTCTGCCAGTCTGTCTATGGGCTCTGCCCACCTGCTTACCTGGAAGCACCTGCCCATTACCTGCCGTGCCTGCCAGACCACTTACCTACAAGCACCTGTCTGTTACCTGCCGTGCCTGCCAGCCCGCTTACCTAGAAGCACCTGCCTGTTACCTGCCGTGCCTACCAGCCAGCCTACTTGGAGGCTCCTGCTTGTTACCTGCCGTGTCTGCCAGTCCGTCTGCCCGGATCACTCGTCAGCCTGCCTGCCGTGCTCATCTGCTGTACCGGTCAGTACCTGCCTTCTGACCCATGGGAGTCACCTGCTCTCATACAAGGTCGGTCCCCAGAGTAGCACCTGGTCCCTCTGCTCGGTCCTTCCCTGGTCACGGAGTCGATTGAGCCGCCGTACGATCTTGGTCGGTCCAAGTTGATACCTAGTTACTCCCCTCAGGTCCCGTCTTTCACCGCAGCACAGAGGTTCCACCACCCGGATCTGTAGCAACACCCTATAGAAGGTGTGCTTAATTATTAGGCAACTTCCTTTCCTTTGGCAAAATGGGTCAGAAGAGAGATTTGACGGGCTCTGAAAAGTCCAAAATTGTGAGATGTCTTGCAGAGGGATGCTGCAGTCGTGAAATTTCCAAACTTTTGAAACTGATCACGGAACAATCAAGCGTTTCATGGCAAATAGCCAACAGGGTCACAAGAAGCGTGTTGGCCAAAAAAGGCGCAAAATAACTGCCCATGAATTGAGGAAAATCAAGCGTGAAGCTGCCAAGATGCCATTCGCCACCAGTTTTGCCATATTTCAGAGCTGCAACGTTACTGGAGTATCAAAAAGCACAAGGTGTGCGATACTCGGGGACATGGCCAAGGTAAGGAAGGCTGAAAAACTACCACCTTTGAACAAGAATCATAAGATAAAACGTCAAGAATGGGCCAAGAAATATCTTAAGACTGATTTTTCAAAGGTTTTATGGACTGATGAAATGAGAGTGACTATTGATGGGCCAGATGGATGGGCCAGAGGTTGGATCAGTAAAGGGCAGAGAGCGCCACTCTGACTCAGACGCCAGCAAGGTGGAGGTGGGGTACTGGTATGGGCTGGTGTCATCAAAGATGAACTTGTGGGACCTTTTCGGGTTGAGGATGGAGTGAAGCTCAACTCCCAGGCCTACTGCCAGTTTCTGGAAGACAACTTCTTCAAGCAGTGGTACAGGAAGAAGTCGGTATCGCTCAAGAAAAACATGATTTTCATGCAGGACAATGCTCCATCACATGCATCCAACTACTCCACAGCGTGGCTGGCCAGTAAAGGTCTAAAAGAAGAAAAAATAATGACATGGTCCCCTTGTTCACCTGATCTGAACCCCATAGAGAACCTGTGGTCCATCATAAAATGTGAGATCTACAGGGAGGGAAAACAGTACACCTCTCGGAACAGTGTCTGGGAGGCTGTGGTGGCTGCTGCACGCAATGTTGATCGAAAACAGATCAAGCAACTGACAGAATCTATGGATGGAAGGCTGTTGAGTGTCATCATAAAGAAAGGTGGCTATATTCATCACTAATTTTTGGGGTTTTTGTTTTTGCATGTCAGAAATGTTTATTTCTAAATTTTGTGCACTGATATTGGTTTACCTGGTGAAAATAAACAAGTGAGATGGGATTATATTTGTTTTTCATTAAGTTGCCTAATAATTCTGCACAGTAATAGTTACCTGCACAAACAGATATCCTCCTAAGATAGCCAAATCTAAAAAAAAAACACTCCAACTTCCAAAAATATTAAACTGGGATATTTATGAGTCTTTTGGGTTGATTGAGAACATAGTTGTTGATCAATAATAAAAATAATCCTCTAAAATACAATTTGCCTAATAATTCTGCACACAGTGTAGTAGTGGACAACCTCTTTAAGTTTACATGGTATTGTTCTTAATATAATGTTATAATGTTATAATAAGTGGCCGCTGTGGTGAAAATTATCCAAAGCAAAAAAGTGTCAGTGTTTTAATTGGGGAGACGGAGTGAAGTGGTATTGGAGAGGGAAGATGAAGGGGTAATTTCGATCCATACCCAGTCATGTGGCATCAATACAATGTATTCTCTTATGCCTCTACCCCTTGCCAGAAGTTATGTGTGCATGGCCATCAGCTGTAGCATCTCTACAGGGTCGGGCATAGCTAGTTACACAGGATACAGCAGAGGCACCTTGATAAATTTATCACAGCACTTTTTATAAACACATCCATTTGTGGAACTACTTTAGTTTTCATGATCTCTTGATTAAAATCTACTTTTGTTCATCGGACAATAAATCTGCCCCATGGTTTACTGAATGACAACTTAAAAATGACATCAATAGCAATTCCCCAATAATGTTATGAATCATAATTACTTTTCCAAAGATTATTCTGCACAGTGAACACTAGTGATGAGCGAGTACCGTAATATTCGTAATCGCTATACTCGTAACGAGTACTTTGTAATAATTGCGTATTCGTTCGGAATAGCGAGTACAATGTAAGTCAATGGGAAATGCGAGTAATTTTCTGCTGGACCCTACAAAGGGGTCTGGGGGCTTGAGGAAAAGGCTAAAAAGGATGGGGAAGTGATGAAACAGAATGGGAAGAGCCTGGAGAATGGGCCTGCATGCATTTATGACTCACACATGGTTTCTGGGAATAAGTTTGTCGCAGTATTACGCCACTTTTACAGACACACAAGAACAACTACCAAACCTAACCTAAATTGCATTTAACAGGCCAAAAAGGTTAAGAAACAGTTTTTCCTGCACAATCACTTGTTTATAAGGCCAAATAAACCAGAAAAAGCAAAAAATATCTCTTTTAGCGTTTGTTCACACATACTGTTGTGGCTTTTTTTCGCCTTTTACAATTGGGAGGGCCCTGACTTATACATTTTATAGGTCCCTCTGTCATACATCATTTTTAGCTCGCTATTCCCCAGCACTTTACAAGCACAGCTAGAACATACTAGTAGGTATGTTGATCTTTGACTTGAGATTCCTCAGGTAGCTCTGTAACATGCGTTTTGGAGGGACAGCTGTTACTTAGACATTTGGGCGGTCCCTCCATCATTGACACTCAGATAGTGGAATACATATTCCATACCAGTTTACAATGTGCCCATTTTAGCGTTGGGCTTGACCCCCTCCTCCTCCACCACCATGTGATACTGCGGCACTAAATTCAAATGTTCAGAGGCCCTGCAGTAGGCAGGAAAGCTGAGTTTTGTGAGAGCCCTCGTGTGGCCCTGTAACATACATTTTGAAGTGCCCTCCTCTAGAAATTTTGGGGGTGCCTCTTGTGTACATTTGAGAGTGCCCTCACTTATTCATATTGTAGGGCCCTCACTATTATTTAACTAATTTAAGGGCAGAGACTACAGAGAAAATGGCAAAGAGACATGGCGTACTAGAAGGTAGCAGTGAGTGCGGCCTACGAACCTCAGGTATAGCTGAACTCTGTGAACCGGAAAAATAAAGCTGCACAAGTCAACTGGATGATGAGCTCAAATATATCACTTGTGCAAGTCAGTGGACTAAGGATATATGGTACCCCCTTCCAGGATGGGTTGGAGAAGCTTCTCCAAATGGCTTAGAGATTTTGATTTTCAATATTCCCCAGATTATATAGCAAGTAAAGACTTCATGATACTGTTCTACTTGGTCCAAAAATTACTCCTGGGGCTGGGGGCTGTGTCATAGGTGCAGGAAGATTCCATGACAAGGGCCTCCCTTGACAAACATTATCTACGATGGAGTACTGTAGTAGTTGTGGCCCTCAATTCAAGTTTTCAGAGGGCCATCATTCGGTCATCAACAGTCAGTGTAAATTTCTATTGAATATGTATCCCCTATCTCAATCACAATGTGACACAACCTGTAACAAGGGCCCATAATGACAGATATTAGTTTGGTAGGACTACTGTAGATTCCAGATTTGTCCACTGCACAATGTGCATCTGGTTTGTGAAAATTAGCTCTATGGGCTGAGTCATGGTTGATGCAGTAAGTCCCCATCCCAAGGGCCTCCAACCACAAATAGTAGTTAGGTTGGAGTAGGAATACTGTCCTGGTTTGTCCACTGCGCAATGTGCATAGGATTTGTAAAAAAATTAGCCCTATGGCTATTTATTTATTGACTCACTATTTTGGCTGTGCCTGTGACAGCTAGCTTGGCTTGTGCTATCAACATCTGAAAATCTGTCAACAAAACCCAAAATGCCAAAAAAGCCTGTTGTTAAGGGACGTGGAGGTGGTGTTGTCAGTGGTGTTCGAGATGGCACTCAGTCTGTGTCAGGTTAGAAGAAGCTTGATGCATCCACTATGTTCCTGGAAAAATTTCCCGGTCTGGAACGTAAACGTGTGTGGAAGCCAGAAGAGCAAGAGCAGATTCTGTCTTGGATAGCAGACAAGGACTTTACACATTTTTCAAGCAGCAACATATCTTCCACGACCACACAGTCAACTGTGGATACACAGAAGGCTGGCCCTTCTAATCCTGAAGCTGGTTCTCCTTCCTCCCGCCATTATCAGTCACAGGAGACATATGACCCAAGCTTGGCTACTCCGAGGATCTGTTTGGTACGTATCATTTGGTTGGCTCTGGCCTATCATTGTGCAGCATTGAAGAGGGACAAGAGGAGGTGGCGTGCGTTGATGCTCAAGAATTTGAGGATCTATGGCCAGAAGAAAGCCACTTGGAGAAACGTCATTTACTGTCTTCAGAGGTGGAGGCTGATGATGATGAGACAAAGTTGCCATCAGGTCAGCCTACAACTGGGAAGGAGGATGAGATAGAAGATGAGGTGGTCGATGATGAGTCCACTGATCTGACCTGGACCGTTGGCATGCATAGCCATGACAGCAATACAGAGGAAGATGGATATGTAGCACCAATGCAGGCACCAAGGGTTCGTGGTTTACCCAGAGTGAGAACTGGGTCAACTGTTCCGAAGAGCACCCCCGCTGTGTGCCAAGTCAGGGCTAGGGGGTGTTCAGCTGTTGCGTGGAATTTTTTTTTCTGAAAGTCCTTCAGAGAAAAACATTGTTGTCTGTAGCATCTGCCATACCAAGTTGAGCAGAGGCCAGGGCAAAGGCAACCTGAGCACCACCAGTATGAGAAACCACATGGCAACCAAGCAGCCTAGTAGGTGGGCGGGACACCAGGGTACCAAATCTGCATCTACGGGTCAAACCAATAATAATAATAATAATAATAATAATAATACTCTTTATTTATATAGCGCCAACCTATTCCGCAGCGTTTTACAATTCAGAGGTTCATATTCAACAGTCATAAGTAACATAGCTAAAGATAATACTATAATTAAAGCAAAAATAATGACGACCCTGCTCGTAAGAGCTTACAATCTACAATGAGGTGGGGGTGACACAAAGTACAGGGGCTTATTTACAATGATGGTCCAGCCATCTTGAGGGGATGAGGGATAAATAAAGGCTGCATGAGCTCATCACCAGCCAGTATCTGTAGTGCTTTTGGGTTCGGTGGAGACTTATGCCATGTTGCCTGGGCTATGTCCTTCAGAATCTGCTGTTCAAGAAGCAGGCGCTCATATCTCCTGCCCACAAGCTGCGGTTGCTCTCACACAACAAACATCAACCACATCCACTTCCTTGTGCAAGCAAAGCGTCCAATTGTCCGTGTCTGAGAGCTTGGAAAGCTACGTAAATACCCAGCCACGCACCCACAGGCACAAATACTAAACTCGCACATTGCCAAATTGCTAGCTGTGGAGATGTTGCCATTTAGGCTTGTGGGAACACAGTCTACCGTGATCTCTTGGCTGCGGCTGCCCCACAATACAGTGTTTCAAGCCGCCACTATTTTGCCCGGTGTGCCGTCCCTGCGTTACACAAGCACGTGTTAAACAATCTGAACCGTGCTCTCACCAAAGCCGTAACCCAGAAAGTCCACCTAACAACAGACACCTGAACAAATTGTTGTGTACAGGGACAATACATTTCTGTCATGACATACTGGGGTAACCTGGTGGAGAGTGGGACAAAGGCGCAAACTGGAACATCACACATCCCACCCACGCTAAGAATAGCGGGCCCAACTTCTGTCAGGGTTTCCACCTCTTCATATTCCACTTCCTCTCTCCCCTTCTCTTGCTCCTCATCCTCTGCTGAATTACCCTCCCCATCACTGCCAAGCTGGGACCTGTGCAGTAGTGCATCGGCAAAGTGGCAAGACGCTCTGCTGAAGCTGATCTGTTTAGGTCAGAAAGCACACACTGCAACAGAGCTGTGGCAAGCTTTAAAGCAACAGACCGATCAGTGGCTCTTCCCGCTGCACCTCCAACCCAGTCTGGTCGTCTGCGATAATGGGCCTAACCTGGTGGCGGCTTTAAAGATCGGCAAGCTGGTACACGTGCCATGCCTGGCTCACGTGCTGAACCTAGTTGTTCAGAAATTTCTGAAAACTTTCCGTGACTTGCCGTACCTACTTGAGAAGGTGCGCCATATTAGCACCCATTTTCGCCATTCCTTTACTGCTTTTGCTGCTTTTACAGCACTGCAAAAGCGCTTGAATTTGCCAAGTCACCGACTCATTTGCGACCTGCCCACACGGTGGAACAACTATCATATGTTGGCGAGGATTAGTGAACAGCAGAGGGCAGTAGCTGAATACCAGCTTCAGCATGCCGGTCAGACGGAGAGTCAGCCACCACACATAACAACTGTAGAGTGGGTGTGGATCACTGACATTTGTGAGGTTCTTGAGAACTTTGAGTACTGCACCAACCTTGTGAGCGGTGATCAGGCTATTATCAGCGTAACTATCCCGCTGCTGTGTCTCTTTAAACAATCACTGCATAATCTCAAAGAGGAAGCTTTGAGTGCCCAGCATGTTGCTATGGAGCCAGATTTCCCAATGGGTGATACTACCCAGCCCAGCCAATATTCTGAGGCAACATTGGGTGATGAGGAATAAGATGAGGAGGGAGAGGACTTGATTTTCTGTGCTACCGAGGGGACTTATAATGCTACAGAGGGGACACCCAACCCAAACTTCATGTCTGTCCAGCCTGGATGAGCTGGAGAGGAGGAGGTGGAGGAGGAGGAGGCGAGTCAGCGTGAGGAGAGGATGGGTACTGTTTTTACTGTTGGGGACACAAAACATTTGCCTTTTTGCAGCTGGCCCACATGGCACCGTTCATGTATAAGTGTCTGTGGCAAGACCCTCGCTTGATACACATTTTATCCAACAGTAATAATAATAATATTTTGTATTTATATAGTGCAAACATATTCCGCAGCACTTTACAATAAAGCAGAGACATGTACATACAATAAATTCAATACAAGGTAAGACAGTTTAAACAGTTACATTAGGAGTGAGGTTCCTGCTCGCAAGCTTACATTCAACAAGGAAATGGGTGGACACAATAGGTGAAAAGTGCTTGTTATTTCAGATCAGGCGATTATAATAAGAAGGGATTTTCATATAAGACTGCATGAGCCGGTCATCAGCCAGTATGTTTAAGTGCAATAATCAAGTATCGAGTGTAGTTATCGTGTGCATGGAGGGTGTGGAGACAGATGAATAGTAGGGTGCAGATTAAGAATAATATTTAGAAGGAGGGAACAGGGGAAAGTTAGTTTGCTGAGTAGTTGAGGTGGTAGGCTTGTTTAAAGAGATGGGTTTTTAAAGCGCGTTTGAAGACGTGGTGGCTAGGCATCAGTCGGATCGTCTGGGGTAGAGCATTCCAGAGAACTGGTGCACCACGAGAGAAGTCTTGAAGACGAAGGAGCGAGGTTCGGATTATGGGGGATGTTAGTCTTAGGTCATTTGTAGAACGGAGGGCACGTGTACTGTAGGGCGATAGAGATGGGAAAGGAGATATTAGGCGGTGCAGAACTGTGGAGAGCTTTGTGGGTGAGAGTGATGAGTTTATATTGGATCCTGTAGCAAATGGGCAACCAGTGTAATGACTGGCACAAGATGGAGGCATCGGTGAAGCGGCTGGACAGAAATATGACCCTGGCTGCCGCATTCAGGACGGATTGAAGTGAAGAAAGTTTGGTAAGACGGAGACCGATCAGAAGAGAGTTGCAGTAGTCCAGACGAGAGTGAATAAGACTGACAGTAAGAATTTTAGCAGTTTCAAAGGTGAGAAAAGGTCGGATTTTGGAGATATTTTTAAGGTGCAGGTGACAAGAGCGACCTATACTGGTTGGCCACTTTCTCGATCCATGGTACAAGGAGAAATTTCCTTCTCTCCTTGTGGAGTCAACAAAGAGTTTTACAATTGAATTGTTCAAGAGGGCCGTTGTAGATCAGTTGCTGAAAACATCACCCTCAGATAATGCTGGTGGCAGAGGTACCGGCTCTTTTCAACACCAAGGGATAATGAGAAGAGAAAAGAACACCAGCTCCAACAGAGGTGGGTGGGGGGGGGGGATGTGCACAAATTGGGCAATTTTCAATAAACCAGCACAACAGTAAAGGCCTGTAACAATGCCAAGGAGGGATAAGTTGCAGAACATGGTCAAGGGGTACTTAAGTGACCATACGTGCGTCCTTTCTGACGCTTCAGTTCCCTTTAATTATTGGGTGTATAAGCTGAACACTTGGCCCGACCTCTCCTTATATGCCTTGGAGGTGCTGGCCTGCCCGGCTGCTAGTGTGGTGTCAGAGCGTGTCTTCAGTTCCGCTGGGGCAATCATCACTGATAGGCGCACACGCCTCTCCATGTAAAATGCAGACAGACTTACACTGATTAAATTCAACAAGGACTGGATATCTCCATAGTTTGTAATCCCTCCAGATGATAGCAAGCCAACCTAAATTCACCAAAAATGCAGATTCATGCTACTGCTGTTAACATCACCCCCTTCCCATAAGAACCCTTTTCCTTCCTTCGTCAACCATGACTCAGCTTATAGGGCTAATTTTTACAAACCCTATGCAAATTGTGCAGTGGACAAACCAGGACAGTATTCCTACTCCAGCATAACTACTATTTGTGATTGGTGGCCCTTGGGATGGTGGCTTCCAAAACAGTGGTTAAAATGGCCTGGTGCGTGCTTTGTAGCAGACAGTAGGAAATGTTTGGACCACTGCTTTGTGCAGGGCACTCAATGATTTTTAAGTGGACTAATATGGACAGAAGAAAGGCTGACACCCCAAAATAGTGGTTAAAATGGCCTGGTGCATGCTTTGTAGCAGGCAGTAGGAAATGTTTGGACTACTGCTTTGTGCAGGGCACTCAATGATTTTTAAGTGGACTAATATGGACAGAAGAAAGGCCGACACCCCAAAATAGTGGTTAAAATGGCCTGGTGCGTGCTTTGTAGCAGGCAGTAGGAAATGTTTGGACCACTGCTTTGTGCAGGGCACTCAATGATTTTTTAAGTGGACTAATATGGACAGAAGAAAGGCTGACACCCCAAAATAGTGGTTAAAATGGGCTGGTGAGTGCCTGGTAACAGGCAGTAGGAAAGGTTTGGACTACTGCTTTGTGTAGGGCACAAAACGCCTTTTTAAGAGGACTAATGTGGACAGCATAAGCCAGGCTCTAACCCCTAAAACAGCAGGGAAAATAGACCGGTGCTAAAAAAAGAAAGGCAGCACAAAATACTACTTCTTTGTGTGCTGGAAAAATATTGCTTTGCATCTGACAAGAGCTGTTTTAAGATGGACACTGGAAGAACACTTTAACCTCTCCCTACCTAATACACAATCTTTCCCTCCCTGTACTCTGACTTTGTTGTGAGCCTTCAGCTCTTTTGGTGGAATTATGGAGCTAGTGAGCGGCTCCTTTAAACACAGAACTAGTATACCCTGCAGGTAGCCCTTAAAATGGCTTTTGTTTTATCAAGAGGCCTAAACACTCTCCCTAGCAGCTCAGCGATCTCTCCCTAGGCTATTACAACGCAGGCTCCAGATGCAATGTGCATAAAATGGCAGCGGCAGGGCTTAAATAGACCCTATGACGCTGGGCGCCAGCCAATCACAGTAATGCCAAAACCAAGATGTCTGCGGCATTACTGTGATTGGTTAAGAAGCCCAGCATGTCTAGTGGCGGCAAAGAAGGCGCCAAAACTGCAGGGCGGAACAACCGAATATAGCGAGGCAAGTACACAAATACTCGCAGAATAACGAGTAACCCGAATACCGTACTATCCGTGTGAATAGCGAATAGTAACGAATACACTCGCTCATCACTAGTGAACACTCAAGCTGTCAAAACTGTGCACAGAATGTGAAAGTCTGTACCACAGCGTATTGATGGAGCACAGGATCCATAAACAGCCTCCATTTAGGACTCCTCCAGGGAAGTTCTATAAGCTGACAATTCTGTATTTTAAGCTTCTATCAACACCGTGGAAACCTACAAAGAATAAATAGACAATCAAAAGATAACTGCAAATTCAATTTTCTTAAAGTAGATTCAACAAAATTCCTTTAAAATAAGTGTGTAGTCCTTGAGAAGGCTATGGCGAAACATCCATTGAAGTCCTGGGGGATTCACTCTTCTGGTCAGTCTCTCTTCATGCACATGTTATCTTTACATTGGACATTTGTATTGAGTCAATGTTATGCTATTTTATTACGCCATATTATTTACATATGGTTTTATATCTATTGTGAGGCAGTGACTGGAATCGTATATGAGGGACGTTATATATCCCCCAGAATGTGTACAGAGACCTATTAAACCCATTGGAGTGCATTGCAGTCACAAACTCTCCTGCGGCTGCAATGCAGGAATGAAGGTGAGCAATGACCTGGTCAGGCTACCTGGCTAAGGCAGATTAAGTAAAACCCGGCAGGGCCTTCATTTCTTGAAGGAGGCTACAGGAGGCAGTGGGGCGGCCTCCTTCCTTCAACCTGGGTTTTCCAGTGGCTCTTGCCACAGGTCCTTTAACCTCTTTACAATCCAAGGTGGTTTGCGCGTTAATGACCGGGCCAATTTTTACAATTTTGACCACTGTCACTTTATGAGGTAATTACTCTGGAACGCTTCAACGGATCCCCCTGATTCTGAGATTGTTTTTTCGTGACATATTGTGCTTCATGATTGTGGTAAAATTTCTTTGATATCACTTGCGTTTATTTGTGAAAAAAACAGAAATTTGGCGAAAATTTTGAAAATTTAGCAATTTTCAAAATTTTAATTTTTATGCCCTTAAATCAGAGAGATATGTCACACAAAATAGTTAATAAATAACATTTCCCACATGTCTACTTTACATCAGCACAATTTTGGAACCAAAATTTTTTTTTATTGGGGAGCTATAAGGGTTAAAAGTTGACCAGCGATTTCTCATTTCTCCAACAAAATTTACAAAACCATTTTTTTAGGGACCACATCATATTTAAAGTCACTTTGAGGGGTCTTTATGACAGAAAATATCCAAAAGTGACACCATTCTAAAAACTGCACCCCTCAAGGTGCTCAAAACCACATTCAAGAACTTTATTAACCCTTCAGGTGCTTCACAGGAATTTTTGGAATGTGAAAGAAAAAAATTAACATTTAACTTTTTTCACAAAAATGTTACTTTAGACCCAATTTTTTTTATTTTTGCAGGGGTAACAGGAAAAAGTGGACCCCAAAATTTGTTGTGCAATTTTTCCTGAGTAAGCAGATACCCCATATGTGGGGGAAAACCACTGTTTGGGCGCACGGCAGGGTTCAGAAGGGAAGGAGCGCCATTTGACTTTTTGAATGTAAAATTATATTGAATATTAGCGGACGCCATGTTGCGTTTGGAGAGCCCTTGATGTGCTTAAACAGTGGAAACCCCCCACAAGTTCATAAGGTTAACAGGAGAAATTGCACCATGCAGTTTGTTGTGCAATTTCTCCTGAGTAAGCAGATACCCCATATGTGGGGGAAAACCACTGTTTGGGCGCACGGCATGGCTCGGAACGGAAGGAGCGCAATTTGACTTTTCGAAAGTAAAATTTGCTTTAATAATTAGCGGACGCCATGTTGCATTTGGGGAGCCCCTGATGTGCCTAAACAGTGAAAATCCCCCACAAGTGACACCATTTTGGAAACTAGACCCCTCAGGGAACTTATCTAGATGTGTGGTGAGCACCTTGAACCCCCAAGTCCTTTACAGAAGTTTATGACATGGAGCCGTGAAAATAAAAAAATCAAACTTTTTCCACAAAAATGATGTTTTAGCCCCAATTTTTTTATTTTCACAAGGGTAAGAGTAGAAAGTGGACCACAAAAACTTTTGTGCAATTTCTCCTGAGTACGCCAATACCCCATATGTGGGGAAAATGCAGTGTTTGGGCGCACGGCAGAGTTCAGAAGGGAAGGAGCACTGTGTGACTTTTTGAATGCAAAATCGGCTGGAATCGAGAGTGGACGCCATGTTGCGTTTGGAGAGCCCCTGATGTGCCTAAATAGTTGAAACCCCCCACAAGTGACCCCATTTTGGAAACTACACCCCTAAAGGATTTTATCAAGGGGTATAGTGAACATTTTGAACCCAGAGGTACGACACAGAATTTGATGACATTAGGTCATCATATTGAATAAGTTGTCATTAGTCTTGAGCGCAAGTGCTCGCTACTTGAGTTTGCATCGAGTACTCAGGTATGCACTATGTATCACGGGTGCTCAAGTGAAATGCTCGAATCCCCGCCCGCATGTTTCACAGTTATTAGACACCCCCCAAAAAACATGTGGAGATCGCTCGTGCATGGCAGGCAATCCCCGCAAGGTTTTTTTGGCCGCGAAGCATATGGAGCGGAGACTCAAGCACCCGCGATACTCAGTGCATACCCGAGCACCCGATGCAAACTCAAGTAGCGAGCACTTGCGTTCAACACTAGTTGTCATATCGTCATCTTTTTTTTTTTTTTACTTTTGAAAAAAAAAACAACCCTAACCCCAACCCTAACATTAGCACAACCCTAACCCCAACCCCAGCCCTAGCGTTTATTTTTTATGGTATAGTGCGGTATAAGTGATTAGACGACCATATTCTTCGTGTCGGTGTGACTACAGAGATACCAGAATCATATCGGGTTTTTATGATTGACAGCTGTCACACACTAAAAGACACATATTTTGTAAAATCTAGTTTTTGCATCGCCATATTTTGAGAGCTATAATTTTTCCATATTTTGGCCTACAGAGTCATGTGATGGCTTGTTTTTTGTGGGACCAGTTGTCGTTTTTATTGGTGCCATTTTCAGGCACGTGACATTTTTTGATTGCTTTCTATTCCAGCTTTTGGGAGACAGAATAAACAAAAATCAACAATTCAGGAATTGTTTTTTTTTTTAAATTTTTTTATTCTACTCCGCGTGTGGTAAAATTGATAAGGTAGCTTTATTCTTTGGGTCAGTACGTTTACAGCGGTACCACATTTATATTGTTTTTCTATGTTTTGGCGCTTTTACACAGTAAAAGCTATTTTATAGAAAAAATAATTTTTTTGCATTGCTTTATTCTGAGAGCTATAACTTTTTGATTTTTTGGATGATGGAGCTGTGTGGTGGCTTGTTTCTTGTGGGACAAGATGACGTTTTTAGCGGTACCATTTTTATTTATATTCGTTTTTTTGATCGCGTGTTATTCCATTTTTTGTTTGACGGTATGATGATAAAGCATTGTTTTTTGCTTCGTTTTTTTTTTTTACCTGAAGGGGTTAACTAGTGGGACAGTTTTATAGGTCAGGACGCGGCGATACCAAATATGTGTACTTTTATTGTTTTGTTTTTTTTTTTCATAATAATATTTATTGATGGGTACATTATATTTTTATTTTTAGTGGATTATTTTTTTTATTTTATTTTTAATATTTTTACAAAAATTTTTTATTTTTATTTTTTCACTTTCTGAGAGTTTTTTTTACTTGTTTACTTTGTCCCACTATGGGACTTTCACTTTTTTATTCTGATCGCCTGCATAGCATAGTGATGGAGCACCATCCCTGTGCCATGCTGGCAGTCAGCGCTGCACAGTGAGAAGATTGTTTGGTCATGCACTGCGCATAACCAAAAAATCTTCCTGCTGTCTGGTGATCCGGATGTTGTCATGACGACATCAGGTCGTCATGGCAACTCCCGGGAAGCCGCGGCAGACAGCGCTGGAGGCGGAAGAGGAGGTGAGTATACCGATCACCTCCCATTAGCCACCGCAATGCTGCGATCGACTTTGATTGCAGCATTGCGGGAGTTAATGTGCCGGGAGCGGTGCGGGACCGCTCCCTGCACATAGTACCGGGTGTCAGCTGTGCCAATCAGCTGACACCCGGCGGCGATCACGCCCGCACAGCCTGTGTGCGCGCGCGATCGCGATGACGTACTAATACGGGTCAGGCTCTTAAGTCCCAGGGCACAGACACGTATTAGTACTTCATGGGCTTTAAAGGGGTTAAAAACCCTGCACTAAGGATTAGTGTTGTTCTATGTTGGAACCTGCTAGGGGCATAGCAGGAAAGCTCAGAAGGATTGAATGTGGCTGAACCCATTCCTGGGAAGGCTCTGCACCTGTCAGGCTCTGAGCGGCCCGGCGCGGCACCGTTGTTTAAGGACTCATGTTAACCCGGCTGCGAGCCAGAGGACTTTTCTGTTTACCCGTGAGTATCTGAATAAAGCTGTTTATGTTGGACTTGCTTGGGTCACTGCCTCAGTTACTGCACGGTGTGAACACCGCCGCCTTACACTATATACCACTATTTTACCTGCATAAATACTATGTGTCTAATTCACCGCCACTTTACTTATTATAGAGTTGAATACTGATCATTAAATTATACCCATATGTGATATGCTTTCCATAAAATTTCTATTGTGTGACGCTCTCCATGTATTTTAACGGAATTTTGTTTAATTCTCAATATTAATACTTTAATAAAATTTAATTTGTAGTTATCTTTTGAGTGGTGGCCATTTATTCTTTATAGTTTTAAATAGCTTAATGGGAACCTGTGACATAAAAAAACGGTATTAACCTGCAGATCTGGGGTTAATCTGCAAGTTAATAGCGTTCTGAACCTGCCCGGCGCCGGCACTTAGAACCCTGCTGCCAGGAGGAAATTAACTTTATTCCTTCCAGTTGTGTTTGGGTTTTAGTCACAGGGGTGAAAACTGATCCTAATGCAGAGCCTGCTGTCAGTTAGTGCCGGGGGTGTGATTACAGTCGCTGGTCTCTATACACAGAACTGTGGCTGAACCTGCACCAGCGCCACCTCCGTGACTGAAACCCAAATGGTAGCGGGAGGAATAAAGCAGGGTTATAAGTGTCGGTGTTGGGCATGTTAAAAATGCTATTAACCTGCAGATTAACCCCAGGTTAGTAGTGTTTTTTCATGCGACAGATTCCCTTTAAAGGGAATCGGTTAGTAGGATCCACCCTCCTTAGCCACCTATATGGGCATGCAGGTTTAAGGAAGCTGAATAAAATAATACCTTGATATCTGCGATCTGATGTCTTATTCCAGAGAAATGCACATTTTTCTGACCTTTTCCAGGCTATAGGGAGGATGTTGCCGGGAAGATAACTCGGCCTCAAGAGCTTATTTTAAATAAAAGGGGGAGTTACCAGTGTGAGACAAGTACCTGACACAGAACAGGAGAAATTAACTTTGTCTTCTTACAAACACATTTTTTGCAGCTCTCTGAGCTCTGCTGTATTGCAACAACATTGCAAGAGAGGAACCTGCAGATGTGTGAGGTATAATTGTGGTGCCCCTGAGGGTTCAGTCGCCACAGGGGTACTGCACCTCAGAACGAGGTGTGGTATCTCCTCTCCCAGGTAAGGATGGAGCACTACACAGGACCCCAACCACACACTCAACACTACACCACTCAATTCTGAAGGGGGCCTAAAGCACCATAGTGCTGCCCCGGGCCTGAATGGAGGAGTTGGGGGGAACCAAAGTAAGGGGGAACCACATAGTGAGTGAGGGTGGAGGAAGCATTTACCTAAGCACTTTATTAGAATTCTATATAACTGGAGGCCATTTTAATAACAAGGTCTTTGGTCGTGGTTCTTTGGGACGGCAAGTCAGCACAAGGCTGCAGCCGGCTGAGGGTCCACGGTCCCCGGTCTCAGGCCTCGAGACGGGGGGTCGGGGCAGAGTTATAACCGACACTGTCCCTGGTCAGGGTCCAAGCAAGAAAGCCCAGGAGGGGAGCAGAGGAGATAGGCTCCACAGGCGAAAGGATCTCAGGGGATGTGGACGGAGCGGAGTCGCCACCTGCATACCTTATTCTGGCCCAGCCAGAGAGACCCTGCCGCAAGAGAGGGTACCGGTCCCGATTATCTGACTTTGCACTTCACATTTCTGTCGGAAAAGTCCGGAGGCTTATGTGGATCCCAGGGGGATACGGACAGAGCGGAGTCGCCACCTGTATGCCCTAATCTGAGATTATCCAGAGGGACCCGGCCTTACGCCACGTTCTCACCACAAGTCACCAAAAAGGGCACCCAGTCGGTCTGGGGACTACACGTTACCCACAAGGGACATCGCAGTACCTGTACGGGACTCAGTGGGGGACACAAGGCGGGAGAAGTTGAACAAGAGAGGAACACACTAGAGCGGGGGTCCTGTCAAGTGCTCCTGAACTATCTGGGGAGTGCTGAACCCCACCCTGGCGGCCGCAGCTCATTGCGTGACAGCATAGAGAAGATCTGAGCTGAGTAAACACCAAAGTGAGTAAAGACTTGGATGACTTCAACTACCGCCTCTGTCTGGTCATTCCTCCGCGGCTCTGCACCCGCCAACGCTCTACTCTACACCCTCTCTACACTGCCCTGAGGCGCCGCTCCACCTGTGGTGAGTCGTACCAACTAAGTTGCCTAAACACCGGCCTCAGAGGACTGCTGCATCGCTGGTGATCCTCACCAGACACCACAGGTGGCGTCACGAACATTCCCTATCCCATATAACTTCCCCCCTTTCTTTTAAGAGTGACCCCAGGGTACAGGCCCGGGAGCCGGCCACCGCGACATCCCCCAAGATCAGGCAACAACTAGGCCCGGGCGCTGAGTCGTCCCCATCCCCCTGGGCGCGTCATAATCACACACAGTTCTGCAGTGAGATCAGAGAGCGGCCTTTACACATCACACTGGTAACTCTCCCTTCATGAAAAATAAGCTCTGGAGGCAGATTCTCATGCAGATCAGTGTCCACCCCATAACCTGGAAAGCTCACTTACATAAAAAAACATAGATTTCTCTGGAAGAAGACATTGGATCCCAGATATCAACGTATCATTTTATTCAGCTTCCTATGACCTACATGCACATATAGATGGCTTAGGGGGGACGATCCTACTGACAGATTCCCTTTAATACCCACTTAATTTTTGTATTTAGGATTTAACTCTTTTGTAGGTGTTTATAACTTTTTTTCCTATCAGCACAGTGTAAACAGTATAGTATATGTAAATGTAAATGTCTTCTCATGCTCTCTTATTTTTCATTCTAATAGAGGACAGCAGTGTCCGGCCAACCTGCTCTAGAAGTGCAATCTCACATAACATCAGAAAGAGATTATTATTCCATCATGTGCTCGGGCAGGGGAGCTTTGGAAAAGTTGTGCTGGCGGAGGACACTTCTAACCATCAGAAGTATGCTGTTAAGATCATCAGCAAGAGATCCCTGCTCGCTTCTGGCAATGAGGAATATGTGATGGTGGAGCGCCGAGTTTTACAGCTGGCATCTGGGAGCCCCTTCCTTGTCCGCGCAGACTTTGCATTCCAGACCAAGGTACAGTAGTGACTTATTGCTCCTTATTAAATGTCCCCCTATGTAACACAAACTTTCCCATTGTATATAAAATAATCACAAATGTATTTTATATAACAAAGTGTTCTTTAAGGTTACCATCAATAAAAAAAAAGCTTAATATTTGGGGAATTACAACCCATACTTGCGAGGATCATGAGAAAATTTGTAAAGATGTAGAAAAGCCACTGATCTCTTCTTTGTAGTAACTGTGTACATGTCACAATGGTTTGGCAACTATGGCTTTTTGATTCATCAAAGCTATGATGTCAAAATGATGGCATAAAAAGCTTTGAAAAGTCTCAAAATCTTTGTGCAACGCAAGGCTGCGCAAAAATGTTGCATCTTTTGGCATTTTCAAGCCATTTTCGCCAAACTCCAACAAGGTTGGTGGAGCTGGTGCATGATAGGATGTGGTGACGTCAAATTCTTGAAGCGCAGCTGCGACCTTTACGCCACAAATTTTACTCCAGTTACCTACAGGTGTAGCATTTGTGGCTAGGTGCGCACGAAGACAGACGCCACTAGGCTCCTGGCCTAATTCTTTAAGAGACGTGTCTCTTAACAAATCAGCACTCCATTCCACCTGCTCATCAAAAACAGTGTGAAAAATGCCAGTCCTGATGAATCAACGCAAAAGTCTTCTCTCTCTTTTATTTCTTCTATAGATGCTTGCGCTACTTGGGCTGGAATACATGAGCTGCGGGGACTTCTTCGACTTTCTAGAGATGAAGGGGCGGCTTGACATCCCCAGCGCAAGGTATAGTTTTAAGTTTTATCTTAGGTAAAGTAAATTGCAAATAATAGCCTACATTTCTCAAAGCTCCATCATGAGGATACAATACTTCTAATGTTTTCCTATAATACTAATGCCTTTTTTTTCCATAACGATACAACACATTCTTATTTTTAATCCTTTCCTAACCACCCACTGTCTTTTGATGGTTGGTCGTGCAGGTCCTAAGTCAGCAGTGACCTTCTCTGCAGTTGTTGCTTTAGCGCCCATGTTTCTGAAAGCCAGGAGGTACCGGTCAAGTCTCTGGCTGTTCACATCAAGCAGGGACCTTAAAGAGTTAACAGTCTACTGACTCATGTGAATTTCTAAAAATTCCCTGTCATATTCTGACATTCTTTCATCTTCTTTTCCGATAGATTCTATGCCGCTGAGCTCGTGTGTGGCATCCAGTTTCTCCATTCGAAGGGCATTATCCACAGAGATCTCAAGCCCGAGAACATCCTGGTGGCTGACACGGGCCATATTAAAATCACGGATTTCGGTCTCGCACTTGAGAACATGCTTGGAGACCGCACAGCCACCAAATATGTTGGAACTAGGGAATTTATGGCTCCTGAGGTGAGAAGAAGAGAACTCTCTTGCTGACTGATGTATTAATGATTTAATTTGTATCTGTATCGCTATTAATGGAGTCATCCAACTTGTAGAAAAATTATAGAAATGGCTGCCGAAATTGTAAAATAACAAAATCATCACACACCCTCTTCCCAATCGATCCAACGGTAACATTATTGCAGCGCTCCCAGACTTTGCGGCATGTGACCACTCCAGTCAGTCTGTTGTCCTGGCGGTTATATGCCAAATTACTGGTATCATGGCGTACATCACAGATCAGTGATGCTTTTTATATGGCACATGACCACTGCACCCACTGACTGGCTGCAGTGGTCAAATGCCACCTTCATTTAAATGAAGACTGGGAGCACTGCAGTGGGAGAAGTGAGTAGTGATGATTTTGTTATTTTACAGTGTTGCTAGTTAATTTTACTAAATTTCTACAAGTTGGAAAACCCCTTTAAATATTCTCATGGAAAACCTAAGGGCTGGTTCAAAATATTTTGTTTGACTCTTTTTAATGTATGGGCCAGTAAAACCTATCAATTACGTTAAATGGAAGCTTTGATGGATACCTGACAGTGGCATCCATCACCCATGGACCATAAAGGTATGCGCTTAACAGATACAAGTGCTTCTCACTAAATTAGAATATCATCAAAAAGTTAATTTATTTCAGTTCTTCAATACAAAAAGTGAAACTCATATATTATAGCGGGGCTCCTTTTGCATCAATTACTGCATCAATGCGGCATGGCATGGAGGCGGTCAGCCTGTGGCACTGCTGAAGTGTTATGGAAGCCCAGGTGGTTTTGATAGCAGCCTTCAGCTCGTCTACATTGTTGGGTCTGGTGTCTCTCATCTTCCTCTTGACAATACCCCATAGATTCTCTTAAGGTCAGGCAAGTTTGCCGGCCAATCAAGCACAGTGATACTGTTGTTTTTACACCAGGTATTGGTACTTTTGGCCGTGTGGACAGGTGCCAAGTCCTGCTGGAGAATGAAATTTCCATCTCCAAAAAGCTTGTTGGCAGAGGGAAGCATGAAGTGCTCTAAAATGTCCTGTTAAACGGCTGCGCTGACTTTGGTCTTGATAAAACACAGTGGATCTACACCAGCAGATGACATGGCTCCCCAAACCATTACTGATTGTGGAAACTTCACACTAGACCTCCAGCAGCTTGGATTGTGGCCTCTCCACTCTTCCTCCAGACTCTGGGTCCTTGATTTCCAAATGAAATGCAAAATTTACTTTCATCTGAAAACAACACATTGGACCACTGAGCAACAGTCCAGGTCTTTTTCTCCTTGGCCCAGGTAAGATGCTTCTGGCGTTGTCTATTGGTCATGAGCGGCTTGACACAAGGAATGTGACACTTGTAGCCCATGTCCTTGATACGTCTGTGTGTGGTGGCTCTTGTAACAATGACACCAGCAGCAGTCCACTCCTTGTGAATCTCCCCCAAATTTTCTAATGGCCTTTTCTTAACAATCCTTTCAAAGCTGCGGTTATCCTGGTTGCTTGTGCACCTTTTTCTACCACATTTTTTCCTTCTACTCAACTTTCCATTAATAGACACAGCACCCTGTGAACAACCAGCTTCGTTAGCAAGGACCTTTTGTGGCTTACCCTCATTATGGAGTGTGTCAATGACTGCCTTCTGGACATCTGTCAAGTCAGCAGTCTTCCCCATGATTGTGGAGCCTACTGAAACAGACTAAGGGACCTTTTTAAACGCTTAGGAAGCCTTTGCAGGTGTTTTTTGTTAAGTATTCTTTACTGAGATAATCACTTTTGTGTTTTCATTGGCTGTAAGCCATAATCATCAACATTAACAGAAATAAACACTTGAAATAGATCACTCTGTTTGTAATGACTCTATATAATATATGAGTTTCACGTTTTGTATTGAAGAACTGAAATAAATTAACTTTTTGATGATATTCGAATTTAGCGCGAAGCACTTGTATATCAGTATAACCTATTGAAAAGTTCAGGATGTATCCCTGTAACAAATGCGTGTGATGGATGGCAAACAGTGGTATCCATAACTCACAGACCTACATGTTAAAAAAGTGTAAATTTAAAATATATGTTTATACTGTATTAAATGATGGAATAGTGTGTTCTACTAGCTATCCCATACTTTTTTTTCAGAATAGTAACATATACTGGACAAATAGACGGCAAAAAGACGTATTTAGAGAGGTTTGAAAAATTGGCTGAAAAAGCACTCATGAAAATATTATTATTATTTATTTATAGCGCCATTGATACTGTACATAAGGATGTACATGGTGCTGTACATAAGGAGGGGTTACATGCCAAATACAGATATCACTTACAGTAAACAAACTAACAATGATAGACTGGTACAGAGGGAAGAGGACCCTGCCCTTGCGGGCTTACATTCTACAGGAATGGGGAAGAAGACAGTAGGTTGGGTTGTTGCGGTGGCTCCAGTGTTGTTGAGGTGGCAGCAGGCAAGGTCATGGCAGGCTGTAAGCTTGTTTGAAGAGATGGGTTTTCAGGTTCCGTCTGAAGGATCCAAGTGTGGAGGATAATCAGATGTGTTGAAGCACAGAATTCCATAGGATGGGGGATATTCGGGAGAAATCTTGGAGGCCATTGGGCGAGGAGCGAATAAGTGTGGAGGAGAGAAGGAGTTCTTGGGAGGACCGGAGATTACCGGGGTGAGGAAGTAGTGTGGGAGTGGGAGACGCTAAATGTGCGGTTAGAAAGGTATGAGGACATCCAGGATGGGGCAAGATTTTTGACGCCAAAGCAAGAGAGGATCTGTAGTAGGAGTCAGTGGTCAACTGTGTCGAAAGCAGAGGACAGGTCAAGAAGAAGGAGTACAGAGAATTGTCTGTTAGCTTTGGCTGTAAGTAAGTCATTGGTGATTTTGGTAAGGGCAGTTTCAGTGGAATGATGGGGGCGGAAGCCGGATTGTCGAAGAGAGAGTTAGATGAGAAGTAAGAGGAAAGTTCAGTGTGAACATGTTGCTCAAGGAGTTTGGAGGCAAATGGGAGCAGCGATATGGGGCGGTAGCTGGACAAGGCGGTTGGCTCGAGGGATGGCTTTTTGAGGATGGGCGTGATTGTGGCATGTTTGAAGGCAGCAGGGAAGGTGCCAGAAGTTAGTGATAGGTTGAAGAGATGAGTAAGGGATGGGATGAATGGTGGGGTGAGGTTGGGGAGGAGGTGGGATGGGATGGGGTCGAGTGCACAAGTGGTGAGGTGTGATTTGGAGAGGAGACGAGTAAGGTCTCCTTCCGTGATGTTGTGAAGGTAGGTTATGGGGGAAGGGCAATGGTCTGGAAAACAAAGGGGTTGTGGTGGTTGGGCAGTATAGACTTGCCTTGTTTGGTCAATCTTGTTTTTGAAGTGTGTGGCAAACTCCTCAACAGAGATGACGGCGGTCGGAGGGGGCAGTGGGGGGTGGAGGAGAGATTTAAAAGTGTTGAATAGCTGTTTGGGGTTGTAGGATAAGCAAGATATGAGGGTTGTGAAGTAGGCATGTTTAGCAGAGGTGAGGGCTGATTTGAATGCAAGTGTTGCTTGTTTGAATGTAGTCATCTTGAGAATGTGTTTTCTGCAACCCTGGATGCTTGTCGAAGCTGTTTAGTGAGGTTGTTGTGCCAGGGTTGCCTACTGACTCGTCGTGCTCTGCCATGCATAAGAGGGGCGACCGAGTCAATAGCTGATGCAAGAGTGGCATTGTAGAAAGCAGTGGCGCTGTCTGTGTCGTGGAGTGAAGATATGGATGTCAGTGGTAGAATAGAGTCAGAGAGTGTGTGAGTGTCTAGATGTGCAAGGTCTCTGTGGGGATGTGCTAGTTGCTGGACATGGGTGACAGGTGAGGAGGACAGGGATGACAACATGAGTAGATGGTGGTCAGATAGGGGTAGTGGGGAGGTTGTAAGGATATATAGGGAGCAGAGTCGGGTGAAGATGAGGTCTAGTGTGTGTCCGTCTGTGTGGATGGCTGAGGAGGACCACTGAGTAATTCCAAAGGATGAAATAAGCCACAGGAGTTTGGATGCTGTTGGCTGGTGAGTGTCAGTGGGGATGTTGAAATCGTCCATGATGATTGTGGGAATGTCAGCAGAGATAAAGTAAAGAAGCTAGGTGGAGAATTGGTCAATAAAGGCAGTGACCGGGCCTGGAGGTCGGTATATTACAGCCACTTGGAGGTTGGAGGGAGAGTAAATGCGGACAGAGTGGACTTCAAAAGAAGGTAGAATAAGAGAGGGTAGAGGTGGGATAGGGCTAAAGGTGCAGTTGGTAGAATGGAGTAGACCCACTCCTCCACCATGTCTGTTACCAGGGCGAGGAGTGTGGGTGAAGTGGAGGCCACCGTAACACAGCGCAGCAGGGGAGGCAGTGTCAGAGGGTGTCAACCATGTCTCTGTGATGCCCAGGAAGGAGAGATTGTGATAGGTAAAGAGGTCATGGACAAAATGGAGCTTGTTGCAGACAGAGCAGGCATTCCAGAGTGCTCCAGAGAGAGGGAGCAGGGGGATGGGCGTCAGGGGCATGGAAATGACGAAGAAGGGTAAAAAAAAAAAGATGCTTCAGGATAAAAATAACTCACACTTTTCCTGAAGCGTCTTCCTCTTGAAAAACTCGGTGGACTTGCCCCTCCTTCCCAAAAAATACATCATGTGCATTACCCTAGAGTACACTAAACTTTGGCCGACAACCTAAAATGCAAGGTTAAAAAATAATGCACTAAACTACAATGAAGTAGTCGGCAGTCGGCACATCTCTTCCAGGAAACTTAAAAGCCTCTTTTAGTAAACATCAATGACGCTTCTTACTTCAACTGACTCTGTCATTTTACCACAGAAGTACACAAACGTGATACAAAGCCTGATACATTCATGTGCTGACATGTCACCTATGTAGTAACTGTTCTCTCCTCTGTGACAGATGCTGGCTAGGGAGGAGTATGGCGCCGGAGTGGACTGGTACGCGCTTGGCCTCATCATAAATGAGATGGTTACCGGTGAGTGCACTTACCATCCTGCACTATTTGATACATCTTCCTCCGGCGCTGAAGACATCATTAGAGAGGTGAGAACGATACGGATATTGGATTTACTACTTAGTAATGTACTGCCATGGTAAATGTACTGAAGCCGCACAGAATAGGCCAATGTACTCTTAATTTTTCCCTTTCTAACCAGCAATGAATCCATTTGAGGATCTACATGAGTACTTGTTTTGCTGGGTAGAAGTGTTTATTCACTGAGCCTTGCTGTCATGGATCTACTGGCAGTCTACAGTCAGGTGGACCTAAGGAATCTTTCACACGTCCTGATATTTCTGGTCCCGGAGATATGCGTGTCCTTGTGCACCTGTGTGGCACACGTGTGACGCTCATGTGCCACCCGTGTGGCGCATCAGTAGCACACGCACCGGAATTTGGGAATCAGCGGTACAGTTAGCACTGTTTGCAAGCACCGGGCGCTGAACACTGCCCTCATCATAGTCCCCTGCCGACGCTGCGATCGGCACCAGCAGGACATAATGATGAGAGTAGTAGCAGAGGAGCAGGGGAGAATGACTCCTGCAGCGAGCAGGCCCCAGAGCTGCGCTGACCTCAGTGACTGACAGGACACCGCTCACTGAGCACAGCTCCTCTGCTGAGCGGTCGTGTGGATTACAGCGGGGGACACTTAGGACAGGTGAGTATAAGGATTTTTTAAATTTTATTCTTATTTTTACAGGTGGAGACACCGGGAGCAGAATTCTACTCTCATCACTATCCCCTGCTGGTGCTGATCGCTGCGCCGGCAGGGAACTATGATGAGGACAGCATTCAGCACCCGGCATTTGGGATTATCTCTAACTGTACCACTGATTCCCAAGCCCGGAACATATCACTCGGATGGCATCCATGTGCGGTACATGTTTACACAGACCCATTGACTTGAATGGGTCCGTGTGATCCGTGCTGCCAGCTGGCAAAAACTGGCATGTCTGTGTGGATCACACAGACACACGGTCCATGGAAACACACTGACATGTGCGCAGACCCATTCATTTGAATGGGTCTACGTGTGTCAGTGTCTCCGGTACGTGTGGAAACTGTCACCACACATTCCGGACACACAGACGTGTGAAAGAGCCCTAGGGTCTAACGTTGCACTACAGAAGTCCTGTAGAATTGTTCTGTTATAAGATTTTTTACCTGCACTGATTGACTATTAAGCATATTTTTCATTTCCAGCTCCTCCAGAGAGATCCCGCCAAGCGCTTAGGAGTCTACAGAAACATTAGAGATCATCCCTTTTTCCAGCATATTGACTGGGTCTCTGTGGAAGCCCTTCAGATGCCCCCACCACACATCCCTGTAGTAAGTAAATGGAAAGAAATTGTATCCAGGTCAGGGTGAACTTTTTACTATGTAATCTGTGGACAGCATGAGGAAGAGGTTAAATCACAGATTTCAATGATATGTCACCTGTAATGCTGTGTGCTGTTGTTTACTTACACTGAAAGTTTTATCACCTGGTGATTATCATTGCCAGGAATACAACAGCACATGCTTGCTAGTCCGACTCCGCCTCCTCCTGTGTTAAGCAGCTCAATGTCAATGGACTGTTTACATGCACAGCCTAGTGTGGGCGGGGTTAGCTTTCTCAACTCTGCTACATTGCTAAATCTAAGAACTCTGTATCAGAACCACTGCACAAAGTAAACTAAGTGATACATTGTTGGATTCAGGGTCTCTTTATCTACATCATGCTGCTCTCAGATAAGGTAGCAAAAACCTGGTGACATATTGCCTTTAATAGATTTACTGTTACATATTATAGAAAATGATACAAGGGTAGCATAGATGTATTTATCTCTGTAAAACTATTCAAGCACCAGATTTTTCTAAAGGCCATGCACCTTGTCATAAATTTGGTGCATTTTACTCCAATACACATTAAACTATTGTTGGCCAAACCCACCGATAACGATAGATTCTACCAACAGTCTAATCTGTATAGGAACCCCCGGACAATTGATTTTTGCGGGAGTTAAGTATCTGACATGTCCAATTCAGGGTTGCCAATCCTTTTGTTCTCATTGAGATAAACCACCTATAGGCATGTCTGGCAGCAGCTCTCACATAGGGAACACCGGAGAGCTCGGTTGAGCGAGGGCCGACATAGTAGCTGGCCAAATATCTGGTGGCGACTTATCTCAGTAAGAACAAAAGGATTGGCAGTCTGAAATTGTACAGCCATCTAATGTTTAAGAAGAGTAAGACTAGTGAATGCAACGCCCAATATATTCTTCTTTAACCATTGTACATAAGAGAAAGTGCTCATGGATAAGGTCGAATTACAGCTCGAATTTGTACAAAACTGTAATAGGTCTCCTAGAAAAGTCTATATATGAGCATGAGCAGTCTTCTCAATCCTCATATACCTCGAGGAGGCATATAGAGGCTTCTGCTGTCCGAATTAGTAGGAATCTGAAAGAAAAAAAATGATGCCAAGTGCCATCGGATTGTGAATTTAATGCCCCTCCATAATTGATTGTGCACAGGGTCTGTACAGAGCACCTGGGTTTGATGCATCTAGCTTGAGCTCTTATGTTCATACACCAACAATCTTTGACGTCATCCTGCATACATTAATGTTTGCTAGCATGAGCTTTGTATGACGGCACACTGGATTAGTGGGTGAGCAGCCTAAAAGGCGGTAATTTGCCAGCCAACAAACGAACCTGGCATAAATGTTTCCCATGAAGATCACCAATCTCACATGACAGAAATATTACAGTATATTACCGATGGAACCTCCCATGATTAGGTAATAAACCAAATATAGTCAATTGCTGTATTGATTCTCATGCTAATTGCAGTACATTGACCAGAAAACCAATATGTAGGATTACTTGGGAATAAAATATACACAAATGAAGAGCAAAGATTGTGACTTTATTTAATGTGATAAGTCATCATCCTTAAATACTAATCTTCTGTTGTGTTTCATCCAGACATCTGAACCTCATCACCGCCGCAAAAGGTTCCATCTAGGCAAGTTGGAGGCAGCAGAGGCCACAATGTCATCGATCCCCCCAGACAAACAGGCTGCATTCAGAGGGTTTTCATTTGTCAGCTAGAAAACCCTTGAAGACTCACGTGTCATCAGAGATAGTGCCCTCTTGAGTCCCTGGAAGAAGAACAGAAGGAAATGAAGATCATCAGAATATAGGAAGATTGAAGTATGGATCCCAGGATTGGCACTGGCTACAGGGCGACGTGGAGTAAGAAGATGTCTCCAATATCCATCAGGCACTTAACCTCGGGAGGAGCGAAGATGCAAACAGCAAGATGGAGGAGCCAAGAGATGCTTGGTAAGTAGAAGTGCAATAACACCTGCACTTCACCTCGGTCATAGGCATTTAGAACCGGTGACTGCATTTCCTCTCGCCCATCATAGCAGCAGATTATGGTGCTGTCCTGAGCTGAGAGGAAATAAAAGGTGCGAGACAGGCCGGCTATTAAGGGGTGGAAGGAGGCCGGACTTTTTTTTTTTTAATGCCTATGACAATTTTTAAATATACCGGTAATTTAAATTCCTCATATTCGTGACAGCAATGACACGGGCTGTGAGGAATAAGGTGTGAGATGGCCGGCTATTAAGGGGTGGAAGGAGGCCGGATTTTTTTTTTTTTTTTTAAATCATAGCATTTAAAGCTATATTGCTTTGCTATGTAAAATAATTATATTTACCGGTGACTACCGATGACTATAGTTATACTTTTCCCCCTCCTCCATAACAACTCATTGAGCTGTTCTGGGTGACGGGGAAATAAGGTGTGAGATGGCCGGCTATTAAGGGGTGGAAGGAGGCCGGATTTTTTTTTTTTTTTTTTTAAATCATAGCATTTAAAGCTATATTGCTTTGCTATGTAAAATAATTATATTTACCGGTGACTACCGATGACTATAGTTATACTTTTCCCCCTCCTCCATAACAACTCATTGAGCTGTTCTGGGTGATGGGGAAATAAGGTGTGAGATGGCCGGCTATTAAGGGGTGGAAGGAGGCCGGATTTTTTTTTTTTTTTAAATCATAGCATTTAAAGCTATATTGCTTTGCTATGTAAAATAATTATATTTACCGGTGACTACCGATGACTATAGTTATACTTTTCCCCCTCCTCCATAACAACTCATTGAGCTGTTCTGGGTGACGGGGAAATAAGGTGTGAGATGGCTGGCTATTAAGGGGTGGAAGGAGGCCAGTTTTTTTTTTTTTTTTTTAAATCATAGCATTTAAAGCTATATTGCTTTGCTATGTAAAATAATTATATTTACCGGTGACTACCGGTGACTATAATTACCCTTTTCCCCCTCCTCCATAACAACTCATTGAGCTGTTCTGGGTGACGGGGAAATAAGGTGTGAGATGGCCGGCTATTAAGGGGTGGAAGGAGGCCGGATTTTTATTTTTTATTTTTAAATCATAGCATTTAAAGCTATATTGCTTTGCTATGTAAAATAATTATATTTACCGGTGACTACCGATGACTATAGTTATACTTTTCCCCCTCCTCCATAACAACTCATTGAGCTGTTCTGGGTGACGGGGAAATAAGGTGTGAGATGGCCGGCTATTAAGGGGTGGAAGGAGGCCAGTTTTTTTTTTTTAAATCATAGCATTTAAAGCTATATTGCTTTGTTATGTAAAATAATTATATTTACCGGTGACTACCAGTGACTATAATTACCCTTTTCCCCCTCCTCCATAACAACTCATTGAGCTGTTCTGGGTGACGGGGAAATAAGGTGTGAGATGGCCGGCTATTAAGGGGTGGAAGGAGGCCGGAGTTTTTATTTTTTTTTTTCTATTGCTATTGCATGTCCATGTACATGTCTTTGGAATTCCTCATATTCAAGAAAGTAATGACATGAGCTATAAGGAATATAGTGTGAGGCAGACACCGCCCTAGGTCATAGGTGTATAATACCACCAATACCACCATACTGGATAACAACCACCCCCCCCCCCCGACTTTGGGAAGAATGAAGATGGATGCTGCAAGATGAAGGAGCCCGCAGATTAGTGATGGGTCGTTCACAAACGAACTGAAACAAACTGACGGCTTCCTGCTGTGAACGATGGGGGTCAGCCCCCCAGTGAGAGCCACTATATTCTCTGAATGGCTCTAACTGGGTGTTAAATTCCAGTGTTCAGGGGTCGTAACTCCCACCCAGACCAAATTCTGCCCACTCATCAATTTAATTGGTCAACTGCAAGTAGGCAGAGTTTCAGCCTCATTAACATCATCTTAAATATGTGTTCACCTATTGTAAACACATATTTAATAGGGATCGGTTTAGGATCCAAAAGAGCTGGCTGTTTTTGGTGAGCAGAGCCAGGAGAGACAGATCGCCAAAAAGAGCCAGACTGTCCATCACTACTGCAGATGCACTGTGGGTAAATGGAAGTACAAGAATACCTGTTATAGGCATTTGTAACCAGTGATTCCTTTTCCTCTAACCTACAATAGTAGTAGTCTGCATCATTTCCCAGAGATGTTGACTGTTAGGGTATGTGCACACCGCCTCATTTTCAGGCATATTCTGCCATGAACCCACCTGAAAAAACACTTAAAAAACATAAAAAAGAATGAATATATGCACAGCAATGTCAAAATGACTTGCTGTGCATATATTTCATTTCTTGTCTCTTCTGTTAAGCACTTCAGGCTTCGAAAGCAACTAAAAGAAATGACCGTTCCAATCTTAAGCTTCCACTATTTTATCTATCCACACAGCCAGGGTTTTCCAGAAGCGTCTTTCTATAGAAAAAAAATAAGTGGATACGCCGATGTATAAAAGACTGCACATGCACATACCCCTATGTCACGTGCACACGTTGAGTATTTGGTGAGTTCTTTACATCAGTATATGTAAGCCAAAACCAGGAGTGGAACAATCAGAGGAAAAGTATAATAGGACCATGTCACCACCTCTAGATTTATCACCCACTCCTGGTTTTGGCTTACAAATACTGATGTAAAAAACTCACCAAATACTCAATGTGTGTATGTGGCCTAATACAGGCAGCATCTGACTGTAACAGCAGCAGGCAGAGCTAAGCTCCACTCGCTGCTGTTAATCCCTTAAATGCTGCTGTCAATCTCATTTTTAAAGCGCAGTCTGGGGGGCACACCTTGCCCCTTCCTCCAGTAATGCAGGGTGCCGATGGTTTGTCATGGCTGCCGCTGACCTGTTGAAGGCCCTGGAGCCTGTTCTGACGGCACTCCATTGAAGATCAGCCTGAGTGTGATTTTTACTACATATTGCAATATTGTGGTTTAGCATAGCATAGAATATAGCATAAGGATAATAGATTAGCATGTAACATAGGAAATGGTTAAGGTTAGGTTTAGCCCAGTGGGAGGGCACTAGTGCTGATAAGAAGGGGGGCACTTCCTGGTTAGAGGGGATTCAGTGTCAGCCAGTGAAGGGTAGAAGAGAATTCAAGTTCAGGTGGGGTGGTGGGTTGCTAGGGGCAGCATGGGCCAAATGTTCTGTACAGTGGGAGGCCAAATGGAGATCCGTGATGGACATTCCAACAGCACCTGGAGCCTATGGCTCAGGCCAGGTACCATGGAGCGGGCTGGTCTTCTGACATTGCGACATGGAGTTACATGAGGAGCAGGTGGCAGGTCCCGGGTGCACTGCTGGAGTGGACAATGAATCCCTGGGGCTGATGGAGTCTGCAGACTTGGGGGTAGTCCAGAATGAACGTGTGGCAGAAGAGAAGAGGAGTTGTGCTAAGGAGGAAGGAAGTCTGCATTGCTGGGCCCTATCCCACTTGTACCCACATGATGAACTTGTACTTGTTAGTGAAAGTTTGACTGTTTGTTTGAATGTTGTTCCATGCATTGTGTACGGCGGCTCCTGAGGACGAAGCCTGGAGGCAGCGGAAGCCTACGGCCCACAAGTGGGTGTGATGCCCCCCACACTTTATAGCACACTGGGACTGGGACACCCCTTGTCTGTAAAGTGCCAAAGGGACTGCAGCTCGGTCACGACTACAGCACTTTACACTCCCTCCACTGTTTTTATAGAGATGATAGAAGAGCCAATGCCTTCATTTTTATGATGTTTAATTGGCCAAAGGATTTAACTAAATGACTCTTATGAAAAATACATTTAGTTAGCGAAATGTTTACTGAGAATGTGTTAGGAAGTTTTTATGTTAAGGGCATTGACCGCTCTCTGGTTATTGTTAACCAATGTGTTTGTAGATGATAAAAGGCATTCAGTGCAGAAATTCAGCAGAGCCTAGATTTGTGTTTCCCATATTTGATATTTAGTGCTGAAATTCAAGAAAGGCCATATTAGTAAGTGCCTTATCTTCTTCTCAAACACATTGGTCAACAATAAGCAGAAAATGGCCAATCCTTTTAATCATAGTTTAAAGTCTTGGAAGAATTTACTTTAAAGTTTGTCACCTTTATATCATAAAATAATAAATAAACAGAAACTGCTTTTCTAATAGACTAACAAGTCCAGAAGAGATCCATTTTCAGCAGTCAGCTCATTATCATAACAAGCAGGATTACAATGAGAGATAACATAATCCACCATTCACAGTAGGTAGTGTCACAGCTCACCTCTCCCCCCTTCCTGCACAATAACATCTGCATGTCACTAAACATGAGAACATGTATAGAAAGCTCTCTCAAGGAAATAGAGTCCCCTATAATACAGTATCTTGTGACATATGTCCAATGTCCATATCTCCAAACAGGCAAGAGAGCAGCTTCCATAAATGTACAGGAAACAGAATATAATACCCTGAAATCAGAAATACAGATTATAAAAACATTATCACAATCTGGTTTCAATTAGTTTAAAAAATGTATGTGACACATTCCCTTAAAGAGAAATAAGTACAAATATACCTAAAAAGAGTATTGGATATTTTAACAAATTTTTAATGTTAGAGTAGAGTAGGGCCCTGCCAAAAGAGTCTACCTTGTCGTGGTGGCAGGCTTAAAAAATCTTTTGGCCAAAACAAAAAAACAATGTATCTAATATGGTGTTCCATGAGAACTGTTAATGTGGGATTGGGAAGGACGTGGTGCAGAAGTGGGCTGTGGCACTATAAAAGATTTGAGAGATGGAGGCGGAGCTGGGGTGGAGTCTGGGCGGAGTATCAAGGGGCCCAAAAATGTCAGTATGGGGCCCTGAAATTCCTGATGGCAGCCCTGCAAACATACTGTAAATATACACACTGTATTCACATACAGGTGCATCTCACTGAATTAGAATATCATCAAAAAGTGAATTTATTTCAGTTCTTCAATACAAAAAGTGAAACTATATTATATAGAGTCATTACACACAGAGTGATCTATTTCACGTGTTTATTTCTGTTAATGTTGATGACTATGGTTTACCGCCAATGAAAACACAAAAGTCATTATCTCAGTAAACTAAAATAATTAACAAAAAACACCTGCAAAAGCTTCCTAAGCATTAAAAAAGGTCCCTTAGTTTGACACACTCCACAAGGTCCCAGAGTTCCAATTATCATTTGGAAATCAAGGTCCCAGAGTCTGGAGGAAGAGTGGAGAGGCCACAATCCAAGTTGCTGGAGGTCTACTGTGACGTTTCCACAATCAGTGATGGTTTGGGGAGCCATGTCATCTGCTGGTGTAGCTCCACTGTTTATTATCAAGACCAAAGTCAGCGTAGCCGTCTACCAGGACATTTTAGAGCACTTCATGCTTCCCTCTTTTTTTGGAGATGGAAATGTCATTCTCCAGCAGGACTTGGCCCCTGTCCACACTGCCAAAAGTACCAATACCTGGTTTAAAAACAACAGTATCACTGTGCTTGATTGGCCGCAAACTTGCCTGACTATAGCCCCATAGAGAATCTATTATAGAGAATCTATGGGGTATTGTCAAGAGGAAGATGAGAGACACTAGACCCAACAATGCAGACGAGCTGAAGGCTGCTATCAAAGCCACCTGGGCTTCCATAACACCTCAGCAGTGCCACAGGCTGATCGCCTCCATGACACATTGCCACATTAATTGATGCAAAAGGAGCCCCGACCAAGTATTGAGGGCATTTACTGAACATACATTTCAGGAGGACAACATTTCGGATTGTAAAAACATTTTTCAAGCTGTTGTTATAAAGTATTCTAATTTACTGAGATAATGACTTTTGCGTTTTCATTGGCTGTAAGTAGTGTTGAGCGATACCTTCCGATATCGGGAAATATCGGATCGGATTGGATCGAACCGATACTTTTTGGGTATCGGATATCGCAGATTCCGATACCGGAAACCAATGCAAGTCAATGGGACAGAAATATCGGAATAAAAATAAACCCTTTCTTTCCTTGTAGGTTAATTCTACATGAAGGAAAACAACTAAGAATAATGTATAATGTATTGGGGGAGGTGGGGGAGACAATAAAGGCATAGAGGTTTAGCCCAATCAAATGGAATAGCAGGAATTAATATTTTTTTTAAGACGTTCTGAGTTATGGAAATATTGACTATGTTAAGTTTTTTAATATTTTGTCAGATATTTATGTTTCACTACTTCCATGCTCTTCACCTTCTTTTTTACTTCTCCCACACTTTCCCCATTCATCATCCTCAGCATCAGCATCTTTTTCATCAACTTCTTCTTCACCTTCTACATCTTCTTCTTCACCTTCTTCCTATTATTCTCTTTTTTTTACATTCTTCATAATCTTCTTATTCAACTATTATTCTTCTTCATATTCTACTTCTTCATCTTCTTCATATTCTTCTTCTTCATCATATTCTTATTTGTGACAGGCATTCCTGTAGTTGTTATCTATAAAAGTTTGAACATTACACCTTTCGTTCTGCCCGTCACAAAAGATTTACAACAGGATTTGTCCGCGTTCAGTTTGGCCTGCAGCAGCAGGTCTTTTCCAGGGGCACCACGAGGAGGAACGGACTCACCCCCATACACTGCTTAGTCATCTTCTGCTTATAATTTAGATATTATCTTTTGCTCTGATTTTTAGTCTTATGCTTAATGTTCTTCCGCTTTTTGTTCTGCAGCTTCTTGTACTTCTGCTTCTTGGTTTTCTGTCTCTTGTTCTTCTGTATCTTGGTGGTTGTCTTCTTCTTCTTTGTCCTCTTGGTCAACTTCTTCAGGGTCATCTTCTTGGTCTTCTTTGGGGTGGTCTTCAGGGTCGTCGTCTTCGGGGTCCTCGTCTTCAGGGTCCTCATCTTCTTCGGGGTGGTCTTCAGGGTCCTCGTGTTTAGGGTCGTCGTCTTCGGGGTCCTCGTCTTCTTCGGGGTCGTCTTCAG
Source organism: Phyllobates terribilis (assembly GCF_046119375.1). NCBI lineage: Eukaryota > Metazoa > Chordata > Amphibia > Anura > Dendrobatidae > Phyllobates > Phyllobates terribilis. Next base: position 2,130,409 of record NW_027362912.1, read on the forward strand.
GGTCGTCGTCTTCGGGGTCCTCGTCTTCTTCGGGATGGTCTTCAGGGTCCTCATCTTCAGGGTCCTCTTCTTCGGGGTCCTTGTATTCTTCGGGGTGGTCTTCAGGGTCCTCGTCTTCAGGGTCCTCGTCAGGGAGATCCAGAGTGATTACCAAGAACCATTTCAAAAAGCTTCAACTTGGAAATGTAGCAGAAGGTACAAGAAGGCTGAGGAACTGCCGAGAACCAGCTGATGGTACTGGAACCCGGATGGGTAGTAGAAGGTACAAGAGCCAATGGAACTACCGAGGACCACCTGACGGTACTGGAACTCGGTTACTAAGCAGCAGGTACCTGTGCCAGAAAGCACTACCAAGGACCAGCAGACGTTGGTTGAACTTGGATACTGCGAAGGAGGCACCTAAGCCAAAGGCACTGCCAAGAACCAGCTGACGGTACTGGAACCTGGATGGGTAGTAGAAGGTACCCATGTAAAAAAAAGTTGCAAGGCCGCGAGCCGGCCGCAGTTACCTAAACCCACAGTCCTACAGGGGGTGCTTGTCCTATTGGCACTATGGAACCAGCCTTCATTGCCAGATCCCGCAGCCCACATAGGAGTCACCTAAACTGCAGACACCATAGAGTCGGCTAAACCGACAGCAACATGACAGTACAACGCATTGGAGGCAAAGTGACGTTGACACTACCCGGAAACAGCTGGCGTGCTGGAACCAGGCTGGGCAGGAGGGAGTGCCCGTGCCAAAGACACTGCCGAGAACCAGCTGATGGTACTGGAACCCGGATGGGTAGCAGAAGGTACAAGAGCCAATGGAACTACCGAAGACCAGCTGACGGTACTGGAACTCGGTTACTAAGCAGGAGGTACCTGTGCCAGAAAGCACTACCAAGGACCAGCAGACGTTGGTGGAACTTGGATACCGCGAAGGAGGCACCTAAGCCAAAGGCACTGCCGAGAACCAGCTGACGGTACTGGAAACCGGATGGGTAGCAGAAGGTACCCATGTAAAAAAAAGTTGCAGGGCCGCGAGCCGGCCGCAGTTACCAAAACCCACAGTCCTACAGGGGGTGCTTGTCCTATTGGCACTATGGAACCAGCCTTCATTGCCAGATCCCGCAGCCCACATAGGAGTCACCTAAACTGCAGGCACCATAGAGTCGGCTAACCCGACCGCAACACGACAGGACAACGCATTGGAGGCAAAGTGAAGTTGACACTACCCAGAAACAGCTGACGTGCTGGAACCAGGCTGGGCAGGAGGGAGTACCCGTGCCAAAGACACTGCTGGGAAACAGCTGGCGGTGCTGGAACCCAGGGTAAATACTAAAAACAGAGGAGCCAGAGGTGTAATTGGAGCAAGTTTTAAATCAGTAGTACAGTGGATGTGGACAAAGCAGGAGAATATGCCGGACACACAGCTGGGGATCAGCTGACGTTACTGAACCCCAATAACACTGGAGCAAGCGTTGACTGTGCAGACGGCACATCTGAGCAGCAACTAGCGGTATTGGAGCCCAGGGTGAATACTAAAAACAGAGGAGCCAGAGGTGTAATTGGAGCAAGTTTTAAATCAATAGTACAGTGGATGTGGATAAAGCAGGAGAATTTGCCGGACACACAGCTAGGGATCAGCTGACGTTACTGAACCCCAATAACACTGGAGCAAGCGTTGACTGTGCAGACGGCACTTCTGAGCAGCAACTAGCGGTATTGGAGCCCAGGGTAAATACTAAAAACAGAGTAGCCAGAGGTGTAATTGGAGCAAGTTTTAAATCAGTAGTACAGTGAATGTGGACAAAGCAGGAGAATTTGCCGGACACACAGCTGGGGATCAGCTGACGTTACTGAACCCCAATAACACTGGAGCAAGCGTTGACTGTGCAGACGGCACTTCTGAGCAGCAACTAGCAGTATTGGAGCCCAGGGTAAATACTAAAAACAGAGGAGCCAGAGGTGTAATTGGAGCAACTTTAAAATCTGTAGTAGTGTGAATGAGGACAGAGCAGGAGAAATTGCCGTCCGCACAGCAGGGGAACAACTGACGTTACTGAACCCCAATAACACGGCAGCAAGTGTTGACTGTGCAGACAGCACTTCCGAGCGCCAACTGGCGGTGTTGGAGCTCAGGGATAATACTGAAAACAGAGGAGCCAGAGGTGTAATTGGAGCAACTTTAAAATCTGTAGTAGTGTGAATGAGGACAGAGCAGGAGAAATTGCCGTCCGCACAGCAGGGGAACAGCTGATGTTACTGAACCCCAATAACACGGCAGCAAGTGTTGACTGTGCAGACAGCACTTGCGAGTGCCAACTGGCGGTGTTGGAGCTCAGGGATAATACTGAAAACAGAGGAGCCAGAGGTGTAATTGGAGCAACTTTAAAATCTGTAGTAGTGTGAATGAGGACCGAGCAAGAGAAATTGACGTCCGCACAGCAGGGGAACAGCTGACGTTACTGAACCCCAATAACACGGCAGCAAGTGTTGACTGTGCAGACAGCACTTCTGAGCGCCAACTGGCGGTGTTGGAGCTCAGGGATAATACTGAAAACAGAGGAGCCAGAGGTGTAATTGGAGCAACTTTAAAATCTGTAGTAGTGTGAATGTGGACAGAGCAGGAGAAATTGCCGTCCGCGCAGCAGGGGAACAGCTGACGTTACTGAACCCCAATAACACGGCAGCAAGTGTTGACTGTGCAGACAGCACTTCTGAGCGCCAACTGGCGGTGTTGGAGCTCAGGGATAATACTGAAAACAGAGGAGACAGAGGTGTAATTGGAGCAAGTTTTAAATCAGTAGTACAGTGGATGTGGACAGAGCAGGAGAATTTGCCGGACACACAGCTGGGGATCAGCTGACGTTACTGAACCCCAATAACACTGGAGCAAGCGTTGACTGTGCAGACGGCACTTCTGAGCAGCAACTAGCGGTGATGGAGCCCAGGGTAAATACTAAAAGCAGAGGAGCCAGAGGTGTAATTGGATCAAGTTTTAAATCTGTAGTACAGTGGATGTGGACAGAGCAGGAGAATTTGCCGCACACTCAGCTGGGGATCAGCTGACGTTACTGAACCCCAATAACACTGGAGCAAGCGTTGACTGTGCAGACCGCACTTCTGAGCAGCAACTAGCGGTGTTGGAGCCCAGGGTAAATATTAAAAACAGGGGAGCCAGAGGTGTAATTTGTGCAAGTTTTAAATCTGTAGTACAGTGGATGTGGACAGAACAGGAGAATTTGCCGGACACACAGCTGGGGATCAGCTGACGTTACTTAACCCCAATAACACGGCAGCAAGCATTGACTGTGCAGACGGCACTTCTGAGCAGCATCTGGCGGTGTTGGAGCTCAGGGATTACAGTTCAGGTGGTAGAAACATGAACACAACAGGAGACCTGGATACTGTTGCCAACCAATTATTTATTCTGGAAGAGGACTGGCAAATTCCTGCGAGATCCAGGCCTTGTTCATTTTCAGAAAAGTAAGCCGGTCAACGTTATCGGAGGATAGTAGCATGCGACGGTCTGTTAGTACACCACCTGAGGCAGTAAAGACGTGTTCCGATAATACACTAGCAGCAGGGCAAGCTAGCACCTCCAATGCATACTGGCTAAGCTCTGGCCATGTATCCAGCTTAGAGACCCAAAACTTGAAGGGGGAAGAGCCGTCTGGGAGTACACTGAGAGGGCAAGACATGTAGTCTGTCACCATCTGACGGAAACGTTGCCTCCTGCTGACTGGAGCCGTCTCTGATGGTGTAGACATTTGTGGCGGCAGGGACACAAAACTTTGCCACATTTTGGCCATACTGGTCTTGCCTTGTGCTGAGGCGCTGCTTCTGCTCCCTCTTTGTGCAGAGCTTCCTCCACTGCCTCGACGCACTGAGCTGCTTTGTAAAGCACTAGCAGCACTGCTCTCGGTTGGAATGGAGAACATGATGGAATGCACCAGTGCATCTTGGTACTCCCGCATTTTACGCTCCCGGTTCAACGGTGTTATGAGGCTTTGTAAGTTGTCCCGGTAGCGAGTATCTAGGAGGGTGGACACCCAATAATCAGCCGTGTTGAGAATGTGGGCGATGCGGCGGTCATTTCTCAGGCACTGCAGCATGAAATCAACCATGTGCTGCAGACTGCCAACTGGCCAAGAAACGCTGTCCCCTGCTTGAGGCGTGATCTCTGCCTGCTCTGCTTCACCCCACCCTCGCTCTAGATACTGACTACTAGAGCACTGTGTACCTCCCTCCTCTGGACAGATGTCTTCCTCCTCCATTGACTCCTCCTCATCCTCCTCACAAAGTGTCCCCTGCCTAGGGCTTTGTGAGGATCCACGTTGCGCAGACTGTACAGAAGCAGATGGCATTTGTGACTCCTCATCCTCCACCTCTTCCAAAACCTCCTCCCTTAGTGCTTGCAGTGTTTTTTTCAAGCAGGCAGAGAGCCCTGGACAGGAGCCATCTCTACTTCTGTTCTCTGAATCTCTTGGCTTGGAAAGAGGGGGCCAGCCAAGGAGAATTCTAGAATTTGAAGAAGAGGTAGTATGCAGTGATGCGCAACCGTTTTGTCTCTCTGAATCTGAAGAGGCGGGTAGGCCAGTGCCTATGGTCAGCAGCACACCTCAGTACGCATCTGATGATGAGACTCAGGTGCCACTTTCTGGTGCGTACTGTACTGTCGAGACTACCCAGGAGAAGCAGTTGTTTGAAGAGGGTGGTGTAGATGATGAGGTCCTTGACCCATCATGGCGTGAGGGACAGGAAGGTGGTGGGAGCAGCTCTGAGGAAGAGATTCCCCGAACGGCCCAAAAAGGAGGGAGAGGAAGGGGGCAGACTTGGTTGCCTGTAGCCTCCACTTCGGCACCCATTAGGAGCATGGCTCTTCCAAAATCCAAAGCGGGCGCTCCCAAGACTTGCAGTGCCTGGTCCTTTTTTGACACAGTTGCAGATGACATTTGCTTTGTCAAATGCAAGCTGTGTAATCAGAAGGTGAAAAGAGGGAAAAGTGTCAGCAACCTCAATACCACAAATATGTGGAAACATGTGCGGACCAAGCATGTGGTGGAGTTACAAAAACACACTGAAGACCTAGGCCAACCTACAGCGCCACCTACCACCTCTTCAGCTCGTGTTGTAGCCTCTTCCTCCAGCTCACACACAGCTGGTTCGGCTTCCTCACAGGATCGCCATGGAAGAATCTCTGGCACTGTTGTACAGAGACACAGTGTAATTCCACCCACAGCACCACTTTCCCTGTCATCCTCACATTCCCAGGCCAGTCTACAGCCATCGTTAGCACAGGCATGGGAGAAAAGGACTCCGTGGGGGCTGATGCACAGGCCCTGAACCAAGCCCCGTAGAAAGATCTACACCACCAAGTAGAGGAGCTGACCAGGAGCGTCGCGGCATTGACAAGGACCGTCCAGGCGTTACAAGTGGACCCGTCAAGACCCATCGAGCTGGCTTCAAGTCCGGAGCTTGTTCCGTGGCGTCGACAGAGGAGGATCCCGTCGTTCCGAGGGAGGCCCACAGACCGCTACGCAGAGAATAGACAGACCATTTGCCGTCGATGCAACCAGCCCGGACACATTTCCAGGTACTGTAATTTAAACGGGTCCAACCTGGGGCAGAGGGCCAACCCCCAGGCATAAGATCACCAGGCCCTTATAATTGGCGTGATAAGTATGTTGGGGGGTGCCCGGTTTTACCCGTGGTGCTGGACGGTATCCCCATGAGCGCCTTGCTGGATACCGGGTCGCAAGTAACCACTATCCCTTATGTACTTTTTAAGCAGTATTGGACTGATGCTGATATAACGCGGTATCCAGACAGTAACTTGAGCATCATCGCCAGTAATGGCTTACCCGTGCCGCAGATGGGGTTCAAGGAGATGACCATTAAAATTGGTAAAGTTGAACTACCGGCACAGGGAGTAATTATTGTGGACATTGACCATCGTGAAAGTCACCCTAAAATAACTGTGGGTACTAACGTGATTGAAAATGGTCTTTCAGAGGTAATTGTAATTCTACAACAGGTGGCGGTGAATGCTAGTTCCAGCCAACAAAGAGTCCTCAACAAGGAGATAAAAGCCCTGATGAGACGGCAGCAGGTAGAACTGTCTGGTGGTGAGATCGGTAGCGTAAGACTCAGTGATCCATTCCCCATTTCCATGCCTCCCAAAAGTGAAATGATGATCTGGTGTCGGACTGCAATCGGGTTGAGAGGTAGAGACTACCAAGCCATGGTAGAACCCGTGTACTCAGACAGCAGGCCCACCATTTTGACAGCCCGGGGGGTGGTTGATGTCCGTCATGGGAGGATGCCCGTCCGCATCCTCAACATTGGGGAGAGGGATGTACACTTACCCAGGTACGCTAAACTCGCCAAACTGTTTGTTGTCGAACACAAAGCTATCAGGGCCGTGGAACCCTTGCCTCCATCTCCACAGGCGGAGGGTAGTGGCTCCCAGAAACAAAAGGAGGACTGGTGCCAGAAACTCCACGTGGGTGCTGACTCCACTCCCCTGCACCAAAAACAAGGAGTCTACCGGGTGGTACAGGAGTACGAGAGAGTCTTTAGTAAGCACCCGCTAGACTTTGGCAGAGTAAAAGGGATAGAACACCACATCCCTACAGGGAGCCACCCACCAATAAAAGAGAGACACAGACCTGTACCCCCTGCACATTATCAGAATGCAAAGGGCATTCTAAGAGAAATGAAAGAAGCTGGGGTCATTCGAGATAGCTGTAGCCCCTGGGCAGCCCCCTTGGTTCTGGTGAAAAAGAAAGACGGCACCATGAGAATGTGCGTAGACTATAGACAAATCAACCATATCACCCACAAAGACGCATATCCGCTGCCTAGAATAGAAGAGTCTTTAGCCGCACTAAAATCAGCTAACTTCTTTTCTACTTTGGACCTTACTAGCAGGTACTGGCAGGTTCCTGTGGCAGAGGCTGACAAGGAGAAGACCGCCTTCACCACCCCGATGGGACTGAGCGAATTCAACTGCATGCCTTTCAGGCTCTGCAACGCACCAGGGACCTTCCAGCGGCTGATGGAATGCTGTCTAGGGCACCGAAACTTCGAGACGGTCCTCCATTACCTGGACGACGTGATCGTCTATTCGAAGACCTACGAGGACCATCTCAAACACCTGGCTGAGGTGTTCGAAGCCCTGGCAGGCTATGGCCTGAAGGTGAAACCATCGAAGTGTCACCTGCTGAAACCAAAGGTCCAGTACCTAGGGCACGTGGTAAGCGTGGAAGGAGTAGCCCCCGACCCTGACAAGGTCACGGCAATCAAGAGCTGGCCAAGCCCCTCGAACATCAAAGAGGTGAGACAGTTTCTCGGGTTGGTAGGCTACTACCGAAGGTTCATCCCCAGGTTCACTAAGATGGCAGCTCCTATGCAGGACCTCCTGATCGGACAGTCTAAGTCCAGAAGTCAAAAGCCACCCTTCAAGTGGGGTAAACCGGAAGAGGAGTTCTTCCGCCAGTTGAAGATGGCCCTCACAGGAGATGAGATCCTGGCCTACCCTGATTATGGCCAGCCTTTTATTCTCCACACGGACGCCAGTAATGTGGGACTGGGAGCCGTACTGTCCCAAAATCAACAGGGCAGAGAACGGGTGATCGCGTACGCCAGCCGGAAGCTGAGGCCCACCGAGAGGAACCCGGAGAATTACAGCTCCTTCAAGCTAGAATTCTTGGCGGTGGTGTGGGCCGTGACGGAACGCTTCAAGCATTACCTGGCCTCTGCAAAGTTCACCGTGTACACGGACAACAACCCGTTGACACACCTGGACAATGCAAGGCTGGGTGTCCTGGAACAGCGGTGGCTGGCGCGACTCTCCAATTATGACTTCGTGATCAAGTACCGGGCAGGCAAAACCAATGCCAACGCTGATGCCCTATCGAGAATGCCTCACTTACCTGAAGGTGACAAAGACCCAGAAGAGCTGGAGGAGGTAGAACTCCCTGCGTTTCACCGGTATGGAGCCGCTCAATACTCTCACCGCGTGAAGGAGGAAGATTTAACAACCGTTATGATCAATCCCCTACCTCACCACAGCTGGACCGAGACCCAAGATAGTGTCCCTGCAATCCGCCTGGTGAAAGATCTGCTGACCCAGGAAGACGCCCGCTTAGATCCGGATGCTCCAGAGGAAGCCAAGCAGCTATGGAAAGAGAAGAGCAAGCTGTTCCTCTACGAAGGCAAGCTGTGCAGAAGACTTGTCAACCACCGGACACACGAGCTGACCTAGCAAGTCGTGGTCCCAAGGCGGGATGCAGCTATGGTCCTGGGGGCTTACCATGACAAAGCGGGGCACTTCGGTTGGAAGAAACTGGAGTTCCTGCTAAGAGGACGGTTCTTTTGGGTCGGCATGAGAGGGGCTGTAGAGAAGTGGTGCAGGGACTGTGGCCCTTGTAACTTAAGGAGAAAAGACCGCACCAGCCAGAAGACACCCTTGAAGCCCATCGTCACCCAGCAGCCTCTTGAGCTGGTAGCTCTGGACCACGTCAAATTGGCTCCAAGCCGGTCAGGATACATCTACGCCCTGACAATCGTGGACCACTATTTCCGTTTTCTAGTGGTGGTCCCGGTGAAAGACTTGACAGCCCAAACGGCGGCCAGAGCCTTCCAACAATACTTCTGCCGTCCACACGGGTATCCGGAACAGGTCCTGACAGGCCAGGGTCCAGCGTTCGAGGCCGAAATCTTCCAAGAGTTCTGCAACCTCTATGGCTGTAAGAAGATTCGGACAACGCCTTACCACCCACAAACCAACGGGATGTGTGAGAAAATGAACAATATAGTCATTGATCTCCTGAAGACGTTGCCCCTGGAGGAACGCAGCCTGTGGCCAGAAAAACTGCCGGACCTGATAGACTTATACAACCATATCCCGGTGAATGCTACAAACTGCACCCCGGCTTACCTGATGCGAGCCAGACCAGGTAAGCTGCTCGTAGACCTGGAGATGGGAGTCCTAACATCTGAGGACACCTCCCCGGATGCGGACTGGGATACGGAAAGGCAACTGCAGTACAAGAAGGTACAGGAGAGTGTGGAGAAGAGCCTGGCCCAGGTGAGAGAGAGGCAAGAAAAACTCTTCAACCAACACGCCCCTGCTGGCCCCCTGGAACCTGGTGAGCAGCTCCTGAAGCGAAAGAGAAGGCTACATAAGTTGGACGACCAGTGGGAAAGGGAACCCTACACCGTACTGCAGTCTGATCACGACAACCCGAAGGTGTGCGTGATCACCAAGGATGGAGGAGAAACTACTAGTACCGTCTCCAGAGACCACCTAAAAAGGTGCCCCGAGCAACTCCGTATTGCAGAAAAGGATCAAAGTGACCTTGAACCCGCAGAGGACAAGGAAGAAATGATCAGCACCGTTCTTGGAGAGTTCCCTCAGTCCGGGACTCGAATAAACGATGCCATAGTGGTACCCGTCCTGCATTTCCTGCAACCGGCTCAGCAACAACCTACACCAGAGCTGGAAGGTGAAGAGGAGCAAGCAGTTCCAGAGGCAGAAGAGCCTGTACCAGCAGCCCAGGAGAGTCAACCCTCTGCTGACAGTGAGCCTGCCATGCCTGCGGTGAGCCAAAGGACCCGCAGACAGCTGCCTGCCCTACCTGTACACCCAGCTGGTAGCTGTACCCCTAACGCTAGTGGGGAAAGCCAGGTCGGTCTACCACCAGACAGTGGGTTAAGGAGGTCAACCAGGAGCACAAAGGGGCAGATACCCGCTCGCTGGAGAATATAGGATGCACTAGAACTGTAAATAACCCTGTTGCCAAATGTTGAAATGTTTGCCAAGTTACCTGCATGATTATTAATAGTGTATTTCAGTTTCTTGCAGTTACCGTACGGACTCAAAGGTTATGGACTTTTAATAACCGGGACTTTGTATGGACTGCGTACGGAGCCTGACCAAGGAATGAACTAAGACTGTAAAGGACTTGGGCTAGGACAGACCCCCACCTGGTTAAGGCTCCCCGTTGTGTTGGTGATATGGACAGCCGGTCACAGACCACACTGTGACCTTAAGAAGTCAACCTGTGCGTCGTTTGTCTACTAATGTTTTATAGTCATGTATATTATCTTTGTTTACTGTTTAGTCCCGGAGTACTAAATTCTACTAGGGGGGAATGTGTCACCCTGGCCTGGATGCCACAAATATAATAAAGCTGTGTCTGAGAGCAAGGGGGAGGTTCTCTAGTCAGGGGAACATTAGCATGCAATACCTCCTGTCTCAGGCCAGTAGGGGGAGCAGGCTGCCCCTATAAAAGCTGGAACTGGGGGCAGGGTTAGGGAGAACTGGACGACCTGTCTCAGGACTGAGAGGTGTCCCAGAGCAGAGAGAAACAGTTGTGTTGCACCCTAAGAGGACGTGTGGCAGTAGGAGAGCCACAAGCCAGGGACAAGAGGTGAAGTACGCCTGTCCTGGCAGACAAAGAACCAAATTTACCAGACTTTGGTGTCTGAGGCTGTGAGGATTCCACGTCCTGCAGCAGATAACCATTCCGCGGGGGACTGTATGTTCCTTGGCCTAAGAAGCCCGGAGGCTCCGCCACAGCAGAAGGGACCAGCAAAGCCGTACCAGGCCGAGAGTAGAAAGGGACCCACGTTGCAAACCATACGGGCGAGAGGACACGGTGAGCTCGGGAACGTGGGCTGTTACCCTATAAGGAGGAGATAGCCAGAAGGAGCGCAGAGAGCACGGTAGGCCTACACCCTCACCCTGACCAGGGCCAACTTCCCATTTGCTCTCAGACATCCAGGTCCCCTCTTAGCCGGGACTGTTTGTGGGTCAGTTCACCTGTTCTAGTAAAGACCCTGGACTGCAACCTGTTGTCTGTGTGCTCCTTGCTCCTCCAGCACTAACGGTACTGGGACGCCCTACACCATCACCCCCATCCTCCATTATACTGCCCTGGGGCCGCACTCTTCCAGTGGGGAGTCACACTACCCCAGCTGCATACATCATCAGCCCCAGCGGTCTGCCTGGCAGCGGCGGTTCGCACTGACCGCAATCCAAGGGTGGCGTAGTAGGACATACCAACAGCTCATAGCAGACTACCACCGGTCTGACCACCCTGAGCCACGGAACCGTGGTGCCACCACTACCCCCATCGTTTCCCTATTGCCCGGATCCGAGTGCCCCACGACCCAGGGGGCGAGTCATTAGTACACCACCTGAGGCACTAAAGACGTGTTCCGATAATACACTAGCAACAGGGCAAGCTAGCACCTCCAATGCATACTGGCTAAGCTCTAGCTATGTATCCAGCTTACAGACCCAAAACTTGAAGGGGGAAGAGCCGTCTGGGAGTACACTGAGAGGGCAAGACATGTAGTCTGTCACCATCTGACGGAAACGTTGCCTCCTGCTGACTGGAGCCGTCTGTGATGGTGTAGACATTTGTGGCGGCGGGGACACAAAACTTTGCCACATTTGGGCCATACTGGTCTTGCCTTGTGCTGAGGCGCTGCTTCTGCTCCCTCTTTGTGCAGAGCTTCATCCACTGCCTCGACGCACTGAGCTGCTTTGTAAAGCACTAGCAGCACTGCTCTCGGTTGGAATGGAGAACATGATGGAATGCACCAGTGCGTCTTGGTACTCCCGCATTTTACGCTCCCGGTTCAACGGTGTTATGAGGCTTTGTAAGTTGTCCCGGTAGCAAGGATCTAGGAGGGTGGACACACAATAATCAGCCGTGTTGAGAATGTGGGCGATGCGGCGGTCGTTTCTCAGGCACTGCAGCATGAAATCCACCATGTGCTGCAGACTGCCAACTGGCCAAGAAACGCTGTCCCCTGCTTGAGGCGTGATCTCTGCCTGCTCTGCATCACCCCACCCTCGCTCTAGATACTAACTACTAGAGCATTGTGTACTTCCCTCCTCTGGACAGATGTCTTCCTCCTCCATTGACTCCTCCTCATCCTCCTCACAAAGTGTCCCCTGCCTAGGCCTTTGTGAGGAACCACGTTGTGCAGACTGTAGAGAAGCAGATGGCATTTGTGACTCCTCATCCTCCACCTCTTCCAAAACCTCGTCCCTTAGTGCTTGCAGTGTTTTTTCAAGCTGGCTGATAAGGGGGATAGTCATGCTGACTAGTGCATCATCTGCACTCGCCATCCGCGTGGAATAATCGAAGGCACGAAAAACGTGGCAAATGTCCTTCATAGAGGCCCACTCAGTGGTGGTGAAGTGTGAACGGCGTGCACTGCGACTTGTTTGCGCCTGCTGCTGCTGGTACTCCATTACTGCTGCCTGCTGCTCACACAACCTCTCCAACATATGTAACGTTGAATTCCACCTGGTGGGTAGGTCACATATGATGCGATGTTCCGGAAGACATAATCGGCGCTGCAGAGTTGCAATGCGCGATCTTGCATTGCTGGAACACTGCAAGTGAGCGCACTCTATGCGGACCTTGTGAAGCAGTGCATCAAGATCCGGATAGTCCCTCAAAAAACTCTGCACGACCAAGTTGAGCACATGTGCCAGACATGGGATGTGAGTGAGCTTGCCTAGGCCCAGAGCTGCCACCAGATTTCGGCCATTGTCACACACTACCATGCCTGGCTGGAGATTCGCTGGCACAAACCACACGTCGCTCTGCTGCTTGATGGCATTCCAGAGCTCCTGCGCTGTGTGGCTTCGATTCCCCAAAGAAATTAACTTTAATACGGCCTGTTGACGTTTGGCCACGGCTGTGCTCATATCGGTCATCATAACAGGTAACCGTTCACGGGTCAATGTGGAGGTAGACCGTGACGGCTCCAGCTGCGCTGATTCAGAGGAACTGGAGTATGAGGAGGAGTCAATGTGTACAGACTGGATTCCTGCAATCCTTGGAGTTGGCAGAACACGTACAGCGCCACTCTCAAGATCTGTACCCGGCTCCACAACATTTACCCAATGGGCAGTGAGGGAAAGGTATCGTCCCTGTCCATGCTTACTGGTCCACGCATCGGTGGTCAGGTGGACCTTGCTACTGACGGCGTTTTGTAACGCATGTTTAATTTTTCCCTCCACATGCTGTTGCAGGGCAGGGAAGGCTTGCCTGCTGAAATAAAAGCGGCTGGGCACGTTGTATTGTGGGACTGCCAATGCCATAAAGTTACAGAATGTGTTAGTCTCCACCAGCCTGAATGATAGCAATTCAAGGGCCAGTAGTTTAGCAATGCCAGCATTCAGTGCCTGTGCTCGGGGGTGGTTTGCCGAGCATGGGCGCCTTTTCTCCCATGCCTGTGCTAACGATGGCTGTAGACTGGCCTGGGAGTGTGAGGATGACAGGGAAAGTGGTGCTGTGGGTGGAATTACACTGTGTCTCTGTACAACAGTGCCAGAGATTCTTCCATGGCGATCCTGTGAGGAAGCCGAACCAGCTGTGTGTGAGCTGGAGGAAGAGGCTACAACACGAGCTGAAGAGGTGGTAGGTGGCGCTGTAGGTTGGCCTAGGTCTTCAGTGTGTTTTTGTAACTCCACCACGTGCTTGGTCCGCACATGTTTCCACATATTTGTGGTATTGAGGTTGCTGACACTTTTCCCTCTTTTCACCTTCTGATTACACAGCTTGCATTTGACAAAGCAAATGTCATCTGCAACTGTGTCAAAAAAGGACCAGGCACTGCAAGTCTTGGGAGCGCCCATTTTGGATTTTGGAAGAGGCATGCTCCTAATGGGTGCCGAAGTGGAGGCTACAGGCAACCTAGTCTGCCCCTTCTCTCTCCCTCCTTTTTGGGCCGTTAGGGGAATCTCTTCCTCAGAGCTGCTCCCACCACCTTCCTGTCCCTCACGCCATGATGGGTCAAGGACCTCATCATCTACACCACCCTCTTCAAACAACTGCTTCTCCTGGGTAGTCTCGACAGTACAGTACGCACCAGAAAGTAGCACCTGAGTCTCATCATCAAATGCGTACTGAGGTGTGCTGATCATAGGCACTGGCCCACCCGCCTCTTCAGATTCAGAGATACAAAGCTTCATACTACCTCTTCTTCTAATTCTAGAATTCTGCTTGGCTGGCCCCCTCTTTCCAAGCCAAGAGATTCAGAGAACAGAAGTAGACATGGCTCCTGTCCAGGGCTTTCTGACTGCCTGGGCAATTTGGCAGGTGGTGAAGAGACAGATGGGTGCTCTTCAGTGCTCAGGACCTGAGAGGATCTGGAACTAATTGAAGTCGATGCGCTAGCTGCCATCCATCCGACAACGGCTTCAATTTGGTCCTTCCGCAGCAGTGGGGTATGGCTAGCTCCTACAAAGCTGCGCATAAAGGACTGTTCCCTGGTAAAACTGGGGGATGCTGAGTCACTGGTACCCGCAGCAGGCACAGAATCCCCACGTCCTCTCCCTGCAGGCACAGAATCCTCACGTCCTCTCCCTGCAGAAACTCCACGCCCACGACCACATGCCTTACTCCCTGCCTTCTTCATCTTGGTAGACTGATAAAGATAGGCAGAAAAGTACTAAGGGCTTAGTGTGCTTATTCCTGAACAGCTGCTAACAGGTATAAGAAACACTAATTTTATAAAGTGTGGACTAGACTTTAATATGAGCTAATGTGGCCTACACAACTGTAAAGTGGAGTGTTTGGTGAACTTTATTTAGTTTTTTTTTGTCACAAAAAGACACTGGATGTGCCTAAAGATGTAATAACGATAGTATCACAAACTTTTTGTAGCTATTACAATGTAGGAAGGTAACCTACAATGCAATAGATGAGGCTACAAAAAATAGGCTAATACTAATCTGGCTGGGGCTGCAGGACACAAGGCTGCAGAAAGGCTCCTCTATCTACTCCTATATAGTGTGTTTGGAACCAATTTAGCTGAATACGGATGAAACCACCACACTAATAGGAGATATCAGGAAAAATTATGAATTGGCAAAAAAGGACAATGTATGAGGCAGTGACACACACTGAGTGCACTACAACCAGACGTGGCTGAAGCACACACTACAGGGTGAGCTGCACTCACACACAGAGACCTTGCAGACAGTGGTGAACAGCACAGAGAACTGTGCACTAGCGCTGCAAGGCACAGCGATTTATAAAGTAGCTTGGGTAAAGCAGAATAGACCAAATAGGTAGCTAAAACTGTCCCTCAGAACAACAGCGTCCTATCCCTAACTGAATTCACAGCAGAGTGAGCTCAAAATGGCGGCGGCGGCTTTTATAGTGCATCATGACATCATTTCAGCAGCCAATCACAGCCATGCCATTAGTTAACATGCCTACATGCCTAACAGGATGTGCCCACACTTCTTAGGATCCTCATTGGCTGAATAAAATGAAACTGGCTCATTGCATTATGGGAACTTCCGAATCCGGTATACGATATTGTAAAAGTATCGGAACTCAGTAACGGAATTCCGATACCGCGAATATCGGTCGATACCCGATATTTCAGTATCGGAATGCTCAACACTAGTCCTTACATTTTCAGGAGGCATTAAAGAGGAAGTGCAGAAAGTAGAGTTCTTACATTTACAGGAGGGATTACAGAGGAAGTGCATGAAGTAAAATTCTTACATTTCCAGGAGGGATTACAGAGGAAATGCATAAAGTAAAGTTCTTACATTTCCAGGGGGAATTAAAGAGGAAGTGCAGAAAGTAGAGTCCTTACATTTCCAGGAGGGATTACAGAGGAAGTGCATAAAGTAAAGTTCTTACATTTCCAGGAGGGATTACAGAGGAAGTGCACGAAGTAGAGTCCTTACATTTCCAAGAGGATTTACAGTGAAAGTGCATAAAGTAAAGTTCTTACATTTCCAGGGGGAATTAAAGAGGAAGTGCAGAAAGTAGAGTCCTTACATTTAAAGGAGGGATTACAGAGGAAGTGCATAAAGTAAAGTTCTTACATTTCCAGGGGGAATTAAAGAGGAAGTGCAGAAAGTAGAGTCCTTACATTTCCAGGAGGGATTACAGAGGAAGTGCATAAAGTAAAGTTCTTACATTTCCAGGAGGGATTACAGAGGAAGTGCACAAAGTAAAGTTCTTACATTTCCAGGAGGATTTACAGAGGAAGTGCATAAAGTAAAGTTCTTACACTTCCAGGTGGAATTAAAGAGGAAGTGCAGAAAGTAGAGTTCTTACATTTCCAGGAGGGTTTACACAGGAAGTGCATAAAGTAAAGTTCTTACATTTCCAGGAGGGATTACAGAGGAAGTGCATAAAGTAAAGTTCTTACATTTCCAGGAGGGATTACAGAGGAAGTGCATAAAGTAAAGTTCTTACATTTCCAGGAGGATTTACAAAGGAAGTGCATAAAGTAAAGTTCTTGCATTTCCAGGAGGGATTACAGAGGAAGTGCATAAAGTAAAATTCTTACATTTCCAGGAGGATTTACAGAGGAAGTGCAGAAAGTGGAGTTCTTACATTTCCAGGAGGGATTACAGGGGATGTACACAAAGTAGAGTTCTTACATTTCCAGGAGGATTTACAGAGGAAGTGCATAAAGTAAAATTCTTACATTTCCAGGAGGATTTACAGAGGAAGTGCACAAAGTAAAATTCTTAGATTTCCAGGAGGGATTACACAGGAAGTGCATAAAGTAAAATTCTTACATTTCCAAGAGGGATTACAGAGGAAGTACATCAAGTAAAGTTCTTACATTTCCGGGGGAAATTAAAGAGGAAGTGCAGAAAGTAGAGTCCTTACATTTCCAGGAGGGATTACAGAGGAAGTGCACAAAGTAGAGTCCTTACATTTCCAGGAGGATTTACAGAGGAAGTGCATAAAGTAAAGTTCTTACATTTCCAGGGGGAATTAAAGAGGAAGTGCAGAAAGTAGAGTCCTTACATTTCCAGGAGGGATTACAGGGGATGTGCACAAAGTAGAGTTCTTACATTTCCAGGAGGACTTACAGAGGAAGTGAATAAAGTAAAATTCTTACATTTCCAGGAGGAATTGTAGAGGAAATGCACAAGGTAGAGTTCTTACATTTCCAGGAGGGATTACAGAGGAAGTGCATAAAGTAAAGTTCTTACATTTCCAGGAGGGATTACAGAGGAAGTGCAGAAAGTAAAGTTCTTACATTTCCAGGAGGATTTACAGAGGAAGTGCAGAAAGTAGAGTCCTTACATTTCCAGGAGGGATTACAAAGGAAGTGCATAAAGTAAAGTTCTTACATTTCCAGGAGGGATTACAGAGGAAGTGCACAAAGTAAAGTTCTTACATTTCCAGGAGGATTTACAGAGGAAGTGCATAAAGTAAAGTTCTTACACTTCCAGGTGGAATTAAAGAGGAAGTGCATAAAGTAGATTTCTTACATTTCCAGGAGGGATTACAAAGGAAGTGCAGAAAGTAGAGTTCTTACATTTCCAGGAGGGTTTACAGAGGAAGTGCATAAAGTAAAGTTCTTACTTTTCCAGGAGGGATTACAGAGGAAGTGCATGAAGTAAAGTTCTTACATTTCCAGGAGGGATTACAGAGGAAGTGCATAAAGTAAAGTTCTTACATTTCCAGGAGGATTTACAGAGGAAGTGCATAAAGTAAAGTTCTTGCATTTCCAGGAGGGATTACAGAGGAAGTGCATAAAGTAAAATTCTTACATTTCCAGGAGGATTTACAGAGGAAGTGCAGAAAGTAAAGTTCTTACATTTCCAGGAGGGATTACAGGGGATGTGCACAAAGTAGAGTTCTTACATTTCCAGGAGGATTTACAGAGGAAGTGCATAAAGTAAAATTCTTACATTTCCAGGAGGATTTACAGAGGAAGTGCACAAAGTAAAATTCTTACATTTCCAGGAGGGATTACACAGGAAGTGCATAAAGTAAAATGCTTACATTTCCAAGAGGGATTACAGAGGAAGTGCATCAAGTAAAGTTCTTACATTTCCGGGGGAAATTAAAGAGGAAGTGCAGAAAGTAGAGTCCTTACATTTCCAGGAGGGATTACAGAGGAAGTGCACAAAGTAGAGTCCTTACATTTCCAGGAGGATTTACAGAGGAAGTGCATAAAGTAAAGTTCTTACATTTCCAGGGGGAATTAAAGAGGAAGTGCAGAAAGTAGAGTCCTTACATTTCCAGGAGGGATTACAGGGGATGTGCACAAAGGAGAGTTCTTACATTTCCAGGAGGATTTACAGAGGAAGTGCATAAAGTAAAATTCTTACATTTCCAGGAGGATTTACAGAGGAAGTGCATAAAGTAAAGTTCTTTCCTTTCCAGGGGGAATTAAAGAGGAAGTGCAGAAAGTAGAGTCCTTACATTTCCAGGAGGATTTACATAGGAAGTGCATAAAGAAAAGTTCTTACATTTCCAGGAGGGATTACAGAGAAAGTGCATAAAGTAAAGATCTTACATTTCCAGGAGGGATTAGAGAGGAAGTGCAGAAAGTAGGGTCCTTACATTTCCAGGAGGATTTACAGAGGAAGTGCATAAAGTAAAATTCTTACATTTCCAGGAGGATTTACATAGGAAGTGCATAAAGAAAAGTTCTTACATTTCCAGGAGGGATTACAGAGAAAGTGCATGAAGTAGAGTCCATACAATTCCAGGAGGATTTACAGAGGAAGTGCATGAAGTAAAATTCTTACATTTCCAGGAGGGATTACAGAGGAAGTGCATAAAGTAAAGTTCTTAGATTTCCAGGAGGAATTATAGAGGAAATGCACAAAGTAGAGTTCTTACATTTCCAGGAGGGATTACAGAGGAAGTGCATAAAGTAAAGTTCTTACATTTCCAGGAGCGATTACAGAGGAAGTGCATAAAGTAAAGTTATTACATTTCCAGGAGGATTTACAGAGGAAATGCAGAAAGTAGAGTCCATACATTTCCAGGAGGGATTACAGGGGATGTGCATATAGCAAAGTTCTTACATTTCCAGGGGGAATAAAAGAGGAAGTGCAGAACGTAGAGTTCTTACATTTCCAGGAGGGATTACAGGGGATGTGCATATAGCAAAGTTCTTACATTTCCAGGGGGAATTAAAGCGGAAGTGCAGAAAGTAGAGTTCTTACATTTCCAGGATGGATTACAGGGGATGTGCACAAAGTAGAATTCTTACATTTCCAGGAGGGATTACAGAGGAAATGCATAAAGTAAAGTTCTTACATTTCCAGGGGGAATTAAAGAGGAAGTGCAGAAAGTAGAGTCCTTACATTTCCAGGAGGGATTACAGAGGAAGTGCATAAAGTAAAGTTCTTACATTTCCAGGAGGGATTACAGAGGAAGTGCACGAAGTAGAGTCCTTACATTTCCAAGAGGATTTACAGTGAAAGTGCATAAAGTAAAGTTCTTACATTTCCAGGGGGAATTAAAGAGGAAGTGCAGAAAGTAGAGTCCTTACATTTAAAGGAGGGATTACAGAGGAAGTGCATAAAGTAAAGTTCTTACATTTCCAGGGGGAATTAAAGAGGAAGTGCAGAAAGTAGAGTCCTTACATTTCCAGGAGGGATTACAGAGGAAGTGCATAAAGTAAAGTTCTTACATTTCCAGGAGGGATTACAGAGGAAGTGCACAAAGTAAAGTTCTTACATTTCCAGGAGGATTTACAGAGGAAGTGCATAAAGTAAAGTTCTTACACTTCCAGGTGGAATTAAAGAGGAAGTGCAGAAAGTAGAGTTCTTACATTTCCAGGAGGGTTTACACAGGAAATGCATAAAGTAAAGTTCTTACATTTCCAGGAGGGATTACAGAGGAAGTGCATAAAGTAAAGTTCTTACATTTCCAGGAGGGATTACAGAGGAAGTGCATAAAGTAAAGTTCTTACATTTCCAGGAGGATTTACAAAGGAAGTGCATAAAGTAAAGTTCTTGCATTTCCAGGAGGGATTACAGAGGAAGTGCATAAAGTAAAATTCTTACATTTCCAGGAGGATTTACAGAGGAAGTGCAGAAAGTGGAGTTCTTACATTTCCAGGAGGGATTACAGGGGATGTACACAAAGTAGAGTTCTTACATTTCCAGGAGGATTTACAGAGGAAGTGCATAAAGTAAAATTCTTACATTTCCAGGAGGATTTACAGAGGAAGTGCACAAAGTAAAATTCTTAGATTTCCAGGAGGGATTACACAGGAAGTGCATAAAGTAAAATTCTTACATTTCCAAGAGGGATTACAGAGGAAGTACATCAAGTAAAGTTCTTACATTTCCGGGGGAAATTAAAGAGGAAGTGCAGAAAGTAGAGTCCTTACATTTCCAGGAGGGATTACAGAGGAAGTGCACAAAGTAGAGTCCTTACATTTCCAGGAGGATTTACAGAGGAAGTGCATAAAGTAAAGTTCTTACATTTCCAGGGGGAATTAAAGAGGAAGTGCAGAAAGTAGAGTCCTTACATTTCCAGGAGGGATTACAGGGGATGTGCACAAAGTAGAGTTCTTACATTTCCAGGAGGACTTACAGAGGAAGTGAATAAAGTAAAATTCTTACATTTCCAGGAGGAATTGTAGAGGAAATGCACAAGGTAGAGTTCTTACATTTCCAGGAGGGATTACAGAGGAAGTGCATAAAGTAAAGTTCTTACATTTCCAGGAGGGATTACAGAGGAAGTGCAGAAAGTAAAGTTCTTACATTTCCAGGAGGATTTACAGAGGAAGTGCAGAAAGTAGAGTCCTTACATTTCCAGGAGGGATTACAAAGGAAGTGCATAAAGTAAAGTTCTTACATTTCCAGGAGGGATTACAGAGGAAGTGCACAAAGTAAAGTTCTTACATTTCCAGGAGGATTTACAGAGGAAGTGCATAAAGTAAAGTTCTTACACTTCCAGGTGGAATTAAAGAGGAAGTGCATAAAGTAGATTTCTTACATTTCCAGGAGGGATTACAAAGGAAGTGCAGAAAGTAGAGTTCTTACATTTCCAGGAGGGTTTACAGAGGAAGTGCATAAAGTAAAGTTCTTACTTTTCCAGGAGGGATTACAGAGGAAGTGCATGAAGTAAAGTTCTTACATTTCCAGGAGGGATTACAGAGGAAGTGCATAAAGTAAAGTTCTTACATTTCCAGGAGGATTTACAGAGGAAGTGCATAAAGTAAAGTTCTTGCATTTCCAGGAGGGATTACAGAGGAAGTGCATAAAGTAAAATTCTTACATTTCCAGGAGGATTTACAGAGGAAGTGCAGAAAGTGGAGTTCTTACATTTCCAGGAGGGATTACAGGGGATGTGCACAAAGTAGAGTTCTTACATTTCCAGGAGGATTTACAGAGGAAGTGCATAAAGTAAAATTCTTACATTTCCAGGAGGATTTACAGAGGAAGTGCACAAAGTAAAATTCTTACATTTCCAGGAGGGATTACACAGGAAGTGCATAAAGTAAAGTTCTTACATTTCCGGGGGAAATTAAAGAGGAAGTGCAGAAAGTAGAGTCCTTACATTTCCAGGAGGGATTACAGAGGAAGTGCACAAAGTAGAGTCCTTACATTTCCAGGAGGATTTACAGAGGAAGTGCATAAAGTAAAGTTCTTACATTTCCAGGGGGAATTAAAGAGGAAGTGCAGAAAGTAGAGTCCTTACATTTCCAGGAGGGATTACAGGGGATGTGCACAAAGGAGAGTTCTTACATTTCCAGGAGGATTTACAGAGGAAGTGCATAAAGTAAAATTCTTACATTTCCAGGAGGATTTACAGAGGAAGTGCATAAAGTAAAGTTCTTTCTTTTCCAGGGGGAATTAAAGAGGAAGTGCAGAAAGTAGAGTCCTTACATTTCCAGGAGGATTTACATAGGAAGTGCATAAAGAAAAGTTCTTACATTTCCAGGAGGGATTACAGAGAAAGTGCATAAAGTAAAGATCTTACATTTCCAGGAGGGATTAGAGAGGAAGTGCAGAAAGTAGGGTCCTTACATTTCCAGGAGGATTTACAGAGGAAGTGCATAAAGTAAAATTCTTACATTTCCAGGAGGATTTACATAGGAAGTGCATAAAGAAAAGTTCTTACATTTCCAGGAGGGATTACAGAGAAAGTGCATGAAGTAGAGTCCATACAATTCCAGGAGGATTTACAGAGGAAGTGCATGAAGTAAAATTCTTACATTTCCAGGAGGGATTACAGAGGAAGTGCATAAAGTAAAGTTCTTAGATTTCCAGGAGGAATTATAGAGGAAATGCACAAAGTAGAGTTCTTACATTTCCAGGAGGGATTACAGAGGAAGTGCATAAAGTAAAGTTCTTACATTTCCAGGAGCGATTACAGAGGAAGTGCATAAAGTAAAGTTATTACATTTCCAGGAGGATTTACAGAGGAAATGCAGAAAGTAGAGTCCATACATTTCCAGGAGGGATTACAGGGGATGT
This sequence comes from Phyllobates terribilis, assembly GCF_046119375.1. Taxonomy (NCBI): domain Eukaryota; kingdom Metazoa; phylum Chordata; class Amphibia; order Anura; family Dendrobatidae; genus Phyllobates; species Phyllobates terribilis. The sequence continues at coordinate 2,152,649 of NW_027362912.1, forward strand.
GCATATAGCAAAGTTCTTACATTTCCAGGGGGAATTAAAGAGGAAGTGCACAAAGTAGAATTCTTACATTTCCAGGAGGATTTACAGAGGAAGTGTATAAACTAAAATTCTTACATTTCCAGGAGGGATTACAGAGGAAGTGCATAAAGTAAAGTTCTTACATTTCCAGGGGGAATTAAAGAGGAAGTGCAGAAAGTAGAGTCCTTACATTTCCAGGAGGGATTACAGAGGAAGTGCATAAAGTAAAGTTCTTACATTTCCAGGAGGGATTACAGAGGAAGTGCACAAAGTAAAGTTCTTACATTTCCAGGAGGATTTACAGAGGAAGTGCATAAAGTAAAGTTCTTACACTTCCAGGTGGAATTAAAGAGGAAGTGCAGAAAGTAGAGTTCTTACATTTCCAGGAGGGTTTACACAGGAAATGCATAAAGTAAAGTTCTTACATTTCCAGGAGGGATTACAGAGGAAGTGCATAAAGTAAAGTTCTTACATTTCCAGGAGGGATTACAGAGGAAGTGCATAAAGTAAAGTTCTTACATTTCCAGGAGGGATTACAGAGGAAGTGCATAAAGTAAAGTTCTTACATTTCCAGGAGGATTTACAGAGGAAGTGCATAAAGTAAAGTTGTTGCATTTCCAGGAGGGATTACAGAGGAAGTGCATAAAGTAAAATTCTTACATTTCCAGGAGGATTTACAGAGGAAGTGCAGAAAGTGGAGTTCTTACATTTCCAGGAGGGATTACAGGGGATGTGCACAAAGTAGAGTTCTTACATTTCCAGGAGGATTTACAGAGGAAGTGCATAAAGTAAAATTCTTACATTTCCAGGAGGATTTACAGAGGAAGTGCACAAAGTAAAATTCTTACATTTCCAGGAGGGATTACACAGGAAGTGCATAAAGTAAAATTCTTACATTTCCAAGAGGGATTACAGAGGAAGTGCATCAAGTAAAGTTCTTACAATTCCGGGGGAAATTAAAGAGGAAGTGCAGAAAGTAGAGTCCTTACATTTCCAGGAGGTATTACTGAGGAAGTGCACAAAGTAGAGTCCTTACATTTCCAGGAGGATTTACAGAGGAAGTGCATAAAGTAAAGTTCTTACATTTCCAGGGGGAATTAAAGAGGAAGTGCAGAAAGTAGAGTCCTTACATTTCCAGGAGGGATTACAGGGGATGTGCACAAAGTAGAGTTCTTACATTTCCAGGAGGATTTACAGAGGAAGTGCATAAAGTAAAATTCTTACATTTCCAGGAGGATTTACAGAGGAAGTGCATAAAGTAAAGTTCTTTCCTTTCCAGGGGGAATTAAAGAGGAAGTGCAGAAAGTAGAGTCCTTACATTTCCAGGAGGGATTACACAGGAAGGGCATAAAGTAAAGTTCTTACATTTCCAGGAGGATTTACAGAAGAAATGCAGAAAGTAGAGTTCTTACATTTCCAGGAGGATTTACAGAGGAAGTGCATAAAGTAAAATTCTTACATTTCCAGGAGGGATTACAGAGGAAGTGCATAAAGTAAAGTTCTTACATTTCCAGGGGGAATTAAAGAGGAAGTGCAGAAAGTAGAGTCCTTACATTTCCAGGAGGGATTACAGGGGATGTGCACAAAGTAGAGTCCTTACATTTCCAGGAGGATATACAGAGGAAGTGCATAAAGTAAAGTTCTTACATTAACAGGAGGGATTACAGAGGAAGTGCATAAAGTAAAGTTCTTACATTTCCAGGAGGGATTACAGAGAAAGTGCATAAAGTAAAGTTCTTACATTTCCAGGAGGATTTACAGAGGAAGTGCATAAAGTAAAGTTCTTGCATTTCCAGGAGGGATTACAGAGGAAGTGCATAAAGTAAAATTCTTACATTTCCAGGAGGATTTACAGAGGAAGTGCATAAAGTAAAGTTCTTACATTTCCAGGAGGGATTACACAGGAAGGGCATAAAGTAAAGTTCTTACATTTCCAGGAGGATTTACAGAGGAAATGCAGAAAGTAGAGTTCTTACATTTCCAGGAGGATTTACAGAGGAAGTGCATAAAGTAAAATTCTTACATTTCCAGGAGGGATTACAGAGGAAGTGCATAAAGTAAAACTCTTACATTTCCAGGAGGGATAACACAGGAAGTGCATAAAGTACAGTTCTTACATTTCCAGGAGGGATTAAAGAGGAAATGCACAAAGTAGAGTTCTTACATTTCCAGGAGGAATTACAGAGGAAGTGCACAAAGTAAAGTTCTTACATTTCCAGGAGTAATTAAAGAGGAAGTGCACAAAGTAGAGTCCTTACATTTCCAGGAGGATTTACAGAGGAAGTGCACAAAGTAAAGTGCTTACATTTCCAGGAGGGATTACAGAGGAAGTGCATATAGTAAAGTTCTTACATTTCCATGAGGAAGTAAAGAGGAAGTGCAGAAAGTAGAGTCCTTACATTTCTAGGAGTAATTATAGAGGAAATTTACAAAGTAGAGTTCTTACATTTCCAGGAGGATTTACAGAGGAAGTGCATAAAGTAAAGTTCTTACATTTCCAGGGGGAACTAAAGAGGAAGTGCAGAAAGTAGAGTCCTTACATTTCCAGGAGGGAGTACAGGGGATTTGCACAAAGTTGAGTCCTTACATTTCCAGGAGGGATTACAGAGGATGTGCAAAAAGTAAAGTTCTTACATTTCCAGGAGGGATTACAGAGGAAGTGCACAAAGTAGAGTCCTTACATTTCCAGGAGGATTTACAGAGGAAGTGCATAAGGTAAAGTTCTTACATTTCCAGGGGGAATTAAAGAGGAAGTGCATAAAGTAAAGTTCTTACATTTCCAGGAGCATTTACAGAGGAAGTGCAGAAAGTAGAGTCCTTTCATTTCCAGGATGGATTACAGGGGATGTGCACAAAGTAGAATTCTTACATTTCCAGGAGGATTTACAGAGGAAGTGTATAAACTAAAGTACTTACATTTCCAGGAGGGATTACAGAGGAAGTGCATAAAGTAGAGTTCTTACATTTCCAGGAGGGATTACAGAGGAAGTGCATAAAGTAAAGTTCTTACATTTCCAGGAGGGATTACAGAGGAAGTGCATAAAGTAGAGTTCTTACATTTCCAGGAGGATTTACAGAGGAAATGCAGAAAGTAGAGTCCATACATTTCCAGGAGGGATTACAGGGGATGTGCACAAAGTAGAGTTCTTAAATTTTCAGGAGGATTTACAGAGGAAGTGCATAAAGTAAAATTCTTACATTTCCAGGTATGATTACAGAGGAAGTGCATAAAGTAGAGTTCTTACATTTCCAGGATGGATTACAGGGGATGTGCACAAAGTAGAATTCTTACATTTCCAGGAGGATTTACAGAGGAAGCGTATAAACTAAAATTCTTACATTTCCAGGAGGGATTACAGAGGAAGTGCATAAAGTAAAGTCCTTACATTTCCAGGGGGAATTAAAGAGGAAGTACAGAAAGTAGAGTTCTTACATTTCCAGGAGGATTTACAGGGGATGTGCTCAAAGTAGAGTTCTTACATTTCCAAGAGGATTTACAGAGGAAGTGCATAAAGTAAAATTCTTACATTTTCAGGAGGGATTACAGAGGAAGTGGATAAAGTAAAGTTCTTACATTTCCAGGAGGGATTACAGAGGAAGTGCATAAAGTAGAGTTCTTACATTTCCAGGAGGATTTACAGAGGACGTGCATAAAGTAAAATTCTTACATTTCCAGGAGGGATTACAGAGGAAGTGCATGAAGTAAAATTCTTACATTTTCAGGAGGGATTACAGAGGAAGTGCATAAAGTAAAGTTCTTACAATTCCAGGGGGAATTAAAAAGGAAGAGCAGAAAGTAGAGTCCTTACATTTCCAGGAGGGATTACAGAGGAGGTGCATAAAGTAAAGTTCTTATATTTCCAGGAGTAATTATAGAGGAAATGTACAAAGTAGAGTTCTTACATTTCCAGGAGGATTTACAGAGGAAGTGCAGAAAGTAGAGTCCTTTCATTTCCAGGAGGGATTACAGGGGATTTGCACAAAGTAGAGTTCTTACATTTCCAGGAGGGATTACAGAGGATGTGCAAAAAGTAAAGTTCTTACATTTCCAGGAGGGATTACAGAGTAAGTGCACAAAGTAGAGTCCTTACATTTCCAGGAGGATTTACAGAGGAAGTGCATAAGGTAAAGTTCTTACATTTCCAGGGGGAATTAAAGAGGAAGTGCAGAAAGTAGAGTCCTTACATTTACAGGATGGATTACAGGGGATGTGCACAAAGTAGAATTCTTACATTTCCAGGAGGATTTCCAGAGGAAGTGTATAAACTAAAATTCTTACATTTCCAGGAGGGATTACAGAGGAAGTGCATAAAGTAAAGTCCTTACATTTCCAGGGGGAATTAAAGAGGAAGTGCATAAAGTAGAGTTCTTACATTTCCAGGAGGATTTACAGAGGAAGTGCATAAAGTAAAGTTCTTACATTTCCAGGAGGGATTACAGAGGAAGTGCATAAAGTAGAGTTCTTACATTTCCAGGAGGGATTACAGAGGAAGTGCATAAAGTAAAGTCCTTACATTTCCAGGAGGGATTACAGAGGAAGTGCATAAAGTAAAGTTCTTACATTTCCAGGAGGATTTACAGAGGAAGTGCAGAAAGGAGAGTCCTTACATTTCCAGGAGGGATTACAGGGAATGTGCACAAAGTAGAGCTCTTACATTTCCAGGAGGGATTACAGAGGAAGTGCATAAAGTAAAATTCTTACGTTTTCAGGAGGGATTACAGAGGAAGTGCATAACGTAAAATTCTTACATTTCCAGGAGGGATTACAGAGGAAGTGCATAAAGTAAAATTCTTACATTTCCAGGAGGATTTACAGAGGAAGTGCAGAAAGTAGAGTCCTTACATTTCCAGGAGGGATTACAGAGGAAGTGCATAAAGTAAAGTTCTTACATTTCCAGGGGGAATTAAAGAGGAAGTGCAGAAAGTAGAGTTCTTACATTTCCAGGAGGATTTACAGAGGAAGTGCATAAAGTAAATTTCTTACATTTCCAGGGGGAATTAAAGAGGAAGTGCAGAAAGTAGAGTCCTTACATTTCCAGGAGGGATTACAGAGGATGTGCAAAAAGTAAAGTTCTTACATTTCCAGGAGGGATAACAGATGAAGTGCACAAAGTAGAGTTCTTACATTTCCAGGGGGAATTAAAGAGGAAGTGCATAAAGTAAAGTTCTTACATTTCCAGGAGGGATTACAGAGGAAGTGCATAAAGTAGAGTTCTTACATTTCCAGGGGGGATTACAGAGGAAGTGCATAAAGTAAAGTTCTTACATTTCCAGGAGGGATTACAGAGGAAGTGCATAAAGTAAAGTTCTTACATTTCCAGGAGGATTTACAGAGGAAATGCAGAAAGTAGAGTCCTTACATTTCCAGGAGGGATTACAGGGGATGTGCACAAAGTAGAGTTCTTACATTTTCAGGAGGATTTACAGAGGAAGTGCATAACGTAAAGTTCTTACATTTCCAGGTGTGATTACAGAGGAAGTGCATAAAGTAGAGTTCTTACATTTCCAGGATGGATTACAGGGGATGTGCACAAAGTAGAATTCTTACATTTCCAGGAGGATTTACAGAGGAAGCGTATAAACTAAAATTCTTACATTTCCAGGAGGGATTACAGAGGAAGTGCAAAAAGTAAAGTCCTTACATTTCCAGGGGGAATTAAAGAGGAAGTACAGAAATTAGAGTTCTTACATTTCCAGGAGGATTTAAAGGGGATGTGCTCAAAGTAGAGTTCTTACATTTCCAAGAGGATTTACAGAGGAAGTGCATAAAGTAAAATTCTTACATTTTCAGGAGGGATTACAGAGGAAGTGGATAAAGTAAAGTTCTTACATTTCCAGGGGGAATTACAGAGGAAGTGCAGAAAGTAGATTGCTTACATATCCAGGAGTATTTACAGAGGAAGTGCATAAAGTAGAGTTCTTACATTTCCAGGAGGGATTACAGAGGAAGTGCATAAAGTAGAGTTCTTACATTTCTAGGAGGATTTACAGAGGAAGTGCATAAAGTAAAATTCTTACATTTCCAGGAGGGATTACAGAGGAAGTGCATTAAGTAAAATTCTTACATTTTCAGGAGGGATTACAGAGGAAGTGCATAAAGTAAAGTTCTTACAATTCCAGGGGGAATTAAAGAGGAAGAGCAGAAAGTAGAGTCCTTACATTTCCAGGAGGGATTACAGAGGAGGTGCATAAAGTAAAGTTCTTATATTTCCAGGAGTAATTATAGAGGAAATGTACAAAGTAGAGTTCTTACATTTCCAGGAGGATTTACAGAGGAAGTGCAGAAAGTACAGTCCTTTTATTTCCAGGAGGGATTACAGGGGATTTGCACAAAGTAGAGTTCTTACATTTCCAGGAGGGATTACAGAGAATGTGCAAAAAGTAAAGTCCTTACATTTCCAGGAGGGATTACAGAGGAAGTGCATAAAGTAAAGTGCTTACATTTCCAGGAGGATTTACAGAGTAAGTGCAGAAATTAGAGTCCTTACATTTCGAGGAGAGATTACAGGGGATGTGCACAAAGTAGAGCTCTTACATTTCCAGGAGGGATTACAGAGGAAGTGCATAAAGTAAAATTCTTATGTTTCCAGGAGGGATTACAGAGGAAGTGCATAAAGTAAAATTCTTACATTTCCAGGAGGGATTACAGAGGAAGTGCATGAAGTAAAATTCTTACATTTCCAGGAGGATTTACAGAGGAAGTGCAGAAAGTAGAGTCCTTACATTTCAAGGAGGGATTACAGAGGAAGTGCATAAAGTAAAGTTCTTACATTTCCAGGGGGAATTAAAGAGGAAGTGCAGAAAGTAGAGTTCTTACATTTCCAGGAGGATTTACAGAGGAAGTGCATAAAGTAAAGTTCTTACATTTCCAGGGGGAATTAAAGAGGAAGTGCAGAAAGTAGAGTTCTTACATTTTCAGGAGGATTTACAGAGGAAGTGCATAAAGTACAATTCTTACATTTCCAGGTGTGATTACAGAGGAAGTGCATAAAGTAGAGTTCTTACATTTCCAGGATGGATTACAGGGGAAGTGCACAAAGTAGAATTCTTACATTTCCAGGAGGATTTACAGAGGAAGTGCAGAAAGTAGAGTCCTTTCATTTCCAGGAGGGATTACAGGGGATTTGCACAAAGTAGAGTTCTTACATTTCCAGGAGGGATTACAGAGGATGTGCAAAAAGTAAAGTTCTTACATTTCCAGGAGGGATTACAGAGGAAGTGCACAAATTAGAGTCCTTACATTTCCAGGAGGATTTACAGAGGAAGTGCATAAGGCAAAGTTCTTACATTTCCAGGGGGAATTAAAGAGGAAGTGCAGAAAGTAGAGTCCTTACATTTCCAGGATGGATTACAGGGGATGTGCACAAAGTAGAATTCTTACATTTCCAGGAGGATTTACAGAGGAAGTGTATAAACTAAAATTCTTACATTTCCAGGAGGGATTACAGAAGAATTGCATAAAGTAAAGTCCTTACATTTCCAGGGGGAATTAAAGAGGAAGTGCATAAAGTCCAGTTCTTACATTTCCAGGAGGATTTACAGAGGAAGTGCATAAAGTAAAGTTCTTACATTTCCAGGAGGGATTACAGAGGAAGTGCATAAAGTAGAGTTCTTACATTTCCAGGAGGGATTACAGAGGAAGTGCATAAAGTAAAGTCCTTACATTTCCAGGAGGGATTACAGAGGAAGTGCATAAAGTAAAGTTCTTACATTTCCAGGAGGATTTACAGAGGAAGTGCATAAAGTAAAGTTCTTACATTTCCAGGAGGGATTACAGAGGAAGTGCATAAAGTAGAGTTCTTACATTTCCAGGAGGGATTACAGAGGAAGTGCATAAAGTAAAGTCCTTACATTTCCAGGAGGATTTACAGAGGAAGTGCAGAAAGTAGAGTCCTTACATTTCGAGGAGGGATTACAGGGGATGTGTACAAAGTAGAGCTCTTACATTTCCAGGAGGGATTACAGAGGAAGTGCAAAAAGTAAAATTCTTACATTTCCAGGAGGGATTACAGAGGAAGTGCATAAAGTAAAATTCTTACATTTCCAGGAGGATTTACAGAGGAAGTGCAGAAAGTAGAGTCCTTACATTTCCAGGAGGGATTACAGAGGAAGTGCATAAAGTAAAGTTCTTACATTTCCAGGGGGAATTAAAGAGGAAGTGCAGAAAGTAGAGTTCTTACATTTCCAGGAGGATTTACAGAGGAAGTGCATAAAGTAAAGTTCTTACATTTCCAGGTGGAATTAAAGAGGAAGTGCAGAAAGTAGAGTCCTTACATTTCCAGGAGGGATTACAGGGGATTTGCACAAAGTAGAGTTCTTACATTTCCAGGAGGGATTACAGAGGATGTGCAAAAAGTAAAGTTCTTACATTTCCAGGAGGGATTACAGAGGAAGTGCACAAAGTAGAGTCCTTACATTTCCAGGAGGATTTACAGAGGAAGTGCATAAGGTAAAGTTCTTACATTTCCAGGAGGATTTACAGAGGAAGTGCATAAGGTAAAGTTCTTACATTTCCAGGAGGGATAACAGATGAAGTGCACAAAGTAGAGTTCTTACATTTCCAGGAGCAATTATAGAGGAAGTGCATAAAGTAAAGTTCTTACATTTCCAGGAGGGATAACAGATGAAGTGCACAAAGTAGAGTTCTTACATTTCCAGGGGGAATTAAAGAGGAAGTGCATAAAGTAAAGTTCTTACATTTCCAGGAGGATTTACAGAGGAAATGCAGAAAGTAGAGTTCTTACATTTCCAGGAGGATTTACAGAGGAAGTGCATAAAGTAAAGTTCTTACATTTCCAGGAGGGATTACAGAGGAAGTGCCTAAAGTAAAATTCTTACATTTCCAGGAGGGATTACACAGGAAGTGCATAAAGTAGAGTTCTTACATTTCCAGGAGGATTTACAGAGGAAGTGCATAAAGTAAAATTCTTACATTTCCAGGAGGGATTACAGAGGAAGTGCATGAAGTAAAATTCTTACATTTCCAGGAGGATATACAGAGGAAGTGCAGAAAGTAGAGTCCTTACATTTCCAGGAGGGATTACAGAGGAAGTGCATAAAGTAAAGTTCTTACATTTCCAGGGGGAATTAAAGAGGAAGTGCAGAAAGTAGAGTTCTTACATTTCCAGGAGGATTTACAGAGGAAGTGCATAAAGTAAAGTTCTTACATTTCCAGGGGGAATTAAAGAGGAAGTGCAGAAAGTAGAGTCCTTACATTTCCAGGAGGGATTACAAGGGATTTGCACAAAGTAGAGTTCTTACATTTCCAGGAGGGATTATAGAGGATGTGCAAAAAGTAAAGTTCTTACATTTCCAGGAGGGATTACAGAGGAAGTGTACAAAGTAAAGTTCTTACATTTCCAGGAGGGATTACAGAGGAAGTGCAGAAAGTAGAGTCCTTACATTTCCAGGATGGATTATAGGGGATGTGCACCAAGTAGAATTCTTACATTTCCAGGAGGATTTACAGAGGAAGTGTATAAACTAAAATTCTTACATTTCCAGGAGGGATTACAGAGGAAGTGCATAAAGTAAAGTTCTTACATTTCCAGGAGGCATTACAGAGGAAGTGCATAAAGTAGAGTTCTTACATTTCCAGGAGGGATTACAGAGGAAGAGCATAAAGTAGAGTTCTTATATTTCCAGGAGGAATTACAGAGGAAGTGCACAAAGTAAAGTTCTTACATTTCCAGGAGTAATTAAAGAGGAAGTGCACAAAGTAGAGTCCTTACATTTCCAGGAGGATTTACAGAGGAAGTGCACAAAGTAAAGTTCTTACATTTCCAGGAGGATTTACAGAGGAAGTGCATAAAGTAAAGTTCTTACATTTCCAGGGGGAATTAAAGAGGAAATGCACAAAGTAGAGTTCTTACATTTCCAGGAGGATTTACAGAGGAAGTGCAGAAAGTAGAGTTCTTACATTTCCAGGAGGATTTACAGAGGAAGTGCAGAAAGTAGAGTCCTTACATTTCCAGGAGGGATTACAGAGGAAGTGCAAAAAGTAAAGTTCTTACATTTCCAGGGGGAATTAAAGAGGAAGTGCAGAAAGTAGAGTCCTTACATTTCCAGGAGGGATTACAGGGGATTTGCACAAAGTAGAGTTCTTACATTTCCAGGAGGATTTACAGAGGAAGTACAGAAAGTAGAGTTCTTACATTTCCAGGAGGATTTACAGGGGATGTGCTCAAAGTAGAGTTCTTACATTTCCAAGAGGATTTACAGAGGAAGTGCATAAAGTAAAATTCTAACATTTTCAGGAGGGATTACAGAGGAAGTGGATAAAGTAAAGTTCTTACATTTCCAGGGGGAATTAAAGAGGAAGTGCAGAAAGTAGATTCCTTACATATCCAGGAGTATTTACAGAGGAAGTGCATAAAGTAGAGTTCTTACATTTCCAGGAGGGATTACAGAGGAAGTGCATAAAGTAGAGTTCTTACATTTCCAGGAGGATTTACAGAGGAAGTGCATAAAGTAAAATTCTTACATTTCCAGGAGGGATTACAGAGGAAGTGCATAAAGTAAAATTCTTACATTTTCAGGAGGGATTACAGAGGAAGTGCATAAAGTAAAGTTCTTACAATTCCAGGAGGATTTACAGAGGAAGTGCAGAAAGTAGAGTTCTTTCATTTCCAGGAGGGATTACAGGGGATTTGCACAAAGTAGAGTTCTTACATTTCCAGGAGGGATTACAGAGGATGTGCAAAAAGTAAAGTTCTTACATTTCCAGGAGGGATTACAGAGGAAGTGAACAAAGTAGAGTCCTTACATTTCCAGGAGGATTTACAGAGGAAGTGCATAAGGTAAAGTTCTTACATTTCCAGGGGGAATTAAAGAGGAAGTGCAGAAAGTAGAGTCCTTACATTTCCAGGATGGATTACAGGGGATGTGCACAAAGTAGAATTCTTACATTTCCAGGAGGATTTACAGAGGAAGTGTATAAACTAAAATTCTTACATTTCCAGGAGGGATTACAGAGGAAGTGCATAAAGTAAAGTCCTTACATTTCCAGGGGGAATTAAAGAGGAAGTGCATAAAGTAGAGTTCTTACATTTCCAGGAGGATTTACAGAGGAAGTGCATAAAGTAAAGTTCTTACATTTCCAGGAGGGATTACAGAGGAAGTGCATAAAGTAGAGTTCTAACATTTCCAGGAGGGATTACAGAGGAAGTGCATAAAGTAAAGTCCATACATTTCCAGGAGGGATTACAGAGGAAGTGCATAAAGTAAAGTTCTTACATTTCCAGGAGGATTTACAGAGGAAGTGCAGAAAGTAGAGTCCTTACATTTCGAGGAGGGATTACAGGGGATGTGCACAAAGTAGAGCTCTTACATTTCCAGGAGGGATTACAGAGGAAGTGCATAATGTAAAATTCTTACGTTTCCAGGAGGGATTACAGAGGAAGTGCATAAAGTAAAATTCTTATATTTCCAGGAGGATTTACAGAGGAAGTGCAGAAAGTAGAGTCCTTACATTTCCAGGAGGGATTACAGAGGAAGTGCATAAAGTAAAGTTCTTACATTTCCAGGGGGAATTAAAGAGGAAGTGCAGAAAGTAGAGTTCTTACATTTCCAGGAGGATTTACAGAGGAAGTGCATAAAGTAAAGTTCTTACATTTCCAGGGGGAATTAAAGAGGAAGTGCAGAAAGTAGAGTCCTTACATTTCCATGCAGGGATTACAGGGGATTTGCACAAAGTAGAGTTCTTACATTTCCAGGAGAGATTACAGAGCATGGGCAAAAAGTAAAGTTCTTACATTTCCAGGAGGGATTACAGAGGAAGTGCATAAAGTAGAGTTCTTACATTTCCAGGAGGGATTACAGAGGAAGTGCATAAAGTAAAGTTCTTACATTTCCAGGAGGGATTACAGAGGAAGTGCATAAAGTAAAGTTCTTACATTTCCAGGAGGATTTACAGAGGAAATGCAGAAAGTAGAGTCCATACATTTCCAGGAGGGATTACAGGGGATGTGCACAAAGTAGATTTCTTACATTTTCAGGAGGATTTACAGAGGAAGTGCATAAAGTAAAATTCTTACATTTCCAGGTGTGATTACAGAGGAAGTGCATAAAGTAGAGTTCTTACATTTCCAGGATGGATTACAGGGGATGTGCACAAAGTAGAATTCTTACATTTCCAGGAGGATTTACAGAGGAAGCGTATAAACTAAAATTATTACATTTCCAGGAGGGATTACAGAGGAAGTGCATAAAGTAAAGTCCTTACATTTCCAGGGGGAATTAAAGAGGAAGTACAGAAAGTAGAGTTCTTACATTTCCAGGAGGATTTACAGGGGATGTGCTCAAAGTAGAGTTCTTACATTTCCAAGAGGATTTACAGAGGAAGTGCATAAAGTAAAATTCTTACATTTTCAGGAGGGATTACAGAGGAAGTGGATCAAGTAAAGTTCTTACATTTCCAGGGGGAATTAAAGAGGAAGTGCAGAAAGTAGATTCCTTACATATCCAGGAGTATTTACAGAAGAAGTGCATAAAGTAGAGTCCTTACATTTCCAGGATGGATTACAGGGGATGTGCACAAAGTAGAATTCTTACATTTCCAGGAGGATTTACAGAGGAAGTGTATAAACTAAAATTCTTACATTTCCAGGAGGGATAACAGAGGAAGTGCATAAAGTAGAGTTCTTACATTTCCAGGAGGATTTACAGAGGAAGTGCATAAAGTAAAGTTCTTACATTTCCAGGAGGGATTACAGAGGAAGTGCATAAAGTAGAGTTCTAACATTTCCAGGAGGGATTACAGAGGAATTGCATAAAGTAAAGTCCTTACATTTCCAGGAGGGATTACAGAGGAAGTGCATAAAGTAAAGTTCTTACATTTCCAGGAGGATTTACAGAGGAAGTGCAGAAAGTAGAGTCCTTACATTTTCAGGAGGGATTACAGGGGATGTGCACAAAGTAGAGCTCTTACATTTCCAGGAGGGATTACAGAGGAAGTGCATAAAGTAAAATTCTTACGTTTCCAGGAGGGATTACAGAGGAAGTGCATAAAGTAAAATTCTTATATTTCCAGGAGGATTTACAGAGGAAGTGCAGAAAGTAGAGTCCTTACATTTCCAGGAGGGATTACAGAGGAAGTGCATAAAGTAAAGTTCTTACATTTCCAGGGGGAATTAAAGAGGAAGTGCAGAAAGTAGAGTTCTTACATTTCCAGGAGGATTTACAGAGGAAGTGCATAAAGTAAAGTTCTTACATTTCCAGGGGGAATTAAAGAGGAAGTGCAGAAAGTAGAGTCCTTACATTTCCAGGAGGGATTACAGGGGATTTGCACAAAGTAGAGTTCTTACATTTCCAGGAGAGATTACAGAGCATGGGCAAAAAGTAAAGTTCTTACATTTCTAGGAGGGATTACAGAGGAAGTGCATAAAGTAGAGTTCTTACATTTCCAGGAGGGATTACAGAGGAAGTGCATAAAGTAAAGTTCTTACATTTCCAGGAGGGATTACAGAGGAAGTGCATAAAGTAAAGTTCTTACATTTCCAGGAGGATTTACAGAGGAAATGCAGAAAGTAGAGTCCATACATTTCCAGGAGGGATTACAGGGGATGTGCACAAAGTAGATTTCTTACATTTTCAGGAGGATTTACAGAGGAAGTGCATAAAGTAAAATTCTTACATTTCCAGGATGGATTACAGGGGATGTGCACAAAGTAGAATTCTTACATTTCCAGGAGGATTTACAGAGGAAGCGTATAAACTAAAATTATTACATTTCCAGGAGGGATTACAGAGGAAGTGCATAAAGTAAAGTCCTTACATTTCCAGGGGGAATTAAAGAGGAAGTACAGAAAGTAGAGTTCTTACATTTCCAGGAGGATTTACAGGGGATGTGCTCAAAGTAGAGTTCTTACATTTCCAAGAGGATTTACAGAGGAAGTGCATAAAGTAAAATTCTTACATTTTCAGGAGGGATTACAGAGGAAGTGGATCAAGTAAAGTTCTTACATTTCCAGGGGGAATTAAAGAGGAAGTGCAGAAAGTAGATTCCTTACATATCCAGGAGTATTTACAGAAGAAGTGCATAAAGTAGAGTTCTTACATTTCCAGGAGGGATTACAGAGGAAGTGCATAAAGTAGAGTTCTTACATTTCCAGGAGGATTTACAGAGGAAGTGCATAAAGTAAAATTCTTACAATTCCAGGGGGAATTAAAGAGGAAGAGCAGAAAGTAGAGTCCTTACATTTCCAGGAGGGATTACAGAGGAGGTGCATAAAGTAAAGTTCTTATATTTCCAGGAGTAATTATAGAGGAAATGTACAAAGTAGAGTTCTTACATTTCCAGGAGGATTTACAGAGGAAGTGCAGAAAGTAGAGTCCTTTCATTTCCAGGAGGGATTACAGGGGATTTGCACAAAGTAGAGTTCTTACATTTCCAGGAGGGATTACAGAGGATGTGCAAAAAGTAAAGTTCTTACATTTCCAGGAGGGATTACAGAGGAAGTACACAAAGTAGAGTCCTTACATTTCCAGGAGGATTTACAGAGGAAGTGCATAAGGTAAAGTTCTTACATTTCCAGGGGGAATTAAAGAGGAAGTGCAGAAAGTAGAGTCCTTACATTTCCAGGATGGATTACAGGGGATGTGCACAAAGTAGAATTCTTACATTTCCAGGAGGATTTACAGAGGAAGTGTATAAACTAAGATTCTTACATTTCCAGGAGGGATTACAGAGGAAGTGCATAAAGTAAAGTCCTTACATTTCCAGGGGGAATTAAAGAGGAAGTGCATAAAGTCGAGTTCTTACATTTCCAGGAGGATTTACAGAGGAAGTGCATAAAGTAAAGTTCTTACATTTACAGGAGGGATAACAGATGAAGTGCACAAAGTAGAGTTCTTACATTTCCAGGAGGGATTACAGAGGAAGTGCATAAAGTAAAATTCTTACATTTCCAGGAGGATTTACAGAGGAAGTGCAGAAAGTAGAGTCCTTACATTTCCAGGAGGGATTACAGAGGAAGTGCATAAAGTAAAGTTCTTACATTTCCAGGGGGAATTAAAGAGGAAGTGCAGAAAGTAGAGTCCTTACATTTCCAGGAGGGATTACAGGGGATTTGCACAAGGTAGAGTTCTTACATTTCCAGGAGGGATTACAGAGGATGTGCAAAAAGTAAAGTTCTTACATTTCCAGGAGGGATTACAGAGGAAGTGCACAAAGTAGAGTCCTTACATTTCCAGGAGGATTTACAGAGGAAGTGCAGAAAGTAGAGTCCTTACATTTCCAGGAGGGATTACAGAGGAAGTGCATAAAGTTAAGTTCTTACATTTTCAGAGGGAATTAAAGAGGAAATGCAGAAAGTAGAGTCCTTACATTTCCAGGAGGATTTACAGAGGAAGTGCATAAGGTAAAGTTCTTACATTTCCAGGGGGAATTAAAGAGGAAGTGCAGAAAGTAGAGTCCTTACATTTCCAGGAGGGATAACAGATGAAGTGCACAAAGTAGAGTTCTTACATTTCCAGGAGCAATTATAGAGGAAGTGAATGAAGTAAAGTTCTTACATTTCCAGGAGGGATAACAGGTGAAGTGCACAAAGTAGAGTTCTTACATTTCCAGGGGGAATTAAAGAGGAAGTGCATAAAGTAAAGTTCTTACATTTCCAGGAGGGATTACAGAGGAAGTGCATAAAGTAGAGTTCTTACATTTCCAGGAGGGATTACAGAGGAAGTGCATAAAGTAAAGTTCTTACATTTCCAGGAGGGATTACAGAGAAAGTGCATAAAGTAAAGTTCTTACATTTCCAGGAGGATTTACAGAGGAAATGCAGAAAGTAGAGTTCTTACATTTCCAGGAGGAATTAAAGAGGAAGTGCAGAAAGTAGAGTCCTTACATTTCCAGGATGGATTACAGGGGATGTGCACAAAGTAGAATTCTTACATTTCCAGGAGGATTTACAGAGGAAGTGTATAAACTAAAATTCTTACATTTCCAGGAGGGATTACAGAGGAAGTGCATAAAGTAAAGTCCTTACATTTCCAGGGGGAATTAAAGAGGAAGTGCATAAAGTAGAGTTCTTACATTTCCAGGAGGATTTACAGAGGAAGTGCATAAAGTAAAGTTCTTACATTTCCAGGGGGAATTAAAGAGGAAGTGCAGAAAGTAGAGTCCTTACATTTAAAGGAGGGATTACAGAGGAAGTGCATAAAGTAAAGTTCTTACATTTCCAGGGGGAATTAAAGAGGAAGTGCAGAAAGTAGAGTCCTTACATTTCCAGGAGGGATTACAGAGGAAGTGCATAAAGTAAAGTTCTTACATTTCCAGGAGGGATTACAGAGGAAGTGCACAAAGTAAAGTTCTTACATTTCCAGGAGGATTTACAGAGGAAGTGCATAAAGTAAAGTTCTTACACTTCCAGGTGGAATTAAAGAGGAAGTGCAGAAAGTAGAGTTCTTACATTTCCAGGAGGGTTTACACAGGAAGTGCATAAAGTAAAGTTCTTACATTTCCAGGAGGGATTACAGAGGAAGTGCATAAAGTAAAGTTCTTACATTTCCAGGAGGGATTACAGAGGAAGTGCATAAAGTAAAGTTCTTACATTTCCAGGAGGATTTACAAAGGAAGTGCATAAAGTAAAGTTCTTGCATTTCCAGGAGGGATTACAGAGGAAGTGCATAAAGTAAAATTCTTACATTTCCAGGAGGATTTACAGAGGAAGTGCAGAAAGTGGAGTTCTTACATTTCCAGGAGGGATTACAGGGGATGTACACAAAGTAGAGTTCTTACATTTCCAGGAGGATTTACAGAGGAAGTGCATAAAGTAAAATTCTTACATTTCCAGGAGGATTTACAGAGGAAGTGCACAAAGTAAAATTCTTAGATTTCCAGGAGGGATTACACAGGAAGTGCATAAAGTAAAATTCTTACATTTCCAAGAGGGATTACAGAGGAAGTACATCAAGTAAAGTTCTTACATTTCCGGGGGAAATTAAAGAGGAAGTGCAGAAAGTAGAGTCCTTACATTTCCAGGAGGGATTACAGAGGAAGTGCACAAAGTAGAGTCCTTACATTTCCAGGAGGATTTACAGAGGAAGTGCATAAAGTAAAGTTCTTACATTTCCAGGGGGAATTAAAGAGGAAGTGCAGAAAGTAGAGTCCTTACATTTCCAGGAGGGATTACAGGGGATGTGCACAAAGTAGAGTTCTTACATTTCCAGGAGGACTTACAGAGGAAGTGAATAAAGTAAAATTCTTACATTTCCAGGAGGAATTGTAGAGGAAATGCACAAGGTAGAGTTCTTACATTTCCAGGAGGGATTACAGAGGAAGTGCATAAAGTAAAGTTCTTACATTTCCAGGAGGGATTACAGAGGAAGTGCAGAAAGTAAAGTTCTTACATTTCCAGGAGGATTTACAGAGGAAGTGCAGAAAGTAGAGTCCTTACATTTCCAGGAGGGATTACAAAGGAAGTGCATAAAGTAAAGTTCTTACATTTCCAGGAGGGATTACAGAGGAAGTGCATAAAGTAAAGTTCTTACATTTCCAGGAGGATTTACAGAGGAAGTGCATAAAGTAAAGTTCTTGCATTTCCAGGAGGGATTACAGAGGAAGTGCATAAAGTAAAATTCTTACATTTCCAGGAGGATTTACAGAGGAAGTGCAGAAAGTGGAGTTCTTACATTTCCAGGAGGGATTACAGGGGATGTGCACAAAGTAGAGTTCTTACATTTCCAGGAGGATTTACAGAGGAAGTGCATAAAGTAAAATTCTTACATTTCCAGGAGGATTTACAGAGGAAGTGCACAAAGTAAAATTCTTACATTTCCAGGAGGGATTACACAGGAAGTGCATAAAGTAAAGTTCTTACATTTCCGGGGGAAATTAAAGAGGAAGTGCAGAAAGTAGAGTCCTTACATTTCCAGGAGGGATTACAGAGGAAGTGCACAAAGTAGAGTCCTTACATTTCCAGGAGGATTTACAGAGGAAGTGCATAAAGTAAAGTTCTTACATTTCCAGGGGGAATTAAAGAGGAAGTGCAGAAAGTAGAGTCCTTACATTTCCAGGAGGGATTACAGGGGATGTGCACAAAGGAGAGTTCTTACATTTCCAGGAGGATTTACAGAGGAAGTGCATAAAGTAAAATTCTTACATTTCCAGGAGGATTTACAGAGGAAGTGCATAAAGTAAAGTTCTTTCCTTTCCAGGGGGAATTAAAGAGGAAGTGCAGAAAGTAGAGTCCTTACATTTCCAGGAGGATTTACATAGGAAGTGCATAAAGAAAAGTTCTTACATTTCCAGGAGGCATTACAGAGAAAGTGCATAAAGTAAAGATCTTACATTTCCAGGAGGGATTAGAGAGGAAGTGCAGAAAGTAGGGTCCTTACATTTCCAGGAGGATTTACAGAGGAAGTGCATAAAGTAAAATTCTTACATTTCCAGGAGGATTTACATAGGAAGTGCATAAAGAAAAGTTCTTACATTTCCAGGAGGGATTACAGAGAAAGTGCATGAAGTAGAGTCCATACAATTCCAGGAGGATTTACAGAGGAAGTGCATGAAGTAAAATTCTTACATTTCCAGGAGGGATTACAGAGGAAGTGCATAAAGTAAAGTTCTTAGATTTCCAGGAGGAATTATAGAGGAAATGCACAAAGTAGAGTTCTTACATTTCCAGGAGGGATTACAGAGGAAGTGCATAAAGTAAAGTTCTTACATTTCCAGGAGCGATTACAGAGGAAGTGCATAAAGTAAAGTTATTACATTTCCAGGAGGATTTACAGAGGAAATGCAGAAAGTAGAGTCCATACATTTCCAGGAGGGATTACAGGGGATGTGCATATAGCAAAGTTCTTACATTTCCAGGGGGAATAAAAGAGGAAGTGCAGAACGTAGAGTTCTTACATTTCCAGGAGGGATTACAGAGGAAGTGCATGAAGTAAAGTTCTTACATTTCCAGGGGGAATTAAAGAGGAAGTGCACAAAGTAGAATTCTTACATTTCCAGGAGGATTTACAGAGGAAGTGTATAAACTAAAATTCTTACATTTCCAGGAGGGATTACAGAGGAAGTGCATAAAGTAAAGTTCTTACATTTCCAGGGGGAATTAAAGAGGAAGTGCAGAAAGTAGAGTCCTTACATTTCCAGGAGGGATTACAGAGGAAGTGCATAAAGTAAAGTTCTTACATTTCCAGGAGGGATTACAGAGGAAGTGCACAAAGTAAAGTTCTTACATTTCCAGGAGGATTTACAGAGGAAGTGCATAAAGTAAAGTTCTTACACTTCCAGGTGGAATTAAAGAGGAAGTGCAGAAAGTAGAGTTCTTACATTTCCAGGAGGGTTTACACAGGAAATGCATAAAGTAAAGTTCTTACATTTCCAGGAGGGATTACAGAGGAAGTGCATAAAGTAAAGTTCTTACATTTCCAGGAGGGATTACAGAGGAAGTGCATAAAGTAAAGTTCTTACATTTCCAGGAGGGATTACAGAGGAAGTGCATAAAGTAAAGTTCTTACATTTCCAGGAGGATTTACAGAGGAAGTGCATAAAGTAAAGTTGTTGCATTTCCAGGAGGGATTACAGAGGAAGTGCATAAAGTAAAATTCTTACATTTCCAGGAGGATTTACAGAGGAAGTGCAGAAAGTGGAGTTCTTACATTTCCAGGAGGGATTACAGGGGATGTGCACAAAGTAGAGTTCTTACATTTCCAGGAGGATTTACAGAGGAAGTGCATAAAGTAAAATTCTTACATTTCCAGGAGGATTTACAGAGGAAGTGCACAAAGTAAAATTCTTACATTTCCAGGAGGGATTACACAGGAAGTGCATAAAGTAAAATTCTTACATTTCCAAGAGGGATTACAGAGGAAGTGCATCAAGTAAAGTTCTTACAATTCCGGGGGAAATTAAAGAGGAAGTGCAGAAAGTAGAGTCCTTACATTTCCAGGAGGTATTACTGAGGAAGTGCACAAAGTAGAGTCCTTACATTTCCAGGAGGATTTACAGAGGAAGTGCATAAAGTAAAGTTCTTACATTTCCAGGGGGAATTAAAGAGGAAGTGCAGAAAGTAGAGTCCTTACATTTCCAGGAGGGATTACAGGGGATGTGCACAAAGTAGAGTTCTTACATTTCCAGGAGGATTTACAGAGGAAGTGCATAAAGTAAAATTCTTACATTTCCAGGAGGATTTACAGAGGAAGTGCATAAAGTAAAGTTCTTTCCTTTCCAGGGGGAATTAAAGAGGAAGTGCAGAAAGTAGAGTCCTTACATTTCCAGGAGGGATTACACAGGAAGGGCATAAAGTAAAGTTCTTACATTTCCAGGAGGATTTACAGAAGAAATGCAGAAAGTAGAGTTCTTACATTTCCAGGAGGATTTACAGAGGAAGTGCATAAAGTAAAATTCTTACATTTCCAGGAGGGATTACAGAGGAAGTGCATAAAGTAAAGTTCTTACATTTCCAGGGGGAATTAAAGAGGAAGTGCAGAAAGTAGAGTCCTTACATTTCCAGGAGGGATTACAGGGGATGTGCACAAAGTAGAGTCCTTACATTTCCAGGAGGATATACAGAGGAAGTGCATAAAGTAAAGTTCTTACATTAACAGGAGGGATTACAGAGGAAGTGCATAAAGTAAAGTTCTTACATTTCCAGGAGGGATTACAGAGAAAGTGCATAAAGTAAAGTTCTTACATTTCCAGGAGGATTTACAGAGGAAGTGCATAAAGTAAAGTTCTTGCATTTCCAGGAGGGATTACAGAGGAAGTGCATAAAGTAAAATTCTTACATTTCCAGGAGGATTTACAGAGGAAGTGCATAAAGTAAAGTTCTTACATTTCCAGGAGGGATTACACAGGAAGGGCATAAAGTAAAGTTCTTACATTTCCAGGAGGATTTACAGAGGAAATGCAGAAAGTAGAGTTCTTACATTTCCAGGAGGATTTACAGAGGAAGTGCATAAAGTAAAATTCTTACATTTCCAGGAGGGATTACAGAGGAAGTGCATAAAGTACAGTTCTTACATTTCCAGGAGGGATTAAAGAGGAAATGCACAAAGTAGAGTTCTTACATTTCCAGGAGGAATTACAGAGGAAGTGCACAAAGTAAAGTTCTTACATTTCCAGGAGTAATTAAAGAGGAAGTGCACAAAGTAGAGTCCTTACATTTCCAGGAGGATTTACAGAGGAAGTGCACAAAGTAAAGTGCTTACATTTCCAGGAGGGATTACAGAGGAAGTGCATATAGTAAAGTTCTTACATTTCCATGAGGAAGTAAAGAGGAAGTGCAGAAAGTAGAGTCCTTACATTTCTAGGAGTAATTATAGAGGAAATTTACAAAGTAGAGTTCTTACATTTCCAGGAGGATTTACAGAGGAAGTGCATAAAGTAAAGTTCTTACATTTCCAGGGGGAACTAAAGAGGAAGTGCAGAAAGTAGAGTCCTTACATTTCCAGGAGGGAGTACAGGGGATTTGCACAAAGTTGAGTCCTTACATTTCCAGGAGGGATTACAGAGGATGTGCAAAAAGTAAAGTTCTTACATTTCCAGGAGGGATTACAGAGGAAGTGCACAAAGTAGAGTCCTTACATTTCCAGGAGGATTTACAGAGGAAGTGCATAAGGTAAAGTTCTTACATTTCCAGGGGGAATTAAAGAGGAAGTGCATAAAGTAAAGTTCTTACATTTCCAGGAGCATTTACAGAGGAAGTGCAGAAAGTAGAGTCCTTTCATTTCCAGGATGGATTACAGGGGATGTGCACAAAGTAGAATTCTTACATTTCCAGGAGGATTTACAGAGGAAGTGTATAAACTAAAGTACTTACATTTCCAGGAGGGATTACAGAGGAAGTGCATAAAGTAGAGTTCTTACATTTCCAGGAGGGATTACAGAGGAAGTGCATAAAGTAAAGTTCTTACATTTCCAGGAGGGATTACAGAGGAAGTGCATAAAGTAGAGTTCTTACATTTCCAGGAGGATTTACAGAGGAAATGCAGAAAGTAGAGTCCATACATTTCCAGGAGGGATTACAGGGGATGTGCACAAAGTAGAGTTCTTAAATTTTCAGGAGGATTTACAGAGGAAGTGCATAAAGTAAAATTCTTACATTTCCAGGTATGATTACAGAGGAAGTGCATAAAGTAGAGTTCTTACATTTCCAGGATGGATTACAGGGGATGTGCACAAAGTAGAATTCTTACATTTCCAGGAGGATTTACAGAGGAAGCGTATAAACTAAAATTCTTACATTTCCAGGAGGGATTACAGAGGAAGTGCATAAAGTAAAGTCCTTACATTTCCAGGGGGAATTAAAGAGGAAGTACAGAAAGTAGAGTTCTTACATTTCCAGGAGGATTTACAGGGGATGTGCTCAAAGTAGAGTTCTTACATTTCCAAGAGGATTTACAGAGGAAGTGCATAAAGTAAAATTCTTACATTTTCAGGAGGGATTACAGAGGAAGTGGATAAAGTAAAGTTCTTACATTTCCAGGAGGGATTACAGAGGAAGTGCATAAAGTAGAGTTCTTACATTTCCAGGAGGATTTACAGAGGACGTGCATAAAGTAAAATTCTTACATTTCCAGGAGGGATTACAGAGGAAGTGCATGAAGTAAAATTCTTACATTTTCAGGAGGGATTACAGAGGAAGTGCATAAAGTAAAGTTCTTACAATTCCAGGGGGAATTAAAAAGGAAGAGCAGAAAGTAGAGTCCTTACATTTCCAGGAGGGATTACAGAGGAGGTGCATAAAGTAAAGTTCTTATATTTCCAGGAGTAATTATAGAGGAAATGTACAAAGTAGAGTTCTTACATTTCCAGGAGGATTTACAGAGGAAGTGCAGAAAGTAGAGTCCTTTCATTTCCAGGAGGGATTACAGGGGATTTGCACAAAGTAGAGTTCTTACATTTCCAGGAGGGATTACAGAGGATGTGCAAAAAGTAAAGTTCTTACATTTCCAGGAGGGATTACAGAGTAAGTGCACAAAGTAGAGTCCTTACATTTCCAGGAGGATTTACAGAGGAAGTGCATAAGGTAAAGTTCTTACATTTCCAGGGGGAATTAAAGAGGAAGTGCAGAAAGTAGAGTCCTTACATTTACAGGATGGATTACAGGGGATGTGCACAAAGTAGAATTCTTACATTTCCAGGAGGATTTCCAGAGGAAGTGTATAAACTAAAATTCTTACATTTCCAGGAGGGATTACAGAGGAAGTGCATAAAGTAAAGTCCTTACATTTCCAGGGGGAATTAAAGAGGAAGTGCATAAAGTAGAGTTCTTACATTTCCAGGAGGATTTACAGAGGAAGTGCATAAAGTAAAGTTCTTACATTTCCAGGAGGGATTACAGAGGAAGTGCATAAAGTAGAGTTCTTACATTTCCAGGAGGGATTACAGAGGAAGTGCATAAAGTAAAGTCCTTACATTTCCAGGAGGGATTACAGAGGAAGTGCATAAAGTAAAGTTCTTACATTTCCAGGAGGATTTACAGAGGAAGTGCAGAAAGGAGAGTCCTTACATTTCCAGGAGGGATTACAGGGAATGTGCACAAAGTAGAGCTCTTACATTTCCAGGAGGGATTACAGAGGAAGTGCATAAAGTAAAATTCTTACGTTTTCAGGAGGGATTACAGAGGAAGTGCATAACGTAAAATTCTTACATTTCCAGGAGGGATTACAGAGGAAGTGCATAAAGTAAAATTCTTACATTTCCAGGAGGATTTACAGAGGAAGTGCAGAAAGTAGAGTCCTTACATTTCCAGGAGGGATTACAGAGGAAGTGCATAAAGTAAAGTTCTTACATTTCCAGGGGGAATTAAAGAGGAAGTGCAGAAAGTAGAGTTCTTACATTTCCAGGAGGATTTACAGAGGAAGTGCATAAAGTAAATTTCTTACATTTCCAGGGGGAATTAAAGAGGAAGTGCAGAAAGTAGAGTCCTTACATTTCCAGGAGGGATTACAGAGGATGTGCAAAAAGTAAAGTTCTTACATTTCCAGGAGGGATAACAGATGAAGTGCACAAAGTAGAGTTCTTACATTTCCAGGGGGAATTAAAGAGGAAGTGCATAAAGTAAAGTTCTTACATTTCCAGGAGGGATTACAGAGGAAGTGCATAAAGTAGAGTTCTTACATTTCCAGGGGGGATTACAGAGGAAGTGCATAAAGTAAAGTTCTTACATTTCCAGGAGGGATTACAGAGGAAGTGCATAAAGTAAAGTTCTTACATTTCCAGGAGGATTTACAGAGGAAATGCAGAAAGTAGAGTCCTTACATTTCCAGGAGGGATTACAGGGGATGTGCACAAAGTAGAGTTCTTACATTTTCAGGAGGATTTACAGAGGAAGTGCATAACGTAAAGTTCTTACATTTCCAGGTGTGATTACAGAGGAAGTGCATAAAGTAGAGTTCTTACATTTCCAGGATGGATTACAGGGGATGTGCACAAAGTAGAATTCTTACATTTCCAGGAGGATTTACAGAGGAAGCGTATAAACTAAAATTCTTACATTTCCAGGAGGGATTACAGAGGAAGTGCAAAAAGTAAAGTCCTTACATTTCCAGGGGGAATTAAAGAGGAAGTACAGAAATTAGAGTTCTTACATTTCCAGGAGGATTTAAAGGGGATGTGCTCAAAGTAGAGTTCTTACATTTCCAAGAGGATTTACAGAGGAAGTGCATAAAGTAAAATTCTTACATTTTCAGGAGGGATTACAGAGGAAGTGGATAAAGTAAAGTTCTTACATTTCCAGGGGGAATTACAGAGGAAGTGCAGAAAGTAGATTGCTTACATATCCAGGAGTATTTACAGAGGAAGTGCATAAAGTAGAGTTCTTACATTTCCAGGAGGGATTACAGAGGAAGTGCATAAAGTAGAGTTCTTACATTTCTAGGAGGATTTACAGAGGAAGTGCATAAAGTAAAATTCTTACATTTCCAGGAGGGATTACAGAGGAAGTGCATTAAGTAAAATTCTTACATTTTCAGGAGGGATTACAGAGGAAGTGCATAAAGTAAAGTTCTTACAATTCCAGGGGGAATTAAAGAGGAAGAGCAGAAAGTAGAGTCCTTACATTTCCAGGAGGGATTACAGAGGAGGTGCATAAAGTAAAGTTCTTATATTTCCAGGAGTAATTATAGAGGAAATGTACAAAGTAGAGTTCTTACATTTCCAGGAGGATTTACAGAGGAAGTGCAGAAAGTACAGTCCTTTTATTTCCAGGAGGGATTACAGGGGATTTGCACAAAGTAGAGTTCTTACATTTCCAGGAGGGATTACAGAGAATGTGCAAAAAGTAAAGTCCTTACATTTCCAGGAGGGATTACAGAGGAAGTGCATAAAGTAAAGTGCTTACATTTCCAGGAGGATTTACAGAGTAAGTGCAGAAATTAGAGTCCTTACATTTCGAGGAGAGATTACAGGGGATGTGCACAAAGTAGAGCTCTTACATTTCCAGGAGGGATTACAGAGGAAGTGCATAAAGTAAAATTCTTATGTTTCCAGGAGGGATTACAGAGGAAGTGCATAAAGTAAAATTCTTACATTTCCAGGAGGGATTACAGAGGAAGTGCATGAAGTAAAATTCTTACATTTCCAGGAGGATTTACAGAGGAAGTGCAGAAAGTAGAGTCCTTACATTTCAAGGAGGGATTACAGAGGAAGTGCATAAAGTAAAGTTCTTACATTTCCAGGGGGAATTAAAGAGGAAGTGCAGAAAGTAGAGTTCTTACATTTCCAGGAGGATTTACAGAGGAAGTGCATAAAGTAAAGTTCTTACATTTCCAGGGGGAATTAAAGAGGAAGTGCAGAAAGTAGAGTTCTTACATTTTCAGGAGGATTTACAGAGGAAGTGCATAAAGTACAATTCTTACATTTCCAGGTGTGATTACAGAGGAAGTGCATAAAGTAGAGTTCTTACATTTCCAGGATGGATTACAGGGGAAGTGCACAAAGTAGAATTCTTACATTTCCAGGAGGATTTACAGAGGAAGTGCAGAAAGTAGAGTCCTTTCATTTCCAGGAGGGATTACAGGGGATTTGCACAAAGTAGAGTTCTTACATTTCCAGGAGGGATTACAGAGGATGTGCAAAAAGTAAAGTTCTTACATTTCCAGGAGGGATTACAGAGGAAGTGCACAAATTAGAGTCCTTACATTTCCAGGAGGATTTACAGAGGAAGTGCATAAGGCAAAGTTCTTACATTTCCAGGGGGAATTAAAGAGGAAGTGCAGAAAGTAGAGTCCTTACATTTCCAGGATGGATTACAGGGGATGTGCACAAAGTAGAATTCTTACATTTCCAGGAGGATTTACAGAGGAAGTGTATAAACTAAAATTCTTACATTTCCAGGAGGGATTACAGAAGAATTGCATAAAGTAAAGTCCTTACATTTCCAGGGGGAATTAAAGAGGAAGTGCATAAAGTCCAGTTCTTACATTTCCAGGAGGATTTACAGAGGAAGTGCATAAAGTAAAGTTCTTACATTTCCAGGAGGGATTACAGAGGAAGTGCATAAAGTAGAGTTCTTACATTTCCAGGAGGGATTACAGAGGAAGTGCATAAAGTAAAGTCCTTACATTTCCAGGAGGGATTACAGAGGAAGTGCATAAAGTAAAGTTCTTACATTTCCAGGAGGATTTACAGAGGAAGTGCATAAAGTAAAGTTCTTACATTTCCAGGAGGGATTACAGAGGAAGTGCATAAAGTAGAGTTCTTACATTTCCAGGAGGGATTACAGAGGAAGTGCATAAAGTAAAGTCCTTACATTTCCAGGAGGATTTACAGAGGAAGTGCAGAAAGTAGAGTCCTTACATTTCGAGGAGGGATTACAGGGGATGTGTACAAAGTAGAGCTCTTACATTTCCAGGAGGGATTACAGAGGAAGTGCAAAAAGTAAAATTCTTACATTTCCAGGAGGGATTACAGAGGAAGTGCATAAAGTAAAGTTCTTACATTTCCAGGGGGAATTAAAGAGGAAGTGCAGAAAGTAGAGTTCTTACATTTCCAGGAGGATTTACAGAGGAAGTGCATAAAGTAAAGTTCTTACATTTCCAGGTGGAATTAAAGAGGAAGTGCAGAAAGTAGAGTCCTTACATTTCCAGGAGGGATTACAGGGGATTTGCACAAAGTAGAGTTCTTACATTTCCAGGAGGGATTACAGAGGATGTGCAAAAAGTAAAGTTCTTACATTTCCAGGAGGGATTACAGAGGAAGTGCACAAAGTAGAGTCCTTACATTTCCAGGAGGATTTACAGAGGAAGTGCATAAGGTAAAGTTCTTACATTTCCAGGAGGATTTACAGAGGAAGTGCATAAGGTAAAGTTCTTACATTTCCAGGAGGGATAACAGATGAAGTGCACAAAGTAGAGTTCTTACATTTCCAGGAGCAATTATAGAGGAAGTGCATAAAGTAAAGTTCTTACATTTCCAGGAGGGATAACAGATGAAGTGCACAAAGTAGAGTTCTTACATTTCCAGGGGGAATTAAAGAGGAAGTGCATAAAGTAAAGTTCTTACATTTCCAGGAGGATTTACAGAGGAAATGCAGAAAGTAGAGTTCTTACATTTCCAGGAGGATTTACAGAGGAAGTGCATAAAGTAAAGTTCTTACATTTCCAGGAGGGATTACAGAGGAAGTGCCTAAAGTAAAATTCTTACATTTCCAGGAGGGATTACACAGGAAGTGCATAAAGTAGAGTTCTTACATTTCCAGGAGGATTTACAGAGGAAGTGCATAAAGTAAAATTCTTACATTTCCAGGAGGGATTACAGAGGAAGTGCATGAAGTAAAATTCTTACATTTCCAGGAGGATATACAGAGGAAGTGCAGAAAGTAGAGTCCTTACATTTCCAGGAGGGATTACAGAGGAAGTGCATAAAGTAAAGTTCTTACATTTCCAGGGGGAATTAAAGAGGAAGTGCAGAAAGTAGAGTTCTTACATTTCCAGGAGGATTTACAGAGGAAGTGCATAAAGTAAAGTTCTTACATTTCCAGGGGGAATTAAAGAGGAAGTGCAGAAAGTAGAGTCCTTACATTTCCAGGAGGGATTACAAGGGATTTGCACAAAGTAGAGTTCTTACATTTCCAGGAGGGATTATAGAGGATGTGCAAAAAGTAAAGTTCTTACATTTCCAGGAGGGATTACAGAGGAAGTGTACAAAGTAAAGTTCTTACATTTCCAGGAGGGATTACAGAGGAAGTGCAGAAAGTAGAGTCCTTACATTTCCAGGATGGATTATAGGGGATGTGCACCAAGTAGAATTCTTACATTTCCAGGAGGATTTACAGAGGAAGTGTATAAACTAAAATTCTTACATTTCCAGGAGGGATTACAGAGGAAGTGCATAAAGTAAAGTTCTTACATTTCCAGGAGGCATTACAGAGGAAGTGCATAAAGTAGAGTTCTTACATTTCCAGGAGGGATTACAGAGGAAGAGCATAAAGTAGAGTTCTTATATTTCCAGGAGGAATTACAGAGGAAGTGCACAAAGTAAAGTTCTTACATTTCCAGGAGTAATTAAAGAGGAAGTGCACAAAGTAGAGTCCTTACATTTCCAGGAGGATTTACAGAGGAAGTGCACAAAGTAAAGTTCTTACATTTCCAGGAGGATTTACAGAGGAAGTGCATAAAGTAAAGTTCTTACATTTCCAGGGGGAATTAAAGAGGAAATGCACAAAGTAGAGTTCTTACATTTCCAGGAGGATTTACAGAGGAAGTGCAGAAAGTAGAGTTCTTACATTTCCAGGAGGATTTACAGAGGAAGTGCAGAAAGTAGAGTCCTTACATTTCCAGGAGGGATTACAGAGGAAGTGCAAAAAGTAAAGTTCTTACATTTCCAGGGGGAATTAAAGAGGAAGTGCAGAAAGTAGAGTCCTTACATTTCCAGGAGGGATTACAGGGGATTTGCACAAAGTAGAGTTCTTACATTTCCAGGAGGATTTACAGAGGAAGTACAGAAAGTAGAGTTCTTACATTTCCAGGAGGATTTACAGGGGATGTGCTCAAAGTAGAGTTCTTACATTTCCAAGAGGATTTACAGAGGAAGTGCATAAAGTAAAATTCTAACATTTTCAGGAGGGATTACAGAGGAAGTGGATAAAGTAAAGTTCTTACATTTCCAGGGGGAATTAAAGAGGAAGTGCAGAAAGTAGATTCCTTACATATCCAGGAGTATTTACAGAGGAAGTGCATAAAGTAGAGTTCTTACATTTCCAGGAGGGATTACAGAGGAAGTGCATAAAGTAGAGTTCTTACATTTCCAGGAGGATTTACAGAGGAAGTGCATAAAGTAAAATTCTTACATTTCCAGGAGGGATTACAGAGGAAGTGCATAAAGTAAAATTCTTACATTTTCAGGAGGGATTACAGAGGAAGTGCATAAAGTAAAGTTCTTACAATTCCAGGAGGATTTACAGAGGAAGTGCAGAAAGTAGAGTTCTTTCATTTCCAGGAGGGATTACAGGGGATTTGCACAAAGTAGAGTTCTTACATTTCCAGGAGGGATTACAGAGGATGTGCAAAAAGTAAAGTTCTTACATTTCCAGGAGGGATTACAGAGGAAGTGAACAAAGTAGAGTCCTTACATTTCCAGGAGGATTTACAGAGGAAGTGCATAAGGTAAAGTTCTTACATTTCCAGGGGGAATTAAAGAGGAAGTGCAGAAAGTAGAGTCCTTACATTTCCAGGATGGATTACAGGGGATGTGCACAAAGTAGAATTCTTACATTTCCAGGAGGATTTACAGAGGAAGTGTATAAACTAAAATTCTTACATTTCCAGGAGGGATTACAGAGGAAGTGCATAAAGTAAAGTCCTTACATTTCCAGGGGGAATTAAAGAGGAAGTGCATAAAGTAGAGTTCTTACATTTCCAGGAGGATTTACAGAGGAAGTGCATAAAGTAAAGTTCTTACATTTCCAGGAGGGATTACAGAGGAAGTGCATAAAGTAGAGTTCTAACATTTCCAGGAGGGATTACAGAGGAAGTGCATAAAGTAAAGTCCATACATTTCCAGGAGGGATTACAGAGGAAGTGCATAAAGTAAAGTTCTTACATTTCCAGGAGGATTTACAGAGGAAGTGCAGAAAGTAGAGTCCTTACATTTCGAGGAGGGATTACAGGGGATGTGCACAAAGTAGAGCTCTTACATTTCCAGGAGGGATTACAGAGGAAGTGCATAATGTAAAATTCTTACGTTTCCAGGAGGGATTACAGAGGAAGTGCATAAAGTAAAATTCTTATATTTCCAGGAGGATTTACAGAGGAAGTGCAGAAAGTAGAGTCCTTACATTTCCAGGAGGGATTACAGAGGAAGTGCATAAAGTAAAGTTCTTACATTTCCAGGGGGAATTAAAGAGGAAGTGCAGAAAGTAGAGTTCTTACATTTCCAGGAGGATTTACAGAGGAAGTGCATAAAGTAAAGTTCTTACATTTCCAGGGGGAATTAAAGAGGAAGTGCAGAAAGTAGAGTCCTTACATTTCCATGCAGGGATTACAGGGGATTTGCACAAAGTAGAGTTCTTACATTTCCAGGAGAGATTACAGAGCATGGGCAAAAAGTAAAGTTCTTACATTTCCAGGAGGGATTACAGAGGAAGTGCATAAAGTAGAGTTCTTACATTTCCAGGAGGGATTACAGAGGAAGTGCATAAAGTAAAGTTCTTACATTTCCAGGAGGGATTACAGAGGAAGTGCATAAAGTAAAGTTCTTACATTTCCAGGAGGATTTACAGAGGAAATGCAGAAAGTAGAGTCCATACATTTCCAGGAGGGATTACAGGGGATGTGCACAAAGTAGATTTCTTACATTTTCAGGAGGATTTACAGAGGAAGTGCATAAAGTAAAATTCTTACATTTCCAGGTGTGATTACAGAGGAAGTGCATAAAGTAGAGTTCTTACATTTCCAGGATGGATTACAGGGGATGTGCACAAAGTAGAATTCTTACATTTCCAGGAGGATTTACAGAGGAAGCGTATAAACTAAAATTATTACATTTCCAGGAGGGATTACAGAGGAAGTGCATAAAGTAAAGTCCTTACATTTCCAGGGGGAATTAAAGAGGAAGTACAGAAAGTAGAGTTCTTACATTTCCAGGAGGATTTACAGGGGATGTGCTCAAAGTAGAGTTCTTACATTTCCAAGAGGATTTACAGAGGAAGTGCATAAAGTAAAATTCTTACATTTTCAGGAGGGATTACAGAGGAAGTGGATCAAGTAAAGTTCTTACATTTCCAGGGGGAATTAAAGAGGAAGTGCAGAAAGTAGATTCCTTACATATCCAGGAGTATTTACAGAAGAAGTGCATAAAGTAGAGTCCTTACATTTCCAGGATGGATTACAGGGGATGTGCACAAAGTAGAATTCTTACATTTCCAGGAGGATTTACAGAGGAAGTGTATAAACTAAAATTCTTACATTTCCAGGAGGGATTACAGAGGAAGTGCATAAAGTAAAGTCCTTACATTTCCAGGGGGAATTAAAGAGGAAGTGCATAAAGTAGAGTTCTTACATTTCCAGGAGGATTTACAGAGGAAGTGCATAAAGTAAAGTTCTTACATTTCCAGGAGGGATTACAGAGGAAGTGCATAAAGTAGAGTTCTAACATTTCCAGGAGGGATTACAGAGGAATTGCATAAAGTAAAGTCCTTACATTTCCAGGAGGGATTACAGAGGAAGTGCATAAAGTAAAGTTCTTACATTTCCAGGAGGATTTACAGAGGAAGTGCAGAAAGTAGAGTCCTTACATTTTCAGGAGGGATTACAGGGGATGTGCACAAAGTAGAGCTCTTACATTTCCAGGAGGGATTACAGAGGAAGTGCATAAAGTAAAATTCTTACGTTTCCAGGAGGGATTACAGAGGAAGTGCATAAAGTAAAATTCTTATATTTCCAGGAGGATTTACAGAGGAAGTGCAGAAAGTAGAGTCCTTACATTTCCAGGAGGGATTACAGAGGAAGTGCATAAAGTAAAGTTCTTACATTTCCAGGGGGAATTAAAGAGGAAGTGCAGAAAGTAGAGTTCTTACATTTCCAGGAGGATTTACAGAGGAAGTGCATAAAGTAAAGTTCTTACATTTCCAGGGGGAATTAAAGAGGAAGTGCAGAAAGTAGAGTCCTTACATTTCCAGGAGGGATTACAGGGGATTTGCACAAAGTAGAGTTCTTACATTTCCAGGAGAGATTACAGAGCATGGGCAAAAAGTAAAGTTCTTACATTTCTAGGAGGGATTACAGAGGAAGTGCATAAAGTAGAGTTCTTACATTTCCAGGAGGGATTACAGAGGAAGTGCATAAAGTAAAGTTCTTACATTTCCAGGAGGGATTACAGAGGAAGTGCATAAAGTAAAGTTCTTACATTTCCAGGAGGATTTACAGAGGAAATGCAGAAAGTAGAGTCCATACATTTCCAGGAGGGATTACAGGGGATGTGCACAAAGTAGATTTCTTACATTTTCAGGAGGATTTACAGAGGAAGTGCATAAAGTAAAATTCTTACATTTCCAGGTGTGATTACAGAGGAAGTGCATAAAGTAGAGTTCTTACATTTCCAGGATGGATTACAGGGGATGTGCACAAAGTAGAATTCTTACATTTCCAGGAGGATTTACAGAGGAAGCGTATAAACTAAAATTATTACATTTCCAGGAGGGATTACAGAGGAAGTGCATAAAGTAAAGTCCTTACATTTCCAGGGGGAATTAAAGAGGAAGTACAGAAAGTAGAGTTCTTACATTTCCAGGAGGATTTACAGGGGATGTGCTCAAAGTAGAGTTCTTACATTTCCAAGAGGATTTACAGAGGAAGTGCATAAAGTAAAATTCTTACATTTTCAGGAGGGATTACAGAGGAAGTGGATCAAGTAAAGTTCTTACATTTCCAGGGGGAATTAAAGAGGAAGTGCAGAAAGTAGATTCCTTACATATCCAGGAGTATTTACAGAAGAAGTGCATAAAGTAGAGTTCTTACATTTCCAGGAGGGATTACAGAGGAAGTGCATAAAGTAGAGTTCTTACATTTCCAGGAGGATTTACAGAGGAAGTGCATAAAGTAAAATTCTTACAATTCCAGGGGGAATTAAAGAGGAAGAGCAGAAAGTAGAGTCCTTACATTTCCAGGAGGGATTACAGAGGAGGTGCATAAAGTAAAGTTCTTATATTTCCAGGAGTAATTATAGAGGAAATGTACAAAGTAGAGTTCTTACATTTCCAGGAGGATTTACAGAGGAAGTGCAGAAAGTAGAGTCCTTTCATTTCCAGGAGGGATTACAGGGGATTTGCACAAAGTAGAGTTCTTACATTTCCAGGAGGGATTACAGAGGATGTGCAAAAAGTAAAGTTCTTACATTTCCAGGAGGGATTACAGAGGAAGTACACAAAGTAGAGTCCTTACATTTCCAGGAGGATTTACAGAGGAAGTGCATAAGGTAAAGTTCTTACATTTCCAGGGGGAATTAAAGAGGAAGTGCAGAAAGTAGAGTCCTTACATTTCCAGGATGGATTACAGGGGATGTGCACAAAGTAGAATTCTTACATTTCCAGGAGGATTTACAGAGGAAGTGTATAAACTAAGATTCTTACATTTCCAGGAGGGATTACAGAGGAAGTGCATAAAGTAAAGTCCTTACATTTCCAGGGGGAATTAAAGAGGAAGTGCATAAAGTCGAGTTCTTACATTTCCAGGAGGATTTACAGAGGAAGTGCATAAAGTAAAGTTCTTACATTTACAGGAGGGATAACAGATGAAGTGCACAAAGTAGAGTTCTTACATTTCCAGGAGGGATTACAGAGGAAGTGCATAAAGTAAAATTCTTACATTTCCAGGAGGATTTACAGAGGAAGTGCAGAAAGTAGAGTCCTTACATTTCCAGGAGGGATTACAGAGGAAGTGCATAAAGTAAAGTTCTTACATTTCCAGGGGGAATTAAAGAGGAAGTGCAGAAAGTAGAGTCCTTACATTTCCAGGAGGGATTACAGGGGATTTGCACAAGGTAGAGTTCTTACATTTCCAGGAGGGATTACAGAGGATGTGCAAAAAGTAAAGTTCTTACATTTCCAGGAGGGATTACAGAGGAAGTGCACAAAGTAGAGTCCTTACATTTCCAGGAGGATTTACAGAGGAAGTGCAGAAAGTAGAGTCCTTACATTTCCAGGAGGGATTACAGAGGAAGTGCATAAAGTTAAGTTCTTACATTTTCAGAGGGAATTAAAGAGGAAATGCAGAAAGTAGAGTCCTTACATTTCCAGGAGGATTTACAGAGGAAGTGCATAAGGTAAAGTTCTTACATTTCCAGGGGGAATTAAAGAGGAAGTGCAGAAAGTAGAGTCCTTACATTTCCAGGAGGGATAACAGATGAAGTGCACAAAGTAGAGTTCTTACATTTCCAGGAGCAATTATAGAGGAAGTGAATGAAGTAAAGTTCTTACATTTCCAGGAGGGATAACAGGTGAAGTGCACAAAGTAGAGTTCTTACATTTCCAGGGGGAATTAAAGAGGAAGTGCATAAAGTAAAGTTCTTACATTTCCAGGAGGGATTACAGAGGAAGTGCATAAAGTAGAGTTCTTACATTTCCAGGAGGGATTACAGAGGAAGTGCATAAAGTAAAGTTCTTACATTTCCAGGAGGGATTACAGAGAAAGTGCATAAAGTAAAGTTCTTACATTTCCAGGAGGATTTACAGAGGAAATGCAGAAAGTAGAGTTCTTACATTTCCAGGAGGAATTAAAGAGGAAGTGCAGAAAGTAGAGTCCTTACATTTCCAGGATGGATTACAGGGGATGTGCACAAAGTAGAATTCTTACATTTCCAGGAGGATTTACAGAGGAAGTGTATAAACTAAAATTCTTACATTTCCAGGAGGGATTACAGAGGAAGTGCATAAAGTAAAGTCCTTACATTTCCAGGGGGAATTAAAGAGGAAGTGCATAAAGTAGAGTTCTTACATTTCCAGGAGGATTTACAGAGGAAGTGCATAAAGTAAAGTTCTTACATTTCCAGGAGGGATTACAGAGGAAGTGCATAAAGTAGAGTTCTTACATTTCCAGGAGGGATTACAGAGGAAGTGCATAAAGTAAAATTCTTACATTTCCAGGAGGATTTACAGAGGAAGTGCAGAAAGTAGAGTCCTTACATTTCCAGGAGGGATTACAGAGGAAGTGCATAAAGTAAAATTCTTACATTTCCAGGAGGATTTACAGAGGAAGTGCAGAAAGTAGAGTCCTTACATTTCCAGGAGGGATTACAGAGGAAGTGCATAAAGTAAAGTTTTTACATTTCCAGGGGGGAATTAAAGAGGAAGTGCAGAAAGTAGAGTCCTTACATTTCCAGGAGGGATTACAGGGGATTTGCACAAGGTAGAGTTCTTACATTTCCAGGAGGGATTACAGAGGATGTGCAAAAAGTAAAGTTCTTAGATTTCCAGGAGGGATTACATAGGAAGTGCACAAAGTAGAGTCCTTACATTTCCAGGAGGATTTACAGAGGAAGTGCATAAGGTAAAGTTCTTACATTTCCAGGAGGGATTACAGAGGAAGTGCATAAAGTTAAGTTCTTACATTTCCAGGGGGAATTAAAGAGGAAGTGCAGAAAGTAGAGTCCTTACATTTCCAGGAGGATTTACAGAGGAAGTGCATAAGGTAAAGTTCTTACATTTCCAGGGGGAATTAAAGAGGAAGTGCAGAAAGTAGAGTCCTTACATTTCCAGGAGGGATAACAGATGAAGTGCACAAAGTAGAGTTCTTACATTTCCAGGAGCAATTATAGAGGAAGTGCATAAAGTAAAGTTCTTACATTTCCAGGAGGGATAACAGGTGAAGTGCACAAAGTAGAGTTCTTACATTTCCAGGGGGAATTAAAGAGGAAGTGCATAAAGTAAAGTTCTTACATTTCCAGGAGGGATTACAGAGGAAGTGCATAAAGTAGAGTTATTACATTTCCAGGAGGGGTTACAGATCAAGTGCATAAAGTAAAGTTCTTACATTTCCAGGAGGGATTACAGAGGAAGTGCATAAAGTAAAGTTCTTACATTTCCAGGAGGATTTACAGAGGAAATGCAGAAAGTAGAGTTCTTAAATTTCCAGGAGGATTTACAGAGGAAGTGCATAAAGTAAAATTCTTACATTTCCAGGAGGGATTACAGAGGAAGTGCCTAAAGTAAAATTCTTACATTTCCAGGAGGGATTACACAGGAAGTGCAGAAAGTAGAGTCCTTACATTTCCAGGAGGGATTACAGAGGAACTGCATAAAGTAAAGTTCTTACATTTCCAGGGGGAGTTAAAGAGGAAGTGCAGAAAGTAGAGTTCTTACATTTCCAGGAGGATGTACAGAGGAAGTGCATAAAGTAAAGTTCTTACATTTCCAGGGGGAATTAAAGAGGAAGTGCAGAAAGTAGAGTCCTTACATTTCCAGGAGGGATTACAGGGGATTTGCACAAAGTAAAGTTCTTACATTTCCAGGAGGGATAACAGGTGAAGTGCACAAAGTAGAGTTCTTACATTTCCAGGAGGGATTACAGAGGAAGTGCATAAAGTAGAGTTCTTACATTTCCAGGAGGGATTACAGAGGAAGTGCATAAAGTAAAGTTCTTACATTTCCAGGAGGGATTACAGAGAAAGTGCATAAAGTAAAGTTCTTACATTTGCAGGAGGATTTACAGAGGAAATGCAGAAAGTAGAGTTCTTACATTTCCAGGAGGAATTAAAGAGGAAGTGCAGAAAGTAGAGTCCTTACATTTCCAGGATGGATTACAGGGGATGTGCACAAAGTAGAATTCTTACATTTCCAGGAGGATTTACAGAGGAAGTGTATAAACTAAAATTCTTACATTTCCAGGAGGGATTACAGAGGAAGTGCATAAAGTAAAGTCCTTACATTTCCAGGGGGAATTAAAGAGGAAGTGCATAAAGTAGAGTTCTTACATTTCCAGGAGGATTTACAGAGGAAGTGCATAAAGTAAAGTTCTTACATTTCCAGGAGGGATTACAGAGGAAGTGCATAAAGTAGAGTTCTTACATTTCCAGGAGGGATTACAGAGGAAGTGCATAAAGTAAAATTCTTACATTTCCAGGAGGATTTACAGAGGAAGTGCAGAAAGTAGAGTGCTTACATTTCCAGGAGGGATTACAGAGGAAGTGCATAAAGTAAAATTCTTACATTTCCAGGAGGATTTACAGAGGAAGTGCAGAAAGTAGAGTCCTTACATTTCCAGGAGGGATTACAGAGGAAGTGCATAAAGTAAAGTTCTTACATTTCCAGGGGGGAATTAAAGAGGAAGTGCAGAAAGTAGAGTCCTTACATTTCCAGGAGGGATTACAGGGGATTTGCACAAGGTAGAGTCCTTACATTTCCAGGAGGGATTACAGAGGAAGTGCATAAAGTTAAGTTCTTACATTTCCAGGGGGAATTAAAGAGGAAGTGCAGAAAGTAGAGTCCTTACATTTCCAGGAGGATTTACAGAGGAAGTGCATAAGGTAAAGTTCTTACATTTCCAGGGGGAATTAAAGAGGAAGTGCAGAAAGTAGAGTCCTTACATTTCCAGGAGGGATAACAGATGAAGTGCACAAAGTAGAGTTCTTACATTTCCAGGAGCAATTATAGAGGAAGTGCATAAAGTAAAGTTCTTACATTTCCAGGAGGGATAACAGGTGAAGTGCACAAAGTAGAGTTCTTACATTTCCAGGGGGAATTAAAGAGGAAGTGCATAAAGTAAAGTTCTTACATTTCCAGGAGGGATTACAGAGGAAGTGCATAAAGTAGAGTTCTTACATTTCCAGGAGGGGTTACAGAGGAAGTGCATAAAGTAAAGTTCTTACATTTCCAGGAGGGATGACAGAGGAAGTGCATAAAGTAAAGTTCTTACATTTCCAGGAGGATTTACAGAGGAAATGCAGAAAGTAGAGTTCTTAAATTTCCAGGAGGATTTACAGAGGAAGTGCATAAAGTAAAATTCTTACATTTCCAGGAGGGATTACAGAGGAAGTGCCTAAAGTAAAATTCTTACATTTCCAGGAGGGATTACACAGGAAGTGCAGAAAGTAGAGTCCTTACATTTCCAGGAGGGATTACAGAGTAAGTGCATAAAGTAAAGTTCTTACATTTCCAGGGGGAGTTAAAGAGGAAGTGCAGAAAGTAGAGTTCTTACATTTCCAGGAGGATGTACAGAGGAAGTGCATAAAGTAAAGTTCTTACATTTCCAGGGGGAATTAAAGAGGAAGTGCAGAAAGTAGAGTCCTTACATTTCCAGGAGGGATTACAGGGGATTTGCACAAAGTAGAGTTCTTACATTTCCAGGAGGGATTACAGAGGATGTGCAAAAAGTAAAGTTCTTACATTTCCAGGAGGGATTACAGAGGATGTGCAAAAAGTAAAGTTCTTACATTTCCAGGATGGATTACAGGGGATGTGCACCAAGTAGAGTTCTTACATTTCCAGGAGGAATTACAGAGGAAGTGCACAAAGTAAAGTTCTTACATTTCCAGGAGTAATTAAAGAGGAAGTGCACAAAGTAGAGTCCTTACATTTCCAGGAGGATTTACAGAGGAAGTGCACAAAGTAGAGTCCTTACATTTCCAGGAGGATTTACAGAGGAAGTGCATATAGTAACGTTCTTACATTTCCATGAGGAAGTAAAGAGGAAGTGCAGAAAGTAGAGTCCTTACATTTCTAGGAGTAATTATAGAGGAAATGTACAAAGTAGAGTTCTTACATTTCCAGGAGGATTTACAGAGGAAGTGCATAAAGTAGAGTTCTTACATTTCCAGGAGGATTTACAGAGGAAGTGCATAAAGTAAAATTCTTACATTTCCAGGAGGATTTACAGAGGAAGTGCAGAAAGTAGAGTTCTTACATTTCCAGGAGGATTTACAGAGGAAGTGCAGAAAGTAGAGTCCTTACATTTCCAGGAGGGATTACAGAGGAAGTGCATAAAGTAAAGTTCTTACATTTCCAGGGGGAATTAAAGAGGAAGTGCAGAAAGTAGAGTTCTTACATTTCCAGGAGGATTTACAGAGGAAGTGCATAAAGTAAAGTTCTTACATTTCCAGGGGGAATTAAAGAGGAAGTGCAGAAAGTAGAGTCCTTACGTTTCCAGGAGGGATTACAGGGGATTTGCACAAAGTAGAGTTCTTACATTTCCAGGAGGGATTACAGAGGATGTGCAAAAAGTAAAGTTCTTACATTTCCAGGAGGGATTACAGAGGAAGTGTACAAAGTAGAGTCCTTACATTTCCAGGAGGATTTACAGAGGAAGTGTATAAGGTAAAGTTCTTACATTTCCAGGGGGAATTAAAGAGGAAGTGCAGAAAGTAGAGTCCTTACATTTCCAGGATGGATTACAGGGGATGTGCACCAAGTAGAATTCTTACATTTCCAGGAGGATTTACAGAGGAAGTGTATAAACTAAAATTCTTACATTTCCAGGAGGGATTACAGAGGAAGTGCATAAAGTAAAGTCCTTACATTTCCAGGGGGAATTAAAGAGGAAGTACAGAAAGTAGAGTTCTTACATTTCCAGGAGGATTTACGGAGGAAGTGCATAAAGTAAAGTTCTTACATTTCCAGGAGGGATTACAGAGGAAGTGCATAAAGTAGAGTTCTTACATTTCCAGGAGGGATTACAGAGGAAGTGCATAAAGTAAAGTTCTTACATTTCCAGGAGGGATTACAGAGGAAAAGCATAATGTAAAATTCTTACATTTTCAGGAGGGATTACAGAGGAAGTGCATAAAGTAAAGTTCTTACATTTCCAGGAGGGATTACAGAGGAAGTGTATAAAGTAAAGTTATTACATTTCCAGGAGGGATTAAAGAGGAAATGCACAAAGTAGAGTTCTTACATTTCCAGGAGGAATTACAGAGGAAGTGCATAAAGTAAAGTTCTTACATTTCCAGGAGAGATTACAGAGGAAGTGCATAAAGTAAAGTTCTTACATTTCCAGGGGGAATTAAAGAGGAAATGCAGAAAGTAGAGTTCTTACATTTCCAGGAGGATTTACAGAGGAATTGCAGAAAGTAGAGTTCTTACATTTCCAGGAGGATTAACAGAGGAAGTGCAGAAAGTAGAGTCCTTACATTTCCAGGAGGGATTACAGAGGAAGTGCAAAAAGTAAAGTTCTTACATTTCCAGGAGGATTTACAGAGGAAGTGCATAAAGTAAAGTTCTTACATTTCCAGGGGGAATTAAAGAGGAAGTGCAGAAAGTAGAGTTCTTACATTTCTAGGAGGATTTACAGAGGAAGTGCATAAAGTAAAGTTCTTACATTTCCAGGAGGGATTACAGAGGATTTGCACAAAGTAGAGTTCTTACATTTCCAGGAGGGATTACAGAGGATGTGCAAAAAGTAAAGTTCTTACATTTCCAGGAGGGATTACAGAGGAAGTGCACAAAGTAGAGTCCTTACATTTCCAGTAGGATTTACAGAGGAAGTGCATAAGGTAAAGTTCTTACATTTCCAGGGGGAATTAAAGAGGAAGTGCAGAAAGTAGAGTCCTTACATTTCCAGGATGGATTACAGGGGATGTGCACAAAGTAGAATTCTTACATTTCCAGGAGGATTTACAGAGGAAGTGTATAAACTAAAATTCTTACATTTCCAGGAGGGATTACAGAGGAAGTGCATAAAGTAAAGTCCTTACATTTCCAGGGGGAATTAAAGAGGAAGTGCATAAAGTAGAGTTCTTACATTTCCAGGGGGAATTAAAGAGGAACGGCATAAAGTAAAGTTCTTACATTTCCAGGAGGGATTACAGAGGAAGTGCATAAAGTAGAGTTCTTACATTTCCAGGAGGGATTACAGAGGAAGTGCATAAAGTAAAGTTCTTACATTTCCAGGAGGGATTACAGAGGAAGTGCATAAAGTAAAGTTCTTACATTTCCAGGAGGGATTACAGAGGAAGAGCATAAAGTAAAATTCTTACATTTTCAGGAGGGATTACAGAGGAAATGCAGAAAGTAGAGTCCTTACTAGTGTTGAGCCACCCCCGTAGTGTTCGAGTTCGGTTCGGTTCGTCGAACACCCGTGTGTTCGCCGAACTGTTAGTCGAACTGTTCGTCGAACACCTTCGAACAGCGTTAAAACCAATGGCAGGCAAACAAAAACACATAGAAACACATAGAAAACATATGTGTCTAAAAGCTGACAAACTGCTCAGAAGACACAACTAGCACATGGAAAAGTGACAAGTGCATATAGTCATGCGAAAAGAAAAGAGGTGGAGGAGTAAAAGGAGGGGGAGACACAGATATAGGCATGTCATGCCCTTCTAAAATCCAAAAAGTGAGAAGCCGACACGGCCAGTCCGTTCCTGCCCGTGCCACCTCCGTGTCGCCGGGTTTGTGCCAGAGCCGCGGTGGACCCTGACGGCCAGCCCCCCTATCCCAATACTGGTGCCTGTCCGCCGGTGGGTCGAGGCCCCCCACGGTGGGGGGGGGGGGGGGGAGTAACATCTGCAGAAGAAAGACCATCTTCCAGCCAAACTAAGATGTCGACTTCTTTTCGTGGACAATGTGATACGATCCCATTCTTACGGACACGCCCATCGCTACAAATTCTAGATGAGGCACAAAAACAGCAGGTGCTTCTACGGATATCAAGTGCTCCTTCAAGTGGGCTCTCCATCACCTCAATTTCAACATCACAAATACTCCAGTCCTCAGAGGTGTCACCCCAATCGCACTTGCTTCCTCACAGCTCCCAAGTCTCCAGCTGCCCGTCTGAGTATGGGGTAACACAGATGGTTGAGTCTGCACAGCTGTTTACTCATACTATAGCCTGGGAAACGGAGGTCTGCTCCAGAGCTTCTGTTAATCCAGATGAGGAAATGATCTGATCTGATGCCCAGAATCTTTATAAGTTGGATCCAGGACCAGATGAAGAAGGTTCTGAGCATAATGTAGACCCTCGTTCCCAAACTGTAATTCCTGTTGGTGGAGACAATGATGAAGACGATGATGAGACTCAAATACCTGATTGGAGCGACAACTTGACTTTTCGGTCAGGGCAGGAAGAGGTTGGCTCTGAGGGCGACGGGTGTGATAACACACAGGGTGATGATGACGAGGTTGGAGATCCCACTTACTGTCAACCCACAGTCAGCCAGTCGATGAGGTCAGCAGAGGAGGTGGAGGAGGATGTGACTAGCCCTGGGGATGGGGATGACTCGGTACCCGGGCATTTGCCTGGCCTTGGGGATGTCGCGGTGGTTGGCTCCCTGGTCCGTACCCTGGGGTCTCTCTTTAAAAGGGTGGATAATTGTTAATTTTATAAGAGTTCATGATGCCACCTGTGGTATCTGGTGACAAGCACCAGCGCTGCAGCAGTCCACTGAGGCCGGTGATAAGGCAGCTCGATGGTATAGCTCCCCACAGGTG
Source organism: Phyllobates terribilis (assembly GCF_046119375.1). NCBI lineage: Eukaryota > Metazoa > Chordata > Amphibia > Anura > Dendrobatidae > Phyllobates > Phyllobates terribilis. Next base: position 2,194,969 of record NW_027362912.1, read on the forward strand.
GAGCTAGGTCTCAGGGCAGCGTATGCAGGGGGAATGCAGGACAGGCGAGACCCAGCCGGGTCAGAGCAAGAACGGGAACGGACACGGTAGTCACTTCAGTACCTTTTACTGGTGGAAATTCAGGCACATCCCGGAGCACTGTAGGGTGAAGGGTGCATATCAGGATCCTCCCCAATGAGCGGGTGTAGGGCCTCCTGTTTCTTGCCTCTGCGTAGTAAGTTTCTGACCTGCCTGGAGCTAGGCCTAACTTTGTCTCTGTCCTGCGCTGGCTGACCTTGTGGTAGTGCCTTCTCTTGGAGTTCACGCTCCCAGTATGCGGGGCCTAAGCGTCTCCTGGCTCTGTTACATATCAGCACCTTAGCGATCCTGGGACTTGTAGTTCTCCAGGGATTCCGGTTATGCCTTACTGGGTCATAGAGATACCGGTAAGCTCGGATCCTGTGTCCGGTAAATGCTTCGGGGTGAGCTGGTTAAGCTCCTCTGCCCCTTATGTACTAACTCGCCATTCGCCTTCGGCCTACTCGGGCCCTCACTAGGCTATACACACTAATGGCAGCTTGCCGCGCTTCACTGATCTTACGGCACCGGCAAACCTTAAGCTCTATCAGGGCTCGCTGAATCTAGCAAGCAAGAGCCTCGTGCTCCACTGCTGAACTATTAACTGCGTTCTCTAGACTAGACTGAGCTCCACTGCAGACTGACCTCTCTTAGGCTTCTCTACTGCAGGAACTCTTCAGAGGAACTGAACTGCCTAGCTCCACCTTCCCTATTTATATCCCTAACGGGCTCCCTCTGCTGGTCTGAGGTGGAAGGTGGAGATGTGTGAATGTTTATGGGGGCCTCTTGTGGAGGATTCCATCAATGCACTCTTCTAGGATCTGTGATACCAAGCGCAGCGGGGCATCACAGATGCTATTGACGACGAGGTTAGGTTGCGCCTTCCTGGACAGAGACGGAGTACTGGAAGCACGTCAACAACTGCATCCTCAAACACAACTCTGCCTCTCACCACAAGTCGTGGTGGCTCTTCAGGTCACATGGGCTCTAAGCCTTGCATAGCCTGGGCATTTATTCAGATCGATAAGGATGACCCAACTCGTGTTATCTGTAATATTTGTCAGCAAAAGCTAAGTAGAGGCCAAAAAATCCATAGTTTGAGTACTTCATGCATGTACCGTCACATGGATATGAAGCATAAGTTGCAGTGGGAAGCTCACTGTGCTACAATGCGGCCTAGCCGGCTGGGCCAACCACCGTCTGCCCCATCTTGTGCATCCGCAACCTCTTCATCCTCTGTGACTGGGGGGACAGCAGTCACACATGTTTTTGGACGCAGACCTGCCACCTCTTTACCCGCAACAGCCAGTGTGATTGGCAGGTCGTCAGTTCATTGGGAAGTGGAAAAACCTGCTAGTGTTGAGCGCTCTCCGACATCGAGAGCACCACCTTTGGATCAAGGCAACCTAACATGTCCGCCTGCATCTTCCTCACAGACCGGCAGTTTCCCGGGGACACCCTACTCAACACCGTCTAAGCACAACAGCCAGCCCTCGGTCCCTCAGATGTGGAAAAGTAAAAGACCATTTCCTCCTAGCCATGAGAAAGCTAAGAGGTTGAATTTCACCATCTGCAAGCTGTTGGCTACAGAAATGCTGCCTTTCCACCTGGAGGTCACAGAGGATTTTCAAGACCTTATGTCCGTCGCAGTGCCCCAGTACCAGATGCCCAGTCGGCACTACTTCTCAAAGAAAGGTGTGCCTGCGCTCCACTAGCATGTCGCACACAACATCACCGCTTCTTTGAGAAACTCTGTGTGTGACAGGGTGCACTTCACCACAGACACTTGGACGAGTAGGCATGGACAGGGGCGTTACATGTCGCTGACTGGGCACTGGGTAACTATGGTGACAGCAGGACAAGGGGCTGCTGTCCAAGTCTTACCGTCCCGAGTTGTGCGTCAATCCTCTTTATCTCGAAGTTCCTCCACTGCTTCTGCCTCCTCAACCTCCTCTCGGTCCGCCACCTGCACCCAAAGCCTGTCTGGTAATGCCACCTGCTTTCTAACTGCGCACCTCCTTACTATGCTGGCAGCAGGGCTCAACGGCATCAGTGTTTACTTTGAAATGTCTGGGAAATGTGAGTCACACAGCTGAGGAGTTGTGGTCAGCTCTGGAGACCCAGTTTCATGAAAGGTTGTCTCCACAGGACCTGCAACCAGGGAAGGCCATGTGCGACAATGCTGCAAACCTGGGTGCGGCACTTCGCCGGGGCAATGTCACACACGTGCCTTGTATGGCTCACGTGTTGAACCTGGTTGTCCAGCAATTTTTAGCCCACTATCCCGGACTAGATGGCCTTCTGCAGAGGGCACGGTCGCTGTGTGCTCACTTCCGCCGTTCGCATCCCGCAGCTCAGCGACTTACATCTCTACAGAAGTCGTTGGGCCTGCCAGTTCACCGGCTGAAATGCGATGTGCCGACACGGTGGAATTCAACTCTGCACATGTTGCAGCGACTGTGGCAGCACCGACAAGCCCTGGTGCAATACGTTCTGACGTATAGCCTGGGCCAACGAGATCCAGAGGTGGGGCAAATCATGCTGCAGGAGTGGTCTCAGATCAGGGACCTATGAAGTTGACGCGCCCCCTGGGCCATGGGGTACCCTGAGCCGGGCCGGTAGACGCTGGGGGTTGTAGTCACTGTGGCGGTGACCCAGTCCGTGACCCAGGGCGGTCAATCCAAGGGTAATTTGTATATATGGATTTTATAATGTCTGACTACGCCACCTGTGGAGTGCGGCCAAAGGGGCCGCCGCTGCGGAACAGTCCTCTGAAGCTGGTGGTTTTGCAGCAACGGTATTATTACTCACCACAGGAAGAGTGTAGCTTCAGGGCAGTGTGGGTGGATGATGGTGGTTGTAGTGCAGGGAGTCAGTAATGAACACAGAGTCCGTGTGATGCCGTCTCAAGATATTACTCACAGTTGTTGTAGTCCAGATTACAGGTACCAGAGCAATCTCCCCCGTCGTGCTGTGCATACTCAGTGAGGGGCTCAGTCCACCCCCAGATAGCTCCGGAGTACTTAGCAGGACCCCCTTCTGTGTGTCCTTTCTCTGGCCTTCTCCCTGCACCTCACACCCAGTGACACTTCTATCCGGTATCCTCGGGCCTTGGCGGGTGACGTGTGTTCCGTCCCCTGGGTCCTATGTGGCTACCTTCTTAGTGAGACTGGTGTGGACTTTGGCCTGCAGTACATGAAATGCAGCAGCCTCCGGTTTCTAGTTGAGCCTTGCTGTTTCTCCGCTAGTTGAGGGACCGGTTCCCCTTATCTGGCCTGACCCCTCTACCTCCTGGTAGCAGCAGGAGTACGGGTGGCCTTCTGCACGGCCCGTAGCCGTAGGGTCCCTTCGGTTCCTGGAGCCTTCCAGCTCCCACTCCTCTCTTCTCTCCTTCAGTCCTGGGCCTCCCAGGCTAGGCCCGCCTCCGGAGCAGAGCTCATGCCTAGTCTCTGCTCCTGTCACTTTTCCTCCTCTGTCTGGCTTGCTCTTTCTAAGATGGCTTCCTATTTATACTCTCCTTGTCATGTGCTCCCCTAAGCTGCTCCCCTAAGCACCCACTACATAGGACCCTCAAACCAGCTAGGGACCTGGGACTGTGCTCTCCCTTAGGAGCAATCTCGCCCTACCCCCACTGCGGGTATGTGTTGGATGCAGGTGTTAGGGTCCCGAGCCATACGCCTTCCTTACCTGAGGGTGAGATACCACACCTCTGGGTGAGATGCAGTAACTCTGTGGCGACTGAACCCTCAGGGGCGCCACACACCCTTCTGCACAGTTTTGAAATGGCGACGAAGATGTTTAGTGCTGACGATGATGCCATTATCAGCATGACTATTCCGGTGATTTACATGCTGGAGCACACATTAAACAGAATTCAGAGTCAGGTGGTGGGACAAGAGGAGGTGGAGAAAGTAGAGGAGGAGTCGTATGCGGAAGGGATAACATCTCCAAGGTCCAGACGGTTGGCAGCACCAAGGCGGCAGGCATGGGAGGGTGGGGGAGAGGGATTAACCAGGGCGCATGGTAGCAGCCAAACTGTTGAGGAAGGTGCAGGAGCCCAGGAAGAAGTGGAGGACGAACTGGCGATGGGCATGGAAGACTCATCAGATGAGGGAGACCTTGATCACATTTCTGTTGTGCGAGGTTGGAGGGAGAGGGCAGAGGAAGGAAGCATGATTCTTACCTCGCTACCAACACAACAAGGACTTGGTCCTTCTGGATGCACAAGACACATGAGTGCCTTCTTGCTGCACTACCTGCAACATGACCCCCGGATTGTCAGAATTCGAAGTAATCCCGACTACTGGGTTGCCACACTCTTAGATCCCCGGTACAAAAGTATATTTGCCGAAATAATTCCTGCCATAAAAAGGTATTGACGAATGCAGGAGTATCTGCAGACGCTGTTGCAGAATCTTACATGTGCTTTTCCACAAAACACCAGTGGTGCACGTAGTGAATCTCACAGTTCTAACTTGCCAACCGTGGGACTGTCGAGTCTTCATCACTCAAACAGTAACAGTAACACAGTATCTGCTGGTAACAGCAATTTTGTGGAATCGTTTCACCACTTTTTTAGCCCATCCTTTGCAAGGCCACAGGAGACAAGAAGTCTGACACATAATCAATGCCTAGAGAGGATGGTACAGGAGTATCTCCAAGTGAACATCGAAGCCATGACTGTGTCACTGGACCCTTGCTCATTTTGGTATTCCAATCTGGAAAAATCGCCGGAGCTAGCCACTTACGCCTTGGAGATCTTGTCATGCCATGCAGCCAGCGTTCTCTCTGAACGTGTGTTCAGCGCTGCTGGTGGTGTGCTGACAGATAAGCGCACGCGGCTGTCCACTGAGAATGTAGACAGACTCACGTTCATAAAGATGAACAAATCATGGATTCGCAAGGACATTTCTACCCCTGTGTCATCCTTGGGAGACTAAAAGCTTGGGGATTTGGTAAAATCACCTCACCAACCGTTTTAAGCAACAGTGGGGCAATTGATGCCACTTAACCCTAGAACGCATGACCATAAAAATCTACACTTTCACATACCTGGGGCCCTTTAGGCCCGTGTGCAAATAACATGGAATAACTCAAACTCAAATGACAAACAACTATATACATGAAGAATACCTAGAGTTTCAAAATTCTAACTAAAGTAATCTTGCAGAAAATAGAAAACAATTAACTGGGCGGGCCTGCAAGGCCACAGGTATGCGTTCTAGGGTTAAGTGGTGTCTGTGCCACAATTTTGGGAGTCCCCTTGCTGTGTCTTACGTGACGTTGGCATCGTCAATTCCAGTTGGGTTGGGTCGCACCCCCCCCCCTTTTAACTGTAAGAAACTACATACACTATGGCTTGGGGTAACACAGATGGTTGAGTCTGAAGAGCTGTTTACTCAGAGGTCTGCTCCAAATCTTCAGTGTCTGCTAGTCAGCGTAGAATTTTTAACTGCATCTAGCCTAGGCAATACTTTGGGCGTAGTAGCCCAGCTGCGAAGCAAGCTGCACCGCCTGTGTATCTAATAAGAATTTTTAAATGAATCTAGCCTAGGCAGACTGTGGGGACCCCCAACCAAACCCAGACGCTCAGCCCCCCTACCGCCCCCCTTTCATGGACAATACAATAATGTAACTCTTACAACTGGATGGGTGAGGATCGGTCACAGCTTTATTAACTCTTTATACTCATTCCATTAGAAAGGCATTTTATTTCTAAAATAATTCAGCTTGTTGCAGCATGCCCTGGGTCCCCACTCCGGCAAGTTGGCCAACAAGTGTAACTCTCCAACATGTCCTTTCTATTTCCAGGCCACGGAGGATCCAGCGTACTCGTATGCAGGACTCTGACCCCCACCCATCACTCTTAACGCTTGTTCCACTCCGTCCTGGAGTCCTGACAGGACTATGTCCAGTCCAATATCTATTAAGTGAACACCGTCGGGCCGTATGAGGCCTGCTTTATCTCCTTCCAGTTGTCGGTGTCGTATCACTACACCGCCTCTGTCTCTTCTAAATTTTGCCATCCGAATATTTATTACCCGCCTTGTCCATTCGATGGCCGTGATGTCTCGCGCACCTTACCATACCGCTATCGGCACAATCTCTGACCATACTATAGCTAATTTTGTGAAAAATTCTCTGAAGCGCTCAGTGTCTAGTTTCATTATTGCCATTAGTTATGCGCTCTTGTGATGACCTAGGTTGTTTCCCCCGGCCTGTATAACTAAGATGACCGGACCTCTTGCCTCTCTCCCTACCTTGATTACCTCCATTAGTACCTGTGGCCATAGCAGGCCTCTAATAACTCTCCAGTTGAAATATGTGTTATGAAACTCTAATTTCCTCCCGCCTGGGCGGACTTTCGCCCTTTTTTGTGCCCAATATATATACGAGTGGCCTATCACTCACACTGTTGGCTTAGCGTCACCTGTAAAAGAAACAAACCACGTTAGGATAACAAGTCCGGTCTTATGTATCTCGCCAAACACGTGGATCGCCATCTCCCTATCCTTTGAACTTCCGTTTCTGACAGTCCTGCTCTTGCTGCTTCTGTGGCCGCACCTATGCGGAATGAGTGTGTCCCGTAATCTTTGGGGTGGTTCCCTGCCGATGTTATGCATTTATTAAATATAGCTTGGAACAGGTATCTTGATAATGGCTTTCCATCAATGTGTGATAGGAAGAAATTACTTTGTGATCTGATGGTTAGATATGTTTTTACTATTGTTACCCGACTCAGTGTACCGTTTGTGGGTTGTAGAAGTACCCAAGTACCCCTGCCCGCTGGAACCGTTTTCGATTGGTGTATGCGTAGACGTATTGCATTATTGGCTATGACTACGTCCTGGTGTAATAAGCCTCCACTGGTGGTAATTTTGGATTGAGGGACTAATTCGCTTATACATAGCGCCCCGAAGAAGGCGATCACAAATGCAGTAGACATTAGTGTTGCTTCAAATTGTGAGTGTCATGTTAATGGTGTTAGGGATAAGATGTGAGAATTCAGTATTAGTGACACGGGACGGGACGTCTACATTCCTGACTTGGCTGACCCCTTTTCCACCCTTTTATGGATTGTCTGATGATGAATCTTTGTCACATCTCCCCAATTCAGTAGTTGGAAGTGAAATGCTACTCCGGTCAGACACCGCTGCGCTGACGCCCCGGATATGCCCCTCATCATTAGCTGGTGGAGAAATTCTATGGTGACTTGTGATCTGGCTTGTTCACATTGGTCAACCCGTCTGCCTGCTACTAGTCGTGTCCACTCTTCCCATGCCTTACCGTATGCTTGCCACGTTGACGGGGCAACTGACGCTCTGATTAATGGCATCAACTATTCGCCACTAGATCCCATAGGGAGGGTGGGCAACTGTTGCCCGATGGGTGGGCGTTGTGGAAGAGCTCTGTGAAAATCTGCCAACTGAATTGTTATAAAGCGTTAGCAGCAGCTTTATACCCCTCAGCATAGTGGCTAGCGCGGACCCATACATTGTGTTTTAGGCACAGGAATGCTAGCCTGCCGTAGTAGGCCTAACACTGGGAGAGACGATGATGCCATCTTATTAATGCAGTGCGCTAGGCTGGTGTTTTGTGTTATGAAGCGTATATTTTTGTTAGCCAGGCACGCGCCCCATATTTCTATTGCTACCACTATTGGGAAAAATTATTTTCAGGGCTAGATGCAGCTAAAAATTATTATTAATTTCAAAGCTGGTGGAGCTTGGTATAGATGGCCTAATACAATGAGTCCCACACACTGCTAGAAGCCCAAATATTTTTTCAGAGGTAGATGCAGACAAAAAATTATATTCAGTTTGCAACCTGATGGAGGTCAGTATAGATGGACTAATAGAACAAGTCCCACTCACTGCTAGAAGGCCAAATATTTTTTCAGAAGTAGATGCAGAAAAAAATTATATTCAATTTGCAACCTGATGGAGGTCTGTATAGATGGACTAATAGAACAAGTCCCACACACTGCTAGAAGGCCAAATATATTTTCAGAGGTAGATGCAGAAAAAAAATATTTTTAATTTGCAACCTGATGGAGGTCAGTATAGATGGATTAATAGAGAAAGTCCCACACACTGCTAGAAGCCCAAATATTTTTTCAGAGGTAGATGCAGACAAAAAATTATATTCAGTTTGCAACCTGATGGAGGTCAGTATAGATGGACTAATAGAACAAGTCCCACACACTGCTAGAAGCCCAAATATTTTTTCAGAGGTAGATGCAGACAAAAAATTATATTCAGTTTGCAACCTGATGGAGGTCAGTATAGATGGACTAATAGACCAAGTCCCACACACTGCTAGAAGGACAAATATTTTTTCAGAGCTAGATGCAGAAAAAAATTATATTCAATTTGCAACCTGATGGAGGTCAGTATAGATGGACTAATAGAATGATGCTATGCCCAAAAGATTTTACTTCACTAGGTGCAGTAAAAAAATTGGTATTCTATACACAGGTGGTATATCTTGCAACACAGATAGGCTACTCCACTGACTAACACACTCTGCAATAGGCCAAAAAGGATTAGCTTTGCTAGATTCAGCCAAATGCTGTGAAAAAAACTTCCTCAGCACTGGCACAGACCTGCCTGGCAAAAACTGATAGGAACTGATGTAACCTAGTCCTGAAAAGGACTGCAATTACAATTAGTCTTTACTCCCACAATCTATCTATTTAAGAGCACAGACCTGCCTGATAAAAGTCGTAGGAAATGCTGTAACCTAGTCCTTAAAAGGACTGCAATCACAACTATTCCCTACTCCCAAGCTATCTGTAGATTTGTGCGAAAATTGGCTTGAAATTAACAAGGTATAGCGCACACAGCAACAGCGGTGCCGTCTAACACGCAGCTGCAGCAGTGAGAAAATGGTGGCGACGGGGAAAATGGCTTGGTCTTATAGGGCAAGGACATGTGACATACACTGCCAATCACACATGCCCTTGCTTGTGTGAAAAAAAGCACTTCGCTCCGTGTGTGCGCTGCTGATAGGCTGACAGATTGCACCTCCCCACTGCAAATGCGGGAAAGAGAAAAAAAAATGGAGATCTTCATTGTTCCTGCAGAGATCCATCCCTGCCCCTCCCCCCACCCCGCTGTACACTCAAACTGCGTATTAACATTAATTTTCATCATTACTGAGAAAAAATCCAGTTATGATTTTGGTGCACGAACAGTTATCGAACATAACCTCGAACAGCCGAATTTTTCTCAAATCGTTCGTGTTCGCCGAACGGCTCGAACACCGCCCAAAACAGCTCGAATTTGAGATTGGCGAACAGTTCGAGTACAACAACGCTCATCTCTAGTCCTTACATTTCCAGGAGGGATTACAGGGGATGTGCACAAAGTAGAGTTCTTACATTTTCAGGAGGATTTACAGAGGAAGTGCATAAAGTAAAATTCTTACATTTCCAGGTGTGATTACAGAGGAAGTGCATAAAGTAAAGTCCTTACATTTCCAGGGGGAATTAAAGAGGAAGTACAGAAAGTAGAGTTCTTACATTTCCAAGAGGATTTACAGAGGAAGTGCATAAAGTAAAATTCTTACATTTCCAGGGGGAATTAAAGAGGAAGTGCAGAAAGTAGAGTTCTTACATTTCCAGGAGGGATTACAGAGGATGTGCAAAAAGTAAAGTTCTTACATTTCCAGGAGGAATTACAGAGGAAGTGCACAAAGTAGAGTCCTTACATTTCCAGGAGGATTTACAGAGGAAGTCCATAAGGTAAAGTTCTTACATTTCCAGGGGGAATTAAAGAGGAAGTGCAGAAAGTAGAGTCTTTACATTTCCAGGATGGATTACAGGGGATGTGCACAAAGTAGAATTCTTACATTTCCAGGAGGATTTACAGAGGAAGTGCATGAAGTAAAGTCCTTACATTTCCAGGAGGGATTACAGAGGAAGTGCATAAAGTAAAGTTCTTACATTTCCAGGAGGGATTACAGAGGAAGTGCATAAAGTAAAGTCCTTACATTTCCTGGAGGATTTACAGAGGAAGTGCATAAAGTAAAGTTCTTACATTTCCAGGAGGGATTACAGAGGAAGTGCATAAAGTAAAGTTCTTACATTTCCAGGAGGAATTACAGAGGAAGTGCACAAAGTAGAGTCCTTACATTTCCAGGAGGGATTACAGAGGAAGTACATAAAGTAAAGTTCTTACATTTCCAAGAGGGATTACAGAGGAAGTGCATAAAGTAGAGTTCTTACATTTCCAGGAGGGATTACAGAGGAAGTGCATAAAGTAAAGTTATTACATTTCCAGGAGGGATTACAGAGGAAGTGCATAAAGTAAAGTTCTTACATTTCCAGGAGGATTTACAGAGGAAGTGTATAAACTAAAATTCTTACATTTCCAGGAGGGATTACAGAGGAAGTACATAAAGTAAAGTTCTTACATTTCCAGGAGGGATTACAGAGGAAGTGCATAAAGTAAAGTTCTTACATTTCCAGGAGGGATTACAGAGGAAGTGCATAAAGTAAAGTTCTTACATTTCCAGGAGGATTTACAGAGGAAGTGCAGAAAGTAGAGTCCTTACATTTCCAGGAGGGATTACAGAGGAAGTGCATAAAGTAAAGTTCTTACATTTCCAGGGGGAATTAAAGAGGAAGTGCAGAAAGTAGAGTTCTTACATTTCCAGGAGGATTTACAGAGGAAGTGCATAAAGTAAAGTTCTTCCATTTCCAGGAGGGATTACAGAGGAAGTGCATATAGTAAAGTTCTTACATTTCCATGAGGAAGTAAAGAGGAAGTGCAGAAAGTAGAGTTCTTACATTTCCAGGAGGATTTACAGAGGAAGTGCATAAAGTAAAGTTCTTACATTTCCAGGAGGGATTACAGAGGAAGTGCATAAAGTAAAATTCTTACATTTTTAGGAGGGATTTCAGAGGAAGTGCATAAAGTAAAGTTCTTACATTTCCAGGGGGAATTAAAGAGGAACTGCAGAAAGTAGATTCCTTACATATCCAGGAGCATTTACAGAGGAAGTGCATAAAGTAGAGTTCTTACATTTCCAGGAGGATTTACAGAGGAAGTGCATAAAGTAAAGTTATTACATTTCCAGGAGGGATTACAGAGGAAATGCACAAAGTAGAGCTCTTACATTTCCAGGAGGAATTACAGAGGAAGTGCACAAAGTAAAGTTCTTACATTTCCAGGAGTAATTAAAGAGGAAGTGCACAAAGTAGACTCCTTACATTTCCAGGAGGATTTACAGAGGAAGTGCATAAAGTAAAGTTGTTACATTTCCAGGAGGGATTACAGAGGAAGTGCATAAAGTAAAATTCTTACATTTCCAGGAGGGATTACAGAGGAAGTGCATAAAGTAAAATTCTTACGTTTCCAGGAGGGATTACAGAGGAAGTGCATAAAGTAAAATTCTTACATTTCCAGGAGGGATTACAGAGGAAGTGCATGAAGTAAAATTCTTACATTTCCAGGAGGGATTACAGAGGAAGTGTATAAAGTAAAATTCTTACATTTCCAGGAGGGATTACACAGGAAGTGCATAAAGTAGAGTTCTTACATTTCCAGGAGGATTTACAGAGGAAGTGTATAAACTAAAATTCTTACATTTCCAGGAGGGATTACAGAGGAAGTGTATAAAGTAAAATTCTTACATTTCTAGGAGGGATTACACAGGAAGTTCATAAAGTAAAATTCTTACATTTCCAGGAGGATTTACAGAGGAAGTGCATAAAATAAAGGCCTTACATTTCCAGGGGGAATTAAAGAGGAAGTGCATAAAGTAGAGTTCTTACATTTCCAGGAGGATTTACAGAGGAAGTGCATAAAGTAAAGTTCTTACATTTCCAGGAGGGATTTCAGAGGAAGTGCATAAAGTAGAGTTCTTACATTTCCAGGAGGGATTACAGAGGAAGTGCATAAAGTAAAGTCCTTACATTTCCAGGAGGGATTACAGAGGAAGTGCAGAAAGTAAAATTCTTACATTTTCAGGAGGGATTACAGAGGAAGTGCATAAAGTAGAGTTCTTACATTTCCAGGAGGATTTACAGAGGAAGTGCATAAAGTAAAGTTATTACATTTCCAGGTGGGATTACAGAGGAAATGCACAAAGTAGAGTTCTTACATTTCCAGGAGGAATTACAGAGGAAGTGCACAAAGTAAAGTTCTTACATTTCCAGGAGTAATTAAAGAGGAAGTGCACAAAGTAGAGTCCTTACATTTCCAGGAGGATTTACAGAGGAAGTGCATAAAGTAAAGTTCTTACATTTCCAGGGGGAATTAAAGAGGAAGTGCATAAAGTAAAGTTCTTACATTTCCAGGAGGGATTACAGAGGAAGTGCATAAAGTAAAGTTCTTACATTTCCAGGAGGATTTACAGAGGAAGTGCATAAAGTAAAATTCTTCCATTTCCAGGAGGGATTACAGAGGAAGTGCATAAAGTAAAATTCTTACGTTTCCAGGAGGGATTACAGAGGAAGTGCATAAAGTAAAATTCTTACATTTCCAGGAGGGATTACAGAGGAAGTGCATGAAGTAAAATTCTTACATTTCCAGGAGGGATTACAGAGGAAGTGTATAAAGTAAAATTCTTACATTTCCAGGAGGGATTACACAGGAAGTTCATAAAGTAAAATTCTTACATTTCCAGGAGGATTTACAGAGGAAGTGCAGAAAGTAGTGTCCTTACATTTCCAGGAGGATTTACAGAGGAAGTGCAGAAAGTAGTGTCCTTACATTTCCAGCAGGGATTACAGAGGAAGTGCATAAAGTAAAGTTCTTACATTTCCAGGGGGAATTAAAGAGGAAGTGCATGAAGTAAAATTCTTACATTTCCAGGAGGGATTACAGAGGAAGTGTATAAAGTAAAATTCTTACATTTCCAGGAGGGATTACACAGGAAGTTCATAAAGTAAAATTCTTACATTTCCAGGAGGATTTACAGAGGAAGTGCAGAAAGTAGTGTCCTTACATTTCCAGGAGGGATTACAGAGGAAGTGCATAAAGTAGAGTTCTTACATTTCCAGGAGGGATTACAGAGGAAGTGCATAAAGTAAAGTTCTTACATTTACAGGAGCGATTACAGAGGAAGTGCATAAAGTAAAGTTCTTACATTTCCAGGAGGATTTACAGAGGAAGTGCATAAAGTAAAATTCTTACATTTCCAGGAGGGATTACAGAGGAAGTGCATGAAGTAAAATTCTTACATTTCCAGGAAGGATTACAGTGGAAGTGCAGAAAGTAGAGTCCTTACATTTCCAGGAAGGATTACAGTGGAAGTGCAGAAAGTAGAGTTCATACATTTCCAGGAGGACTTACAGAGGAAGTGCACAAAGTAAACTTCTTACATTTCCAGGGGGAATTAAAGAGGAAGTGCATAAAGTAGAGTCCTTACATTTCCAGGAGGGATTACAGAGGAAGTGCAGAAAGTAGAGTTCTTACATTTCCAGGAGGATTTACAGAGGAAGTGCATAAAGTAAAGTTCTTACATTTCCAGGAGGGATTACAGAGGAAGTGCATAAAGTAAAGTTCTTACATTTCCAGGGGGAATTAAAGAGGAAGTGCAGAAAGTAGAGTCCTTACATTTCCAGGAGGGATTACAGGGGATTTGCACTAAGTAGAGTTCTTACATTTCCAGGAGGGATTACAGAGGATGTGCAAAAAGTAAAGTTCTTACATTTCCAGGAGGGATTACAGAGGAAGTGCATAAAGTAAAGTTCTTACATTTCCAGGGGGAATTAAAGAGGAAGTGCAGAAAGTAGAGTCCTTACATTTCCAGGAGGGATTACAGGGGATTTGCACTAAGTAGAGTTCTTACATTTCCAGGAGGGATTACAGAGGATGTGCAAAAAGTAAAGTTCTTACATTTCCAGGAGGGATTACAGAGGAAGTGCATAAAGTAAAGTTCTTACATTTCCAGAAGGGATTACACAGGAAGTGCATAAAGTAAAGTTCTTACATTTCCAGGAGGGATTACAGAGGAAGTGCATAAAGTAAAGTTCTTAAATTTCCAGGAGGATTTACAGAGGAAATGTAGAAAGTAGAGTCCTTACAATTCCAGGAGGGATTACAGAGGAAGTGCATAAAGTAAAGTTCTTACATTTCCAGGAGGGATTACAGAGGAAGTGCATAAAGTAGAGTCCTTACATTTCCAGGAGGGATTACAGAGGACGTACAGAAAGTAAAGTTCTTACATTTCCAGGGGGAATTACAGAGGAAGTGCAGAAAGTAGAGTCCTTACATTTCCAGGAGGGATTACAGAGGAAGTGCATAAAGTAAAGTTCTTACATTTCCAGGGGGAATTACAGAGGAAGTGCAGAAAGTAGAGTCCTTACATTTCCAGGAAGGATTACAGAGGAAGTGCAGAAAGTAGAGTTCATACATTTCCAGGAGGATTTACAGAGGAAGTGCATAAAGTAAACTTCTTACGTTTCCAGGAGGGATTACAGAGGAAGTGCATAAAGTAAAATTCTTAAATTTCCAGGAGGATTTACAGAGGAAATGTAGAAAGTAGAGTCCTTACATTTCTAGGAGGGATTACAGAAGAAGTGCATAAAGTAAAGCTCTTACATTTCCAGGGGGAATTAAAGAGGAAGTGCAGAAAGTAGAGTCCTTACATTTCCAGGAAGGATTACAGAGGAAGTGCATAAAGTAAAGTTCTTACATTTCCAGGAGGATTTACAGAGGAAGTGCAGAAAGTAGAGTTCATACATTTCCAGGAGGATTTACAGAGGAAGTGCATAAAGTAAACTTCTTACATTTCCAGGGGGAATTAAAGAGGAAGTGCAGAAAGTAGAGTCCTTACATTTCCAGGAAAGATTACAGAGGAAGTGCAGAAAGTAAAGTTCTTACATTTCCAGGAGGATTCACAGAGGAAGTGCATAAAGTAGAGTCCTTACATTTCCAGGAGGGATTACAGGGGATTTGCACAAAGTAGAGTTCTTACATTTCCAGGAGGGATTACAGAGGAAGTGCACAAAGTAAAGTTCTTTCATTTCCATCCTGGCCATACACTGTTCGGCTAGCAGCCATCTCTCCCAACATACAGATGAGCTCTCATGTGTTCTGTGGGGAGGAGGGTAATCTGCTGCCTCTAAGCAATTTGTGCCTAGAGAACAAGGAGCGGGTATTTGAACTGAATATTTGTTAGGGCAGCCAGGAGACCCCCATACACATTACACAGCTAGATTAGACAGATATTAGCCCACTTTAATCCAACAGATAATAATGGGACTTGTAATAGTAGAAAATGCCATGTGATCTTCTTGCAGATGTTCTTGTGGCATTTTAGGATTATGTAGATACAAGTCGGTACATCAGTACAGGGCAGAACACAAGAGCGGTGTATGATCAGAGCTGCGGTAATACATTATACCTGTATAACAGCTGGCGCATGCTTTGGCACTTTCCGGTCTCCTTTCAGAGGCTGCCCGTTCTTCTGGGTCATTACTTGCTTGTTGACATTTCCCAGAGCTTTTCTTGATGTTTTCCCACTTGATGCAGAACTGCGCACTTTGCCCTGGTGGCTTTTGACAAGCGACTTTCCTATAGGGAAAAAGTCAAGTTACTTACCGGTAACAGGATCTTTCGGAGACCATGACAGCACCATGGGGGGGGGGGGGGGGTCAGCCCACCAAGGACAGCAAACCTACAGGCTTAACAAGGGGTGCCACTTCTCGCCTCAGTCTGGATTACAGAGTATTGAGAGGACTGCCAGGATAAACATAGCAAACAATCACAAAATGACTCTATCATACACCACCCATTAAGTGTGAAATTCTAACAAACAGAGTGCTCCCACAAACATGAAGGGAGGAAATATAAGGGTGCTGTCATGGTCTCAGAAAAATCCAGTTACCGGTAAGTAACTTATGACCATCGGTCGACCATGACAGCACCACGAGAGAATTGTAGAGATTAAGAAGTCTAGGGAGGGTCCACAGCTTGGAGCACCCATCTCCCAAAGGTGAGGTCAGATGAAACACCCACATCCAGTCTATAGTGCCTATAGAATGTAGAGGGAGAAGACCAGGTAGCAGCCTTACATATGTCTATCGAGACACCCGTCTTCTCTGCCCAGGAGATAGACAGCCCGGGTGGAGTGAGCGTTCAACCCTTGTGATACTTCTTCGCCACTAAACGCATAAGCTAGAGAAATAGCCTCCCTCATCCATCTAGCTACAGGGACCTTGACTTTAAACCCTTTCCTAACCCCTTGGTAGGATATAAACAATGAGCTCTCTTTCCTAAAGTCTTTGGTAACCGAGAGGTACCTAACCACACAACTCCTTACGTCTAATGTATGCAACTCTGCTTCCTTCTGGTTACTCGGATTAGGACAGAAGGAGGGTAGTACTACTTCCTGAAGTCAGTGGAAATGAGTAGCTACCTTAGGGAGATAGAGTAATTCTTAAACCTGATCCTGCCTATCATCCAGGATTTGAGTAAATGGTAAGGCCGTAGACAGAGCCTGAATGTGACCAATCCTCCTAGCAGAGGTTAAAGCTATTAGTAGTGCTGTTTTAAGGGAGAGGGATTTAAGGGTTGCTAATTCTACCACTGGGCGTGCCACCTGCTGGCCGTAGAGGTTATTGCAGCACTCCCTTTGGAGTCGGCACACATGTGGCCGGAACTTCCTGGTCCGGTCATGTGACCACCGGGGCACACAGCAGCATCATGCCACGCCTCCGGCTACATAGAGAGACCGGAAGCGTGTGGCCCCGCCGTATCATGCGGCACTGAAGCTGCAACTTCCCACAGGGACACCGCTGCCTGGCGCCAGAACGACACTGGGCGGCCCACCCCAGACAGGGGCGCAGCTCCCCCTTACCATCTGGCACCAGCATGATGTTGGTGCTGCCAACCCCAGACAGGGGCACAGCCCCTGCTGACATCCAGCGCCCATTCGATGCTGGGGCTGCCAACCCCAGACATAGGCGCCGCTCCACAGCCACTGACGCAGAGCGATGCTGGAGCTGCCGACCCCAGGCTGTGAGCGCTGCTCGACAGCTCGATTCTTCAGAATCCGTACATCTTCAACAGGTAAGCCTGCCACAGGTTCCCTTCATCAAGGACAGGAAACCAAACTGAGGCGAGAGGTGCCGCCCCTTTTAAGCCTGTAGGTTTCTTGTACATGGTGGGCGGATTCCCTCTCTCGTGGTGCAGTCATGGTCGACCGATAAATAGATACTTTGAGGACTGTTCCCGAGCATCAATGGGCAAGAAACTGAAAGATTGCCAACACCAAAGCAGCAGAGGCAGAGTCTTCCAATACACAAGGAACAGAATTATGCCCACCTGGATGTCAGGTGTACTAGTAATCCCAGCACCCATGCCCAATCTGAGCACATACTTGAAAATCATTTCTGCACTAAAAGTGAAAGAAAAAAACCCCACTGGAGTGGCACTTTAACCCCTTACCAACATGATTTGCAGTTACATCATATGCCAGCTGTGATATTTAGCCATCATCAACCTCTAATAGCCACATGTAGGGCAGAGCTCCACCTGTTAGAGACGGACAGCGGCATTAACAGCGAACTGAGAAGGGAGTCATGCCATGTGCCCATCTGTGCCCCTGTAACACGATCGTGGGATGCCATCACTGCCAGGAAGGAGTCTGCTGAAAAGACCCATGCCTGTCATGACAGATCTGTGAATGCTGGCTATATACTGCAGTATTGCTGTACGTAACAAGAAATCAGATGATTGCATGTTCAAGTCCCCTAAGGCTATGTGCCCACGATGCAGAAATGCTCCGGATTTTTCCTGAGCGTTTCTGCATCTCCCCTGGCAGAAAAAACGCATGTGGATTGTACATGCGGATTGTACATGCATTTTCCTGCCAGAGACATGCGGAAATGAAGAGTTCTTAACATGCATTTCCGCATGCGGGTTGTCAAGCGCTTTCCAAGCGATTTTAGCATCACTTGGAAAGTGCTTGTCAACTTGGTCACACTATATAAATCCATGCAAACGGCATGGATTTATATAGTGTGACCCGAGATTATGTCAAAAAATAAAAAATAAATCTATACTTACTTTCCGATGGACCCCAGAGTCTTGCTTCACTCGGTGCTGACTGCCGGCCGATCGCGGTACACTGCACTGAAGGACCTGCCGACGTCAGCGTCGCGTGACCAATCACATGACTGACATCAGCGCAGGTCCTTCAGTCCATCGCGATTTGCCGGCATGAGAGGAGGAGCGCAGCGGGGGCCGCCAGAAGGTAAGTATCATATTTAGTTTTTATTTTATTCTTTTTTTCACAGTTTCTATAGTACCCGGGTCCGGAGGAGAGTCTCCTCTCCTCTAGACCTGGGAACCATCCGCACATTGGAACGCGTGGATTGCGCATCTACATATACAGTGATGCGTAATCCATGCATTCTAATGCAAGTAAGTGGTGGCGAAAAAGCAGCACTTCCGCAAAATAATTGGTAGTGCTGCGTTTTTTTCCGCAATGATAATCCGCAGCAGAAATTTCCGCAGCATGTGCACAGCACATGCGGGTTATCATTGGGGAACATGGCAGGCCTTCTACCATGTGTTTTTTAAGCGTTTCTGCAGCATTTTTGCCGCTGCGGAAACGCTTAAAAAACACATCGTGGGCACACAGCCTAAGGGGACAAAAAGGAAAAAGTATAATCTGAACCTTCAAATCACCCCTGCCCCTCTATGACCCATTTTAAAATAAAAAATATGGGCGTTACTTCTGTAAAAGTCCAATCAAAATATAAAAATAATTAACCTGATCAGTGAACGGCATAAAAACAAAAACCCTCATATGGCTGTATTGACAGAAAGATAAAGTTACTGCTCTTAGAAGAATAAGAAAAATGCAGAGATGGGAAATAACACGGTCAGGAAGGGGTTAAATTCTGCCACTTCTATAGAAAATTGAACCCATTTCGCTGACTGCCTTCAATGGCAGCCAAATAAGGCAGAGGGTTAGAGGAATACTGACCTTATATTGTAGACTTCTAGGATGCTTAAGAAGTGGACATTCCCTTTAAGTTACATTGTGCAGACAAAGCCATGGCAGTGTAGAAGGCCGACAAGATCTCAGTGGAAAGGCTGCAGGTTTGCGTCTGCATTAGGCAAGTTATAGAGGTAGAAGTGTTGGGACCTTGTCGCTGTGCAGGTAGAATCTGGAGCCTCGGCACCGTCCTGCGTAGCCCATACTACAGGGAGGAGCAGCGCCATGTGTAGTAATCTGAGCAGGATAGTCAGTGTTCAGCCAGCACTGATGGAGACTGACACCCCAACTCATTACCCAATACATGACCGGCTTAAAGAACCTCTCCCATCAGAGCTTATCCTCTTAATATATTGTAATTATATAGAACTGTGTACTAACAATTGCTCACTTTACCTTTCTACCCAGTAAATTCTTTTCTATGTAGAAACAGGAAGCCTCTTCCCTGCAAAAATCATTCTCCTCTTCACCTCCTGACCCAGCTGCCCCCTCCTCCTCTGCAGGGACTTATGACTCATGCAGGAAAAGTTCACCTTGTGTTAACTTAGAGATTAGAAGGATTCAGCTAGTCAGTTTTTTATCACATCTCTTTTCCATTAGGTAAATGACAATAAGCTGGGTAGAAAGGCAAAATGAGCAATTGTAAGTACACAGTGCTATATAATATGATGACTGCAATATATAGAGAATAAAAACTGATGGGAGAGATTCTTTAAAGATGGGTGGGCAAAAGTAAAAGCAAAGTTTATTATGAGGTGGACTCCACTTAACACTTCTGGTGAGGCGCACCATAGTGATGGGGTGCACTTAATTTATGGAAAGTTGTGACTCAGGTGGCTTCACCATGCTCCGTCCACTTGGCAGAGCTGGAGTGAAAGTGCTTAAATAAATAAATATATATATATATAAATTAACATCTAGTTGCATAAAAGTTTTGACTTGTCAGAGTTCTGCTAGAAATCTATTAAGCCCCTTGATGAATTGGGGCCAGATCGGCCGCTACCTTTAGAAACCACTTACCGGCACCTGATAGTTGTGCACGATCTCTGGACAACAGCGCAGCATTAACATCACCGTTCTCCTGGTCAGTGTAGATCACGGTCGCCATTATAGTCAGATTCTGCAGGCAAAATATAAGAATGAGCCACGTTTCATTTTAGAACACACCAACAAGTAGTGATCTCCTCACCAACCCCTGGACAATCTCCTGACACCACAACTCAGGAATATTAGAGGAGCCCTTCATAATGCTGGTCCTTGTCAGGAGGAGTATAGCGTGAGCTCAGGAGAGGAAGCCACTCCTTGTAAGCAGGTGATGGTGGGCGGTTCTAGATCTACCCCTGGCGGGCGGTTCCTGAACAACCCCTGGTGCCGGTGGGCGGTTCTAGAATTACTCCTAGCGTGCAAGTCCTCGTGGGCGGTTCTAGTACTGTTCCTGGTATGCTCCTGGTGGGCGGTTCAAGAACTACCCCTGGCGCCAGTGGGCGGTTCCAGTACTACCCCTGGGCCCAGTGGGCGGTTCCAGTACTACCCCTGGCGCCAGTGGGCGGTTCCAGTACTACCCCTGGCGCCAGTGGGCGGTTCCAGTACTACCCCTGGCGCCAGTGGGCGGTCCCAGTACTACCCCTGGCGCCAGTGGGCGGTCCCAGTACTACCCCTGGCGCCAGTGGGCGGTTCCAGTACTAACCCTGGCGGGCGGTTCTACAACTACCCCTGGTGTGCGTTCTAGAACTACTCCTGGTAGTATACATCTATTCTATATTTTTCTATTTTAACTATTGTATGTACATTGGTGTGAGTGCCTGTCTCTACGGTGTCACTTACTTAACCGTGTATTCATTATAGGTTTTTTTAAATTTCCTATTTTTGCAGAATTTGACTATTTTGTTCAGTTGTTCTTGATTGGTTCTTTGGCATTCCTAGTTTGTCTATGGGCTCAAAGCAACAAAATGAGTCATCTAGCGTTAATGAACTTTAACCCCTTAATAACATCTGACGTACTAATACGCGTCTGTGCCCTGGGACTTAAGAGCCAGACCCGTATTAGTACGTCATGGCGATCGCGCGCGCACACAGGCTGTGCGGGCGCGATCGCCGCCGGGTGTCAGCTGATTGTCACAGCTGACACCCGGTACTATGTGCAGGGAGCGGTCACGCACCGCTCCCAGCACATTAACCCCCGCGATGCTGCGATCGAAGTCGATCGAAGTCGATCGCGGCATTGCGGGGGCAAGGGGAGGTGATCGCAGATACTCACCTCCTCTTCCGGCTTCCAGCGCAGTCTGCAAAGGCTTCCCGGGTGTTGCCATGACGACCCGATGTCGTCATGACAACATCCGGGTCACCAGAGAGCAGGAAGATTGCTTGGACATGCGCAGTGCATCTCCAAGCAATCTTCACACTGTGCACTTCTGACAGCCTTCATGGCATAGGGATGGTGCTCCATTCCTGTGCCATGCAGGCGATCAGAAAAAAAAAAGTGAAAGTCCCAGAGTGGGACAAAGTAATAAAGTGTATAAACTGTGTGAAAGTGGAAAAAAAAAAAAAAAAAAAATGTGCAAAAATATTATAAAAAAATAAAAAAAATAATACACCAAAAATAAAAATATAATGTACCCATCAATAAATATTATTATAAAAAAAATAAAAAAAAAACAATAAAAGTACACATATTTGGTATCGCCGCGTCCGGAACAACCTGACCTATAAAACTGTCCCACTAGTTAACCCCTTCAGTGAACACGGTAAAAAAAAAAAAAAAAAAACCAAGCAAAAAACAATGCTTTATCACCATACCGCCAAACAAAAAGTGGAATAACACGCGATCAAAAAGACGCATATAAATAAAAATGATACCGCTGAAAACGTCATCTCGTCCCGCAAAAAACAAGCCGCCATATAGCTCCATCAGCCGGAAAAATAAAAAAGTTATAGCTCTCAGAATAAAGCGATACTAAAAAATGTTTTTTTCTATAAAATAGCTTTTATTGTGTATAAGCGCCAAAACATAGAAAAATTATACAAATGTGGTACCGCTGTAAACGTACTGACCCGAAGAGTAAAGCTGCCTCATCAATTTTACCACACGCGGAACAGAATAAAAAAAAACAAAAAAAAACAATTCCTGAATTGTTGGTTTTTGTTTATTCTGCCTCCCAAAAATCGGAATAGAAAGCGATCAAAAAATGTCACGTGCCTGAAAATGGCACCAATAACAACGTCAAGTCATCCCGCAAAAAACGAGCCGTCACATGACTGTCTGCCAAAATTTGGAAAAATTATAGCTCTCAAAATATGGCGATGCAAAAACTAGATTTTACAAAAAATGCGTCTTTTAGTGTGTGACAGCTGTCAGTCATAAAAACCCCATATGATTCTGGCATTGCTGTAATCACACCGACCCGAAGAATAAAGTCGTCTAATCACTTATACCGCACAAGGAACGGCGTCAAAAATAAACTCTTGAGTTAGGATTGGGCTAGGGTTAGGGCTGGGTTTGGGGCTAGGGTTGTGCTGGGGCTAGGGTTGTGCTGGGGCTAGGGTTGTGCTGGGGCTAGGGTTGTGCTAGGGTTAGGGCTGGGGTTGGGATTTTTTTCAAAAGTAAGAAAAAAAGATGACGATATGGCGACTAGTGTTGAGAGCAAGTGCTCGCTACTTGAGTTTGCATCGGGTGCTCTGGTATGCATTTAGTATCGTGGGTATTTGAGTGACATGCTCGAGTCTCTGCCCCATATGCTTCGCGGCCAAAAAACTTTACGGGGATTGCCTGCCATGCACGAGCGATCCCCGCATGTTTTTTTTTGGGTGTCTAATAACCGTGAAACATGCGGAGCAGGGACTCGAGCATGTCACTCGAGCACACGCTGTACATGGTGCATACCTGAGTACCCGATGCAAACTCAAGTAGCGAGCACTTGCGCTCAAGAATAATGAAAACTTATTCAATATGATGACCTAATGTAAACAAATAATGTGCCGTACCTCTGGGTTCAAAATGTTCACTATACACCTTAATAAAATCTTTGAGGGGTATAGTTTCCAAAATGGGGACACTTGTGGGGGAGCTCCACTGTTTAGGCACATCACGGGCTCTCCAAACGCGACATGGTGTCCGCTAACAAATTGAATGGAAAATCGGCTCAAATTGTTAGCGGACGCCATGTTGCGTTTGGAGAGCCCCTGTGTGTCCAAACATTGGAGCTCCCCCACAAGTGACCCCATTTTGGAAACTAGACCCCCCAAGGCACCTATCTAGATGCATAGTGAGCACTTAGAACCCCCAGGTGCTTTACAAATTGATTCGTAAAAATGAAAAAGTGAAAATAAAACACTTTTTCATTTTTATGAATCAATTTGTGAAGCACCTGGGGTTCCAAGTGCTCACTATGAATCTAGATAGGTGCCTTGGGGGGTCTAGTTTCCAAAATGGGGTCACTTGTGGGGGAGCTCCAATGTTTGGGCACACAGGGACTCTCTAAATGCAACATGGTATCCGCTAACAAATTAAATGGAAAATCGGCTCAAATTGTTAGCGGACACCACATTGCGTTTGGAGAGCCCCTCTGTGCCCAAACTTTGGAGCTCCCCCACAAGTGACCCCATTTTGGAAACTAGACCCCCCAAGGCACCTTTCTAGATGCATAGTGAGCACTTGGATCCCCCAGGTGCTTCACAAATTGATTCGTAAAAATGAAAAAGTGAAAAAAAAAACACTTTTTCATTTTTATGAATCAATTTGTGAAGCACCTGGGGTTCCAAGTGCTCACTATGAATCTAGATAGGTGCCTTGGGGGGTCTAGTTTCCAAAATGGGGTCACTTGTGGGGGAGCTCCAATGTTTGGGCACACAGGGACTCTCTAAATGCAACATGGTATCCGCTAACAAATTAAATGGAAAATCGGCTCAAATTGTTAGCGGACACCACATTGCGTTTGGAGAGCCCCTCTGTGCCCAAACTTTGGAGCTCCCCCACAAGTGACCCCATTTTGGAAACTAGACCCCCCAAGGCACCTTTCTAGATGCATAGTGAGCACTTGGAACCCCCAGGTGCTTCACAAATTGATTCGTAAAAATGAAAAAGTGAAAAAAAAAACACTTTTTCATTTTTATGAATCAATTTGTGAAGCACCTGGGGTTCCAAGTGCTCACTATGAATCTAGATAGGTGCCTTGGGGGGTCTAGTTTCCAAAATGGGGTCACTTGTGGGGGAGCTCCAATGTTTGGGCACACAGGGACTCTCTAAATGCAACATGGTATCCGCTAACAAATTAAATGGAAAATCGGCTCAAATTGTTAGCGGACACCACATTGCGTTTGGAGAGCCCCTCTGTGCCCAAACTTTGGAGCTCCCCCACAAGTGACCCCATTTTGGAAACTAGACCCCCCAAGGCACCTTTCTAGATGCATAGTGAGCACTTGGAACCCCCAGGTGCTTCACAAATTGATTCGTAAAAATGAAAAAGTGAAAAAAAAAACACTTTTTCATTTTTATGAATCAATTTGTGAAGCACCTGGGGTTCCAAGTGCTCACTATGAATCTAGATAGGTGCCTTGGGGGGTCTAGTTTCCAAAATGGGGTCACTTGTGGGGGAGCTCCAATGTTTGGGCACACAGGGACTCTCCAAATGCAACATGATATCCGCTAACAAATTGTCGGCTCAAATTGTTAGCGGATATCATGTTGCATTTGGAGAGTCCCTGTGTGCCCAAACATTGGAGCTCCTCCACAAGTGACCCCATTTTGGAAACTAGACCCCCCAAGGCACCTATCTAGATGCATAGTGAGCACTTGGAACCCCTAGGTGCTTCACAAATTAATTCGTAAAAATGAAAAAGTGTTTTTTTTTTCACTTTTTCATTATTACGAATCAATTTGTGAAGCACCTGGGGGTTCCAAGTGCTCACTATGCATCTAGAAAGGTGCCTTGGGGGGTCTAGTTTCCAAAATGGGGTCACTTGTGGGGGAGCTCCAATGTTTGGGCACACAGCAGCTCTCCAAACGCAACATGGTGTCGCTAACAATTTGAGCCAATTTTGCGTTAAATTTGTTAGCGGACACCATGTTGCATTTAGAGAGCCGCTGTGTGCCCAAATATTGGAGCTCCCCCACAAGTGACCCCATTTTGGAAACTAGACCACCCAAGGCACCTATCTAGATGCATAGTGAGCACTTGGAACCCTCAGGTGCTTCACAAATTGATTCATACAAATGAAAAAGTGTTTTTTTTTTCACTTTTTCATTGTTACGAATCAATTTGTGAAGCACCTGGGGGTTCCAAGTGCTCACTATGCATCTAGAAAGGTGCCTTGGGGGGTCTAGTTTCCAAAATGGGGTCACTTGTGGGGGAGCTCCAAAGTTTGGGCACACATGGGCTCTCCAAACACAACATGGCGTCCGCTAATTATTCAAGCAAATTTTACAATCAAAAAGTCAAATAGCGCTCCTTCCCTTCCGAGCCCTGCCGTGCGCCCAAACAGTATTTTTTCCCCAAATATTGGGTATCTGCGTGCCAAGGGGAAATTGCACAACAAATTTTGGGGTCCATTTTTTCTTGTTACCCCTGTGAAAATAAAAAAAATTGGGTCTAAATTAACATTTTTGTGAAAAAAGTTAAATGTTCATTTTTTTCTTCCACATTCAAAAAATTCCTGTGAAGCACCTGAAGGGTTAATAAAGTTCTTGAATGTGGTTTTGAGCACCTTGAGGGGTGCAGTTTTTAGAATGGTGTCACTTTTGGGTATTTTCTGTCATAAAGACCTCTCAAAGTGACTTCAAATGTGATGTGGTCCCTAAAAAAATGGTTTTGTAAATTTTGTTGGAAAAATGAGAAATCGCTGGTCAACTTTTAACCCTTATAGCTCCCTAACAAAAAAAAATTTTGGTTCCAAAATTGTGCTGATGTAAAGTAGACATGTGGGAAATGTTATTTATTAACTCTTTTGTGTGACATATCGCTCTGATTTCAGGGCTTAAAAATTCAAATTTTGAAAATTGCAAAATTTTCAAAATTTTTGCCAAATTTCCGTTTTTTTCACAAATAAACGCAAGTGATATCGAAGAAATTTTTCCACAATCATGAAGTACAATATGTCACGAAAAAACAATCTCAGAATCAGGGGGATCCGTTGAAGCGTTCGAGAGTAATTACCTCATAAAGTGACAGTGGTCAGAATTGTAAAAATTGGCCCGGTCATTAACGTGCAAACCACCCGCGGGGCTTAAGGGGTTAACCACCTTCACTGCACACGTCAGTGTTGTGCCCTCCTCTCCCCACCCCCAAATAGCTGCAAAGTCCCACCTGTATAGTGGAGCCCAAGACCACACTCTGGATCTCTGGCACTCCTAATGTCACGTGCAGGGGCCCCAGGAGCCTCCGAACACCACACTGACATCTGTCTGCTCTCCTCCACAACTGAGCAGCAGCAGAAGCCCAGCTAACAGACATTGCTGTTACTGAAAACACTCATTGGATTAACTGACACGATGTCAGCGAGTTTCTGAAGATCCGGATACTGCAGCCATGAGATCTGTGGCTGCATTAGGCAGATGGGACATTGCAGCTAATAGAGAGTAAGAGTGTAACAGAGATGGCCCTAAACTGCATTTAAAGGGAATCTGTCACCAGGTTTATTGCCACCTGATCTGAGAGCAGCACAACGTGGGGACAAAGATCCCCAATTCCAGTGACGTGTTGCTTTCTGGGCTGATTGCTGTAGTTTTGATAAGAGATCCTCCACAAGCAGGATACTGCCACCAGATGACTAGTAAAGCTTCTGCCATGTAGTCCAACCCTGTCCCCACAATGGATGGATAGTTCTGTACACTGTGCATAGGCATTCAGAGCATTTGTAGATCTGCAGCAGACACAGTTACTCTGAACTGCACCAAGTGATCCATCACTGTAATCAGGGTCTCTGCCCCTAAGTCATGCTGCTCTCAGATGGGGCAGCAAAATCCTGGTGACAAATTCACTAACCCCATCCAGCTTCAGGTGCAAGTATTAGAATTGATTCTCATGCTCAAAATTAAATGTAAAGGCAAGTGGCTAATGGCAGGCAATAGGTACAGCAAGGTGTGGAAGAGTTACCTGCAGGATTGTAGGGAACAAACTTCTCAATGTCGGGGTACTGCTGCTCGTCTGTCTTATCAGAAGAGCCAGAAACCTAGAGGGGAACAGGAACCAGGTCACAAGCTTCATTTATCCAGTGTTTGCCATTAGGTTCTCCATATATGATCTGAAAAGGAGTCAGCCAAGCCCCTGTGGCATAGCTGTGGCCTGGCCATACACTGTTTGGCTAGCAGCCATCTCTCCCAACATACAGATGAGCTCTCATGTGTTCTGTGGGGAGGAGGGTAATCTGCTGCCTCTAAGCAATTTGTGCCTAGAGAACAAGGAGCGGGTATTTGAACTGAATATTTGTTAGGGCAGCCAAGAGACCCCCATACACATTACACAGCTAGATTAGCCAGATATTAGCCCACTTTAATCCAACAGATAATAATGGGACTTGTAATAGTATAAAATGCCATGTGATCTTCTTGCAGATGTTCCTGTGGCATTTTAGGATTATGTAGATACAAGTCTGTACATCAGTACAGGGCAGAACACAAGAGCGGTGTATGATCAGAGCTGCGGTAATACATTATACCTGTATAACAGCTGGCGCAGGCTTTGGCACTTTCCGGTCTCCTTTCAGAGGCTGCCCGTTCTTCTGGGTCATTACTTGCTTGTTGACATTTCCCAGAGCTTTTCTTGATGTTTTCCCACTTGATGCAGAACTGCGCACTTTGCCCTGGTGGCTTTTGACAAGCGACTTTCCTATAGGGAAAAAGTCAAGTTACTTACCGGTAACAGGATCTTTCGGAGACCATGACAGCACCATGGGGGGGGGGGGGGGGTCAGCCCACCAAGGACAGCAAACCTACAGGCTTAACAAGGGGTGCCACTTCTCGCCTCAGTCTGGATTACAGAGTATTGAGAGGACTGCCAGGATAAACATAGCAAACAATCACAAAATGACTCTATCATACACCACCCATTAAGTGTGAAATTCTAACAAACAGAGTGCTCCCACAAACATGAAGGGAGGAAATATAAGGGTGCTGTCATGGTCTCAGAAAAATCCCGTTACCGGTAAGTAACTTATGACCATCGGTCGACCATGACAGCACCACGAGAGAATTGTAGAGATTAAGAAGTCTAGGGAGGGTCCACAGCTTGGAGCACCCATCTCCCAAAGGTGAGGTCAGATGAAACACCCATATCCAGTCTATAGTGCCTATAGAATGTAGAGGGAGAAGACCAGGTAGCAGCCTTACATATGTCTATCGAGACACCCGTCTTCTCTGCCCAGGAGATAGACAGCCCGGGTGGAGTGAGCGTTCAACCCTTGTGATACTTCTTCGCCACTAAACGCATAAGCTAGAGAAATAGCCTCCCTCATCCATCTAGCTACGGGGACCTTAACTTTAAACCCTTTCCTAACCCCTTGGTAGGATATAAACAATGAGCTCTCTTTCCTAAAGTCTTTGGTAACCGAGAGGTACCTAACCACACAACTCCTTACGTCTAATGTATGCAACTCTGCTTCCTTCTGGTTACTCGGATTAGGACAGAAGGAGGGTAGTACTACTTCCTGAAGTCAGTGGAAATGAGTAGCTACCTTAGGGAGATAGAGTAATTCTTAAACCTGATCCTGCCTATGATCCAGGATTTGAGTAAATGGTAAGGCCGTAGACAGAGCCTGAATGTGACCAATCCTCCTAGCAGAGGTTAAAGCTATTAGTAGTGCTGTTTTAAGGGAGAGGGATTTAAGGGTTGCTAATTCTACCACTGGGCGTGCCACCTGCTGGCCATAGAGGTTATTGCAGCACTCCCTTTGGAGTCGGCACACATGTGGCCGGAACTTCCTGGTCCGGTCATGTGACCACCGGGGCGCACAGCAGCATCATGCCACGCCTCCGGCTACATAGAGAGACCGGAAGCGTGTGGCCCCGCCGTATCATGCGGCACTGAAGCTGCAACTTCCCACAGGGACACCGCTGCCTGGCGCCAGAACGACACTGGGCGGCCCACCCCAGACAGGGGCGCAGCTCCCCCTTACCATCTGGCACCAGCATGATGTTGGGGCTGCCAACCCCAGACAGGGGCACAGCCCCTGCTGCCATCCAGCGCCCATTCGATGCTGGGGCTGCCAACCCCAGACATAGGCGCCGCTCCACAGCCACTGACGCAGAGCGATGCTGGAGCTGCCGACCCCAGGCTGTGGGCGCTGCTCGACAGCTCGATTCTTCAGAATCCGTACATCGTCAACAGGTAAGCCTGCCACAGGTTCCCTTCATCAAGGACAGGAAACCAAACTGAGGCGAGAGGTGCCGCCCCTTTTAAGCCTGTAGGTTTCTTGTACTTGGTGGGCGGATTCCCTCTCTCGTGGTGCAGTCATGGTCGACCGATAAATAGATACTTTGAGGACTGTTCCCGAGCATCAATGGGCAAGAAACTGAAAGATTGCCAACACCAAAGCAGCAGAGGCAGAGTCTTCCAATACGCAAGGAACAGAATTATGCCCACCTGGATGTCAGGTGTACTAGTAATCCCAGCACCCATGCCCAATCTGAGCACATACTTGAAAATCATTTCTGCACTAAAAGTGAAAGAAAAAAACCCCACTGGAGTGGCACTTTAACCCCTTACCAACATGATTTGCAGTTACATCATATGCCAGCTGTGATATTTGGCCATCATCAACCTCTAATAGCCACATGTAGGGCAGAGCTCCACCTGTTAGAGACGGACAGCGGCATTAACAGCGAACTGAGAAGGGAGTCATGCCATGTGCCCATCTGTGCCCCTGTAACACGATCGTGGGATGCCATCACTGCCAGAAAGGAGTCTGCTGAAAAGACCCATGCCTGTCATGACAGATCTGTGAATGCTGGCTATATACTGCAGTATTGCTGTACGTAACAAGAAATCAGATGATTGCATGTTCAAGTCTCCTAAGGCTATGTGCCCACGATGCAGAAATACTCCGGATTTTTCCTGAGCGTTTCTGCATCTCCCCTGGCAGAAAAAACGCATGTGGATTGTACATGCGGATTGTACATGCGGATTGTACATGCATTTTCCTGCCAGAGACATGCGGAAATGAAGAGTTCTTAACATGCATTTCTGCATGCGGGTTGTCAAGTGCTTTCCAAGCGATTTTAGCATCACTTGGAAAGTGCTTGTCAACTTGGTCACACTATATAAATCCATGCAAACGGCATGGATTTATATAGTGTGACCCGAGATTATGTCAAAAAATTAAAAATAAATCTATACTTACTTTCCGATGGACCCCAGAGTCTTGCTTCACTCGGTGCTGACTGCCGGCCGATCGCGGTACACAGCACTGAAGGACCTGCCGACGTCAGCGTCGCGTGACCCATCACATGACTATGACATCAGCGCAGGTCCTTCAGTCCATCGCGATTTGCCGGCATGAGAAGAGGAGTGCAGCGGGGGCCGCCAGAAGGTAAGTATCATATTTAGTTTTTATTTTATTCTTTTTTTCACAGTTTCTATGGTACCCGGGTCCGGAGGACGGTCTCCTCTCCTCTAGACCTGGGAACCATCCGCACATTGGAACGCGTGGATTGCGCATCTACATATACAGTGATGCGTAATCCATGCGTTCTAATGCAAGTAAGTGGAGGCGAAAACGCAGCACTTCCGCAAAATAATTGGTAGTGCTGCGTTTTTTTCCGCAATGATAATCCGCAGCAGAAATTTCCGCAGCATGTGCACAGCACATGCGGGTTATCATTGGGGAACATGGCAGGCCTTCTACCATGTGTTTTTAAGCGTTTCTGCAGCGTTTTTGCCGCTGCGGAAACGCTTAAAAAACACATCGTGGGCACACAGCCTAAGGGGACAAAAAGGAAAAAGTATAATCTGAACCTTCAAATCACCCCTGCCCCTCTATGACCCATTTTAAAATAAAACATATGGGCGTTACTTCTGTAAAAGTCCAATCAAAATATAAAAATAATTAACCTGATCAGTGAACGGCATAAAAACAAAAACCCTCATATGGCTGTATTGACAGAAACATAAAGTTACTGCTCTTAGAAGAATAAGAAAAATGCAGAGATGGGAAATGACACGGTCAGGAATGGGTTAAATTCTGCCACTTCTATAGAAAATTGAACCCATTTCGCTGACTGCCTTCAATGGCAGCCAAATAAGGCAGAGGGTTAGAGGAATACTGACCTTATATTGTAGACTTCTAGGATGCTTAAGAAGTGGACATTCCCTTTAAGCTACATTGTGCAGACAAAGCCATGGCAGTGTAGAAGGCCGACAAGATCTCAGTGGAAAGGCTGCAGGTTTGCGTCTGCATTAGGCAAGTTATAGAGGTAGAAGTGTTGGGACCTTGTTGCTGTGCAGGTAGAATCTGGAGCCTCGGCACCGTCCTGCGTAGCCCATACTACAGGGAGGAGCAGCGCCATGTGTAGTAATCTGAGCAGGATAGTCAGTGTTCAGCCAGCACTGATGGAGACTGACACCCCAACTCATTACCCAATACATGACAGGCTTAAAGAACCTCTCCCATCAGAGCTTATCCTCTTAATATATTGTAATTATATAGAACTGTGTACTAACAATTGCTCACTTTACCTTTCTACCCAGTAAATTCTTTTCTATGTAGAAACAGGAAGCCTCTTCCCTGCAAAAATCATTCTCCTCTTCACCTCCTGACCCAGCTGCCCCCTCCTCCTCTGCAGGGACTTATGACTCATGCAGGAAAAGTTCACCTTGTGGTAACATAGAGATTAGAAGGATTCAGCTAGTCAGTTTTTAATCACATCTCTTTTCCATTAGGTAAATGACAATAAGCTGGGTAGAAAGGCAAAATGAGCAATTGTAAGTACACAGTGCTATATAATATGATGACTGCAATATATAGAGAATAAAAACTGATGGGAGAGATTCTTTAAAGATGGGTGGGCAAAAGTAAAAGCAAAGTTTATTATGAGGTGGACTCCACTTAACACTTCTGGTGAGGCGCACCATAGTGATGGGGTGCACTTAATTTATGGAAAGTTGTGACTCAGGTGGCTTCACCATGCTCCGTCCACTTGGCAGAGCTGGAGTGAAAGTGCTTAAATAAATAAATATATATATATAAAAATTAACATCTAGTTGCATAAAAGTTTTGACTTGTCAGAGTTCTGCTAGAAATCTATTAAGCCCCTTGATGAATTGGGGCCAGATCGGCCGCTACCTTTAGAAACCACTTACCGGCACCTGATAGTTGTGCACGATCTCTGGACAACAGCGCAGCATTAACATCACCGTTCTCCTGGTCAGTGTAGATCACGGTCGCCATTATAGTCAGATTCTGCAGGCAAAATATAAGAATGAGCCACGTTTCATTTTAGAACACACCAACAAGTAGTGATCTCCTCACCAACCCCTGGACAATCTCCTGACACCACAACTCAGGAATATTAGAGGAGCCCTTCATAATGCTGGTCCTTGTCAGGAGGAGTATAGCGTGAGCTCAGGAGAGGAAGCCATTCCTTGTAAGCAGGTGCCCAGTGTTATAGCGATGATCCTCCTACAGATGCCAGGACCAGAGAATAGAGGCCTGTGCCTCTAACCACAGCAACAACCCATTACAGGAACCGGACAGATCCATAGAGCCATGAGCAGCACTGATCAGCA
Source organism: Phyllobates terribilis (assembly GCF_046119375.1). Taxonomy (NCBI): domain Eukaryota; kingdom Metazoa; phylum Chordata; class Amphibia; order Anura; family Dendrobatidae; genus Phyllobates; species Phyllobates terribilis. The sequence continues at coordinate 2,227,698 of NW_027362912.1, forward strand.
GCCATGTCTACACTGCAGCAATTACCCATTACCGGAACCGGACAGATCCATAGAGCCATGAGCAGCACTGATCAGCAGCCATGTCTACACTGCAGCAATTACCCATTACAGGGACCTGACAGATCCATAGTGCTATGGGCAGCACTGATCAGCCGCCATGTATACACTGCGGCAATTACCCATTACAAGGTCCTGACAGATCAATAATGCTATGAGCAGCACTGATCAGCAGCCATGTCTACACTGCAGCAATTACCCATTACAGGGTCCTGACAGATCAATAATACTATGAGCAGCACTGGTCAGCAGCCATGTCTACACTGCCGCAATTACCCATTACAGGGACCTGACGACAGATCCATAGTGCTATGAGCAGCACTGCTCAGCAGCTATGTCTACACTGCAGCAATTACCCATTACAGGGACCTGACAGATCCATAGTGCTATGAGCAGCACTGATCAGCAGCCATGTCTACACTGCAGCAATTACCCATTACACGAACCTGACAGATCCATAGTGCTATGAGCAGCACTGCTCAGCAGCCATGTCTACACTGCAGCAATTACCCATTACAGGGACCTGACAGATCCATAGTGCTATGAGCAGCACTGATCAGCAGCCATGTCTACACTGCAGCAATTACCCATTACAGGGACCTGACAGATCCATTCTGCTATGAGCAGCACTGATCAGCAGCCATGTCTATACTGCAGCAATTACCCATTACAGGGACCTGACAGATCCATAGTGCTATGAGCAGCACTGCTCAGCAGCCATGTCTACACTGCAGCAATTACCCATTACAGGGACCTGACAGATCCATAGTGCTATGAGCAGCACTGATCAGCAGCCATGTCTACACTGCAGCAATTACCCATTACAGGGACCTGACAGATCCATTCTGCTATGAGCAGCACTGATCAGCAGCCATGTCTACACTGCAGCAATTACCCATTACAGGGACCTGACAAATCCATAGTGCTATGAGCAGCACTGATCAGCAGCCATGTCTACACTGCAGCAATTACCCATTACAGGGACCTGACAGATCCATAGTGTTATGAGCAGCACTGATCAGCAGCCATGTCTACACTGCAGCAATTACCATTACAGGGTCCTGACAGATCCATAGTGCTATGAGCAGCACTGCTCAGCAGCTATGTCTACACTGCAGCAATTACCCATTACAGGGACCTGACAGATCCATAGTGCTATGAGCAGCACTGTTCAGCAGCTATGTCTACACTGCAGCAATTACCCATTACAGGGTCCTGACAGATCCATTCTGCTATGGGCAGCACTGATCAGCCACCATGTCTACACTGCAGCAATTACCCATTACAGGGTCCGGACAGATCCATAGTGCTATGAGCAGCACTGATCAGCAGCCATTACCCATTACAGGGACCTGACAGATCCATAGTGCTATGAGCAGCATTGATCAGCAGCCATGTCTACACTGCAGCAATTACCCATTACAGGGACCTGACAGATCCATAGTGTTATGAGCAGCACTGATCAGCAGCCATGTCTACACTGCAGCAATTACCATTACAGGGTCCTGACAAATCCATAGTGCTATGAGCAGCACTGCTCAGCAGCTATGTCTACACTGCAGCAATTACCCATTACAGGGACCTGACAGATCCATAGTGCTATGAGCAGCACTGTTCAGCAGCTATGTCTACACTGCAGCAATTACCCATTACAGGGTCCTGACAGATCCATTCTGCTATGAGCAGCACTGATCAGCCATGTCTACACTGCAGCAATTACCCATTACAGGGACCTGACAGATCCATAGTGCTATGAGCAGCACTGATCAGCCGCCATGTCTACACTGCAGCAATTACCCATTACAGGGTCCTGACAGATCCATAGTATTATGAGCAGCACTGAATAGCAGCCATGTCTACACTGCAGCAATTACCCATTACATGGTCCTGACAGATCCATAGTGTTATGAGCAGCACTGATCAGCAGCCATGTCTACACTGCAGCAATTACCCATTACAGGGACCTGACAGATCCATAGTGCTATGAGCAGCACTGATCAGCAGCCATGTCTACACTGCAGCAATTACCCATTACAGGGTCCTGACAGATCCATTCAGCTATGAGCAGCACACATGTCTACACTGCAGCAATTACCCATTACAGGGACCTGACAGATCCATAGTGCTATGAGCTGCACTGATCAGCAGCCATGTCTACACTGCAGCAATTACCCATTACAGGGACCTGACAGATCCATAGTGCTATGAGCAGCACTGATCAGCAGCCATGTCTACACTGCAGCAATTACCATTACAGGGTCCTGACAGATCCATAGTGCTATGAGCAGCACCGATCAGCAGCCATGTCTACATTGCAGCAATTACCATTACAGGGTCCTGACAGATCCATAGTGCTATGAGCAGCACTGATTAGCCGCCATGTCTACACTGCAGCAATTACCATTACAGGGTCCTGACAGATCCATAGTGCTATGAGCAGCACCGATCAGCAGCCATGTCTACACTGCAGCAATTACCATTACAGGGTCCTGACAGATCCATAGTGCTATGAGCAGCACCGATCAGCAGCCATGTCTACACTGCAGCAATTACCATTACAGGGTCCTGACAGATCCATAGTGCTATGAGCAGCACTGATCAGCAGCCATGTCTACAGTGCAGCAATTACCCATTACAGGGTCCTGACAGATCCATAGTGCTATGAGCAGCACTGATCAGCCGCCATGTCTACACTGCAGCAATTACCCATTACAGGGTCCTGACAGATCCATAGTGCTATGAGCAGCACTGATAAGCAGCCATGTCTACACTGCAGCAATTACCCATTACAGGGTCCTGACAGATCCATAGTGCTATGAGCAGCACTGATCAGCAGCCATGTCTACACTGCAGCAATTACCCATTACAGGGACCTGACAAATCCATAGTGCTATGAGCAGCACTGATCAGCTGCCATGTCTACACTGCAGCAATTACCCATTACATGGTCCTGACAGATCCATAGTGTTATGAGCAGCACTGATCAGCAGCCATGTCTACACTGCAGCAATTACCCATTACAGGGACCTGACAAATCCATAGTGCTATGAGCAGCACTGATCAGCAGCCATGTCTACACTGCAGCAATTACCCATTACAGGGACCTGACAGATCCATTCTGCTATGAGCAGCACTGATCAGCAGCCATGTCTATACTGCAGCAATTACCCATTACAGGGACCTGACAAATCCATAGTGCTATGAGCAGCACTGATCAGCTGCCATGTCTACACTGCAGCAATTACCCATTACAGGGTCCTGACAGATCAATAGTGCTATGAGCAGCACTGATCAGCCGCCATGTCTACACTGCAGCAATTACCCATTACAGGGACCTGACAGATCCATAGTGCTATGAGCAGCACTGATCAGCAGCCATGTCTACACTGCAGCAATTACCCATTACAGGGACCTGACAAATCCATAGTGCTATGAGCAGCACTGATCAGCAGCCATGTCTACACTGCAGCAATTACCCATTACAGGGTCCTGACAGATCCATAGTGCTATGAGCAGCACTGATCAGCAGCCATGTCTACACTGCAGCAATTACCCATTACAGGGTCCTGACAGATCCATAGTGCTATGAGCAGCACTGATCAGCAGCCATGTCTACACTGCAGCAATTACCCATTACAGGGACCTGACAGATCCATAGTGCTATGAGCAGCACTGATCAGCAGCCATGTCTACACTGCAGCAATTACCCATTACAGGGACCTGACAAATCCATAGTGCTATGAGCAGCACTGATCAGCTGCCATGTCTACACTGCAGCAATTACCCATTACATGGTCCTGACAGATCCATAGTGTTATGAGCAGCACTGATCAGCAGCCATGTCTACACTGCAGCAATTACCCATTACAGGGACCTGACAAATCCATAGTGCTATGAGCAGCACTGATCAGCAGCCATGTCTACACTGCAGCAATTACCCATTACAGGGTCCTGACAGATAACATACGATATAAAAAAATTTTTTGCGGGCAACATAAACACCCTTTAAAAAAATTTGTGGGTGTTGCATCACGGACCACGGTCACCCTGGTGATATGGTGGTGGATGATGAGGAGAAGGAGGAGGACAAGAGAAAATAGCCACCAAAATCAGGAATCTTATACCAATGTGTGGGTGTGAAAAGGTGCATGTGAATACACCTCCCAAAAAAAGACACTGGATTTGAGTTTATGTTACGCTGCTTTCATTCTGTGGTGTTGAGAAGTCTGGCCCAATCCAGCCCTTGTTCATTTTTATCAGAGTCAGCATTTTCAGTTCACAGGTGGATGTGCTTATCAGTTATAATTCCACCAACGTCACTAAAAACCCGGTATGATAAAACACTAGCGGCAGGGCAGGCCAGGACCTCCAAGGCGTAGAGAGCCAGTTCATTCCACGTATCCAGCTTGGATACCAAACAATTATAAGGCACAGAGGAATTGCAGAGGACGTTGGTACGGTCGGCAAGGTACTCCCTCAGCATCTTCCCAAACTTTGCTCTCCTTGTGAGAGTACCCCGAGCCTCAGGGCCTGGGAGGGGCAGAGAAAATTCTCCCAGAACTTGGACAGTGTTCCACTGCCTCTGCTGGATTGGAGTTGTGTCTCTCGCCTCTGCTCCTTGGTTGTCCAACGAACTGTGACCTCTGCCACCAGCGTTTTCAGATTTTTAATAGTTCCGCAACAAGGGCCTTCTGGTACTGCCCCATTTTTGTAGACCTGTCCGCCTCAGGAATAAGAGATAGAAAGTTCTACTTGTAGCGTGGGTCTAGAAGTGTCACCAACCAGTAATGACGGTCACCCAAAATTTTGAGAACGCGAGGGTCATGGGAAAGGCAGCGTAACAAATTCAGCCATGCGTGCCAGACTGCTAACAGGCAATACTTCTGTGTCCTCACCAATAGGACCACTGACCATGCTCTCCTCCTCTCTGTCCTCAGGCCATCCACGCTGAACAGACGGTATGACAGTAGTGCAGATAGTACCATCTATAGCGCAGGAAACTAGCTCCTGTTCTTACTCCTCCTCTTCCTCATTGTCACCCAATCCACATTGGGGTGAGATGAGGCTGGGCTGTGTGTAATCACCCTGTATGGTTCCTTGCTCCATCTCATCGTGCTCCGCCAGCAGTGCATACTCTTTTATTGTGAGCAGAGAGCATTTCAGAAGACAGAAGCAGGATGGTGACGCTAAGGCTGAGTGCCCACGTAGCGTTTTTCAAGCGTATATGCTGTGGAATTTCCGCAGCATAAACGCTTGTTAAACGCTAGGTAATCCGCCCCCCATGGTCCCCAAGGGGATTCCGCAAGTTCTATGCCCATGCTGCGGATGTTTCCACAGCATTTATGCTGCGCTCAAAAATCCGCAGCATGTCCATTAATTTTGCGGAAGCGTGGCGTAATCGCCGCCATTGACTTGCATTGAGACACACATAATCCGTGTCAGTATATTTGTACTCACGGATTATATGCGTTTCAATGTGCGGATGGTACCCAGTTCTGGAGGAGAGGAGACTCTCATCCAGACCTGGGTACCATTGTACCTGTAAAAAAAAGAATTCACCTTCCGACGGCCCCCAGTCTCCTTCCCTTTGCTTGCGGGCAGGACTGAAGGACCTGCGGTGACGTCACAGTCATGTGACCGCAGGCCCTTCAGTGCAGTGTCCCGCGATCAGCTGGCAGACAGAAGCGAGCGCAGCTACACATGCCGGGCCATCGGAGGGTAAGTATAGGTTTATTTTTTTATTTTTAAACATTCTTACGGTCACACTATATAAATCCATGCCGGTTGCATGGATTTATATAGTGTGACCTAGTTGTCAAGCACTTTCCAAGTGATGCTAAAATCGCTTGGAAAGCGCTTGTCAATCCGCATGCAGAAACGCATGTGAAAACGCATGCATAATCTGCCAGGGAGATTCAGAAATGATGCAGAAATTTTCTGCTTCATTTCTGCATCGTGTGCACATAGCCTAATTATGGCGTCATCGCCACTCACCATCTTGGTGGAGTCCTCAAAGTTTTGGAGGATATGTCTGACATCCATGTCCACTCCTGAGGTGTTATGTGTGGAGTCTGAACTGAATACCGACGGCCTTGTTGATGCTGGTAGTCAACAACTGCCGTCTTCTGCTCACAAATCCTTCCCAACATCTGCAGTGTAGAGTTCCAACGCGTAGGGACATCACACACCAGTCTATGAGCCGGAAGCTGCAAACGCTGCTGAAACACGGCAAGGGTGGCGGAAGCTGTAGGTGATTTTCTAAAATGGGCACACAGGCGGCATACTTTAACAAAAAACCAAGCAATGTGAACTGAGGTCTAAGATGGTAGACATGCAAGAAATAGGAGCATGTTCACACTAGCAAAAAGAAGCAAAACCTACAAAAGACAAAAAATATATCTCATACCCTACCATCATTATATATAAATGTAAAGCAAAGTTGCATAATAAATATAGGGTACTTAGTGAACTATTTTTGATCAAAAAAAGTATACAAGCCGTCCCACCAGCAGCAAGGTGACCCTAAATTGGGACGGTACCTATACTGCCTATATTAAAAACCTTACTGTATATCAAAGTTGAAGTAATGCATATAAAAGGGTAGACAAATAGGACCGGGTCCCAACTCCAGACCACCTAGGCCCGTGGTAAGCTACATATATACTAATCAGCTCAACAAAGGGGATGCCACACCCTTAAATTGCACAGAATGCAAACAAGACAAAAAAACCAAGCAATGTGAACTGAGGTCTAAGATGGTAGACATGCAAGAAATAGGAGCATGTTCACACTAGCAAAAAGAAGCAAAACCTACAAAAGACAAAAATATATCTCATACCCTACCATCATTATATATAAATGTAAAGCAAAGTTGCATAATAAATATAGGGTACTTAGTGAACTATTTTTGATCAAAAAAAGTATACAAGCGTACTTTAACAAGCAGATCCGGCAGCTCCAGGTAGGATTTGAGACAGCGCTGAACCACGAGGTTAAGCACATGGGCCAGGCATGGTACGTGTGTGAGCTCGCCTCAGAGCTGCCACCAGGGTCCGGCCATTGTCACACACGACCATGCCTGGCTTTAGGCTCGGCGGTGTGAGCCACAGATCTACCTGCTCTCCCTCCACTGTCTGATTCCGGAGTGACTGACGAGCACAGCGGCCCCAGGTCTGATATAGACCTGATGACTCTGTGCGGCCAGCCAATCACTGTAATGCCACAACCAACATGGCTGCGGCATTACAATGAGTGACAGGCAATCCCTGCATGTTCATTAGCTCGGTAAAGAGCAACAAACATGCAGGGAGGGGACTCGAGCTCCCGCCGAGCAACCCCGGAAATACTCGGCGAGCGTGGAGCATCTCGAGCAGTGAGATGCTGGGGCGAGCACAGAGCAGTAGAGAGCATGCTCGCTCATCACTAGTCTTCATGCATCAGGTCCATGTATTCAGCAGTACATGATTCATCTGCACTACCACAGACTGTAGAGACAAGGAGAAGAGGAAACCCCAGAGAATTAGTAGGGAGGTTTCTCTCTAACTACAGAAGCCGGGCGAAGAGCAGCTCATCATTCAGCCCCATGCTATACCTGCATCCACCACCAGGGGGAGCCCGGGGAACAGACTTGGGTTATAGAGCCCATATATGAAATCCTATGCACAGGGCTCCCCCTACTGGTGTCTAGCGGCAGCGCAAGACTAGAGTAAGCCACAGGAGAGCCAACATGGCGACATTACAGCTCCCGGCACACCAGCACCATCAGGACATAGGCGGGCATGCTGGGAGTTGTAGTCTCACGGCAGCTGACAAGCCAGCGCTTGTCATGTAACGGAGGTAATAAGACGCCATAACACAAACCGCCCTCCACCAGCAGCGTAACAGGCAGGGAAGCCGGGAACGTATTCACAGACGGTTACTAGACACCGCCTGACAGCCGCTCCTGAGAGCGGAGCGGGCACCGATAAAGAGCACGGACGGGAAGCCGGGACCGCCGATCCAGAACTGTCATCAGCGCGTCCTGATTGGTCGCTGCCCCGGCACCTCTGTAATCTGATTGGATAATGGACGGGCCGCTCTTATTGGCTGGAGACACGTCACCTACTCGCCTGTAATAGCGCTATAATAGTCCTGTTATCACTGTACAGGGGAGGAGCTTGGCTGCGCTTTATAGGGGGGGTTATAGGATTTCATCCCTGGGGGGGTCTCATCTGTTTTATCTTATGTAACGTAAATCTGTAGGCTCCAAGATACATAAAAGCACGGGGTTTCCTGTGTCCCTGCTGGGCTCTTGTGGTTATTCTCAGCGGGGGATACCCGTGTTACATTGTGGGGTCCAGCACAGAGTCTCGCAGTGTCTGCCAGTAAGGCTGTGTTCACACTGCGCCTCTCACAGGCGGATTCCGCCACAGAAAGCCCCTGAGGAAGCCGGAGGCCGCTGCCAGGAATAGACGGCGTCTCTGTACTCCCTCGCGGGGCCCATGGCGGCTCAGACACGTCTCTTATCAAGCCGCAGAGAAGTGTCCCCTCTGCTCCGCCCTCCCCTCCGTCCTCCGCTCCGCCCTCCGCTCCGTCCTCCGCTCCGCCCTCCCCTCCGCCCTCCGCTCCGTCCTCCCCTCCGTCCTCCGCTCCGTCCTCCGCTCCGTCCTCCCCTCCGTCCTCCCCTCCGCCCTCCGCTCCGTCCTCCCCTCCGTCCTCCGCTCCGTCCTCCCCTCCGTCCTCCGCTCCGTCCTCCGCTCCGTCCTCCGCTCCGTCCTCCGCTCCGTCCTCCGCTCCGTCCTCCCCTCCGGCCTCCGCTCCGTCCTCCCCTCCATCCCCCCCTCCGGCCTCCGCTCTGTCCTCCCCTCCGGCCTCCGCTCCGGCCTCCCCTCCGTCCTCCGCTCCTCCCTCCGTTCCGTCCTCCCCTCCGTCCTCCGCTCCGTCCTCCGCTCTGGCCTTCCCTCCATCCTCCGCTCCGGCCTCCGCTCCAGCCTCCCCTCCGGCCTCCGCTCTTCTGTCCTCCGCTCCGGCCTCCCCTCCGCTCCGTCCTCCCCTCCGTCCTCCCCTCCGTCCTCCGCTCCGTCCTCCGCTCCGTCCTCCGCTCCGTCCTCCGCTCCGTCCTCCGCTCTGTCCTCCGCTCCTCTGTCCTCCGCTCCGGCCTATACGGGACAAGGCAGGAGAAGGAGCAGAAGATGTCGGGGGGTTTGGGCTTTTCCCATTGTTAATAAACCACAAGTGTCTCTTCATTATTCAGTGGAACGAGACCGAAAAACCACAATAAAGAAAACGCCACAAAAACCATGAGAAAAACCATAAAAAAACTGCTGGAAAAACACTAAAGGGAAAATGCTCAGGAGACGACCGAAAAACACCCAAAAGAAGCTTCAGGTAACAACATGTCAGAGAGTCTAAGGAACGTGGTGTGAACATAGACCTGAGGCCGGAGACACTGAGGATTATACTGGGCTCTTCCAGCTAAACTCACGGCAGCAAAATCCACATAAACCTGCACTTCAGCTCTGCTTGTATACAGCTTGTATGTATCCTGTATACAGCTTGTATGTATCCTGTATACAGCTTGTGTGTATCCTGTATACAGCTTTTATGTATCCTGTATACAGCTTGTATGTATCCTGTATACAGCTTGTGTATATCCTGTATATAGCTTGTATATATCCTGTATACAGCTTGTATGTATCCTGTATACAGCTTGTGTGTATCCTGTATACAGCTTGTATTTATCCTGTATACAGCTTGTGTGTATCCTGTATACAGCTTGTATTTATCCTGTATACAGCTTGTGTGTATCCTGTATACAGCTTGTATGTATCCTGTATACAGCTTGTGTGTATCCTGTATACAGCTTGTGTGTATCCTGTATACAGCTTGTGTGTATCCTGTATACAGCTTGTATGTATCTTGTATGTATCCTGTATACAGCTTGTGTGTATCCTGTATACAGCTTGTGTGTATCCTGTATACAGCTTGTATGTATCCTGTATACAGCTTGTATGTATCCTGTATACAGCTTGTGTGTATCCTGTATACAGCTTTTATGTATCCTGTATACAGCTTGTATGTATCCTGTATACAGCTTGTGTGTATCCTGTATACAGCTTTTATGTATCCTGTATACAGCTTGTATGTATCCTGTATACAGCTTTTATGTATCCTGTATACAGCTTGTATGTATCCTGTATACAGCTTGTGTATATCCTGTATATAGCTTGTATATATCCTGTATACAGCTTGTATGTATCCTGTATACAGCTTGTGTGTATCCTGTATACAGCTTTTATGTATCCTGTATACAGCTTGTGTGTATCCTGTATACAGCTTGTGTATATCCTGTATACAGCTTGTATTTATCCTGTATACAGCTTGTGTGTATCCTGTATACAGCTTGTATGTATCCTGTATACAGCTTGTATGTATCCTGTATACAGCTTGTGTGTATCCTGTATACAGCTTGTGTGTATCCTGTATACAGCTTGTGTGTATCCTGTATACAGCTTGTATGTATCCTGTATACAGCTTGTATGTATCCTGTATACAGCTTGTGTGTATCCTGTATACAGCTTTTATGTATCCTGTATACAGCTTGTATGTATCCTGTATACAGCTTGTGTATATCCTGTATATAGCTTGTGTGTGTCCTGTATACAGCTTGTATATATCCTGTATACAGCTTGTATGTATCCTGTATACAGCTTGTGTGTATCCTGTATACAGCTTGTATGTATCCTGTATACAGCTTGTGTATATCCTGTATATAGCTTGTATATGTTTTGTATGTATCCTGTATACAGCTTGTGTGTATCCTGTATATAGCTTGTGTGTATCCTGTATACAGCTTGTATATATTCTGTATACAGCTTGTGTATATCCTGTATACAGCTTGTGTGTATCCTGTATACAGCTTGTATATATTCTGTATACAGCTTGTATGTATCCTGTATACAGCTTGTGTATATCCTGTATATAGCTTGTGTGTATCCTGTATACAGCTTGTGTGTATCCTGTATACAACTTGTGTGTATCCTGTATACAGCTTGTGTGTATCCTGTATACAGCTTGTATGTATCCTGTATACAGCTTGTGTGTATCCTGTATATAGCTTGTGTGTATCCTGTATACAGCTTGTGTGTATCCTGTATACAGATTGTGTGTATCCTGTATACAGATTGTGTGTATCCTGTATACAGCTTGTATATATTCTGTATACAGCATGTCTGTATCCTGTATACAGCTTGTATATATTCTGTATACAGCTTGTGTGTATCCTGTATACAGCTTGTGTGTATCCTGTATACAGCTTGTATGTATCCTGTATACAGCTTGTGTGTATCCTGTATACAGCTTGTGTGTATCCTGTATACAGCTTGTGTGTATCCTGTATACAGCTTGTGTGTATTCTGAATACAAGTTGTGTGTATCCTATATACAGCTTGTGTGTATCCTGTATACAGCTTGTGTGTATCCTGTATACAGCTTGTGTGTATCCTGTATACAGCTTGTATGTATCCTGTATACAGCTTGTGTGTATCCGTGTATACAGCTTGTGTGTATCCTGTATACAGCTTGTGTGTATTCTGAATACAAGTTGTGTGTATCCTGTATACAGTTTGTATGTGTCTTGTATGTATTCTGTATACAGCTTGTGTATATCCTGTATACAGCCTGTGTGTATTCTGAATACAAGTTGTGTGTATCCTATATACAGCTTGTGTGTATCCTGTATACAGCTTGTATGTATCCTGTATACAGCTTGTGTGTATCCTGTATATAGCTTGTGTGTATCCTGTATACAGCTTGTATTTATCCTGTATACAGCTTGTGTGTATCCTGTATACAGCTTGTATTTATCCTGTATACAGCTTGTGTGTATCCTGTATACAGCTTGTATGTATCCTGTATACAGCTTGTATGTATCCTGTATACAGCTTGTGTGTATCCTGTATTCAGCTTGTGTGTATCCTGTATACAGCTTGTGTGTATCCTGTATACAGCTTGTATGTATCTTGTATGTATCCTGTATACAGCTTGTGTGTATCCTGTATACAGCTTGTGTGTATCCTGTATACAGCTTGTATGTATCCTGTATACAGCTTGTATGTATCCTGTATACAGCTTGTGTGTATCCTGTATACAGCTTTTATGTATCCTGTATACAGCTTGTATGTATCCTGTATACAGCTTGTGTGTATCCTGTATACAGCTTTTATGTATCCTGTATACAGCTTGTATGTATCCTGTATACAGCTTTTATGTATCCTGTATACAGCTTGTATGTATCCTGTATACAGCTTGTGTATATCCTGTATATAGCTTGTATATATCCTGTATACAGCTTGTATGTATCCTGTATACAGCTTGTGTGTATCCTGTATACAGCTTTTATGTATCCTGTATACAGCTTTTATGTATCCTGTATACAGCTTGTGTGTATCCTGTATACAGCTTGTGTATATCCTGTATACAGCTTGTATTTATCCTGTATACAGCTTGTGTGTATCCTGTATACAGCTTGTATGTATCCTGTATACAGCTTGTATGTATCCTGTATACAGCTTGTGTGTATCCTGTATACAGCTTGTGTGTATCCTGTATACAGCTTGTGTGTATCCTGTATACAGCTTGTATGTATCCTGTATACAGCTTGTATGTATCCTGTATACAGCTTGTATGTATCCTGTATACAGCTTGTGTGTATCCTGTATACAGCTTTTATGTATCCTGTATACAGCTTGTATGTATCCTGTATACAGCTTGTGTATATCCTGTATATAGCTTGTGTGTGTCCTGTATACAGCTTGTATATATCCTGTATACAGCTTGTATGTATCCTGTATACAGCTTGTGTGTATCCTGTATACAGCTTGTATGTATCCTGTATACAGCTTGTGTATATCCTGTATATAGCTTGTATATGTTTTGTATGTATCCTGTATACAGCTTGTGTGTATCCTGTATATAGCTTGTGTGTATCCTGTATACAGCTTGTATATATTCTGTATACAGCTTGTGTGTATCCTGTATACAGCTTGTGTGTATCCTGTATACAGCTTGTGTGTATCCTGTATACAGCTTGTATATATTCTGTATACAGCTTGTATGTATCCTGTATACAGCTTGTGTATATCCTGTATATAGCTTGTGTGTATCCTGTATACAGCTTGTGTGTATCCTGTATACAACTTGTGTGTATCCTGTATACAGCTTGTGTGTATCCTGTATACAGCTTGTATGTATCCTGTATACAGCTTGTGTGTATCCTGTATATAGCTTGTGTGTATCCTGTATACAGCTTGTGTGTATCCTGTATACAGCTTGTATATATTCTGTATACAGCTTGTGTGTATCCTGTATACAGCTTGTGTGTATCCTGTATACAGATTGTGTGTATCCTGTATACAGCTTGTATATATTCTGTATACAGCTTGTCTGTATCCTGTATACAGCTTGTATATATTCTGTATACAGCTTGTGTGTATCCTGTATACAGCTTGTGTGTATCCTGTATACAGCTTGTATGTATCCTGTATACAGCTTGTGTGTATCCTGTATACAGCTTGTGTGTATCCTGTATACAGCTTGTGTGTATCCTGTATACAGCTTGTGTGTATTCTGAATACAAGTTGTGTGTATCCTATATACAGCTTGTGTGTATCCTGTATACAGCTTGTGTGTATCCTGTATACAGCTTGTGTGTATCCTGTATACAGCTTGTATGTATCCTGTATACAGCTTGTGTGTATCCGTGTATACAGCTTGTGTGTATCCTGTATACAGCTTGTGTGTATTCTGAATACAAGTTGTGTGTATCCTGTATACAGCTTGTATGTGTCTTGTATGTATTCTGTATACAGCTTGTGTATATCCTGTATACAGCCTGTGTGTATTCTGAATACAAGTTGTGTGTATCCTATATACAGCTTGTGTGTATCCTGTATACAGCTTGTATGTATCCTGTATACAGCTTGTGTGTATCCTGTATATAGCTTGTGTGTATCCTGTATACAGCTTGTATGTATCCTGTATACAGCTTGTGTGTATCCTGTATATAGCTTGTGTGTATCCTGTATACAGCTTGTATGTATCCTGTATACAGCTTGTGTGTATCCTGTATACAGCTTGTATATATCCTGTATACAGCTTGTGTGTATCCTGTATATAGTATTGTGTGTATCCTGTATATAGCTTGTGTGTATCCTGTATATAGCTTGTGTGTATCCTGTATACAGCTTTATGTATCCTGTATACAGCTTGTGTGTATCCTGTATATAGCTTGTGTGTATCCTGTATACAGCTTGTATGTATCCTGTATACAGCTTGTGTGTATCCTGTATACAGCTTGTATATATCCTGTATACAGCTTGTGTGTATCCTGTATATAGCTTGTGTGTATCCTGTATATAGCTTGTGTGTATCCTGTATATAGCTTGTGTGTATCCTGTATACAGCTTTATGTATCCTGTATACAGCTTGTGTGTATCCTGTATATAGCTTGTATATGTTTTGTATGTATGCTGTATACAGCTTGTGTGTATCCTGTATACAGCTTGTATGTGTCCTATATACAACTTGTATGTATCCTGTATACAGCTTGTATGTATCCTATATACAGCTTGTATGTGTCCTATATACAGCTTGTATGTATCCTGTATACAGCTTGTGTGTATCCTGTATACAGCTTGTGTGTATCTTGTATACAGCTTGTATGTATCCTGTATACAGCTTGTATGTATCCTGTATACAGCTTGTGTATATCCTGTATACAGCTTGTATGTATCCTGTATACAGCTTGTGTGTATCCTGTATACAGCTTGTGTGTATCCTGTATACAGCTTGTATGAATCCTGTATACAGCTTGTGTGTATCCTGTATGCAGCTTGTGTGTATCCTGTATACAGCTTGTGTGTATCCTGTATACAGCTTGTGTGTATCCTGTATACAGCTTGTATGTATCTTGTATGTATCCTGTATACAGCTTGTGTGTATCCTGTATACAGCTTGTGTGTATCCTGTTTATAGCTTGTATGTATCCTGTATACAGCTTGTGTGTATCCTGTATACAGATTGTATGTATCCTGTATACAGCTTGTGTGTATCCTGTATACAGCTTGTGTATATCCTGTATACAGCTTGTATGTATCCTGTATACAGCTTGTGTGTATCCTGTATACAGCTTGTGTGCATCCTGTATACTGCTTGTGTGTATCCTGTATACAGCTTGTGTGTATCCTGTATACAGCTTGTGTGTATCCTGTATACAGCTTGTATGTATCTTGTATGTATCCTGTATACAGCTTGTGTGTATCCTGTATACAGCTTGTGTGTATCCTGTTTATAGCTTGTATGTATCCTGTATACAGCTTGTGTGTATCCTGTATACAGATTGTATGTATCCTGTATACTGCTTGTGTGTATCCTGTATACAGCTTGTGTATATCCTGTATACAGCTTGTATGTATCCTGTATACAGCTTGTGTGTATCCTGTATACAGCTTGTGTGTATCCTGTATACAGCTTGTGTGTATCCTGTATACAGCTTGTATGTATCCTGTATACAGCTTGTGTGTATCCTGTATATAGCTTGTATGTGTCTTCTATGTATCCTGTGTACTGCTTGTGTGTATCCTGTATACAGCTTGTGTGTATCCTGTATACAGCTTGTGTGTATCCTGTATATAGCTTGTATGTGTTTTGTATGTATCCTGTATACAGCTTGTGTGTATCCTGTATATAACTTGTGTGTATCCTGTATACAGCTTGTGTGTATCCTGTATACAGCTTGTATGTATCCTGTATACAGCTTGTGTGTATCCTGTATATAGCTTGTGTCTTGTATGTATCCTGTATACAGCTTGTGTGTATCCTGTATACAGCTTGTGTGTATCCTGTTTATAGCTTGTATGTATCCTGTATACAGCTTGTCTGTATCCTGTATACAGCTTGTGTGTATCCTGTATACAGCTTGTATGTATCCTGTATACAGCTTGTGTGTATCCTGTATACAGCTTGTGTATATCCTGTATACAGCTTGTATGTATCCTGTATACAGCTTGTGTGTATCCTGTATACAGCTTGTATGTATCCTGTATACAGCTTGTGTGTATCCTGTATATAGCTTGTATGTGTCTTGTATGTATCCTGTATACAGCTTGTGTGTATCCTGTATACAGCTTGTGTGTATCCTGTTTATAGCTTGTATGTATCCTGTATACAGCTTGTGTGTATCCTGTATACAGCTTGTATGTATCCTGTATACAGCTTGTGTGTATCCTGTATACAGCTTGTGTGTATCCTGTATACAACTTGTGTATATCCTGTATACAGCTTGTATGTATCCTGTATACAGCTTGTGTGTATCCTGTATACAGCTTGTATGTATCCTGTATACAGCTTGTGTGTATCCTGTATATAGCTTGTATGTGTCTTCTATGTATCCTGTATACTGCTTGTGTGTATCCTGTATACAGCTTGTGTGTATCCTGTATACAGCTTGTGTGTATCCTGTATACAGCTTGTATGTATCCTGTATACAGCTTGTGTGTATCCTGTATATAGCTTGTATGTGTCTTCTATGTATCCTGTATACAGCTTGTATGTATCCTGTATACAGCTTGTGTGTATCCTGTATATAGCTTGTATGTGTCTTCTATGTATCCTGTATACAGCTTGTATGTATCCTGTATATAGCTTGTGTGTATCCTGTATACAGCTTGCGTGTATCCTGTACACAGCTTGTATGTATCCTGTATACAGCTTGTATGTGTCCTATATACAGCTTGTATGTATCCTGTATATAGCTTGTGTGTATCCTGTATACAGCTTGTGTGTATCCTGTACACAGCTTGTATGTATCCTGTATACAGCTTGTATGTATCCTGTATACAGCTTGTGTGTATCCTGTATATAGCTTGTATATATTTTGTATGTATCCTGTATACAGCTTGTGTGTATCCTGTATACAGCTTGTATGTATCCTGTATACAGCTTGTGTGTATCCTGTATATAGCTTGTATATATTTTGTATGTATCCTGTATACAGCTTGTGTGTATCCTGTATACAGCTTGTGTGTATCCTGTATACAGCTTGTATGTATCCTGTATACAGCTTGTATGTATCCTGTATATAGCTTGTATATGTTTTGTATGTATCCTGTATACAGCTTGTGTGTATCCTGTATACAGCTTGTGTGTATGCTGTATATAGCTTGTATATGTTTTGTATGTATCCTGTATACAGCTTGTGTGTATCCTGTATACAGCTTGTATGTATCCTGTATACAGCTTGTGTGTATCCTGTATACAGCTTGTATGTATCCTGTATACAGCTTGTGTGTATCCTGTATATAGCTTGTATATGTTTTGTATGTATCCTGTATACAGCTTGTGTGTATCCTGTATACAGCTTGTGTGTATACTGTATACAGCTTGTATGTATCCTGTATACAGCTTGTGTGTATCCTGTATACAGCTTGTGTGTATCTTGTATACAGCTTGTATGTATCCTGTATACAGCTTGTGTGTATCCTGTATACAGCTTGTGTGTATCCTGTATACAGCTTGTGTGTATCCTGTATATAGCTTGTATGTGTCTTGTATGTATCTTGTATACTGCTTGTGTGTATCCTGTATACAGCTTGTGTGTATCCTGTATACAGCTTGTGTGTATCCTGTATACAGCTTGTATGTATCCTGTATACAGCTTGTGTGTATCCTGTATACAGCTTGTGTGTATCCTGTATACAGCTTGTATGTATCCTGTATACAGCTTGTATGTATCCTGTATACAGCTTGTGTGTATCCTGTATATAGCTTGTATATATTTTGTATGTATCCTGTATACAGCTTGTGTGTATCCTGTATACAGCTTGTATGTATCCTGTATACAGCTTGTGTGTATCCTGTATATAGCTTGTATATATTTTGTATGTATCCTGTATACAGCTTGTGTGTATCCTGTATACAGCTTGTGTGTATCCTGTATACAGCTTGTATGTATCCTGTATACTGCTTGTGTGTATCCTGTATACAGCTTGTGTGTATCCTGTATACAGCTTGTATGTATCCTGTATATAGCTTGTATATGTTTTGTATGTATCCTGTATACAGCTTGTGTGTATCCTGTATACAGCTTGTGTGTATCCTGTATATAGCTTGTATATGTTTTGTATGTATCCTGTATACAGCTTGTGTGTATCCTGTATACAGCTTGTATGTATCCTGTATACAGCTTGTGTGTATCCTGTATACAGCTTGTATGTATCCTGTATACAGCTTGTGTGTATCCTGTATATAGCTTGTATATGTTTTGTATGTATCCTGTATACAGCTTGTGTGTATCCTGTATACAGCTTGTGTGTATCCTGTATACAGCTTGTATGTATCCTGTATACAGCTTGTGTGTATCCTGTATACAGCTTGTGTGTATCTTGTATACAGCTTGTATGTATCCTGTATACAGCTTGTGTGTATCCTGTATACAGCTTGTGTGTATCCTGTATATAGCTTGTATGTGTCTTGTATGTATCTTGTATACTGCTTGTGTGTATCCTGTATACAGCTTGTGTGTATCCTGTATACAGCTTGTATGTATCCTGTATACAGCTTGTATGTATCCTGTATACAGCTTGTGTGTATCCTGTATACAGCTTGTGTGTATCCTGTATACAGCTTGTATGTATCCAGTATACAGCTTGTGTGTATCCTGTATACAGCTTGTGTGTATCCTGTATATAGCTTGTATATGTTTTGTATGTATCCTGTATACAGCTTGTATGTATCCTGTATACAGCTTGTGTGTATCCTGTATACAGCTTGTGTGTATCCTGTATGCAGCTTGTATGTATCCTGTATACAGCTTGTGTATATCCTGTATACAGCTTGTGTGTATCCTGTATACAGCTTGTGTGTATCCTGTATACAGCTTGTGTGTATCCTGTATACAGCTTGTATGTATCCTGTATACAGCTTGTGTGTATCCTGTATATAGCTTGTGTGTATCCTGTATACAGCTTGTGTGTATCCTGTATACTGCTTGTGTGTATCCTGTATACAGCTTGTGTGTATCCTGTATACAGCTTGTATGTATCCTGTATACAGCTTGTGTGTATCCTGTATACAGCTTGTGTGTATCCTGTATACAGCTTGTAAGCAGCTGAATTGTCCACACGTCATGGCTCTGAGCTGACTAGTCCTGGAGGATCGTGAGGTTCCTTCCTTACATCTCTCCTTGTATGTATCCTGTATATAGCTTGTATATGTTTTGTATGTATCCTGTATACAGCTTGTGTGTATCCTGTATACAGCTTGTGTGTATCCTGTATATAGCTTGTATATGTTTTGTATGTATCCTGTATACAGCTTGTGTGTATCCTGTATACAGCTTGTATGTATCCTGTATACAGCTTGTATGTATCCTGTATACAGCTTGTGTGTATCCTGTATATAGCTTGTATATGTTTTGTATGTATCCTGTATACAGCTTGTGTGTATCCTGTATACAGCTTGTGTGTATCCTGTATACAGCTTGTATGTATCCTGTATACAGCTTGTGTGTATCCTGTATACAGCTTGTGTGTATCTTGTATACAGCTTGTATGTATCCTGTATACAGCTTGTGTGTATCCTGTATACAGCTTGTGTGTATCCTGTATATAGCTTGTATGTGTCTTGTATGTATCTTGTATACTGCTTGTGTGTATCCTGTATACAGCTTGTGTGTATCCTGTATACAGCTTGTATGTATCCTGTATACAGCTTGTATGTATCCTGTATACAGCTTGTGTGTATCCTGTATACAGCTTGTGTGTATCCTGTATACAGCTTGTATGTATCCTGTATACAGCTTGTGTGTATCCTGTATACAGCTTGTGTGTATCCTGTATATAGCTTGTATATGTTTTGTATGTATCCTGTATACAGCTTGTATGTATCCTGTATACAGCTTGTGTGTATCCTGTATACAGCTTGTGTGTATCCTGTATGCAGCTTGTATGTATCCTGTATACAGCTTGTGTATATCCTGTATACAGCTTGTGTGTATCCTGTATACAGCTTGTGTGTATCCTGTATACAGCTTGTGTGTATCCTGTATACAGCTTGTATGTATCCTGTATACAGCTTGTGTGTATCCTGTATACAGCTTGTGTGTATCCTGTATATAGCTTGTGTGTATCCTGTATACAGCTTGTGTGTATCCTGTATACTGCTTGTGTGTATCCTGTATACAGCTTGTGTGTATCCTGTATACAGCTTGTATGTATCCTGTATACAGCTTGTGTGTATCCTGTATACAGCTTGTGTGTATCCTGTATACAGCTTGTAAGCAGCTGAATTGTCCACACGTCACGGCTCTGAGCTGACTAGTCCTGGAGGATCGTGAGGTTCCTTCCTCACATCTCTCCTCAATTATCTCGGCTTCTGTAAAATAGGCCGAGTCTAATGGGATGAAAGATGCGGCTGCAGAATAAAGGTTCTCTGGCATTTATCTACTCTGTGATCACCGTTCCTAATCCAATCATGGAGGCGTTCCTGGCTGTTACAAGGAATTAGTAGGATTTCTAAAGTGTGACAGGCGAGGGTACAGCGCCTGTGTCTGTCATGGATTCTCAATAGAGGTGGCTGGGAATGGTCGCTCTCCACTGTAATGATCGGGAGGTGCACATACTTCCCACAAGAAAGCACTTGAATTGTCAAGGTCAATCTATTCTATAGCTGTAACTTTAGCCTTAAAGGAATTGATACAGTGGGTTACATCTGGTGCCTGGGGGGCAGTGTTTGGTATTGTGGTGCCCCTGAGGGTTCGACCGCCACAGGGATGCTGCACTTCTCTAATGGAGTGTGGTGTTCCTCCTCTGAGGTAAGAAAAGTGTGATAGTCGTCACCCAACCTTTGCATCCAACACCACATTTCTCCACCAGAGGGAGCTAGTATGCACTAGGTGCTGCTCCCCTGGTTACAGGGAGACTGGTGAACCAATAGTTAGGGGAACCAGTTAGTGGGTGAGGGTGGAGGACTTACAAGTTAGTTACACTTTAAATTTCATATTTAACAAAAAGCCATCTTGGTCTTTCGGCTGTTCTTCTGTGCTGTCATATACTGTATCTAACTGTGACCTCCCTCCCGGAGCGCAGATCCTGTGTGGGCCTGCATCGGTAAGGGACACAGCCCTCGTACCTTAGCCTTGGGACGAGGGGCAGGTTGTAGACAAGGAATGTCTCAACCCGGCCAATGACCAGGACCAAGAAGGCCCGGAGCTAAAGAGTGTGGCTCCATAGCAAATGGATCCCAGGCAGGATGCAGACGGAGCGGTGTACGCCACCTGTCCTCGCCATGCTGATATATTCAGAGGGACTCCTGCTGCAAGAGGGGTACCGGCCCCCGACAACCGACCTTGCTACTCTACGTCCTCTACGTCCGATACCCAGAGGATCCCACCGGGTATCGGACGGAGCGGAGCTGTCACCTGTGCCCTTGTTCTGAGAGGAGCTCAGAGGGAGTCCCGGCCTATTTGCACACACACGGACAGGAAAGGATTCGGTCTGTAGTTCAGGAACACTCTGGTGTAGGGTCCCGACTGAATGCTGGACTTACTCGGAGACCGCAGGACTCCGCAGGGAGCAGGGAGTCGCCTTCCTTCTGCCATCTCTAAAGTGAGTAAAGCCTTGGAAGTTCACCCCTATGGCCTCCGGACTGTTTATTCTGCGCCACACCGCGAGATGCGGCGCCCGTCTCCCTCTACTACTACTCCCATCCTCCTGTCCCTCTGCCCTGAGGCCTTGCTCCGCCTGTGGGGAGTAGTAATAACTCTGGCCGCCATAACACCATGCCTCAGCGGACTGCAGCGGCGCTGGTGGCCCTTCACCAGGCACCACAGGTGGTGTAGTCGTTAATCAGCCGCTCAACCCGGACGAGCCCACAACATCCTTTTTAATGTGACGGCCCTGAGCACGGGTTGGGTCCGGGCCACGGCTGCACCCCATCTCTCCATCACAGGACCCGACTCCGAGTCCCCCATCACCCAGGGTAAACTAAAGGGCTTTTTTCGAGCATGAGGCATCACAACCTGGCGTAGTCGACAGGATAGCGTGCCCGCAGCAAAGGAAGGAAGTACCCATTGCTACCGGGTACTGTGTGCCTTACACCTTGAACTGTTGTTTTACACTTAAAATGGCGCCGCCCAAGAAGAACAGGCGCCATAATGCTGTGAAAAGACTGTCTTTGAACGCCACCCATCATGGGCTGGGCTCCCGCTTAGCGCCAAAAATGTGGACTGCCCCTTCCATCAGAGACTGTCCGCGGGGTAATGCCCGTCAAACCGGATGGACTGAACGAAGGTGGGCCTGTCAGCATGCCGCCCAGGAACCTCCCTGAAAGAAGAGGAAGAAGAAAAGCAACAAGGTGCGGCCATTGCAGTCGGAGCTTGGCATTCGTCAGAGGCAGACATGGACCCTTCTGGGGAGCAAACCCACGCACCTTCTGAACCCGGTTCAGGCCCTTCACCCGGCAGAGAACGAGGCAGCAGTATCCTCACATCTGGAGATTTTGAATTTCTCCAGCAGGAAGCTCCGGGACTCTTGAGAAGGCAGAGAGAGGCCCAGGAGGCGGCGACGGCTGCGTGGCGGGAGGAGATGCTGCTGCATATCCGGGACCGCTGCCAAGGAGTTGAGATCCCAGGACAAAGTGACGCCGTGACAGAGGTCGAGGTCGGCCCAGCGGCGGGTGAGTGTGCAACCCCTGCCCTGGCTGCAGAGCCTACCGTGACAATCCTGGACCTCATGACGGAGTATTTAATTCCCCACGCGGCCACCTGGGAGCAGGCTTTGGCTCCGGAGCTGCAAGCGGCAGCTATGAGTGGGGATCTGCGATGCCGCCCAAACCCTGAATCGGAGGTGCCTGAAACTGCAGAGGAATCCACCGGCTCCAACCCGGTAGAGGACCCGCAGCAACCTGTGTTGACCCCGCTACCCGCACCAGCAGTAACCTGGCCCGAGGCGGAAGAGTGGGCCTGGGAAAATCAGGGGGGTGACCTGATGGGCTTCCCCCGGGAGACCCGGGCTGAAGTGTGGAGGAGGAGCCAGAGGTGCAGCGACCAGATTTTCCAGCTCGCTCGGGAGCAGCATCAACGGGAGCAGCGTTGCGAGCGCCTCGAGGTACGGGCCAAAGCTGCCAAATCCCGGGCTCGTCAAGAAGAGGCCACCCGTCCCAGTCCCCGAGTGGAAGGCCAAGTCATCCGCTTCCACCATGAGGCGGGGTGGGGGTTCATCTGATGTCCTCAGTACCAGGACGACGTCTTCGTCAGCCGGCGGGACGTCGAGCCACGTCTGAAGAAAGGACACCCTGGCCGGAAACTCTTCCCGTCGATACGGTAACCTTTTCTCGCCACCAGGGGGTGCGAGGGTGGTACGCCCTGGACGTGCACAAAGTGTCTGGGAGCGATGCCACCCCGCGCTCAGCCTCAGGAACGAGCCTTTTCCCAGGAGAGAGCCCGAGGTCTAAAGCAGCCCCCGGCTGTTGCAGTTTTCGTTTACCAGTTTAATGTGTGTTGACTTTTCTATTCACTGTGTCCCTCTGAAGAAGCTAAAAAAGTGAAACGCGTGTTTAGGAGAGTGGCAGGCACATAATGGGTAAGGATCTCCTCATTGCTGGTACTCAGGCGCAAACTATGTAGAATTTACACTACACTAGGGATGAGCGAACCCAGTGGATGTTCGGTTTCGACCAAACTTTAGTCCAAAGTTCGGTTCGGGTACCAGAACCCAAACCCCATAGAAGTCAATAGAGACACAAACTTTTTTATGCTGTAAAATGGTTGTAGTAAGGGCTAGGAGGTCTCTCACTCTTAAAACGGACTTGTCAGTGTTTGGAGTTCAGCATTGGACACTAGGTGTCCGGTATGAACCCCAAACTTTACAGTTCGGGTTCGCTCATCTCTACACAACACTCGTTATACTGTTGTACTAATACATTACACGTCTAGTTCCTGTGATTGACTATATATTCATTGTTGAGGACGCTCTTGCAGATGTGTCTAATCTCTGATGTCACGCCATCTGGAGGCTGAATCTTGAACTAAGTGCTCTTGTAAAACAGGTTTTAATATTACGCTAATAAAATATATACTGTATACTGTACAATAGCTTTCCGACCCCGTTACACAGTTTTTGAGCACTTGAGCTGAAGTTGTTAAAGCTCAATTGGTGTTTTGCATAGTCTGAGGGGGCTATAGGTATAATTCTGCTGAGATTTTGACTTCGATGCGTGTTGCAGTTACATTGGCATAATACTCTGTTCCATGTACAATATTATGTAGAACAGAGTTTTGATTCTAAATGGACTGTAGATAAAACAGTATGTCCTGGAACAGTACCAATACACATGCTCTGTAACTTGCCATCCACTCTTTTGGAGTGGACGATTCCTCGTTATCAGCATTCTGTCAGTACTATAGGTCCCAGGACATCCTTTCTCTCATTACTCAGCATGCATTGCTTCCGAAACTGCTTAATGAGATGCCTACAATTAACTGAAAGGCTGCATCTCTGTTATGCCTGCATATACAGCTTGACAGGCAGGAGCAGAGAGACGAAGGCCAAGCCCCACTTCCGGTAATCCATATAGGGGGGTTTCTGCTGATAGAGACAAATTACACTTAGACAGAAGGGAGACCCTAGCGGCTGACACTTTTAGATTATCTAACCCCTGAAAAGTAACTCCAACTTAATTGAACTTTATAAAGGGATTTTGCACATTATCTATCGAATGAGATCAAGTACAGGGAACATTTAATTTGTATTAGGGTTCAACTCACCTGCAAACACCATGGGTTTCCCAGGCTTAAAGCCAGGCAGAGTGTGACATCCTGCATGGGGCATTATAAGGGAGGGTGTGTGTGTGACATCATGCATGGGGCATTATAAGGGAGGGGGTGAGGTGGGGGTGTGTGACATCCTGCATGGGGCATTATATGGGGTAGTTGAGTGACATCCTGCATGGGGCAATATAAGGGAGGGGGGGTGACATCCTGTATGGGGCATTATAAGGGGGGGGTGACATCCTGCATGCGGCATTATAAGGGGGGGGGTGACATCCTGCATGGGGCATTATAAGGAAGGGGGGTGTCATCCTGCATAGGGCATTATAAGGGAGGGGGTGTGTGTGTGACATCCTGCATGGGGCATTATAAGGGAGGGTGTGTGTGTGACATCCTGCATGGGGCATTATAAGGGAGGGGGTGTGTGTGTGACATCCTGCATGGGGCATTATAAGGGAGGGGTGTGTGTGTGACATCCTGCATGGGGCATTATAAGGGGGGTGACATCCTGCATGGGGCATTATAAGGAAGGGGGGGGGTGTCATCCTGCATAGGGCATTATAAGGGAGGGGGTGTGTGTGTGACATCCTGCATGGGGCATTATAAGGGAGGGGGTGTGTGTGACATCCTGCATGAGGCATTATAAGGGAGGGGGGGTGTGACATCCTGCATGGGGCATTATAAGGGAGGGGGTGAGGTGGGGGTGTGTGACATCCTGCATGGGACATTATATGGGGTAGTTGTGTGACATCCTGCATGGGGCAGTATAAGGGAGGGGGGGTGTGACATCCTGCTGTATGGGGCATTATAAGGGGGGGGTGACATCCTGCATGGGGCATTATAAGGAAGGGGAGGTGTGTGTCATCCTGCATGGGGCATTATAAGGGAGGGGGGTGTGTGACATCCTGCATGGGGCATTATAAGGGAGGGGGGGTGACATCCTGGATGGGGCATTATAAGGGAGGGGGTGTGTGTGACATCCTGCATGGGGCATTATAAGGGGGGGTGACATCCTGCATGGGGCATTATAAGGGAGGGGGGTGTGTGACATCCTGCATGGGGCATTATAAGGGAGGGGGGGTGACATCCTGCATGGGGCATTATAAGTGGGGGGGTGACATCCTGCATGGGGCATTATAAGTACTTATAGAGGCAAGGAGGGAGCAATAGATAACAGTAATTTATATATCAGAAAAAGTTTATTTTATCAAAAGTTTTAAAATATGTTATGGTATAGATATTCTCATACATATGGATACAGGACATAAACTTTAGTACAAGAGGTTTATTAGAAGGGACCTATTAGCCAGACCACTATTTTGTTTCTACCCTAGATCTATAATTCAGAATAGACAATATTTTTTAGTATAGAAAAGTTAGTAAATTCCTTCCTTATAGTCTCTATATTAGGTCCAATAGAGATAATACTATTGATAATATTATAAAGGCAATGTCAGAGTATACAATAAGGAAAGGTATATTACCTGTAGACATAGGGATGTGGTCTTAGATGGCTCACTTGTTATCTCGACTCGCGTTTCACCGCTGCGACAGTTTCGTCAGGAGGCATTATAAGGGAGGGGGGTGTGACATCCTGCATGGGGCATTATAAGGGAGGGGGGTGTGACATCCTGCATGGGGCATTATACAGTAAGGTAGGGGGGTGAGGTGTGGGTGTGTGACATCCTGCATGGGGCATTATATGGGGTAGTTGTGTGACATCCTGCATGGGGCAGTATAACCGAGGGGGGTGTGTGACATCCTGCATGGGGCATTGTAAGGGAGGGAGTGTGTGTGACATTCTGCATGGGGCATTATAAGGGAGGGGGTGTGTGACATCCTGCATGGGGCATTATAAGGGAGGGGGTGTGTGTGTCACCCTGCATGGGGCATTATAAGGGAGGGGGGGGTGACATCCAGCATGGGGCATTATAAGGGGGATGACATCCTACATGGGGCATTATATGGGGGGGAACAGCCTGCATGGGGAATTATGTGGGGGCAACAGCCTGCGTGGGGCATTATGTGGGGGTAACAGCCTGCGTGAGGCATTATGTGTGGGGAACAGCCGGCATGGAGAGTTATATGGGGGCCAGTATTCTGTATGGAGCGTTATATGGGGACCAGTATCCTGTATGGATCATTATATGGGGGCCAGTATCCTGTATGGAGCGTTATATGGGAGCCAGTATTCTGTCTAGAGCATTATATGGGGGCCAGTATTCCGTATGGAGCGTTATATGGGGACCAGTATCCTGTATGGAGCGTTATCTGTATGGAGCGTTATATGGGGGCCAGTATTCTGTATGGAGCGTTATATGGGGGCCAGTATTCTGTATGGATCGTTATATGGGGGCCAGTATCCTGTATGGAGCGCTATATGGGGACCAGTATCCTGTATGGAGCATTTTATGGGGGCCAGTATTCTGTATGGAGCGTTATATGGGGGCCAGTATTCTGTATGGAGCATTATATGGGGGCCAGTATTCCGTATGGAGCCTTATATGGGGACCAGTATCCTGTATGGAGCGTTATCTGTATGGAGCGTTATATGGGGGCCAGTATTCTGTATGGAGCGTTATATGGGGGCCAGTATTCTGTATGGAGCGTTATATGGGGGCCAGTATTCTGTATGGAGCATTATATGGGGGCCAGTATTCCGTATGGAGCGTTATATGGGGACCAGTATCCTGTATGGAGCGTTATCTGTATGGAGCGTTATATGGGGCCAGTATTCTGTATGGAGCGTTATATGGGGGCCAGTATTCTGTATGGATCGTTATATGGGGGCCAGTATCCTGTATGGAGCGCTATATGGGGACCAGTATCCTGTATGGAGCATTTTATGGGGGCCAGTATTCTGTATGGAGCGTTATATGGGGGCCAGTATTCTGTATGGAGCGTTATATGGGGGCCAGTATTCTGTATGGAGCGTTATATGGGGGCCAGTATTCTGTATGGATCGTTATATGGGGGCCAGTATCCTGTATGGAGCGCTATATGGGGACCAGTATCCTGTATGGAGCATTTTATGGGGGCCAGTATTCTGTATGGAGCGTTATATGGGGGCCAGTATTCTGTATGGAGCGTTATATGGGGGCCAGTATTCTGTATGGATCGTTATATGGGGGCCAGTATCCTGTATGGAGCGCTATATGGGGACCAGTATCCTGTATGGAGCATTTTATGGGGGCCAGTATTCTGTATGGAGCATTTTATGGGGGCCATTATTCTGTATGGAGCGTTATATGGGGGCCAGTATTCCATATGAAGCGTTATATGGGGGCCAGTATCCTGTATGGAGCATTTTATGGGGGCCAGTATACTGTGTGGAGCGATTCGCTGGTTTCTGAGTTATTGTGGAATTTACAATAGATATCTGTCATGTAATGTAAGAAGTGAAATCTTTGCATTGTACTATATATATATTTCTCTGTGGTATCTATGCATCATGAATCGTGGTATGTGTTAAAGGGGCCCACTGAGACTCTTTCGCCGGGGCCCACAAAAACCTGGAGCCGGTCCTGCCGCACACACACTTAGATCACCGGAGGTCGCGGCCAGCGAAAGTTCCCTCTGCGGCCGGCCTCAGGTGACTGCTCTGCTCTGCACCCGGCGGCCGGAACTGCACAGTGTCCCTGCATGGGGTACGGCTGGGATTACCTTTAACGCATGCTGAGTGACACAGCACGCCGCATGTCACCTGATCAGGGTCCTGACTCCTGAGGCGTGCTGATGTAGCACGCTGCCTGCCTCCCCTGTTTCCTGTCTCTGAGAATCCCGCCGAGCGGAGGGCTTGTCCTATTACTGTGGGCCGGCTGCCAGTGACTGTGGCAGCCAGCCAGTGTAAATTACACAATACACTCACTCACTGTGTAATTTCATCTTTTTTTTTCTTTTTCATTCCATCATCCACTCGATAGGATTTCTAGAAGATATTTTTTTTTAGTTTTAACACGAACAGATGTGGTGAAGCCAAAAATGATGTAACGGGAGAATTTAACTTTGCAGGCTCAGGTTACCGAAAACATCCAATCGCTTTACCGCTCCAGTGTAGAGTAAAATGACCAATCTGATATTAATCCCAGTTATGGGACGGGCTTCATAGTTGTACAATCATGGAAGACATGGAGGCCTTCAGTAGGATCCTTGGCTGTCAAGACAATGCCATTGCCACATAACACTCATATGATTGATGACATGACATGGCTTTATAACTGATGGGGAGCCGTACCCCTTCAAGCCCACTGATTCTCAGAAAGAGGGGGATGCTGTCTTTGCCTGCACAGCGGCACTCTAAGGCTATGTGCCCACGATGCAGAAATGCTCCGGTTTTTTCCTGAACGTTTCTGTATCTCCCTGGCATGCGGATTTTACATGCGTTTTTTTCAGCCAGGGACAAGCGTTTGTCACGCGTTTTGCGCATACGATTTCGCATGCGGGTTGTCAAGCGCTTTCCAAGCGATTTTAGCATCACATGGAAAAGTGCTTGACAACTTGATCACACTATATAAATCCATGCAACCGGCATGGATTTTATATAGTGTGACCAAGTTAGTTAAAAAAAAGAATAAAAATGGTAAAAAATAAAAAAAAAAACATTATACTCACCTTCCAATGGCCCCCGGTCTCCTTATCCGATGCGACCCGTCACATGACTAAATGAAAAGGTACTTTTAGACCATCGCGAGCCACCGGGGAGCCAGGACGCATCACTAAGGAGACCAGCCATCAGAAAGTGCGTACAAGGTTTATTTTTTATTTTAAATTCTTTGTTTTTTAACAGGTACTATGGTACCCGGGGCTGGAGGAGAGTCTCCTCTTCTCCAGACCCGGGTACCATCCGCACATTGAATCGCTTAATATCCGCATGTGTACATGTAGTCATGCGGATATTAAGCGATTCAATGCAAGTCAATGGCGGCAAAAACGCCGCGCTTACGCAAAATAATTGGTAGTGCTGCGGATTTTTCCGCAATGATAATCCGCAGCGGAAATTTCCGCAGCATGTGCACAGCACATGCGGATTATCATTGGGGAACATTGCAGACCTTCTACCAAGCGTTTAAGCGTTCCTGCGGTGCAATTGCCGCTGCGGAAACGCTTAAAAAACGCATAGTGGGCACACAGCCTTTCGCGGTGAAATGAGATGCATCTG
Organism: Phyllobates terribilis; assembly: GCF_046119375.1. Taxonomy (NCBI): domain Eukaryota; kingdom Metazoa; phylum Chordata; class Amphibia; order Anura; family Dendrobatidae; genus Phyllobates; species Phyllobates terribilis. Next base: position 2,257,715 of record NW_027362912.1, read on the forward strand.
GATCTCATCCACCTAAAGGGACTGTCAGCACAGAATGACTGTTTAAACTAAGTCCCAACTCTCGGTGCTTCATGACGGGGCCAATCATTTATATACACCTTCCCACCTGCTTGTTTGCCCTCTATCCACACCCTCCTCTTCTTTGATTGACAGCTCTGGCTTCATAGAACCAGAGAAGGAAGGAGACAGAGGTAAAACAAGCAGGTGGGAAGGTGTGTATAAAGAATTGGCCCACGCCGTGATCCACGGAGCGCTTGTACTTGGTTTCAACAGTCATTCTGTGCTGACAGTCCCTTTAAAATCAGTGCTTCCCAAACTCCAGTCCTCACGGCCCCCCACAGGTCATGTCTTCAGGATTTCCATAGTATTGCACAGGTGAGAGAATTCCTGATTCCTTGATGATACTTTCATCACATGTGTGATACTGAGGAAATCCTGAAAACCTGACCTGTTGGGGGCCATGAGGACTGGAGTTTGGGAAACACTGCTTTAAATGGAGCGGTGCTGCAGTTTTATTATTCAGCAATTAGCAGGATCCCCCAACAATTTCTTAAGCAATGAGAAAATGCAGCCCCTAATGATGTCCTCTGACAATAAGCGGATCACGGACAGCAGATGCATTGGGTTCTGCATTTCTTGGAGAATGGGATGGGGCAGCTTCTGTCTTCTCAGTGATACAATCAGGAAGGAGATGCAGCGTGAGACAATCCCTGTCTACATCTTTGATCTGATCATCAATACAGAGGGCTGATTGGTGAAGACAGAGGGAAAGGCTAATAAAATTATTAAAAAAAACTTAGTTTTTCGGCTGCCACTTCCTCTGGGGTCAGTATGCCAACCTCATTGACTTCATAGCACTTGCCAGAGTGGGCAGACACGATTTTATTGCCTTTACACACGTCACCTCCACACAGGGCGATGCTGCTACGACGCCTCTGTAGTGATCAAACGTTGAGTCAAACAGCAGGGCTTTAAGAGGGCTGCCCTTTTCAATCTTGGGAGTAAAACACAAAAATAAGACATCGTGTTAAGGGGGATAAAGGTAAGTAAACCGCGTTCAGTCCAGAGTGATGAATTCCAAAAGACAAAGTTTATTCCGCCATCACATAACGTTTCGACCTGTTATAGGTCTTTATCAAGTATATACAAAGACATACAGGGATACTGATCCCCTTTAAGGAAAATCAGTGGCCAGAACCCTTTAAATTCCCCTTAAATGGTCCAAAACTGAAACTGTGGGAACAATATAATCCACTTAGGGTTCAGCAAACTTACAGTCAAGGGTTTGATAAAATTATCTACACCCTTGTGTCTCCGGAAAGCATAGCGTACGTTCACGTGCTGAAAATGCCGACCAGTGCTGGAGTGAGCGGAGGTCCGCAGCTTGTGACACTCCTGCTGTAGTGAAACTACAGGTCCCAGCAGACTGACGGTCTCTCATCAAGTTATGCTGGGAGCCGCAGTTTCACAAATAGTGCTAGAGGATCCATGTCAGAAATATGAGGCTGCCACTAGGGTTTCTCCCACAAATATGTAATCGGACGTGGAGCAGATCTGCACGTGGATGAGCCATATTCTCTATCTGTGAACATACTACTCCTTCACTCAGATTCTAAGTGGTTCTGCAGCGCATCTGTGCAGAGCAAGCTGTCAATCAAAATCCGGGCCGGGTTTACAGCCGTCGCCCCTGATATAGCGAGCGGTGCTGTGATCCAAGACTGTAGCCGCTCCGTGCACAACGATGAGTGAAGGCCGGCGGCTGCAGGGAGGAAAGAAGTTAATTTTCTCCCGGTACCTACACTATCAATAAGGCGGCCGGGCAGCATTGTAACAATATTTATCTGCAGATTAACCCTATATCTGCAGGTACATAGCATTTTCCAAGGTGACAGGTTCCCTTTAATAAAGAGAAGATGGATAGAGCCGCATTAGTCCGTACTCACGGTGGAAGCCTCCTGACAACTTCTTGAAGAACACTTTCCACATTTGTTCCAAGCTTCCCCGACATCTAATAGAAATAAACAGAGAAATGAATTTCTTAATACAGTTTAGAACTCGGCTCCAACGAATCAGAAGAAATGAAACCTGTTTGAAGCTGACAAGCAATCAAGCCCCTCCGTAAGCCACACAGAACATGGCTACTTATGTCATCTGCAGGTGATTAAAGGAACCTGTCATGCTGAAATGGTATAAGATCTGTAGGGGGATGTTGTAGAGCAGAAAAGTTGATCAGACTGATAGACATATCTGTGGGAAGAGAGTCAGCAAAACTGGCATTTTATGCAGTGAAAAGTCCTGCCGTATGTACACTAGTCCAGTGGGCGGTCCTACTAAGTGATTGACAGTTCCCTGTATGACCATGCAGGCAAAGATAGCTGTCAATCACTAGTAGGACCGCCCACTGGACTCATCTGTACAAACAGCAGGATTCCACTGAATAAATTGATACAGGAAAAACATCTATCTTTGTACCGTATTAGCCAGTAGATAGAAGAGTATTTAGATTTGAGAGTCCTCAGTGGTTGATACCATCTTTTCCGTTAGCCATTAAAAGGTAACAAATTGCAAGCTTTCCAGACTACTCAGGTCTCAGGTCTGCCTGATGAAGAAGCTGGAGTAGTCTGGAAAGCTTGCAATTTGTTACCATCTTTTCAGTTAGCCATTAAAGGTATCAACCACTGAGGACTCTCAAATCTAATGAATAAATTACAATTTATACTGAATCTTCTCCCACAAACCTATATATCGTTCTGCTCAGTTTCTCAGGGATAAAACCTGTACATCTGAATGGGGCTTTAATGTTGTTATTACAATCATGTAACCGCAGATCACAAAATCTTTCATATGATCATTTTTTTAACACCTAAAACCCCAATGGATATTTATGTTTACTAAAGGATTCCTTCCCCATTCTTCTGGCAGCTCTTCTTTAGGTATGGACACAGACCGGCATCCGGCATAAAGACATCTGGAGACTTTTCCTTTTTCGGTGATATTGGATAATCTTCTTCATTTCTAACGCATTAAATCTTTCAAATTCTTTCCGAAAAATGTATCATAAAGGGACTTTCTCAGGTCAGTTTTGCTTGTGGTTGTGTTACCATTATTTGTGCCAAATGTATCAAAGTGTTGCGCGATGTTTGATAAATGTTTATGTAGCACTTCCATCTATCTTTATTTATTTTACTCACTTATATGGCACCATTAATTTCACAGCACTTTACAGACATTATCATCACTGCCCCCATCGGGGCTCACAATCTACATTCCCTAGCAGTATGTCTTTGGAGTGTGGGAGGAAACGGGAGAACCCGGAGGAAACCCACGCAAACACAGGGAGAACATACAAACTTCTTGCAGATGTCGTCCTTGGTGGGATTTGAACCCAGGATCCCAGTGCTGCAAAACAACAATGCTAACCACTGAGCCACCGTGTATCTTTATCCACTTTTAACGTCACCCGTCGTTCTTAGACCTGTGTAGCTTACCAAGCCCAATTTCTAAAAGTGGCAAGAGTGCTGTAAAATAGGAAGCTGCACATTTTTGCGCAAAAATGATGCGTCACAAAAGGTTGTTTTTTTTAACACCAAAAATTGATGTAAATTCCTCGCTACATTGCCCCTTTTCCAGCCACATTTTGTAGAAAAAAATAAAAAGACAAGGTACAGACAGCGGAGTTAAATTTGCCTACAGGAATGATTTTGATCTGGAGGGGCATCGTACCCGGATACAGTCACTAGCGGGAACGTCAAACATCTTCTCAATTTGTTTCTCCACCCTTTCCGGATCTGCATTCTTCAAGTCTATCTAAAAGCAAAAGTATAAATACTAATTATTTATCAAAGCTGGACAACATCTAGAAACCATATAAGAAAACTGGCATAAAATATAGTGTGAACAAGAGTTTAGGGAGAGATGTACAACTGGCACTGGCCTATAAAAGGGATTGTGTAATCGTACAAAACTAGCAAAAATGTAAAGCGCCTGGAAAACAAGGAACGTGCAATTTACCTCTTAGTAAAAATCCTATGCTTTCTCAAGGACAGAGGAATTTTAATTTCATATTTTTTTTTTAATCAAATCATTTTTATTGAAAAACTCCAATTACAAATATTCCATCTTTCAAATAACATACATGACATAGTAATTCCATAGTAAAAATATGAACAAAGTATCTGAACTTCAATTCCCATAACCCACCCTAAACCCATCCCAACACTCCAGAGAGAACCATTTTCAGAGCAGTTCTAGAATAACGGACTATAGCATTCGTAGAAGGGGAAGAAGATAAAAAAGTGACTAACAAAGGGGTAGCAGCGTTTTAATGTTATCATTTACTGCTTGATGCCTGAGCCGGGGAGTGCACGCTTGAAAACTGTTGCAGGCTGCTGTAATCACAGGACACAGATGAAGTGACCGCGGGCAAGGCCGCGCATTGGTATCTATGATCTGGCCAAGCAAGATCCCCACACACAGACTCCATCTTGATAACCGTATCTTTACTCGTATACATTTTTAACACAGCAAAGAAAAAAACAATAAATGACAACCGTAAATATGCACAGTAATAACGTGTACTGATAAGCTGACCCTCACTGTCCCTACTCACACGTTACCAGTCCTTTACTCCAGAAGGATGTGTCCCCCGTCGCAGGCCTGTCTGTCTTTGCAGGAGGGGTCCCAGCCGGAGAAAAAAACAGGAACAACAAATTACGCTGAAAGGAGGGAATACTTCGGCCTCTCGCCAGAGGACCCGCTTACAGTCTCTCTGATCCGGATAGCAGCTTTGGTGGATCCCTTATGCAGTCCACACTCCAGTAGCAGGGAATGTAATAGCTGAATCCCTCAGCAGTGAAGAAGCTGGGGAAGGCCCCGAGGATATGGTGTCAGGTAAAAGAAATCCCGTTGAGAGTCTCTCCTGCGCCACGCACGAGGGCCTGCACACCGTCCTGGCTCTTTTCACAGACCACAGCAAACTCTCTTTGCGCTTTTTTCTGCTTCCCACTTTGGTCACGTGACTCTCTAGGGCCGGACACAGGAGGCTCAGTCTTTTTCTCTGTCATCACACCCTGCGCAGGTGAAACCTCTGGCCACAAGGTGGCAACATCATCCTGCATAATAATTTCTGTAATAGACTCCATTTCAATGATCACAGAACAGCCAGAGCCTGCCAGCTCACTACACAAGCAAACAGCATGGCATTTCCTATCAGCAGGGAGGAAGTAAAGGGCGACAGTAATGAAAGTCTCCTCCTACTCCGCTCCATATTGAAATGAATAGTGTGCATCCTACAAATGAGATGCATACAGCAAACAATTGATTTTCCATACATAGGTTTTGAGTTGACCACTGGATATACACATGTGTATCACTAATTACCAGAACTGGAAATCGAAAAAAAAGACGAGCAAGTTTGGGGTGAATCCTGCCTTCATTACTGCACAGCCGCTCATAGAGGGATCGGTACTAGGAACAGCAGGAGTGCCGGCGATGTTCACAGATTTACCTGCTGCGGGACTGAAGGAGTCTGATCGTGCTCGGCTCGAAGCTTTTTACCTTGTTTATGACAGGAATAATTGAAAGCTGTGCTTCAAAGGCGAGGAAGAAGTTTGCCACCATCTATTAGAAAATAGACAAACTTAGGATAGAAACAATATGAACATATACCCTGCTATAAGTAAGTAAAAAGCAATAGGAAATATATATAATATAGGGTACTTAGTAAACATGGTTTTTGATTAAAAAAAAGCCATCCCACCAGCACCAAGGTGTACCCAGTCAGTTATGTGAAGTATATAATAAAATACACTTTAGTACAATATTAGTATCTTGTCCCTTTAAATCTGCAGCTACTTCTGTCACCATGGTAACTGCATTCATACTCAGCCAATAGGATTGCTCGGTTTGAATTTGAAGAAAAAAAAAAAAGTTCTATATGGTCAGTTTGTTCCATCTCATCTGAGTGTGAAGACAGACACCTGCGATCAGCGAGATTATAGGTATAAGACGTGATATAATATAACGGACGGAGCCACATCCCATCACACGCACTCAGCGACCACAACTGACAAGAATCAGCACATTTATCAGAGGAGAAGTCATTATTCCCCAACACATGATAAGTGACAACTTCTAGATCTGCTGGGAACCCAACTAATCCCTGCTAGACCCTCCCCGGACCTCCGCTCCATTCATTCTCTATGCAGGAGAAAGCTGAGTACAGCGCCCCCCATAGAGAATGAACGGACCGGCGGCTGAACATTTGCACTTCGCTCACTTCTATCTATAAGTGCTGTTCTGCTGATTGGGTCATAGCGGCCAAACCCACCGATCTAAGAGTCATCACCTATCCAGAGATCAGTGAGAACTTGTTCCAACTAGACATCCCCTTTAATTGAAGAGATCACATATCTAACAGCCAATCCTATTCATTCCCAATCTTCCCTGTGCCCAGTAATGCCCCTGGGTATATCGCCAATATGAGCCAATCACCAAACCCTCTGCTGACTGTTCCCCATGTTTTATAGATTTTGGATCCGTTTCTACAAGAGAAGATCTCAGCGGCCTCCATGGGGATGGGTTACTCTGCCAGCGATGGAGCAGGTAGTATCCACCAGCCTGTGATATCTCACCTGTGATGGAGCTGTGTGGGGGCTTATTTTTTGAAGGGCAAGAGGACTTTATTGATAACATTTTGGGACACATATGTCATGGTCATCGCTTCTTACAGGGTTTTCTGTAGTATTGTGGCGAACGAAAAAAATGTAATTTTGTCTTTTTGAATTTTTTTCTGTGTTCACTGATCGTTTGTTTTTTATATTTGGATAGATTGTATTTCTCTGAAAGAGACCATACCACAAATGTGTATATTTTTATTATCTTTATTTTTAGTGGGAGGTGAGCTGAACGTGTGGGGTTTTAATATTTTAAACTTTTTTTTTTTTTTAATTTTCACTGCATTTGTATACATTATCTGATTGCTTGTGCTATATACAGCGATACCACAGTAATGCTCCATATAGCAAAATCACGGTCTTCTTTACAGCCCAAATGAAGCTTTATGATGACAGGCACGGAGGCTTCAGCAGACCCCCGGATGTCATAGCAGTCCATCTGTGCCCTGTGATCGCGTCACAGGAGCGCCGGTGGGCGCATGGAACGATGCGTCCCAAAGCCGGCGCGCTGTTAATGCTGCTGTTAGAGATTGACAGCAGCACTGAACAGGTTAACAGTGGTGGGCAGATCTTCGCTCCACTCGCAGCTCTTAGAGGCAGGTCCTGGTTGTTTGTCACCGCCATTATCTGCCATGTACGGGGCGAGCTGACTCTGCTCCATACACCCGCTACTGACTTATACCATACATGTACGGCAGATGTTGGTAAGGAGTTAAATCGGTTGTCCTGCTTTGCGGCCATTTGTTTTTTTTACTTTAATGCAAGTATTTGGGGCTAAAATTGATTTCCGTTATTGAGTTTCATTAAAAATGTTGCCTTCTGTAGCATCTGTGCTGCACTGTCTATTCCTGGCTGCAAAATTAGCTAACTGAGAATCTATCAGTGAGCTCCTTAGTCTTAAGGGAGAGTTTGTAGATCTTTCATCTGTTTTTTTTTTCCTGAGTGCCTTTTAGCTGATCTATGCCCAAAGAAAACACAAAACTTGAATGTGCAGGGAAGCAATAAGTCTGTAATAGCCGGTGAAAAACACTTAATGAAACCTAAATGTAAAAAATTACTTTTAGTAGTAAATACATGGACATGAGAAAATACACACTGCTCAAAAAAATAAAGGGAACACTTAAACAACAGAATATAACTCCAAGTAAATCAAACTTCTGTGAAATCAAACTGTGCACTTAGGAAGCAACAGTGATTGACAATCAATTTCACATGCTGTTGTGCAAATGGAAGACAATAGATGGAAATTATTGGCAATTATCAAGACACACTCAATAAAGGAGTGGTTCTGCAGGTGGGGACCACAGACTACATCTCAGTACCAATGCTTTCTGGCTGATGTTTTGGTCACTTTTGAATGTTGGTTGTGCTTTCACACTCGTGGTAGCATGAGACGGACTCTACAACCCACAGAAGATGCTCAGGTAGTGCAGCTCATCCAGGATGGCACATCAATGCGAGCTGTGGCAAGAAGGTTTGCTGCATCTGTCAGCGTAGTGTCCAGAGGCTGGAGGCGCTACCAGGAGACAGGCCAGTACACCAGGAGACGTGGAGGGGGCCATAGGAGGGCAACAACCCAGCAGCAGGACCCCTACCTCCACCTTTGTGCAAGGAGGAACAGGAGGAGCACTTCCAGAGCCATGCAAAATGACCTCCAGCAGGCCACAAATGTGCATGTGTCTGCACAAATGGTTAGAAACCGACTCCATGAGAGTGGGATGAGGGCCAGACGTCCACAGATGGGGGTTGTGCCAAATGCCAGACCTCATGTGGCTGGAGTGTGTCAGCAGTTCCAGCCAGATGAAGGCATTGAAGCTATGGACTGGCCCACCCGTTCCCCAGACCTGAATCCCATTGAGCACATCTGGGATGTCATGTCTCACTCCCTCCACCAACGTCATGTTGCACCACAGACTGTCCAGGAGTTGGCGGATGCTTTAGTCCTGGTCTGGGAGGAGATCCCACAGGAGACCATCCGCAACCTCATCAGGAGCATGTACAGGCATTGTAGGGAGGTCATACAGGCACGTGGAGGCCACACACAATACTGAGCCTCATTTTGACTTGTTTTAAGGACATTACATCAAAGTTGGATCAGCCTGTAGTGTGTTTTTCCACTTTAATTTTGGGGGTGACTCCGAATCCAGGCCTCCATTGATTAATAAATTTGATTTCCATTGATGATTTTTGTGTGATTTTGTTGTCAACACATTCAACTTTGTACAGAACAAAGTATTCAATGAGAATATTTCATTCATTCAGATCTAGGATGTGTTATTTGAGTGTTCCCTTTATTTTTTTGAGCAGTGTATATATATATATTATAAACAATTACTGCAGCTTTAATGCTATTTATTACGTCTCAGGAGGAGGACGGAAGAGGAAGAGGTCGGAAGAGGCGGAGGACGGAAGAGACGGAGGACGGAAGAGGCGGAGGACGGAAGAGGAGGAGGACAGAAGAGGAGGAGGACGGAAAAGGAGGAGGACGGAAGAGGAGGAGGATGGAAGAGGAGGAGGACGGAAGAGGCGGAGGACGGAAGAGGCGGAGGATGGAAGAGGCAGAGGACAGAAGAGGCGGAGGACGGAAGAGGCGGAGGATGGAAGAGAAGGAGGACGGAAGAGGAGGAGGATGAAAGATGAGGAGGACGTAAGAGGAGGAGGACGTAAGAAGAAGAGGACGGAAGAGGAGAAGGACGGAAGAGGCGGAGGACAGAAAAGGCGGAGGACGGAAGAGGCGGAGGACAGAAGAGGCGGAGGACGGAAGAGGCGGAGGACAGAAGAGGAGGAGGACGGAAGAGAAGGAGGACGGAAGAGGAGGAGGACGGAAGAGGAGGAGGACGGAAGACGAGGAGGGCGTAAGAGGAAGAGGACGGAAGAGGAGGAGGATGGAAGTGGAGGAGGATGGAAGAGGAGGAGGACAGAATAGGAAGAGGAGGACAGAACTGCACCTTAAGATCCCTAGGGGGAAAGGGATGGTAGTAATATAGTGGTAGTATATCCGTATTAGTGTAATATGAGTAATAATACTAGTGATAATAGTAAGAAAGTAATAAAATAACAGTAGTAATAGTAGTAGGTAGAATAGCAGTGTGATCCAGGGTCCTAGGACTGATCGCCTTTTCCCGGGGTCAAGAAGGAATTTTTCCCCTGTGACACAAATTGGCTGAAGGTGTCCTGGGGTTTTTGCCTTCTTCTGGATCAACACTGTAGGTATAGGGCAGTATTAGTAGTGATAGGAAAGAATAATAATACTGTAATAAGATAGCACAATGTAATAATAACCATATCAAATAGATTTATAAATACAAATTAAAATAACTCCAGTAGTACAATAATTAGTGTAATATTATATAACTTGTAACAACATTATTAGGTTTGATCCAGGGTCCTAGGACTGATCGCCTTTTCCCGGGGTCAAGAAGGAATTTTTCCCCTGTGACACAAATTGGCTGAAGGTGTCCTGGGGTTTTTGCCTTCTTCTGGATCAACACTGTAGGTATAGGTCAATATTAGTAGTGATAGAAAAGAAGAATAATACTGTAATAAGATAGGACAATGTAATAATAACCATATCAAATAGATTTATAAAAACAAATTAAAATAACTCCAGTAGTACAATAATTAGTGCAATATTATATAACTTGTAATAACATTATTAGGTTTGATCCAGGGTCCTAGGACTGATCGCCTTTTCCCGGGGTCAAGAAGGAATTTTTCCCCTGCGACACAAATTGGCTGAAGGTGTCCTGGGGTTTTTGCCTTCTTCTGGATCAACACTGTAGGTATAGGGCAGTATTAGTAGTGATAGAAAAGAAGAATAATACTGTAATAAGATAGCACAATGTAATAATAACCATATCAAATAGATTTATAAAAACAAATTAAAATAACTCCAGTAGTACAATAATTAGTGTAATATTATATAACTTGTAATAACATTATTAGGTTTGATCCAAGGTCCTAGGACTGATCGCCTTTTCCCGGGGTCAAGAAGGAATTTTTCCCCTGTGACACAAATTGGCTGAAGGTGTCCTGGGGTTTTTGCCTTCTTCTGGATCAACAGCTTTAGGCATAGGGATTTTAGCAATACCATTATTAGAATCACAAGAATAATAAAAAAAAATTAGAATTACATTTTTTTAATTAGTTTTAGAACAGTTACAATTAATTGCATTAATGCAATAATAATAAATAGCAAAAATGGTGGTAATAATAATAATACAAAAAACTAGTCCCAGTTAGTAAGTTAGTGTAATGTTAGTGTAGGGACCCATCTGAAGAGGTCGCCTTGACGTTGGCAGATGGGCTCGCACAATTTGCTCAAAATGTGCGCTAAGAACCTCATATTTCTATGTACAGGAGATCTAGCAGTAATACCATTCAGGAGATAGATAACTGTGTACACACATTTTGTTATATACTTTTGTGCAGCACACAGGGCAGGTATACAGGTACAGGGCGAGAGTGTTACAGTGATATTATAACTCGGCCTTAAGGATAAAATGCTGATAACTACAGATCCTGGAAACACATTCGAAACTAGACCTTGTAAGTGTAGCATCGGCGTCTCTGCCCCTTGCTAGGCAGAGACGCCTTCCCTCTCACCTCCCCACTCCTGGCGCGGCGTCCTCCAGCGCTTCTCTCCCCGCTGCTGCCGGTCGCGCGCTCTTTCCCCGGCAGTGTGCTTAGGGCGCGCGCGCGTGCTCCCCCTCTCTTAAAGGGACCGCGCGCGCCGTCCTAAGGAGTCCCCGGCCAATTTGCGGAGGACCTCCCATATATAAGGCACCTTCTCCAAAATGGAGGTGCCCGAGCAAAGTTTTTGCAAAGCATACTCACCTCTGCTTCAGCCCTAAGGTCCCGTTTCCAGCCTGACTACCAGTCCTGTCTGCCTGCGTGTCTTCCCTTCAGCCCGACAGTCTGTCTCCTGCATCCGCCAGTCTGTCTATGGGCAAGTCCACCTGCGGACCAGGAAGCACCTGCCAGTTACCTGCCTGCTACCTGCCGTACTTGCTAGCCTGCTCACCTGGGAGCACTCACCTGCTACCCGCCTGCTAGCCTACCTGGAGGCTACGCCGTCACTTGCCGTGACCACCTGCCTGTCAGCCAAGAGACTCTTACCTGCTCTGCCATCACTTGCCGTGACCACCTGCCTGCCAGCCAAGAGACTCTTACCCGCTCAGCCGTCACTTGCCGTGACCACCTGCCTGCCAGCCAAGAGACTCTTACCCGCTCAGCCGTCACTTGCCGTGGCCACCTGTTACCTGCCAGCTACCTGCCTCGTCTGTCTGCCAGCTCACCTAGGAGCGCCCACCAGTTACCCACCAGGTACCCGCCTCATCTGTCTGCCTGCTCACCTGGGAGCACCTGCCTGTTTCCTGCCAGCCTGCCTGGAGACCCGGCCGTCACTTGCTGTGACCACCTTCCTGGTAAACCTAAAGACTGCTACTTGCCCTGCTTCCTCGAACTGTGACCACCTGTCTGCTACCAGAGACTTCCGCCTGCTTGCCGTGTCCATCCACCATACCGGTCAGTCCCAGCCATCTGACCCGTGGGAGCCACCTGCTCTCTTACAAGGTCGTCCCCAGAGTAGCACCTGGTCCCTCAGCCCGGATCCTCCCTGGTCACGGTGTCGTTTGCTGCCGTGCGACCAGGGTCGGTTCGGGTGGATACTTAGTCACGCCCCTCTGGGTCCCTCCTTGCACCTCGGCACAGAGGTTCCACCACCCAGACCCGTAACAGTAAGTAACTGGTTCCCAGCTAGTGGTAAATATGTACAGGCCAGTCCGGTACCAAGACCTGCTCTATAGGACACATTATCATCAGGCAGGTCCTGTCAGGGCTCTTACAAGATCTGCGGCAGAAGTGTGGCTGTATAACACAGTCCTGCTCCTGCCTCAGCCACCGACAGTGGAGCCAACCTTGATCCTGGCAGCTTAAGGACTTGTGGAGGATGAAGATGAAGATGGCACACCTAAGGATGAGGAACTACCAGCAAGCAAAAAAGAAAAGAGCACCCAGAAACACCCAGAAGCGACAAGAAAAAGGACAGCCAAGAAGGGAAGAAGAGTGGTGGTGGTGGGAGATTCACTACTGAGAGGAACAGAAGCAGCTATCTGCAGACCGGACATAACCACAAGAGAAGTATGCTGCCTCCCAGGGGCTAAGATCAAGGATGTTACCGATAGGATACCGAAGCTCATCAGTTCCAAGGATGTCCACCCATTTCTTCTGATACATGTTGGCACCAATGACACGGCAAAGAAGGACCTACCGACAATCTGCAAGGACTTTGAAGCATTGGGGAAGAAAGTAAAAGAACTGGATGCGCAGGTAGTTTTTTCTTCTATCCTTCCAGTAGACGGACATGGCGTCAGGAGATGGAACAGGATCCTTGATGTGAACAACTGGCTGAGACGATGGTGCAGACAACAAGGATTTGGATTCCTGGACCACGGTGTGAATTACCTCTATGATGGACTCCTTGCCAGAGACGGACTACACCTCAACAAACCCGGGAAACACACATTCGCCAGGAGACTCGCAACACTCATCAGGAGGGCGTTAAACTAGAAGAAGAGGGGATGGGAAGAAAAACGCCGGACACGAACATGCAACCAGAGAACATACTAATGAAAGATATGAAGTGCGACAAAGAAGTTCCAAGGCAAGATACTTGGAAAGGAGGTAAGAAAATTTCTAATACAATCCACAGGGAGAAGATTGGAACAAAACAAAATCATGTAAACTGCGTGCTAGCAAATGCCAGAAGCCTGACAAACAAGATGGATGAACTGGAAGCAGAAATATCTACAGGTAACTATGACATAGTGGGAATAACCGAGACATGGTTAGATGAAAGCTATGACTGGGCAGTTAACTTACAGGGTTACAGTCTGTTTAGAAGGGATCGAAGAAATCGGAAAGGGGGTGGAGTCTGTCTATATGTAAAGACGTGTCTAAAGCCTACAATACGGGAGGATGTATGGGAGGGAAATGAGGAGGTCGAGTCCTTATGGGTGGAGATACATGGGGCAAAAAACAATAATAAAATTATCATAGGAGTCTGTTATAAACCACCAAATATAGCAGAAGCCACGGAAAGTCTATTAATGAGACAAATAGACGAAGTACCAAAAAATAACGAGGTGATTATTATGGGGGACTTCAACTACCCCGACATAGACTGGGAAACCGAAAGCTGTAGATCTCAGAAAAGAAACAGGTTTCTGTCAATTATCAAAGACAATTATTTGTCACAACTTGTGCAGGAACCAACTAGAGGGACGGCCCTTTTAGACTTAATATTAACTAACAGGCCAGACAGAATAACTGAGGTGCAGGTCGGGGGGCACCTGGGAAATAGTGACCACAACATTATAAAATGCCACATGTGCTTCAGTAGGGTGCCCAGCAAGGGAGTCACAAAAACACTGAACTTCAGGAGGGCAAAGTTTGATCAGCTAAGAGATGCCCTTCACCTTATAGACTGGGATAGTATCTTTAGTAATAGGAGCACGGATAGAAAATGGGAAATTTTCAAAACAGTCCTAGACAGTCACTGTAGAAGGTACATACCTTATGGGAATAGGAATAGGAGGAAGCCAATGTGGCTAAATAAGGAAGTCAAGAGGGCAATGAAAAACAAAAAAAGGGCTTTCGGTAAACTTAAACAAGAAGGCAGCGAGGAAGTGCTAATATCTTATAGGGAAAAAAACAAAATCTGTAAGAAACAAATAAGAATAGCAAACGAGGAGACAGAGAGACTAATTGCCAAGGAAAGTAAAACGAATCCCAAACTGTTCTTTAACTATATAAACAGTAAAAGGATTAAAACTGATGGAGTTGGCCCATTGAAAAATAACCTGGGTAAAATCATAGAGGGCGATGAGGGTAAAGCAAACCTACTCAATAGCTTCTTCTCCACTGTTTTCACAAAAGAAAACAATTTATCGGAGGAAATGCAGAGTGATAAAGTAAACCCTCCGCTAAATATCACCCACCTAACCCAGGAGTAAGTTCAGAAACGCCTAAATAATATCAAAATAGACAAGTCACCAGGCCCAGATGGCATACACCCCCGGGTACTAAAAGAATTAAGTAATGTGATAGACAGGCCGCTGTATCTTATATTCAAGCACTCTTTATGGACAGGGACTGTTACACTAGACTAGCGTCAAGCAAATGTGGTACCAATATTCAAAAAGGGGTCTAAAAGTGACCCTGGGAACTATAGACCAGTAAGCTTAACGTCTGTTGTGGGTAAATTGTTTGAAGGATTTCTTAGAGATGCTATTGTAGAATATCTTAATGATAATAACTGTCTAACTCCATATCAACATGGATTCATGAGGGATCGCTCCTGCCAAACAAACCTGATGGCCTTCTACGAGGAGGTGAGCTCACAGCTGGACGGGGGAGAGTCAGTGGATGTTGTATACCTTGACTTCTCCAAAGCGTTTGATACCGTGCCACACAAAAGGTTGGTATATAAAATGAGAATGCTTGGTCTGAGGGATAATGTGTGCAAGTGGGTAAATAGCTGGCTGAGTGATAGAAAGCAGAGGGTGGTTATCAATGGAGTAAGCTCAGGGTGTGTCAGGGTTACTAGCGGGGTGCCTCAAGGGTCTGTCTTGGGCCCTATATTATTTAATATATTTATTAATGATCTAGTGGAAGGGTTGCATAGTAAAATAGCAATATTTGCAGATGATACTAAACTTTGTAAAGTAGTTAATACAGATGAGGATAGGGCACAGCTACAGGAGGATTTAGATAAATTGGGGAGTTGGGCCAAAAAATGGCAAATGGGGTTCAATGCCGATAAATGTAAGGTCATGCACATGGGAAAGAAAAACAGCAGTCACCCATACATATTAAATGGGAAACCGTTGGGGAAATCTGACATGGAGAAGGACCTGGGCGTCTTGGTTAATAGCAAATTAAATTGGAGTGCCCAGTGTCAGGCAGCAGCTGCGAAGACAAATAGAGTCATGGCATGCATCAGAAGAGGAATAGGGGCATTTGATGAGAACATTGTTCTTCCTCTGTATAAAGCGCTGGTAAGGCCGCACTTAGAATATTGTGCACAGTTCTGGGCTCCGGTGCTCAGGAAAGACATATTGGAGCTAGAGAGGGTACAAAGGAGGGCGACTAAGGTAATAAAGGGAATGGAGGGACTAGAATACCCAGAGAGGTTGTCAAAATTAGGCCTATTTACGTTGGAAAAGAGAAGGCTTAGGGGAGACCTCATAAACATGTATAAATACATCAGAGGGCAGTACAGAGATCTCTCCCATGACCTGTTTATACCAAGGATGGTGACAAAGACGAGGGGGCACACTATGCGTCTGGAGGAAAGGAGGTTCCTGCACCAGCATAGAAGGGGATTCTTTACGGTCAGAGCCGTGAGACTCTGGAACTCTCTTAATGAGTTTAAGAGAGGCCTGGACGCCTTTCTTGAGAACAATAAAATTACATCTTATGCTTAGTTAATTAATCCAGGGATTTAATCTGACTGCCAGATTGGTGTCGGGAAGTGAATTTTTCCTCAATCATGTAAATTGGCCTATACCGCATGTTTTTTTTTTGCCTTCCCCTGGATCAACGCTGCGGAATAGCTGCAGTGCACAAGAAATAGGCTGAACTGGATGGACGCTTGTCTTTTTTAAGCCTTATAAACTATGTAACTATGTAACTATGATTTCAATTAGTTTAAAAATGTATGTGACACATTCCCTTAAAGAAAAATAAAGAAAAATATCACTAAACAGAGTATTGGATATTTTAAGAAATGTTTAATAGGTTAGAGTAGAGTAGGGCCCTGCCAAAGGAGTGTACCTTGTCGTGGTGGCAGGCTTAAAAAATCTTTTGGCCAAAACAAAAGCTGCTGGCTATGTATGTGATATAGTGTTTGATGGGAACTGTTAATGTGTGATTGGTAAGGACGTGGTGCAGAAGTGGAGTTTTTCCAAGATTGGGTGGTGGGAGTGTGAAAGATTCAAGAGATGGAGGCGGAGCTGGGGTGGAGTTTCAAAGGGGCTCGAAAATTTTGCCAGAATGGGGTGTTGAAATTCCTGATGACAGCCCTGCTTCTTTATATATCAAAAATCACAGTCTCCTACTCTCCATAGGCTGGTGTTCAAAGGAGTACTGTCATGACAAGCACTGGCGTGTTCAGCAGACCCAAGGCTGTCATGGCAACCCTACATGTCATCTATCTTGGGAAGAAGAGGTTAAATATAGGGGGAGAATCTCCCCTATTTGTATCTCAATCCGCCTGTTGGTAGACCCAAAATTACATAAAAGGGATTTTGTATCATAAAATATAAATTTTATTGAATGATATTTAAAGTTATACAAAGACAATAAATAAGGAAAGGAGGGGAGGGGTTGGGGATAGGAGAGGACAGCTATAGAGGCAGGATGAGATGGTAAAGATCCCGCAAGGAGACTAACATCCCTAAACCAGCATAGATTGTATCACAAATGTGAGTGTAAGCTGCCGGCCAGGTAATATAATGGTAAAAAACCAAGCATAGATTGTATCAAAAGGTACCTTCACATAAGGAGCATTGATAGCAAAGGTAGGTATAACATGTGGCTTTCAAGGTAATAACCTTATAAGGTAAGTCAGTGACAATAGTAGGTATAACATGTAACAAGAAAAGGTAATAATAGACAATAGATTCAGAGGTTACATTATAAAAGATATCATCATTGTCAAAGATTTCCATTACCTTGTGCCATAAAGATAAGATCTAAGGCAGCGTGCACTAAGATGCTGGGGGGGTGTAGCAGCCGCAGGTGCAGCTTCCCTCCATTCACTACTGTTAGAAGCAGATGATAGCTGAATAACACAGCCGTCATCTGCCAGCTCAGTTCCCAAGTCCACATCAAAGAACAGGGATGTATGTTATTTTTTTTATAAACATTTTATTTTATTGTTTTACTTTTTTTATTTTAGTCCCTATACAGAACGTGAACCTGGTTGCTTCATTGCGCGATGCTGCGAGGCATGATTTAACATTGCAGCTGTGGGGGCCATTGTGTAGGTTTATTGACTAAGAAAGCCCCCTAACTTTATTTAACAACCTAGATGCCACTGTTACTATAGGTTGCGGCATCAAAGAGGGAAATTAAAGATAACAGCTAGGATCAAAGACATTGACTGCTCAGTTCCTGCGGGAGCCCCTCAGTGATCCAGCTGGAATGGCGCCACCACCGGAGGTGAGTATAGCTGCTATTACTTTACTTCGTGGAAACAGTAATTGAGAAGGGTTGGTCCTAGTAGTGGACAACCCTTATATAGACTAAGGGCTTGATTCATTAAGGGGTTTATGTTGGAGCGAGCGTGCTCACCACTGCTCGGTACTCGCCCGAGCATCACCCTGCTCGGCGAGTATTTTCGGGGTTGCTCGGGCGGGAGCTCTGTTCCCCGCCCTGCATGTTTGGCTCTCTTTAGAGAGCCAATGACCATGCAGGGATTGTTTGCCACACACTGTAATGTCGTAGCCATGTTGGTTGTGGCTTTACAGTGATTGGCTGGCCGAATAGCGTCATCGAGTCTATATAAGACCGGGCGATGCTATGCTCATCAAAGTCTATCCCGGAAACAGGTGCAGCACCCTGAGGATTCGGCTGCTACAGGGGTATTGCACCTCAACCCAGAGGTGTGATATTCCACTCCCGGGTAAGGATGGAGTGTGGATCTGAGCTCAGAGAGCTGCATGCACTACACACATCCCATTTCCGAGGAACAGACCAACGGTACTCCCACTTAGAAATGTGCAGGTACGACCGAGTCTGTTCCTGGCTGGAGTGGGAGGGGGGTGGTACATCCCAAGTAGTGTAGGGGCAGATAGGGGGAGCAGCCTGGGTAAAGATAGGAGCTCATTGGGTGCTGGTCACCTGAGCTCACACATAGAGGGAGTATTTAAGGTGGGCACCATCTAAGATCAGGGTCAGTCTGTCAGCCTTTTGTCAGAGCAGAGCAGAGGAAGAGGAGCAGAGCAGCCCCAGAGAGAGAGAGAGAGGAGAAAGGAAGAAAGACCCAGAGGGGGTGAAAGAAAAGGACTCTGAGAACCCAAAGTCCATCATCGGGTGAAGAGTTGGCAAAAGGGTACCGGATCCCAAACTGGTGGGGGCTAAAGCACACCCTAGCCAGAGACCGGAGGCCGTGGGCAGGATCTGCCACGGCCACCCACCACATCCACCCTGAAGGCAAACCACATGTAGGGTCAGGGAACCCAAGGCCAAGGATTTCCCAACAGAAGGCCCGAGGGAGCTGGACCTAGGTGGATCCCTGGTGGGGACGGCCAGAAGACAGGACAGGAAGGAGGGCTCAGGGTCACGCTCCGGACTTGCTTGGGGGTTGGCTGAATCCAGGACCTGGTGGACGCAGCACGGCTCGGGTGGTCACTTGAAGCTGGAGTGACCGGAACATCAGCAGTAAGTAAATACCCTAAACTGCACAACCCGACTCTGTCTTTAATTACCATCTATGCTGCACCACCACAACCCCCATCCTCTGCACCTGACCCCCTGAGGCTATACCCCACCCGTTGGGGGTTATACTATCAAAAGCTGCACCAACACCATCAGCCTCAGCGGACCCTGCTGCAGCGGCGGCCGTAGTGACCGCAATACAACGGGTGGCGTAGTCGACATAAAGAACTTTATAACATCTGTAGGACTGCCACATACTCTGAGCTTGACATCCTGGGCACGGACCGGGTCACTGCCACTCGGCGACTACAACTCCCATCTGATCCGGCTCCGGGTATTCCCCTAAAGAATATGGCCCAGGGGGTGCGTCAACTTTGGCGTAGTCGGCAGGATTACGTGCCCACAACAACCGGGTACTGCGTGCCTGAAGAAAAGAACAAGTTTACCTCAAAAAGAAGTCTCCTGCCGGTTCCGGAGGGTCCCCGCCATCGGACCCCATCACAGGTCGTTTCCCGCCGGTTGTCCGCCATTAACAGCTTTTTCCCGCCATCTGCAGAGTTTCCCGCCACTGGGAGACGATTCCCGCCATTTCCGAAGATTTCCCGCCTTGGGGGAGCGGACGCCATTATGGGCGTGCCAGAGGGTGGCAAGAGGCCACCTCCCATCGTGGGCCAGGACCGAAAATGGCGCCAAAAGTGGAAACCGCCCCCACCAACAGAGACTGTGATGCTAGAGGTGTCTGTCAGCGTGAAAGAACTGCCCCTGGAGCTGACAATCACCAAGTGGCCCCGGGACCGCCCTCGAAGTGGGAGGACTGAGAAGAAGAGAGCAAAGATGGGTGTCGCCTGGAGCAGTCTGGAGAGAGCGCACCCGGAGACAAGAAGCCTAGAGCTGAGTCCAGGAGAAGCTTACCCGGAGATGGGAGAAGAACAGAGCAGCACCGGCCCGCTGGCCAGGAGCCTGCCGGGAACAGCAGAAGGAGAGCAGAGCAGCACCGACCCGTTGGTCAGGAGCCTGCTAGAAGCAACGACCCCACTAGGCCTAGTGGAGGTCCTAGCACAGCTCCCCCGAGACCGGGAGTGTGCGCAGACCGCTCTGGAGGGCCTCGCAAGGAGGATGGCCCGGGTGCAGCGAGAGACGTTGGCGGAGTGGAGCCGTGAGATGGCCCAGCAGACCGAGACCCGTCAGCGGAGCACGCCACCCAAGACGAGGAGACAGACCGCCTCTGAGGATGGCGCAGGAGGACTGAAGGCCGGAGACGGCGCCGAGAAGGGAGCCAAACGAAAGGAGGCAGGTAAAGGGGACGTCTCTACCCCAAGCCGGGAAACCGCGTGCCTGCCCCAGCTCCCCGTCGCAGAGCCCGAAGTACCCCCTGCCGTGCCCGTAACCGCAACGTCACCGCCACAGACTAGGCCTCAACCGGAAGCCGCAGCCGCGACCCCTGTGACGTCACATGCCTCGACTCCGAGCGTGACCAAGCAGGAAGTACCACCAGCCTGGTCGCAAGGCCTAGTACCCCCGGGCGCCGCAATACCAACAGCGCCCCCTACCTCCGCGGAGCCACCGGCCTGGTCGCAGGGCCAAGTAGCCCAGGGCGCCGCCGTCCTTACGGTGCCCTTCACTTTCCAGGTGCCCCAGGCCTGGCCGCAAGGCCTGGGCAACCCGGGCGCCGCCACCACCACCGCGCCCATAAAACCTAAAGTGCCGCATCTGGGAGAAGATCTGTTCGCCCAACACACATGGCCGGACGGGCAGCCCTTTGTCTGGCCCAGGGAGTACTACGAACAAGAGCTCCAAAAGAGGGCAAGGCCCATGTGTGAACCCCTGATCCCGGCTCCAAAGCCCGTTAAGAGGATCTCGCCCCCGCTAGCAGAAGCGCAGTTTGAGTGGGACCCCACCGGAGAAGATCTCATGGGGTTCACTCAAGAGACTCGGGCAGCCGCAGCGGAGCGTGCAGAGTGCTGCCGCCAGCAGCTAGAGGTCTTTGAGAGGGAGCGGAGAGAGAGGCGGGTCCGGGAACAACAAGCCCAGATAAGGAGCGCGGAGCAGAAGAGCCGGGCCAGGAGAGACCCCCGTGCAGCGCATAGTCCCCGCACCACCGGGACTGTGATCAAGTTTAACATGCAGCATGGGTGGGGCTTCATCCGAGACCACCGCACCCCAGGCGACGTCTTCGTGACAAGAAGAGACGTTGAGTCCCACCTACCGGAGGGACACAGAGGACGTGACCTGTATATAGGGGACGAGGTCACCTTCACCCGGCACAAGTGTGCCAAAGGACCCTACGCCCTCCATGTGCATCGCCTGACGGAGGAAGAGCTGCGGTGTGAGGAGGAAGAACAAGAGGACCCGGACGGGTCTGAAGCTAAAGGTAACCACAAAGAAAGAGCAGGAGGACGTCGTCGTTGAGTACGGCAGAGTAGAAGCTGTATATAGTTACCCGTAGGGGTACCAAAGAAACTGTTGCTGATAATATAGTCCCCGTTGGGACCAGCAAGTGTGAACTGTTTACCCGTTTATCCCTTAAATCCCACTGACCGAGGACTGAGAGCGGTCATTCCTCCCTAATACCTGGCCGAGGACTGAGAGCGGCCATATCCCTTGTAAATAGTTGCGCGTCCTAAAGCGCCCCCTACTGGTTTTAAAGGAAAGCCACGAGTTCCAAAGACTGTCGCACTTTACCCGGTCACACGTTGCACAGTGACCGGAGGAGGAGCTAGAAGCGAGGAAAAGTCTACAAGAATGTTATTAATATGAAAAGTTTTATTGATATATATATATATATAATGTTTTATATGATGTTTTATATGTTTATGAAAAAAAAAAAAAAAATGTATGTTTTGGATGTTTTATATCTTACAGCCCGAGGACGTGCTGTGATTTACCAGGGGGGAATGTAGCACCCTGAGGATTCGGCTGCTACAGGGGTATTGCACCTCAACCCAGAGGTGTGATATTCCACTCCCGGGTAAGGATGGAGTGTGGATCTGAGCTCAGAGAGCTGCATGCACTACACACATCCCATTTCCGAGGAACAGACCAACGGTACTCCCACTTAGAAATGTGCAGGTACGACCGAGTCTGTTCCTGGCTGGAGTGGGAGGGGGGTGGTACATCCCAAGTAGTGTAGGGGCAGATAGGGGGAGCAGCCTGGGTAAAGATAGGAGCTCATTGGGTGCTGGTCACCTGAGCTCACACATAGAGGGAGTATTTAAGGTGGGCACCATCTAAGATCAGGGTCAGTCTGTCAGCCTTTTGTCAGAGCAGAGCAGAGGAAGAGGAGCAGAGCAGCCCCAGAGAGAGAGAGAGAGGAGAAAGGAAGAAAGACCCAGAGGGGGTGAAAGAAAAGGACTCTGAGAACCCAAAGTCCATCATGGGGTGAAGAGTTGGCAAAAGGGTACCGGATCCCAAACTGGTGGGGGCTAAAGCACACCCTAGCCAGAGACCGGAGGCCGTGGGCAGGATCTGCCACGGCCACCCACCACATCCACCCTGAAGGCAAACCACATGTAGGGTCAGGGAACCCAAGGCCAAGGATTTCCCAACAGAAGGCCCGAGGGAGCTGGACCTAGGTGGATCCCTGGTGGGGACGGCCAGAAGACAGGACAGGAAGGAGGGCTCAGGGTCACGCTCCGGACTTGCTTGGGGGTTGGCTGAATCCAGGACCTGGTGGACGCAGCACGGCTCGGGTGGTCACTTGAAGCTGGAGTGACCGGAACATCAGCAGTAAGTAAATACCCTAAACTGCACAACCCGACTCTGTCTTTAATTACCATCTATGCTGCACCACCACAACCCCCATCCTCTGCACCTGACCCCCTGAGGCTATACCCCACCCGTTGGGGGTTATACTATCAAAAGCTGCACCAACACCATCAGCCTCAGCGGACCCTGCTGCAGCGGCGGCCGTAGTGACCGCAATACAACGGGTGGCGTAGTCGACATAAAGAACTTTATAACATCTGTAGGACTGCCACATACTCTGAGCTTGACACCCTGGGCACGGACCGGGTCACTGCCACTCGGCGACTACAACTCCCATCTGATCCGGCTCCGGGTATTCCCCTAAAGAATATGGCCCAGGGGGTGCGTCACAGGCAGAGTAAGGAGAGGTCCTGCTGTGTGAGGGAGAGAATTGGCGGTGTAATAGTTACATATAGGTAGTGGTACTCCAGGAGTATATATATATATATATATATAAATATATATATCCATCTGAACTAACAGTTCTTCTGAGGACTAATCCAGCTGCATATATTAATCCTGATAGCACGAGTTAGGCAGGCAGGCAGGGTTTGTGGCAGTGTACACAGCACAAGAGGGTCCACTGCAGGTTCTGTCTGCTCCTGCTGTTACAGATATCCGTAGACATAGCCCCAGATATCAGGGGCTATGTCTTTTTTTATGTTAATCCTGATCATTTGCTTAAAAAAGCAATCCAGAGTACACCATTTTATTTCTCCATTTGCTTGTTAGCACTGCAGAATACAGCCAGATCTTTTCCATCATCAGACGTGATCCCATATTACAGCGATAAAAATTCAGAAATGTGTAGTGAACGTGGAAAATATTATCCTTCATTTACAGTTTGTAGCAGTGTGTCAGTGAAGCTATTCACACGTGGTCGCTGTGAATAATAGGAAACTACAAGCCCGCTATTTAAAACAGTAGGCGTCCATCAGACATATCACATATAACTGCGGTACAAATCCAGCCATTTGTAGCAAGCGTGTAAAATATTGTCTTCCATTTACAGTTTGTAGCAGTGTGTCAGTGAAGCTATTCACAAGGGCGCATTGAGGAGCATTTTTGTTTTTGGTTATTTATTTTGCCTGATATACAAGTCATTACCTTGGAAAGGATGTTCCTTGACATTTTTCCCACGAAAATCCATTTTGGTTTAGTTTTTGTATGTTTCATTGTGAAAAGTAAAAGTGGGGTAATACTCTGACAACATTGTTCACAGCAGTGACCTGGGAGTCAGAGATGCTTCCAGGGGTCTTCCCCATGCTGTTCCCATGCCATTTGAGCACTGTTCCTATTGATTTGGACAGTTTTTGCCCCCCTGCAGACCTCCGGGGTGGGGGGGTGCCGCCGAAAAAATGCTCGCGTTTCCCATAGACTTAAATTGGGCTCGTTGCTGGGGTCGAGCACTCGAGCATTCCAAATTGCTCGATTCGAGCAACTAGTACCCGAGCATTTTAGTGCTCGCTCATCACTAGTCCTTAATAAGTTGCAATGTTTAGCATAAACGCCAGCTCCACTATTATGAGATAGAATGTGCAGGATATAGACGGGGCGCGGCTACTCAAATCATGATACATTATGCCACTCTAGTGGTGTAACTTACTCCAGAAGTGTACTTCAGTCACTAATTTTAGGACACGTTTGGCTACAGCGCATGCTGGTTATCAGATACACCTAGTCCATTAAGAGTCATACTCTACTTAATGAATAAGGCACATTGTACTCCAGCAAGCCCCTTCATTAAAACTTATGTGCGTAACGCCAGTCTAAATGAATGTGCTTCTAAATGTACACAGAGAAACCTCAACTGAATAAAACTTAAGGCACCAACAAAAAAGTATAAGCAAATTTTAGTTTACAAGCAACTTATTACTTATATACACTATTAAAGGGAATCTGACGGCAGGTTTTTGCTATGTAATCTGAAAGCAGCATAATATAGGGCAAGAAAGCCTGATTCAAGCAATGTATCACTTACTGGACTGCTTGGTACAGTTTTGATATAATCCATGCTTTATCTGCTGTTGATATAGCATCGCTATAAATGCTGAGCTCGATGTAACCCCTCCCCCACCGCTGATTGGCAGCTTCCTATGTACACTGTACAGTTTCAGAAAACTGCCAATCAGTGGTAGGGGCGGGGTTACACAGATTAACCTGACTGGCCTGCACATGAGACCTAGTCAGGCTGTGATAATCTCCTGCTGATAAATAAAATTCAGTGAAACACATGTGGTGTCAACATGTGCACTATACCTCTAAATTCATTGAAGGGTACAGTTTTTTTTTAAATGTGGTCACTTTGGGGGTTTCTGCTTTTCTGGTACATCAGGCGTTCTGCTGATGTGACATGGCACCCCAACCCATTCTGACCACATACTGGAGATTTGTATTTTCAGGAGAAAATTGTATTATGATTTATAGGGTCCAATTTTTCTTGATATCCTTGCAAAACGTTGGGGCTAAACCAACATTTTGGTTGAAAAAATGTCATCCTTCAATTTCACCTCCAAGTGTTTAGTGACTTGTCACCCGGTTTAAGATGCTCACTACGCCCAGAAATGAATTCCTTGAGGGATACAGTTTCCAAAATGGGTTAAATTATGGGAGTTTTTGTGGGTTTCTCACCTTATGGGCTCTTGAAATGTGACATGTCATCTGCAATCTATTCCAGGTAAAATTGTGAGCCAAAAGTTTTATAGCGCTTCTTCCCTTCTGAGCCCAAAGAGTAGTCTCCGACCACATATGGAGTATTGATGTACTCAACGTTACCCTTGTAAAAATGAAAATTTGTGGCTTCTTCAACATCTTAGTGGAAAAAAACTTTTTTTTTCTTTTTCACGGCCTAGTGTTATAAAAGTCTCTGAAATGCCTGTGGGTTCAAGATGCTCACCCCACCCCTAAATGAATTCATCGTGGGTGTAGTTTTTATAATTTGGGTAATTGTGGGAGGTTTTGGATTTTAGCACTTCAGGAGCTCCGCAAATGTAACATGATGTTTATAGTCTATCTCTTCCAAAATAGCTTAACAAAGGCCAAATAGCGCTCCTTTCCTTCTGAACCCAGCTATGGGCCCCAAAAATAGGTTTCAGCCTCTTATGGGATTTCAGTGAACTGAGACATTTGGGGCTAAAGTAACATTTTCAGAGAAAACATTTTTCTTGTTCCAATGTTATAAACTTTTGTGAAGCATCTTTGGATCTAAAATGGCCAGCATAGCCTTAGTTGAATTCCTTGAGGAATGCAGTAACTAACATGGGGCTTTTTCTAGGGGCTTTCCGTTCTTTGGGCACCTCAGGAGCTCTGCAAATGTGACATGGCATATGGAATCTATTCCAGCCAAAATTGTGCTCCAATGTAAAATTTTGCTCCTTGCCTTTCAAGCCCTGCCGTTTGTCCAAAAAGTATCTTCCAGTCACATGTGGGGTGTTGGCCCAAAATTAATTGTCTATTTTCTTCTGCTCCGTTACTGAAATGACAAAATTGGGAGCTAAAGTAACATTTTTGTGCATAAAAAGTAATTTTTCATTTAACAGTATGAAGCCCTGTGGGGTATACAAAATTTCTCAATACAGTTTTGAATATCTTGAGGGGTACACATGACATAGGCCCCTCAAAATCACTTCAAATGTGTAAAGGGCCCCTAAAAAAAGAGAGTTTGGAAATCTCATTGAGAAAAAGAAAAATTACTGCTAAACTTTTAACCCTTATAAAAAATCCTAACAAAAAAATATCAATTAAAAATAGAGCTTATTTAAAGTAGACATATGGTAAATGTTATTTACTTTAAAAAATTCTGCAGTATGGCAGTTTTTAGGGACATAAAAATTTCAACGTTCAAAAATGGATATTTTTTCAAAATATATGCATCAAATTTCTATTTCTTTAATATAAATGCCACTCATATTAACCTAAATCTACCACTAACATAAAATACAACGTGTCAAGAAAAAAATTATTACCACATAAAATAGCACATTGGTTTAAAAAATTTGGCCTGGTAAGGTAGGTGAAAACTACCTTAGACGGGAAAGGGTTATTCCCAATATATGTGATAACTCTGAAGTGGAGCAGACTCCACAATACAAGCTGTTCACATTATTAAATAGATTTCTTAGACCGGATGAGGCTTGTTTAGTTACGTTGAAAATCCACTTGCTTTTGAGCTGACGCATTTCCACCTGTTCACACGGGCCAATAAATACACCATTTTTGATGTAATTTTCTATAAAGTGCTGCCCTCTTTTTTGCTTACTTATGTGCCATAGCTTGGTGGGTTGCAGTCTGTGTGCTGGAGCCTTTATTTAGGCTTTTCCAGCTCCTTTTTTTGTTAATCTATCTATCATCTACATTTTGTATTAGTAACCATCCTCCAAATCCCCTTGTCCGGACACTTTCTGAATAGTTTGGATATTCTATTTGGACACATCACGGCTCATGGAAGAAATAAATCACACAATGACAGCACATCCATATAAAAAACATTCTGTTTCATTATGAAGCTTACAACAGAGTGGCAAGTGACAAGACATAAACACTAGAGATATTATAAAAATCCAAGTTAAAAACAACATAACTAAATATGCAGGGAATCTATTGTACGCGCCAAGAGACTGTATTTTTATTTGCTCAAAATAGGAGAAGGGGAGCAAAAAATGTAAAACATAATTCACACTTAGTTTTGGGTGATGAGTATAAATTCCAGTGAAGTGGTAACTTATAATAAGGAACATACACTGGTAACACAATGACGTTCCTGTAAGTATAACATGTTGTAATGATGGGACATTCATTCCATGCTATGAGAAACTAGCGTAACTCTCTCAGCAGTAATGTCATCTTCCACCTCTTCACATCGTCTGCACTGACTTGTGGTATTTGCCAATTACGGAAACAGCGAGTGACGGCAAAAACCAGTGCGTCGTTTTACCGTGATATACAAAATGGGTTACATCTATATAAATGTCACCAATTCTTTATAACCCCATGCACTGCTCTCACTGCGATCACTTGGTTGCACATTAACTTTACATACAATTGATTAAATATATACATACAGCAAAATCCCTTTAATCGGGCATCCGATAGTCCAGAAGTTCTGATTATCTGGCATCTGACCTGTACATTGGACTTTCTTCCTAGAGATTCTCTAGGTAGAGTTCATCCACAACATATACATGGCAGTCCAATAATCCAGTGTATTAGTTCATCTGTCACCTCTCAGGTCCCATCAAAGCTGAATTAAAGACATTTTATTGTATATATACATACAACACTCAAGCACCCAGATTTCTAGGTGTTTGTCCTGATTCTTAGACCCCATGTGGGGTGCAGCTTGAGAAAGGGCAACGTCACATATAAATATGGGAGAGACATGTCACATTAGATTTATCTTCTATACTTTCCCATTTGCGTTCACTCGAGGATGACAGAAAATGAGACATATTCAGCATCTTCTTCATTCTTGCAACCTAAAGAGGCAAGTCTAATAATACAAGTGCAGCCACCGACCTCATGGCAACACCGATAATCCACACAATTGTCGCCTCCAACACAAGAAGCTATTTTGAGTAGAATCTTAACCAGTTTGTCTACAAATATGATTATTAATGCTTATTTTTGGGTTTTGTTGTACATTTTTTCTATAACATGTTGGACATCAATACAGTATATACTTATATTGCGGTTTTTGATTTAAACATTTGCGCACCATGCAATTAAAAATATAGTCATTCGTATAACGTGTCTTTTACAATTTATACCACTAGAGGTCTCTGTTGTACTCTATCCAGTGGTTTCAAATACGCTGCACGCAGTACCAAACATCACCACTAGAGTGAAATTCAGAAATCTCAGCTGCTTGTAAACAAGGGACGCCTTGGCTTTCACAATCATTGTCTTTCTTCATTGCTTCTTATTATTTCATTACTTGGAAAGATAATGTAAACTAATCCAAAGCCCTATCCTAAAATACATTTACGATCCCTTGTAATGCATACTTAACTATTGTAAAGTATTGTCCAATTAGAATTCCATTACTACTGAATCTAAAGAAATATTCAATGTGGTCACTTATTTCTCACCAACCATTTGCATCTTTATTTTACTTTTAGCATAAATCTATAATTCTTCCTCCATTACTAGAATGATAATTGTTTTTTTTGTATTTTTAATTTGCATCCTGTCTCTTTAAAATAAATGTAACCGTACTTCCTAAATGATAAAGTTTATTTTTAAGTTATTTTATTGCATTTTCTATTATTATAATAGTCCTATTAACCTCCTGTCTCAGGTGACGTCCGGAGAAGGGCGTTCTTACCCTACAAGCTTCGTCTGGCCGGTCCGATCACCAATGTAGTTAGGGCCAACTTGTAACTACTATGTTTCTGCAGGAATCAAAAATTAAAAAAAGGCACAAATTATCGTTAAACGCCATACTTTTCTCTCTTAGGGAACACATTCGTAAAGTACAGTGAAAAGCAAAGCGTTTCATCACATTGTATGAACAGTACTTTGCCCATGAACGTTTCCAGTCACAGTCAGAGATCCAAACCCATATAGTATGTCTCAGAAGGTAACAGAAAGGACAAGAAAGGGTTACTCAGCTGCACGGAGATTTCAGAAAATCCGAGATAAAAGACGTAATAAAAAAGGAAAGAAAAAACAACCATAAAATTATAAAGCTTGTAAACAGACAATTGGAAATACTCTTTATTCATGGAAAAATATCATAAAAAAGTGCCACTCTGAAGTAAAACTGCCGGAGTTTCCTTCATGCGCAGTTTCGAGGAGGAACACTTGAGCGCAACGTGGAGTCCACCGATATTCACGTGGGTGAGAGCTAGAAAAGTCACCAGGGCGTCCTTGGTAGGTGAACGGCTGTTGTGCTTGTCGCGTTTGAGGCAAATTTTAGATCATTTGGCACCAAAAGTATTTTGGCCTTGGAGGGAAGAAAAGTTCATGATTCTAGGACTTCTGATGTGGGCTGTGACACATCCATTGTTCTCATTTGGATTGTAGAGATTTCTTAATTTCATTGACATCCATCTGGAATAAAAATGGATAGAGAATGTTTAGAGCAACAACTGTTTCTTGTACAAAGAAAAGAAGAACCCCCTGGACCTTCAAGATACTCCTGGACCCACCTCTGAGGCCCACCATCAAGATCCAATGGGACCACTACCTCCACCTGAGGTAAAAAGAGAGGAACTCACCGTGGGAAGCAAAAGCCCAGCGCTGACAGGAATCACTGAAGAGCAGCAGAGAGTAAACTCCCTCTACCCCGGAGCAGCACGCCTCACTAATGACACGGAGCGCCGTGCCAGCAACAGAGCGGGCAGCGCCAATGTCATTCAGAAGCCGGGCTACTTACCAGCTCAGGAGAAGTCCCTGCACTTGGGGAATCCCTCTTGACAGACAATAGCAACGGCCGCAATCACGCTGTTTAATAGCAGAGTTTCTGGATACTGAGCATACAGCGCAGCTCCAAGATAAATGATGACAGGCAAAGATGAGGAACTGTCTGATAATATTATTACATATACTTCCAGTACTGCCCCTATTAATATGGACACATCGTTCACATTAGGTGGATCTCAAACAAGGAATAAAAGAAAGAAGCAGGCAAGTGGCATAAAGGGTAACAATGATAATAAAAAGGACTTACACTCATCTGAAACAGATGATGGTTCAGAGGACATATCTCCCAATTTGACCCCCTCTAAACATAGACCTAAAAGGGACCATACAACTTCTCCTGATATGTCTCCTATTCTGATACCCATTAATAGATATAGTGACAACGCAAACACAATTTTAATAAAAGAGAAACCTGTTAATCTTTCTCCATCAGAAAAATACTTGCTAGACCTCCATTCATCTTTCATTCAACAACTGAACATAATTATGGTCAATGGATTCCAAAGCCTAAATACAATACTGAAAAGATATTAATCAGAAAATCAATGACACAAATAAAAAAGTAAAATCCCCATATCTGGCAGACAATACGCTTTGGAAAAGGATCATTGTTTACTTAAAAGCGAAGTTAAAACATTAAAATTAAAACTTACAGATTTAGAGGACCGCAACAGGCGGAACAATCTAAAATTTAGGGGAATACTTGAGAATGTTTCCCCGTCAGAAATGGCTCCATATATTAAAGACTTAATATATAAAACACTACCATCGGTTCCTAATGCAGAACTGACAACAGACAGAGCTCATAGGCTACCAAAACCTCGTTTTCTGTCAGGGGACACTTCAAGAGAAGCGATTGCGAGAATACATTTCTTCCAGACTAAGGACCGGTCGCCTTCTGGACTATCTAAAGAAAAATTAATATCTACCTCCTCCTTACCAGTCAATAAAAATATTTCTGGACTTCTCAAAAGAGATATGCTAGGAAAATCCTTTGCTGGCATAACTAGCATCTTAAGAGCGAATAACATTTCGTATAGTGGTGTTTTTCTGCTAGACTCATAGTCTTCTTCAATGGAAAAGCCAACCTTATTCAAGACGCAAAGGATGGACGGAATATGTCCGAGAATGGTCATAATCCAGAACAAGGAAGAGAAGTAGACCCCTCAGAGTAAATTCATTTTAAAGGTCTAACCATAAGTGGTTACATAATTATTTTATTGCGCAAATACTAGTATTTGAGATGTCCATCAGGCAGTACTTAGAGGGATCCTTATCCAACTCAATGCACAACACAAAAGGAAAACAAAAGAAAATATATTAAAAAAATCACCCAAAAGATTAGCAAGGCAGTGGCAAAACAACAACAAAATCCGACGGAAAAAAACTCACTTTGCCATAATAAGTCTTAGAGCTGAACTTAAATCCAAGATGGAATCAACTACATACACCCGCACGCTATAGTGGAACAATTTGCTACATTTTATTCTTCCCTATACAATCTGAAAGACGATAAAGAAACTACCCAATTAAATATTAAATGAATAAATAATTTCCTTTCAGAAGAACTCCCGCAATTAAACTCAGAGCAAATTAAATTATTAAACTCCCCTTTCTCTACTAACAAAACTGTTATTGCCATCAAGAAATTGCAGGAAAATAAATCCCCCGGACTTGATGAATACCCACCGAATATTATAAATTATTTAGACATCATCTCTCTAACCCCCTAACTTCTGTTATATCAAGCGACCAACAATGGCCTATTCTCAAATGAATCCCTAATAGCCACCATTGTTGTTATACCTAAACAAAATAGTAATTCTGAGGAGATGTCGAACCAAAGGCCGATATCTCTTCTAAATACAGACATTGAAAATATACGCTAAGCTAATATCTGAAAGATTAATTACAATTATGCCTATACTAATTCATTCTGATAAAGTAGGGTTTTATTAAGGGAAGACAAGCCTCAGATGACACAAGAAGACTTTTAAATTTACTTATATATGTGGAAAAACAAAAATTGTCTTCCATACTACTATCTTTAGAAGCCGAAAAGGCATTTGTTCGCATCAACTGGGATTTCATGGTCGCCACTTTAAACGAATTTGGATTTCAAGAACAAATTCTTAAAACTATTACTGCTCTTTATTCATGCCCTTCAGCAAAGATCCAAATTAACAATTTACTCTCTAAAACCTTTACTATTACTAATGGTAAACGTCAGGGAAGTCCATTATCTCCACCCTTATTTGATCTCATAATGGAACCCTTTGCTGAAATTACCAGAACCAGCGACCTCATAAAGGGAATCCCACTTAATTTTAGACAACATGAAATTAGTTTATTTGCGGTTGACACGTTCATTTCCATTACTGACCCTATCAACTCACTAAGAGTTATTACCCAAAATATCAATGAAATTTCAGCGGTTTCCAATTATAAAACAAATGCCAAAAAAATCAAAAATGTTAATTTTTTTCTTAGATTATCAATTTCCAAAATTAATGGAAAAATCCCATAATCGCTATTTTGGAATCAAATTCACTAACCTTTTACATAAAATCCTAGATGAGAACTTAAACATATTGCAAAAGCAAATCCAAATAAGCATTGGTAACTTTGATAAATCTAACACTTCGTGGATGAGTAGGATTACTATCTACAAAATGATTATACTACCTAAATTACAGTATATTTTCAGAACAATTCCTATCCTAGTCCCAGAAATATGGATTAAATCTCTTCATAAACAACTGTCAAATTATAGATGGCAAAAAAAGTTTCAGAGAATTGCAAAAATGTTACTATTCAAAAATAAAAGGGGGAATTGCCCTACCAAATATTCAGGCTTCTTCTGAAGCTAATATTATTATTCAAAGCAGAAAATAGCAGAAAACGAATCAATTATAAACTTCCTCTCCCTAAAAACTTTTCAGAATCTTCCAGAAGAGGAATTGTACAGCCAGACTAAAGAAAGCATTTGTGGACTACTCTGATTCATGTTGGAGATACTGTGGACAAAAAGCAAACTTACCGTATTTTTCGGACTATAAGAAGCCCTTTTTTCCTCCAAAATTTTGGAGGAAAATGGGGGGTGCGTCTTATAGTCCAAATGTTGGAGGGGGGGGTGTACATATATGTGGGGTGTGGGGGGAGCAGTAGCGGTGGAGGAGCGGGGAACAGGAGGCAGCAGCCGCCCGCTGCAGCCTACATTGTCCCCGCTGCTAAAGAAAATGAATATTCAGTACTCCCCACGCTCCTCAATAGCAGCACACAGTGTAGCCGCAGCGCGGCTCCTGCTGTTGCCGGAATCGCCTGTGCCCGCTGTTAAAGGGCATGAATATTCAACCTCAAGGGCGTGAATATTCATGCCCTTTAATAAGCGGGCACACGCGGTAGCCCGGCAGCAGCAGGAGCCGCAGCGCGGCTACGCTGTGTGTCGGCTATGAAGGAGCATGAAGTCACTGCTCCCCGTGCACACAGTACCGGCGTGGGGAGCAGTGACTTCCGGCAGCTGATCTCTCCTTGCGCATGGTAGTGACGCCATGCGCGGCTCACATGGAGAGATCAGTGTGGGCAGGCAGGACGAAGCGCTGGAGGAGAGAAGAAAGGTGAGTAGGAGTGTTTTTTTTTAAATGTGCAGCATGATAGGGGTTAGGGGGACCATGCATACTAGGATAAGGATGAGGGGGCCATACATACCAGGGTAAGGATGAGGGGACCATATATACCAGGGTAAGGATGAGGGGGCCATACATACCAGGGTAATGCTGAGGGGGGCATACATAACAGGATAAAGATGAGGGGGCCATACATAACAAGATAAAGATGAGGGGGCCATACATACCAGGATAACGTTGAGGGCGGCATACATAACAGGATAACGATGAGGGGGCCATACATACCAGGATTAGAATGAGGGACCATACATACCACGATAAGGATGAGGGGTGCCATGCATACCAGGATAGGGATTAGGGGTGCCATGCATACCAGGATGGGGATTGCTGTGCCATGCATACCAGGATTGGGATTGCTGTGCCATGCATACCAGGACGGGGACTGCTGTGCCATTCATACCAGGATAGGGATTAGGGGTGCCATGCATACCAGGATAGGGATTAGGGGTGCCATGCATACCAGGATAGGGATGAGAGGTTCCATGCATACCAGGATAGGGATGAGGGGTGCCATGCATACCAGGATAGGGATTAGTGGTGCCATGCATACCAGGACAGGGATGAGGGGTGCCATGCATACCAGGACAGGGATCAGGGGTGCCATGCATACCAGGATAGGGATGAGGGGTGGCATGCATACCAGGATGGAGGGATGCCGTGCATACCAGGATGGGGATGGGGACCACGTATAAAAGGAAGGGGAGAGACATATATACCAGGATGGGGGATATTGTCAGAATTGGGGGACATTACCCCTATACCAGTGTCAGCAGAAGACCCCCTCCCCCTTAAAAGTGCATCATGAACACCTTTTTTGCTTACATTTTTTTTTTTCCCTCCTCTAAAACCTAGGTGCGTCTTATGGTCCGGTGCGTCTTAAATTCCGAAAAATACGGTATTTCATATCTTTTGGACATGTTCTAAAGCTGCATTAATATGGAAAGAGATCTTTAAATTGTTGAATAAAATCAACAACTCTACAGTTAAAATTTCACCACAACTAGCCCTTCTATCTCTTGACTCAAATTTACTCCCACAGAAGATAAAACATATTTCCATTCATATATTGGCTATAACAAAGCTACTTATTGAATCTAAATGGAAGTCAGTTAATGTTCCTACTATCTCAGAAATTATAGATAAAATGTTAGTTCACAATTCTTTAGAACATTCCTATGCGTTAAGAAACAGCTCTCTTAAGAAATACTATTCTATATGGTCTTTCTGGATCTGGATACTGGATACTTTTCCCTGAATAAGAATACCTCTCCAAACAAATAACATCTTTTAGCCAGAAAGTATACAAATCATTTATTATTTTAACATAATTAAACTGAAATCCTGTGATGCCATAACAAGGATTTATACTATAGATGATCTATTTTGTTTTCACCTCCCTTTCCCCTGTTTTCCTCATACATCCTTCCCTTTTTTCCCCTGTTTTCCTCATTCCTCCTTCCCTTTCCTTCCTTTCTTTCCTTTCTTCCTCTGCGGCTATCCTTTTCCAGATTTTTCCTCCAAGTTAAAAGTTTTGTTAGGATGATGTAACTGTTGTAATACTACTATACTGTCTTTATCATATTTTATTTTCCCTTTCCCTTCTTTTGTAAAACATCCCTTAATAAAAAGTATATTATTGAAAAAAAACAACTCGATTTTCTTTACACCATTTTAATGAGGAAGCCTATGATTGATGATCAGGGCCGGCCCGAGAGATTACGGCGCCCTAGGCGAAACTATTTTGTTGCGCCCCTACTATTCTTGGCAGTAGATGAAAACTTGGGATATAAATTTAGGAGCAAAATAAACCACAACAACAAGGATTAATTAACTCTCTCCTAACTCTTTAATCTTCTGAGAAGTTGTATAGGACAAATATATACAAAGTAATCAATAACACAAAACAAAAACGACCATAGGTAATTAAAATTTTTGTTTCCTTTCCTTTTCTTTGAAAAGGATGACACTAAGTCACCGAGATTAATTTGTTTAGCAACTTCAGATTCTATCGAAATTGTTGCCCACCCAACCAACCTCTCTTGCGTCATATTTGCCGTTAAATATGTTTTAATTAGCTTTAGTTTTGAGAAGCTTCTCTCTCCTGAGGCCACGGACACAGGCAGAGTCAAAAGAATTCTTAGAGCCACCAGCAGGTTGGGGACACTTTCTTTCAAGTCAGATTTAAGCAAAAGTTCAAGAACGTCTTTTGGTGATGAATCTTCTGGAACACGTCTTCACATTGCCTGCAGTTCACCACATAGCTCTATGGCATCGATGTCTTTTACTTCGTTGTGTGTAAGAGACTTTTCCAGAGCTTTACACTTTTCCAGAACAAATTTGCTTGGTTTTCCCTCAAGTGAATGGATGTGGTACAAAAATCCAAATTTCAATTCCATTGCTTTCAGCTGAGTGAACCGCTCATCAACTGAATTTATGGCAGTATCTAAGATTGCAAAGTAAAAGTTAATTTTGAAACTTTGTTTCTCATCTCTTATGGGCTCATCTTTCCATTCATAAGAGAACTGTCTGTTTTTTTTCTTTAAACGTTTTGGCGCAGAAGAAAAATAAATAAAAATAAATTTGGTGAGTCCCAAGAATAATTAAAATTCTCAATTTATTAGAAAATAATTAAAAGATCATACAGGTTGAGGATACATCTCAACGCGTTTCTGGCAAAAGCCCTTATTCACTGAGATACAGATTCCTTATGATACATGGTATAAAAACAAATGGTGACCAACCATTGATCAATAAACACATATGTTAGCAATCAATCACATTTGAGAATAATCAGCATAATCACAAGGCTAAATCCAAGAAAGCCAGAGAAAAAGAAAGAGAGAAAAAAAACGAAAACGACATTCAATTCTCTGAGATCTAATATAGATAAAGGGTATCATTCCTATAGTTCATGCCATTGGGATATTTTGTATCCAGTTTAATAATCCAAAATAACTCTCTTAGGAGGAGTTTTTTCCTCCAATCCCCTCCTCTAATAGGAATATCCACTTTTTATAACCCATAGAAAAAAAAATTATTTAATTCCCCTTTATGTCTCTCTACAAAATGTTTGCAAGCTCCTGAATAGGATGCATTTTTATTTTTGATGTTGGTGACATGTTCTGCCATCCTTTTCTTTAATTTGCGTATTGTGCAGCCAATGTATTTAATTTTACATTCTTTGCAAAATATGCAATACACAACATAGTTAGTATTGCAATTAATAAATCTTTTTATATCATTGGCTGCATCAGTTTTTTGAGTTTGCAATGTATATTGGCACATCGTACATTTGGAACATGCACATTTAAAAAAACCTTTACAACTGAGCCAGATTTTTTTATCACTTTTTTGTGGCCTGTATAGACTTGGGGAAAGAGTAGCATCTAATGATCTCCCTTTTCTCGGCACACATACTAATCCATTTTCCAGGATTTTGTTTAAATCTCGATCCTGAAATAATATAGGGACATATCTGTGCACAATATTTCTTATTTCCTGAAATTGGCAGCTACATGGGGTACTGAAGATGGTTTTTTTGTCCATATTGTTTGGTTTTTTTGTTATTAGTTTCTGGCTGTTATTAATATCATCATCTCTGTTATTTAAATGAGTGTTTCTTGCAAGAACTTTTTTTAAAGCTGAATCAATATGTTTTTTCTTATACCCCCTTTCCATTAATCTAGATGTTGCTACCTTTGCTTGTTCATTAAATAGTGTGATATCAGAGCTATTCCTATAAATTCTATTTAATTCACCATAGGGGATTGAATTCACAGTATGGGCGGGGTGGCAGCTGTCTGCTCTAAGTGTAGTGTTCCCACTGACAGGTTTTCTATAGTTGCGATATTTAACCCTTTGTTGTTTTACATCCCCCATGAGATACAAATCCAAAAAGCTAATTTTATCCTGCGGTTCAGTATAAGTAAATTTTAAATTTACATCATTAGCATTGATATAAGATAAAAAGTATGGAATTTTTTCCACTTCTCCTACCCATATTAGCAAAACATCGTCCAAATATCTAACATATAGTTCAATGTCATTTTTGAAAGGATTTGTATCTGTAAAAATAGTACTTTCTTCCCACCATGATACAAAAAGTATGGCTAAGGATGGGGAGAAACATGAGCCCATTGGGCAACCTTTGATCTGGAAATAATATTCTTCATTGAACATAAAAAAATTATGCTCCAGAAGATATTCAATACTCCGGATAATCATTTCTTTTGCTTCATCCGTATAGCCACTATATTTTTGTAGATGGTGGAACACAGCAGTTAATGCCAGATTATGTGGAATAGATGAAAACAGATTTACCACATCACAAGACAGAAATTTAGATTTTTCAGACCATTTGACATTTTTCATATAATCAATCACTGATGACGTGTCTTTTAAATAACCCGGTGTTCTGGGAATTAATGGCTGTAGATAAAATTCTACCCACCGACTTAAATTTTCGTTCAAAGAAGAAATACTCGATATGATGGGGCGTAAAGGTGTAGGAAATTCTAGTTTGTGGGTTTTAGGGAGCCCATGAAAAATTGGTGTCGTCGGATTATCAGGTATTATATTATAACTCATTTTTTCAGTAAACACCCCCATTTTAACTCCATCTTCAACCAATTTACTCAAGATTTTCCTGCATGATTCTGTAGGATTAAATTGTATCCTTTTATACGTCTCATTATCATCCAGGATATCATAAACACATTTTTCATAGAGTCTCTTATCCATAACAACAATACAGCCTGCTTTGTCAGATTTTTTAATCACCAGGTCATCTCTCTTTGATAAGCTGGTGATTGCTTTTTTCTCATCTATGGTTAAATTATTATTTTTTATTTTTTTTTTTTTTATTTGATACATTCTGTTTAATTTTTTGAGAAAGTTCTATCAAATCTCTTTCAATTAAAGACTGAAAAGTTGAAATGCATTCAGCCTTAGAATCTTTTGGATAGAAAGATGGATTCAAAATATGAAAATCCTTAGTATCAACATGTATAAGATCAACATCACCTGATTCACCTTGTAAATCCTCCAAAGCAAGCCGTGCACATTGTTCATCAATGTTCCAGATCCCCCAAGTTTCAATACGAGGGGCAAGAAAAAGTAGACAACCTATGGTCCAGTGTTATCGTGCTTACCCCAACAATTCTATCTGAACATGAGATCAGTATCTTAAGTAAAGGGACAAATTTTGTTCCGAATCAGGATTTTGATTTATTTCAAACGATTCTAGATATAAATAAACTAGCCAGATTATTGACAGTAAAAAAGCATTTTTATAATGATCTCAATGTCCCTGGGGAATTGTATAAGGAGGAGGATAATTGTGAAACCCTTGCACAATTGACGTTTGATGAACAATGTACACGGCTTGCTTTGGAGGATTTACAAGGTGAATCAGGTGATGTTGATCTTATACATGTTGATACTAAGGATTTTCATATTTTGAATCCATCTTTCTATCCAAAAGATTCTAAGGCTGAATGCATTTCAACTTTTCAGTCTTTAATTGAAAGAGATTTGATAGAACTTTCTCAAAAAATTAAACAGAATGTATCAAATAAAAAAAAATAATAATAATAATAATAATTTCACCATAGATGAGAAAAAAGCAATCACCAGCTTATCAAAGAGAGATGACCTGGTGATTAAAAAATCCGACAAAGCAGGCTGTATTGTTGTTATGGATAAGAAACTCTATGAAAAATGTGTTTATGATATCCTGGATGATAATGAGACGTATAAAAGGATACAATTTAATCCTACAGAATCATGCAGGAAAATCTTGAGTAAATTGGTTGAAGATGGAGTTAAAATGGGGGTGTTTACTGAAAAAATGAGTTATAATATAATACCTGATAATCCGATGACACCAATTTTTCATGGGCTCCCTAAAACCCACAAACTAGAATTTCCTACACCTTTACGCCCCATCATATCGAGTATTTCTTCTTTGAACGAAAATTTAAGTCGGTGGGTAGAATTTTATCTACAGCCATTAATTCCCAGAACACCGGGTTATTTAAAAGACACGTCATCAGTGATTGATTATATGAAAAATGTCAAATGGTCTGAAAAATCTAAATTTCTGTCTTGTGATGTGGTAAATCTGTTTTCATCAATTCCACATAATCTGGCATTAACTGCTGTGTTCCACCATCTACAAAAATATAGTGGCTATACGGATGAAGCAAAAGAAATGATTATCCGGAGTATTGAATATCTTCTGGAGCATAATTTTTTTATGTTCAATGAAGAATATTATTTCCAGATCAAAGGTTGCCCAATGGGCTCATGTTTCTCCCCATCCTTAGCCATACTTTTTGTATCATGGTGGGAAGAAAGTACTATTTTTACAGATACAAATCCTTTCAAAAATGACATTGAACTATATGTTAGATATTTGGACGATGTTTTGCTAATATGGGTCGGAGAAGTGGAAAAAATTCCATACTTTTTATCTTATATCAATGCTAATGATGTAAATTTAAAATTCACTTATACTGAACCGCAGGATAAAATTAGCTTTTTGGATTTGTATCTCATGGGGGATGTAAAACAACAAAGGGTTAAATATCGCAACTATAGAAAACCTGTCAGTGGGAACACTACACTTAGAGCAGACGGCTGCCACCCCGCCCATACTGTGAATTCAATCCCCTATGGGGAATTAAATAGAATTTATAGGAATAGCTCTGATATCACACTATTTAATGAACAAGCAAAGGTAGCAACATCTAGATTAATGGAAAGGGGGTATAAGAAAAAACATATTGATTCAGCTTTAAAAAAAGTTCTTGCAAGAAACACTCATTTAAACAACAGAGATGATGATATTAATAACAGCCAGAAACTAATAACAAAAAAACCAAACAATATGGACAAAAAAACCATCTTCAGTACCCCATATAGCTGCCAATTTCAGGAAATAAGAAATATTGTGCACAGATATGTCCCTATATTATTTCAGGATCGAGATTTAAACAAAATCCTGGAAAATGGATTAGTATGTGTGCCGAGAAAAGGGAGATCATTAGGTGCTACTCTTTCCCCAAGTCTATACAGGCCACAAAAAAGTGATAAAAAAATCTGGC
This sequence comes from Phyllobates terribilis, assembly GCF_046119375.1. Classification (NCBI taxonomy): domain Eukaryota; kingdom Metazoa; phylum Chordata; class Amphibia; order Anura; family Dendrobatidae; genus Phyllobates; species Phyllobates terribilis. The sequence continues at coordinate 2,298,791 of NW_027362912.1, forward strand.
TCAGTTGTAAAGGTTTTTTTAAATGTGCATGTTCCAAATGTACGATGTGCCAATATACATTGCAAACTCAAAAAACTGATGCAGCCAATGATATAAAAAGATTTATTAATTGCAATACAAATTATGTTGTATATTGCATATTTTGCAAAGAATGTAAAATAAAATACATTGGCTGCACAATACGCAAATTAAAGAAAAGGATGGCAGAACATGTCACCAACATCAAAAATAAAAATGCATCCTATTCAGGAGCTTGCAAACATTTTGTAGAGAGACATAAAGGGGAATTAAATAATTTTTCTTTCTATGGGTTAGAAAAAGTGGATATTCCTATTAGAGGAGGGGATTGGAGGAAAAAACTCCTCCTAAGAGAGTTATTTTGGATTATTAAACTGGATACAAAATACCCCAATGGCATGAACTATAGGAATGATACCCTTTATCTATATTAGATCTTAGAGAATTGAATGTCGTTTTTTTTTGTTTTTTTTTCTCTCTTTCTTTTTCTCTGGCTTTCTTGGATTTAGCCTTGTGATTATGCTGATTATTCTCAAATGTGATTGATTGCTAACATATGTGTTTATTGATCAATGGTTGGTCACCATTTGTTTTTATACCATGTATCATAAGGAATCTGTATCTCAGAGAATAAGGGCTTTTGCCAGAAACGCGTTGAGATGTATCCCCAACCTGTATGATCTTTTAATTATTTTCTAATAAATTGAGGATTTTAATTATTCTTGGGACTCACCAAATTTATTTTTATTTATTTTTCTTATGTGAAGCCTTAAGTCACGGCTATTGGTTGGAGACCCACAGCATTGCAAAACGGACTGAGCTATACAAATAGGACACGGTGAGGCTGCTTTTTTTGTTTTGGTGCAGAACTTGACTCAAAATTAGCTGGTATGCCAAGCTCTTCTGTGATTTCCCTTGCATCAACTAACAGCTTCTCAAACTCTTCATTGCTTCTTAATGATTGCAGGTATTTCTTTGTTTTGTCAAGGTGTTGAGAAGCAGCAGCTAAATCGAATTCTTGTGACTGAAGTAACTTACTTGTTGTCAAATTGATTTCGTACAAAATGTTGAACCATACTAGAACAGATGTAACAAAAGAAAAGGTTCCAACTTGTTTAGCAAGACCTTGAGCTTCTAGCCGGGAGACATTTCCAGAGCTTCCTGTGAGACTAATATTTTCTGCTATGTCCATTAGGGCATCATGGACTTCGCTCAATTGGTAACGGAGGGGGGCCAGAGCATCAATTCTACTTTCCCACCTTGTTTCGCTTAGAGGTTTTAGAGTCAGAGATGGCAAATGACGCACGAGTACTTCCCAACGCTGAGTTGACGAAGAGAAAAATACGTCGAGATTTTGAACTAACAGGAAAAAAGTTGTCGCTCCAAAACAACATTTAGCGGCATCGTTGACGACTAAGTTTAGAGAATGGGAGCTGCAAGGCACAAAGAATGCACGTGGGTTTATGTCCAAAATTCGTCTTTGTAGTCCAATGTTTTTTCCCTTCATGTTGCTCCCATTGTCGTAGCCTTGCCCTCGTGAGTTGTCCACAGAGAGCGACAGTTCTTCAAATTTGTTCAAGACAGCGGCTGTCAAACCACCTCCAGTTGTATCAGAAACAGGAATGAATCCCAAGAAGTGCTCTTTAATTTCAAACTTTTTGTCTTCTGATGTGGAAACAAACCGAACAATGATAGTCATTTGTTCAACATGAGACACGTCAGAAGTACAATCCAGCTCTACAGAAAAGTATTTTGCAGTTTTGACATCGTCAAGAATCTTTTCCTGAATACCATTACTTAGCAGTTGAATCATCTCATTCTGTATTGTTTTTCCCAAATAATGTGCATGAATCTCTTTGTCCCGGATTTTCCGAATGTGCTCACACATGACGGGATCGAACATAGCCAAATACTCCACAAATTTCAAAAAGTTCCCATTATTAGATGCAAACAATGCATCATTTGATCCACGGAACACTAAGTTTTGCGTACCTAGTACCCTCACTAGAGCTATCAACCTTTCTAAAATTTGATGCCAGTATTTTTCTTGCTCTTCAATTTTGCGTAAGTGTTCTTCGTCAATGGTCTTGTTCATCTTATGTCTATTTTCGAGTTCCTTCCATTTTTGAAAGCTAATCATGTGATCTTTGCTTTTTTCGTGGCTGGCTAAAATAGCAGATATGTTTTTCCAGTCATTTACACCATCAGTACCTAAGGCTGAGCGTTTGATGATTCCTAGTTGAAGTGATGAGTCTGGAAACAACGTACAGCAAAAACAAAAAACTGAATTTTTCTGAATAGAATACGTTAGCCAAATGCGTTCAAGACTTTCACCATTGATAAGACGACGTTTATAGTGAACACAAGAAAATTTTCTACGATTAGTGTCCAAAGGAAAATAGAAATCTTTAACTTGTGTGGGGCCGAGTTTTACTACATCTAGGCGTAAGTCATCATTGATTACGGTCCACCTAGCGGGATCGTCCAAATAGTATTTCTATAGATGTACCAGCCTCCATGTCAGTACTGGTACTTTGATCAGATCTACCACCAGATATTAATGGTTATAGTTCACTATTTTCAGCATGAGAAACAAATTCTATTTCCACATTCGATATTTCCGAGGCAACAGAAGCCTGTTGTTCCAACGTTTGGAATTCCGCGTCTTCATTTCTATTGCTTAGATATTTTAAAAATTACCCTTTGATTTTTGATAGTGATTTCTCCTCCTCAGCTTTTCTTTTACGGTTCTGAAACCCCGAAAGTTTTTTCTTCTTATCAGCCATGACTCGTTACAACACACAGCATTTACCTAAAAGTTAACGCGCCGATTAAAATTGTTATCTGAACATTATATAATACGATTTTACTTTTAAGACAAAAACCACAAATTTCTTTAACAATTTCCAATGTTTCCAATATTTTTGAAAATCAAAACAGTATACCTACCTCGCAGCGCCTAACACTTTAGAACCTAGGCCAAAAATTTACTAAAAACCTCTTATTTTCTATTTGCATTCATGAAACCTCATGGAACAATGAATGTAATGAATATACAAAATAACAGCAATGGCTCACATGATAAAGCATGCAAACAGTAGAGACATACCTCGAAAATATTATAATCGCGCGCGCCGATATGCAAAAAATGTAGATACTATCTCCCTTGCCTTAGCTGGCCTGACTGGCAGTCCAGGCAGTCTACGCCAATGCGTCAAAACAGACTCCTCCCACTAGCCGCATCGACTGCTGATGACATCTATCAATATAATCGCCAACTAGTACCTAAAGTCCAAACTACGTATAAATAGGCCATATGGTACACCTACCTTTTAAGTATACGTATTTTTTTCTCTCGGGCGCCCCCTTAGTGTAGTGTGTGCATTTTTGGTTGTTTGCTTTGCTTTGCCAACATTTGAAAACTTAGGAGCAAAATAAACGCGCGGGATCAAACACCTGTCAGCAGACGATACAAACGACTCACGTCCGTAGTTTAGCGCCTCCTTTCCGTGCGTAAATTGAAGCTCAACGGTTTTTCTTTTAAATTTATGGCAAAAAAATTTATGTACATTTTTCTTTCCATCCCTAAAACTTTTTGCCTTTTGAAAAGATTTTTTTATAATTTTTTCTATTTTTTCTCTGGCGCCCCCTTAGGGTCGGCGCCCTAGGTGGCCGCCTAGTTCGCCTATACGTTCGGGCTGCCACTGGTATTGCTGTGCAGAAAGCCGGTCTCTGCGCAGCAATACACTACACTACAGCGCTGATGTCGGCGGCTGCTGGAGAGAGCTGCGATCGTTATGGGGTCTATGTGCCTACGGGCCACAAGAAGCAGCCGGAGGGGCCACATGCGGCCCGTGGGCCGCGTGTTTGAGACCCCTGCCTTAGAGTATGTCTACATTCGGTGATTTTTTTCATGGAAAAATCTGACTTGTATTTGCACTTGAATCTATGTTTCAGAAATTCAAGCCAGACCCTCATATTCCTGCTGTGGGTCCCCACGCGGGTTAGTGTCATTCAGTTGGGCAAGTCTGACAGTGGCTACCTGCTGCGCTTTCCAGGGAGAAACTGCTTCAATAAGAGATTTTTCACTTATTAAAGCATTTTTCACATCCAAAACCAAATGAACAGCAACATGGATTTCTTACTGAGATCAGTAGGATATGGCTTGTGAGTAGAATTCATGTGGATTCTGATCAGAAATATGTGTCAAATTCTAAATAAAAATGTGCAGCAATGTACTCAGCACATAGCACTGCCTACTATGCCAAACCTGGGCAAACAGCAGCACGCAGCCAAAGAGTTTTATGTATTGGTCTCCCAAACCACTCCGCCACCCTCCGTCTCACATTCGCTGATATCTTCATCCTCACTGTGCAGCTCCCTGTCCCATCACTGAGCCGGTGCAGCTGAGAGCACTGCAGGTGTGATGACGTCACTACATGGCGCCAGCAGTGCCTCAGTAGACAGCGCAGACTGGAGCAGCGCCAGCAGTGCCTCAGTAGACAGCGCAGACTGGAGCAGCGCCAGCAGTGCCTCAGTAGACAGCGCAGACTGGAGCAGTGGGAGAATGGGGTTAGGAGAGTACGTTTTTTCAACATCTTTCTACGAGGGAAGGGGGGACATAAAACTGAGTAAGGTGCTGTGTGGGGACAATACTGTGCAAGGAAACTGTATGAGTGCATAATGCTGTTCAAAGGAACTGTGTGGGGACATAATACTGTGCAACAATACTGTGCAACAAGACTGTATGGGTTGTGATAAACTGACTTGCTCGGCTCTCCAGAGGCAGACACAGGACACACGGTTCGGGTTAACTTCCTGCTGGTTTATTGTATGGCATAAACTCCAGCAGCGTTCCACAAAAATAAACAGGCCCTCTCCGGGTTAACGGGAAAACAAAAGATAAAGTATAGCAGAGTCCATTAGCGAGGCTTTGCCCACTCAAAGTAGCACAGTGAAGTGCCCCAAACACCAGTCCTTCGGTGTTGTTCTCTGGCAAACACAGCCTGGAAAATTCACTCTCCAGACCACACACTACAGAAAAAAAATAGTGACTGAGCATTTAAGCTTGCTCAGCTACACCCTGAGGGGACGTAGGGTGAATGACCTCCCACCCTCTTTGCCATTCACATAAAATCACACCCTTTAGGAATTAACCCCCAACATATAACATGCTGGAGGAAAGTTTGTAGGTTTCAGTCCACACAAGCTATCAGCCAGAGTGACACATACCTCCTCTTGCATATAACACCGGTGACTCTGTCACAGGGTGCAGAATACTGTTTAAGGGAACTTTGTGGGGACAATACTGTGTAATGGGGCTGTGTGAGCATATCGTTCTGTGAGGACATAATACTGTGTAGTGAGGCTTTGTGGGGATGTCATTCTAGGTGCCGGGCCGTGTGGTACATCATATTGTATTAGTAGCTGTTGATCAAAATACAAGGGCTGAATAACAGGAGCAGTATGATTTCCGCTTTATATACAATTGATAAAAATCTGTAAATGTTATGGTTTTGATTAGCTGCTACAGGTAAGAATGCATGCTACAAGAAGCCCTATTGTATGACAACTAGTGTTGAGCGATACCTTCCGATATCGGGAAATATCGGATCGGATTGGATCGGACCGATACCGAAAAAGTATCGGATATCGCCGATTCCGATACCGGAAACCAATGCAAGTCAATGGGACAGAAATATCGGAATGAAAATAAACCCTTTCTTTCCTTGTAGGTTAATTCTACATGAAGAAAAACAACTAAGAATAATTGTAGAATGTATTGGGGGAGGTGGGGGAGACAATAAAGGCATAGAGGTTTAGCCCAATCAAATGGAATAGCAGGAATTAATTTTTTTTTTAAGACGTTCTGAGTTACGGAAATATTGACTATGTTAAGTATTTTTATATTTTGTCAGATATTTATGTTTCACTACTTCCATGCTCTTCACCTTCTTTTTTACTTCTCCCACACTTTCTCCTTCATCATCCTCAGCATCTTTTTCATCCACTTCTTCTTCACCTTCTTCATCTTCTTCTTCTTCACCTTCTTCGTATTATTCTTTTTTTTTACATTCTTCATATTCTACTTCTTCATCATATTCTTATTTGTGACAGGCATTCCTGTAGTTGTTATCTATAAAAGGTTGGACATTACACCTTTCGTTCTGCCCGTCACAAAAGATTTACAACAGGATTTGTCCGCGTTCAGTTTGGCCTGCAGCAGCAGGTCTTTTCCAGGGGCACCACGAGGAGCAACGGACTCACCCCCATACACTGCTTAGTCATCTTCTGCTTATAATTTAGATATTATCTTTTGCTCTGATTTTTAGTCTTATGCTTAATGCTATTCCGATTTTTGTTCTGCAGCTTCTTGTATTTCTGCTTCTTGGTTTTCTGTCTCTTGTTCTTCTGTATCTTGGTGCTTGTCTTCTCTTCTTTGTCCTCTTGGTCAACTTCTTCAGGGTCATCTTCTTGGTCTTCTTCGGGGTGGTCTTCAGGGTCGTCGTCTTCGGGGGTCCTCGTCTTCGGGGTCCTCGTCTTCTTCGGGTTGGTCTTCTGGGTCCTCGTCTTCGGGGTCCTCGTCTTCTTCGGGTGGTCTTCAGGGTCCTCGTCTTCTTCGGGGTGGTCTTCAGGGTCCTCGTCTTCTTTGGGGTGGTCTTCAGGGTCCTCGTCTTCTTCGGGGTGGTCTTCAGGGTCCTCGTCTTCAGGGTCCTCGTCAGGGAGATCCAGAGTGATTACCAAGAACCATTTCAAAAAGCTTGAACTTGGAAATGTAGCAGAAGGTACAAGAGCAAATGGAACTACCGAGGACCAGCTGACGGTACTGGAACCCGGATGGGTAGCAGAAGGTACAAGAGCCAATGGAACTGCCGAAGACCAGCTGACGGTACTGGAACTCGGTTACTAAGCAGGAGGTACCTGTGCCAGAAAGCACTACCAAGGACCAGCAGACGTTGGTGGAACTTGGATACCGAGAAGGAGGCACCTAATCCAAAGGCACTGCCGAGAACCAGCTGACGGTACTGGAACCCGGATGGGTAGTAGAAGGTACAAGAGCAAATGGAACTACCGAGAACCAGCTGGCAGTGCTGGAACCCAGGGTAAATACTAAAAACAGAGTGGAGCCAGAGGTGTAATTGGAGCAAGTTTTAAATCAGTAGTACAGTGGATGTGGACAAAGCAGGAGAATTTCCCGGACAACAGCAGGGGAACAGCTGACGTTACTGAACCCCAATAACACTGGAGCAAGCGTTGACTGTGCAGACGGCACTTCTGAGCAGCAACTAGCGGTATTGGAGCCCAGGGTAAATACTAAAAGCAGAGGAGCCAGAGGTGTAATTGGAGCAACTTTAAAATCTGTAGTAGTGAGAATGTGGACAGAGCAGGAGAAATTGCCGTCCGCACAGCCGGGGAACAGCTGACGTTACTGAACCCCAATGACACGGCAGCAAGTGTTGACTGTGCAGACGGCACCTCCGAGCGCCAACTGGCGGTGTTGGAGCTCAGGGATTACAGTTCAGGTGGTAGAAACATGAACAGAACAGGAGACCTGGATACTGTTGCCAACCAATTATTTATTCTGGAAGAGGACTGGCAAATTCATGAGAGATCCAGGCCTTGTTCATTTTGAGAAAAGTAAGCCGGTCAACGTTATCGGAGGATAGTCGCATGCGACGGTCTGTTAGTACACCACCTGCGGCACTAAAGACGCGTTCCGATAATACACTAGCAGCAGGGCAAGCTAGCACCTCCAATGCATACTGACTAAGCTCTGGCCATGTATCCAGCTTACAGACCCAAAACTTGAAGGGAGAAGAGCCGTCTGGGAGTACACTAAGAGGGCAAGACATGTAGTCTGTCACCATCTGACGGAAACGTTGCCTCCTGCTGACTGGAGCCGTCTGTGATGGTGTAGACATTTGTGGCGGCGGGGACACAAAACTTTGCCACATTTCGGCCATACTGGTCTTGCCTTGTGCTGAGGCGCTGCTTCTGCTCCCTCTTTGTGCAGAGCTTCCTCCACTGCCTCGACGCACTGAGCTGCTCTTGGTTGGAATGGAGAACATGATGGAATGTACCAGTGCGTTTTGGTACTCCCGCATTTTACGCTCCCGGTTCAATGGTGTTATGAGGCTTTGTAAGTTGTCCCGGTAGCGAGGATCTAGGAGGGTGGACACCCAATAATCAGCCGTGTTGAGAATGTGGGCGATGCGGCGGTCGTTTCTCAGGCACTGCAGCATGAAATCAACCATGTGCTGCAGACTGCCAACTGGCCAAGAAACGCTGTCCCCTGCTTGAGGCGTGATCTCTGCCTGCTCTGCATCACCCCACCCTCGCTCTAGATACTGACTACTAGAGCATTGTGCACCTCCCTCCTCTGGACAGATGTCTTCCTCATCCATTGACTCCTCCTCATCCTCCTCACAAAGTGTCCCCTGCCTTGGCCTTTGTGAGGAACCACGTTGCGCAGACTGTAGAGAAGCAGATGGCATTTGTGACTCCTCATCCTCCACCTCTTCCAAAACCTCGTCCCTTAGTGCTTGCAGTATTTTTTCAAGCAGACAGATAAGGGGGATAGTCATGCTGACTAGTGCATCATCTGCACTCGCCATCCGCGTGGAATAATCGAAGGCACGCAAAACGTGGCAAATGTCCTTCATAGAGGCCCACTCAGTGGTGGTGAAGTGTGAACGGCGCGCACTGCGACTTGTTTGCGCCTGCTGCAGCTGGTACTCCATTACTGCTGCCTGCTGCTCACACAACCTCTCCAACATATGTAACGTTGAATTCCACCTGGTGGGTAGGTCACATATGATGCGATGTTCCGGAAGACGTAATGGGCGCTGCAGAGCTGCAATGCGTGATCTTGCATTGCTGGAACGCCGCAAGTGAGCGCACTCTATGCGGACCTTGTGAAGCAGTGCATCAAGATCCGGATAGTCCCCCAAAAAACTCTGCACGACCAAGTTGAGCACATGTGCCAGACATGGGATGTGAGTGAGGTTGCCTAGGCCCAGAGCTGCCACCAGATTTCGGCCATTGTCACACACTACCATGCCTGGCTGGAGATTCGCTGGCACAAACCATACGTCGCTCTGCTGCTTGATGGCATTCCAGAGCTCCTGCGCTGTGTGGCTTCGATTCCCCAAAGAAATTAATTTTAATACGGCCTGTTGACGTTTGGCCACGGCTGTGCTCATATTGGTCACCATAACAGGTAACCGTTCACGGGTCGATGTGGAGGTAGACCGTGACGGCTCCTGCAGCGCTGATTCAGAGGAACTGGAGTATGAGGAGGAGTCAATGTGTACAGACTGGATTCCTGCAATCCTTGGAGTTGGCAGAACACGTACAGCGCCACTCTCAAGATCTGTACCCGGCTCCACAACATTTACCCAATGGGCAGTGAGGGAAAGGTATCGTCCCTGTCCATGCTTACTGGTCCACGCATCGGTGGTCGGGTGGACCTTGCTACTGACGGCGTTTTGTAGCGCATGTTTAATTTTTCCCTCCACATGATGTTGCAGGGCAGGGAAGGCTTGCCTGCTGAGATAAAAGCGGCTGGGCACGTTGTATTGTGGGACTGCCAATGCCATAAAGTTACGGAATGTGTCAGTCTCCGCCAGCCTGAATGATAGCATTTCAAGGGCCAGTAGTTTAGCAATGCCAGCATTCAGAGCCTGTGCTCGGGGGTGGTTTGCCGAGTATGGGCGCCTTTTCTCCCATGCCTGTGCTAACGATGGCTGTAGACTGGCCTGGGAGTGTGAGGATGACTGGGAAAGTGGTGCTGTGGGTGGAATTACACTGTGTCTCTGTACAACAGTGCTAGAGATTCTTCCATGGCGATCCTGTGAGGAAGCCGAACCAACTGTGTGTGAGCTGGAGGAAGAGGCTACAACACGAGCTGAAGAGGTGGTAGGTGGCGCTGTAGGTTGGCCTAGGTCTTCAGTGTGTTTTTGTAACTCCACCACGTGCTTGGTCCGCACATGTTTCCACATATTTGTGGTATTGAGGTTGCTGACACTTTTCCCTCTTTTCACCTTCTGATTACACAGCTAGCATTTGTCAAAGCAAATGTCACCTGCAACTGTGTCAAAAAAGGACCAGGCACTGCAAGTCTTGGGAGCGCCCACTTTGGATTTTGGAAGAGCCATGCTCCTAATGGGTGCCGAAGTGGAGGCTACAGGCAACCAAGTCTGCCCCCTCCCTCTCCCTCCTTTTTGGGCTGTTCGGGGAATCTCTTCCTCAGAGCTGCTCCCACCACCTTCCTGTCCCTCACGCCATGATGGGTCAAGGACCTCATCATCTACACCACCCTCTTCAAACAACTGCTTCTCCTGGGTAGTCTCGACAGCACAGTACGCACCAGAAAGAGTCTCATCATCAGATGCGTACTGAGGTGTGCTGCTGACCATAGGCACTGGCCCACCCGCCTCTTCACATTCAGAGAGACAAAACGGTTGTGCATCACTGCATACTACCTCTTCTTCAAATTCTCGAATTCTGCTTGGCTGGCCCCCTCTTTCCAAGCCAAGAGATTCAGAGAACAGAAGTAGAGATGGCTCCTGTCCAGGGCTCTTTGACTGCCTGGGCAATTTGGCAGGTGGTGAAGAGACAGATGGGTGCTCTTCAGTGCTCAGGACCTGAGAGGATCTGGAACTAATTGAAGTCGATGCGTTAGCTGCCATCCATCCGACAACGGCTTCAATTTGGTCCTCCCGCAGCAGTGGGGTACGGCTAGCTCCTACAAAGCTGCGCATAAAGGACTGTTCCCTGGTAAAACTGGGGGATGCTGAGTCACTGGTACCCGCTGCAGGCACAGAATCCCCACGTCCTCTCCCTGCAGAAACTCCACGCCCACGCCCACGACCACATGTCTTACTCCCTGCCTTCTTCATCTTGGTAGACTGATAAAAATAGGCAGAAAAGTACTAAGGGCTTAGTGTGCTTATTCCTGAACAGCTGCTAACAGGTATAAGAAACACTAATTTTATAAAGTGTGGACTAGACTTTAATATGAGCTAATGTGGCCTACACAACTGTAAAGTGGAGTGTTTGGTGAACTTTATTTAGGTTTTTTTTGTCACAAAAAGACACTGGATGTGCCTGAAGATGTAATAACGATAGTATCACAAACTTTTTGTAGCTATTACAATGCAGGAAGGTAACCTACAATGCAATAGATGAGGCTACAAAAAATAGGCTAATATTAATCTGGCTGGGGCTGCAGGGCCCAATGCTGCAGAAAGGCTCCTCTAACTACTCCTATATAGTGTGTTTGGAACCAATTTAGCTGAATACGGATGGAACCACCACACTAATAGGAGAAATCAGGAAAAATTATGAATTGGCAAAAAAGGACAATGTATGAGGCAGTGACACACACTGAGTGCACTACAACCAGACGGGGTTGAAGCACACACTACAGGGTGAGCTGCACTCACACACCAGACCTTGCAGACAGCCGTGAACAGTACAGATGCAGAGCACTGTGCACTAGCGCTGCAAGACCAAAAAAATTTCTCTATCTACTCCTATATAGTGTGTTTGGAAGCAATTTAGCTGAATACGGATGGAACCACCACACTAATATGAGATATCAGGAAAAATTATGAATTGGCAAAAAAGGACAATGTATGATGCAGTGACACACACTGAGTGCACTATAACCAGACGTGGCTGAAGCACACACTACAGCGTGAGCTGCACTCACACACACATGTGGCACCCCAGGGGTCTGGTTTCCACAGTAACAGCAATGTTATGTCTGAGAGCAGGTGGGAGGTCTCTTGGGCAGGAATCCTATGCATGCCACACCTCCTGCCCAGTCCTGGGAGGGGAAGAACTTCCCCTGTATAAACCCGGGGCTGAGGCAGGGTTAGAGAGTTGAGAGGGAGAGTTCAGCCAGGAGGGCTGACAGGGAGCTGTGGCTCCGGCTGGGCCCAGCTCCTGGGCCATGCCAGAAGTAGAGAAGAGAAGCAGCATAGGAAGAAACAACAGGAGCTCTGTGGGAGCAGTGCTACAAGGAGTCAGGGGCTGGCAGCTGCAGAGCTCGCCCTGACTGAGAAGATTTCTTACCGGACCCGGAGTCCGAGGCTGTGGGGACTAACTCCTACCCAGCAGCAGAATCCGTCAGGCAGGGGATTTCAGGTCCTCTGGCCAAGAAACCCGAAGGCACGGTCACACGCATGGGACCAGCACCGCCGTCATGGAGCGGAAGCTACTAGAAGGCCCCGAGTCACCGGCCATACGGGTGAGCACCACACGGTACACTCAGGGACGTGGGCTACTTATACCCGCCTCTAGCAAGGTAGCCAGAAGAGTACAGTCAGTTTGGGAGGCCTACAACTCCGCCTGGCCAGGGGAGATCCCATCTGCTCAAGGACTGACCAGGCCCCGATCGCTAGCCAGTACTCCGGGAGGGTCTATCTTTGTCACCAGTAAAGACCCTGAATCACACCGCATCGTCTCTGAGTGATTCCTGCTACCCCCATCATCCACTTCGGCTGCCCTGAGGCCATACCCCTCCCGTTGGGGGTTATACCATCCCCGCTGCACCATCCTTCCACCGGCCTCAGCGGTCTGCCCTGCAGCGGCAGCTCCAAAGCTGCATTCAACGGATGGCGTAGTCATACAACATCTACCACTAATACAGCGCCACTTAGTCTGACTCCCTGGGCACGGACCGGGTCACCGCCATGAGACTACAACCTTCAACAGATCCGGCTCCGGGTAAGCTCCCGCGTGCGCAACGCTGCGCGACACAGGCCCAGGGGTGCGTCACGCAGACCTTGCAGAAAGCGGTGAACAGCACAGAGAACTGTGCACTAGCGCTGCAAGGCACAGCGATTTATAAAGTAGCTTGGGTAAAGCAGAATAGACCAAGTAAGTAGCTAAAACTGTCCCTCAGAACAACAGCGTCCTATCCCTAACTGAATTCACAGCAGAGTGAGCTCAAAATGGCGGCGGCGGCTTTTATAGTGCATCATGACATCATTTCAGCAGCCAATCACAGCCATGCCATTAGTTAAGATGCCTACATGCCTAACAGGATGTGCCCACACTTCTTAGGATCCTCATTGGCTGAATAAAATGAAAATGGCTCATTGCATTATAGGAACTTCCGATTCTGGTATACGATATTACAAAAGTATCGGAATTAAGTATCGGAATTCCGATACCGCGAATATCGGCCGATACCCGATATTTCAGTATCGGAATGCTCAACACTAATGACAATTGAAAAGCACTACAATGATAAATAAGTGCTACAGCTCCTAAGTCTAATAGATGAGATACAAGGGCGGCAGTAGAAGCATTTACCTCACTGCCCACTAATGAATGAAACCAAATATTGCCGAATAAGGCTCATTTGGATATGAAAAGATATCTATTGTGATCCAAATAGTTTTCTATCTATAGAAACTGGAGAGACTGCTGAACACCTTGATGACCAGTTTAGTTGTACATATAAGCAGTTTTCTCTTGCTACGTATAGCATAATCCCTTTTATCCAATTTCCTGATAAATAAGCCCTGATAATAAAGTGAGTAGTGTATACCGAGTAGGATTATATTGAGGACTCACTATTGGTGGTGATTTATTCTGAAGAATAATATATTAGACAGATAAGCCCTCGATACACAGCTGCCATAACAGAAGCACAAGCACTTCAATAGTTCTGGCTCATGGAACCCATCGCTGAATTATCAGAAACATCCAGTACTGTGTGATTTTAAGTGTGTGTTATCTTTTCCGTTATTATATCTAATAATCAAAATAAAAGTTATGTTTTATATTTAGGTCTTTATTAAGGGATCTCTATTTTCCTTTGGCAATTTGTGTGTACATGAAGTAAACCCTAAGCCGACCTTTGAACAGAGTTTTTGTGTGTCTGATCCACACAATGTTACTCCACATTATGAGCTAAAGAGGACTTAAAAATGAGCAATTGATGCCTATTTGCTTCTGTGCTGATCTGACACATGGGCCCATCAGGTAAAGTGATGGGATGAAGTTTTCTCTCCTCATGTTGAAAAATGACATTTTCTGCCACCTATTGATGAGAGACAAAAAGTGATGAAGATTTACAAACTTCTAACATTAGTCAGTGAAAAACATACAGAACAAGGATGCAAATGGATCTTTTTTTGGCAATCCAATCATTTGAATGGGCCAGTTTTATCTGCAAATCAGATTACAATCAAACATGTCTCAAATTTCTTTTGTGAACCATCAGCATCAGAAAAGGTCCATAGACTATAATTATTATGTTTTTATAAGCAAAGAAAAGGAACACAATGCAAACTCTAAAATCAGACATTTAAATGGATGAGTTTGGTGGGCAAACAGGGTCTGACTGGAGCACCGGGACACTGGACGATTATCCGGTGGGCCAGGGTCCTTGGCAGGACCCTGAGCAGGACGTAGAGGGGGCCCACTGGTTTCAACTGAATGTGCGTCCGAGGACATTTCATTAATGATCAGTATTGTAATATTCGGTCACTATGTTGTAATATCTGGTCCGGGCATGGTGTGGTATTTATCCCTGTATGTGTTATTATTTGGTCACTATGTGGTGTGGACATGGTGTGGTGGTATTTCTCCCTTGTATGTGCAATTATTTGGTCGCTATATGTTGGTAATATCTGGTCTGGTCATGGTGTGGCGATATTTCTCCCTTTTACAGTCTGAGGTATTGTTCGGTCACTATGTGGTGGTAATATGTGGTCTGGTCACGGTGTGGCTGTATTTCTCTCTTCTACGTGGGATTATTCGGTCACTTTATGCTGGTAATATGTGGTCTGGTCACAGTGTCACCTTAGTTCTCCCTTGAATGTGGTGTTATTGGTCTTGAAAAAGTGGATTGTGTTGTGTATATCAGTGAATTGTTCTCTCTGATATTAATTAGGAGAATAATCTATATTTAGATTTGTGATTAAATACTTGGAAAAAGATGCACTTACAGGAATTCTACTGTGAAAACAAGTAATCATCTTTCCAAAGGATAAGTGATAAGGTATTGATTGGTGGGGGTCTGACTGCTGGGACCCGCACCGATTGGTAGAATGTGGAGCTTTTATCCCCACTAGACTGGAGCAGCATGTGCGACTTCACCACTGATCCATTCATTCCCTCAATGGCTGTGAGCGCTGCTCTTATTTTTTTCTGGAAGCCCCAAAGAGAATGAATGGATCTGCGGTCAGACATCCCACCTGCCGCTGCATTTTAAAATGGGGATAAAAGTGTCCTGTCAGGGATAAAACTTCCCAATTCTGATCAGTGCGGTTTCCAATGGTCGGACCCAAACGATCATTAAGTTATCACCAATCCTGAGGAGCCCATGGATCGGTGATAACTTGTTTTCACCAAAGAAGCCCTTTAATGCAAACGACCGTAATTGTACATCCCAGTTGTGCTGTGCGCACAGTAGATGTGCAGGAGCCGCCTGTGTTTTACAGTCGAGGTCCCACTATAACGAGGATAACGGCTAACAGGTATCTGCATCTAGCTGTAGGGTGGGCCCCAGTCTCCCCAGTCCCACGCTGTGGGCAAATATAACCTGTCTGGGCAATTGTAGCCAATTTTGCTGCAAAAAAAGAAAAGTCTTTTTACCTTTTTAACCATAACTTTCAATGTCTTGGATAAATGTGTAACCCTTTATTAAATTCTGCCTTTATTATGGGGATCTCATGGTAGTAGAGCATACCAGAGGTTGACTATATTTTATTTTTTATTTCTCTTTTACAGAAAGATCCACGTAAAGAAAAAAAAAAAGTAAAAAAAAATGGAAACCAAAAGAAAATAAACAGAACACACCTTTTTGGTAAATTTTTATACTTTGAGCAGCCCCATGATATAAGCTGGTGCAGGTCACTAATCAGACAAATCCACATGAATGAGTGTAAGAAGTGAATGCAGCACTCACCGCTATAATAAAACATTGTATTCCATAATTAATAACCATCAGCTTCTCACAGAGGGAGGTCGGCGAGTGGTAGATACAGCGCATTGTGAAAGGATTTGGCCCCCTTGAACTTTTCTACCTTTTGCCACATTTCTGGCTTCAAACATAAAGATATAAAATTCTAATTTTTGGGAAGAATCAACAAGTGGGAATGAAATTTATTGGATATTTTAAACTTGTTAAAAAAAAATAAAAAATGAAAAGTGCAATATTATTTGGCCCCTTTACTTTCAGTGCAGCAAACTCACTCCAGAAGTTCAGTGAGGATCTCTGAATGATCCAATGTTGTCCTAAATGACTGGTAACGATAACTAGAATCCACTGATCCAATGTTGTTCTAAATGACTGGTAACGATAACTAGAATCCACCTGTGTGTAATCAAGTCTCTGTATAAATGCACCTGCTGTGTGATAGTCTCAGGGTTCTGTTTCAAGTGCAGAGAGCATCATGAAGACCAAGGAACACACCAGGCAGGTCCGAGATACTGTTGTGGCGAAATTCAAAGCCGAATTTGGATACAAAAAGATTTCCCAAGTTTTAAACATCTCAAGGAGCACTGTGCAAGCGATCATATTGAAATGGAAGGAGTATCAGACCAATGCAAATCTACCAAGACCCGGCCGTCCCTCTAAACCAGTGTTTCCCAAACTCCAGTCCTCACGGACCCCCACAGGTCGTGTTTTCAGGATTTCATTAGTATTGCATAGATGATGGAAGTATCATCAAGGCATCAGGAATTCTCTCACCTGTGCAATACTATGTAAATCCTGAAAACATGACCTGTGGGGTCTGTGAGGACTGGAGTATGGGAAACACTGCTCTAAACTTTCATCTCCAACAAGGAGAAGACTGATCAGAGATGCAGCTAAAAGGCCCATGATCACTCTGAATGAACTGCCGAGATCTAGAGCTGAGGTGGGTTAGTCTGTCCATAGGACAACAATCAGTTGTACACTGCACAAATCTGGGTTTTACGGAAGAATGGCAAGAAGAAAGCCATTTCTCAAAGATATCCATAAAAAGTCTCGTTTGAAGTTTGCCACAAGCCATCTGGGAGACACACCAAACATGTGGAATAAGGTGCTCTGGTCAGATGAAACCAAAATCGAACTTTTTGGCCACAATGCAAAACGATATGTTTGGCGTAAAAGCAACACAGCTCATTACCCTCAAAACACCATCCTCACTGTCGAACATGGTGGTGGCAGCATCATGGTTTGGGCCTGCTTTTCTTCAGCAGGGACAGAGAAGATGGTTAAAATTGATGGGAAGATGGATGGAGCCAAATACAGGACCATTCTGGAAGAAAACTTGTTGGAGTCTGCAAAAGACCTGAGACTGGGACGGAGATTTATCTTCCAACAAGACAATGATCCCAAACATAAAGCAAAATCTACAATGGAGTGGTTCAAAAATAAACGTATCCAGGTGTTAGAATGGCCAAGTCAAAGTCCAGACCTGAACCCAATCGAGAATCTGTGGAAAGAGCTGAAAACTGCTGTTCACAAACGCCCTCCATCCAACCTCAATGAGCTCCAGCTGTTTTGCAAGGAAGTATGGGCAAGAATTTCAGCCACTCGATGTGTAAAACTGATAGAGGCATACCCCAAGCGATTGCAGCTATAATCGCAGCAAAAGGTGGCGCTACAAAGTATTAACTCAAGGGGGCCGAATAATATTGCACGCCCCACTTTTCAGTTTTTAATTTGTTAAAAAAGTTTAAAATAGCAAATAAATTTCATTCCACTTCACGATTGTGTCCCACTTGTTGTTGATTCTTTCCCCAAAAAATAGAATTTTATATCTTTATGTTTGAAGCCAGAAATGTGGCGAAAGGTAGAAAAGTTCAAGGGGGCCAAATCCTTTCACAATGCAGTGTATAGGCGACGGCAGTGCTGTGTATCTGCAGGATTCCAGGCCAGTATCTGCCACCCGCTGGATTTCCCATGGGAGAAGCTCTGGGATTTTATTACAGGGAACCTGTCATCAGGATTTTGCTATGTAATCTAAAAGCAACAAGTCGGGGCAGAGGACCTTATCCCAGCGATGTGTCACTTGCTGGTCTGCATGATGGCATTTTGATATAATCCCTCTTTTATTTGCCGCAGATCTAGCAGTTCCCTGAATTCACAGATTATGTAGAGACCAATGCGGGAAAGTTACCCCAAATGTTCTAGAAGTCAGCATTGGATTTTCTGCTTTCAGATCACCTCACAGACCAATGTAAGTTAAGGGACAAGTTCAGATGACTGTTTATCCCACTGTTTTTTGAAAGAAATTCGCCATTAAAACTCATGCATCCAGTACAAAAAGAAATAGATGCCACAACCAGGGCCGGCTCCAGGATTTCATGGGCCCCGGGCAAAAGTCTCAGTGGGCTCCTTTCACACCTACCACGATTCATGATGCACAGAAATATAGGTATAGTACAATGCTAAAGATTTCACTTACTTCTCACATTACATGAGTGATATCTATTGTAAAGTCTACAACAGCTCAGAAACCGGCGAATCCTCCCAGCGCACAGTTCAGACCAGACAATATAGTCCTCTATACAGTATTATGGGCCCCACGTAGTCCTCCATATACAGTATTATGGGCCCCACGTGGTCCTCCATATACAATATTATGGGCACCACGTGGTCCTCCATATACAGTATTATGGGCCCCACGTGGTCCTCCATATACAGTATTATGGGCCCCACATAGTCCTCCATATACAGTATTATGGGCACCACGTGGTCCTCCATATACAGTATTATGGGCACCACGTGGTCCTCCATATACAGTATTATGGGCACCACATGGTCCTCCATATACAGTATTATGGGCACCACATGGTCCTCCATACAGTATTATGGGCACCACATGGTCCTCTATACAGTATTATGGGCACCACGTGGTCCTCCATACAGTATTATGGGCACCACGTGGTCCTCCATATACAGTATTATGGGCACCACGTGGTCCTCAATATACAGTATTATGGGCACCACGTGGTCCTCCATATACAGTATTATGGGCACCACATGGTCCTCCATATACAGTATTATGGGCACCACATGGTCCTCCACACAGTATTATGGGCACCACATGGTCCTCCATACAGTATTATGGGCACCACATGGTCCTCTATACAGTATTATGGGCACCACATGGTCCTCCATACAGTATTATGGACACCACATGGTCCTCCATACAGTATTATGGGCACCACATGGTCCTCCATACAGTATTATGGACACCACATGGTCCTCCATACAGTATTATGGACACCACATGGTCCTCCATACAGTATTATGGGCAGCACATGGTCCTGCATCCAGTACTATGGGCACCATATATTGCTCCATACAGAATAATGGACCGCATATAATGCTCCATACAGTATGATCCCCATATATTGCTCCATTCAGTATAATGGACCCCATATATTACTCCATAAAGTAAAATGAGCCCTATATATTGCTCCATACATAATGGGTACCATATAATGCTCCATACAGAATAATGGAGCCCAAATATTGCTCCATACAGTATGGGCCCCATATATTGCTCCATACAGTATGGGCCCTATATATTGCTCCATAAATAGTGGGCCCAATATATTGCTCCATAAAGAATAGGCCCCATATAATGCTCCATAGATAATGGGCCCTATATAATACTCCATACATAATGGGCCCCATATATTGTTCAATAGATAATGAGCCCCATATAATACTCCATACATAATGGGCCCCATATATTGTTCAATAGATAATGAGCCCCATATAATACTCCATACATAATGAGCCCCATATATTGTTCAATAGATAATAAGCCCCATATAATACTCCATGCATAATGGGCCCCATATATTGTTCAATAGATAATGAGCCCCATATAATACTCCATACATAATGAGCCCCATATAATGTTCCATAGATAATGAGCCCCATATAATACTCCATACATGAGCCCCATATATTGTCCAATAGATAATGATCCCCATATATTACTCCATACATAATGAGCCCCATATATTGTTCAATAGATAATGAGCCCTATATAATACTCCATACATAATGGACCCCATATATTGTTCAATAGATAATGAGCCGCATATAATACTCATTACATTTAAAAAAAAAAATCAAATACTCACCGCTCCTTGCTGGAAGCAGGCCTGTCTCATCAGGATCTTCCGACTCTCTGCACTGGGACTGCTTAGCAGAGGGTGCTCTGTAGTGACGTCATCGCGCCCTCTGCCCTGAGATGTCACAGAGTAAGAAGACGCAGAAGACAGAGGAGCAGCAGAGGAACAGGGAGAGGTAAGTATTGCAAACAGTTTAAAGCACTGGGGAAGGCCCAGTGCAAGTGCCCATTCGCTGGCATCAGGCCCCGCCGACTCATGGGCCCCATAGCGCGCTGGTGTCCCAGAGGGTGAGTGGGCCCCCTGCTCGCTCAGGGCCCAGGCACTTGCCCGGGTGGTGATGCCGGCCCTGGGTACAACACATACGGCACCCGTTTTTAACTGATCCGCTGCAATGATTATGTAGGAAACTGTATTCATTTACAATCATCCACAGCGTGAGAGAAAACAGCTACAACATTACTGAATAAACAGAAACCCTGCAAGTATAAGAAAATGATTTTATTAAAAATATTTTGCATATCAATCCAGTTTGAAAAAAAATAACTCATTAAGCATTTTTTGCAACGTAGCAGTCCACATCTGACAGACTCCTGTAACTCTGGACACAGTATAATAGTGTGGCCGCTGTTCTCTAGCAGGACCCTCTAATGATAGAAGCAGGACGGCATACTGGATCTCGCACAACGCTACCTGCATGCCATCTGATTGGCTACTGTAAGTGCTCCAGCCGTATAAAGATCACTATGTATACAATATACTCCGAAAAGATGTCAGTGATTACTGTGAAGTAAAAATATTGTGGCCCCCATTGAGCAGGAATGATTAGAGATGGACGAGCTCCAGTTGGCAGACAGTCAGTGATGGCGGAGAGCTGATCATCTTTACTCGCTGCTCATTAGGAAAGTGGTCGCTTTCTGAAACCATTTGACTCTGAACTCGGCGTCAGACGCCATTATGTAAGAGGCCAATGTCTGAGTGGTTTTTGTGTCCATTTGTCCTTCCTCTGTTCTTTCTGCCAAAAGATCCTCACCCATAACCTAAGGATTAAAATAAAGTTGAATTGTTACTAATATTTTTGTAAATTTATCACATGAATTGAATTTCATAAATTAAAAGAAAACTTTCCCTCCGATGTCCACAAAACTGAGCGCCACTACATAAGCCACAAATAGTCTCCCCTCTCTCTCCCAGTCTGTGCAGCGGACGGGAACCATTTAAATGGGTGCAGGGCCGATTTTAGATAAAGTGGGGCCCTGGAGAAAAGTTTAAAGTGGGGTCCCAAATGCTGACATACAGCACCACACAAACATTTAGCTTGTATTTACATGCGCTGAGATCAGGCCGCTAAACGAGCGAAATCCACAATACTGAAGCCGTTCGACGCTTGTTTCCCGACCTCTTTACACCAGCTGAGGAAGAATGATGGATACAGAACAATCACTAATAGATCAATCTGTCCCCATACAGCATCATGTTATCAGCAGCACATCTGCAGGTTACACCGGCCGATGTGCTGCTGAGAACAAGGATTTTTGTTCTGGCATAAACAATCCAATTACTCGATGAATAGGCAGCATTTTGCTTGTTTAGTATAATACATGCCATAGTCCTCCATATTTTATAATGTGCCCCACAGCCCCCCATATTGTATAATGAGGCCCATAGTCCTCCATATAGTATAATACACTCCCGATAGCCCTCCATATAGTATAATGCACTCCCCATAACCCTCTATATAGTATAATATACTCCCCATAGTCCTCCATACAGCCCTCCATATTGTATAATGTGGCCCATATTCCTCCAAATAGTATAATGCACTCCCCATAGCTCTCTATATAGTATAATGCACCTCATAGTTCTCCATATAGTATAATGCACCTCATAGTCCTCCATATAGTATAATGCACCTCATAGTCCTCCATATAGTATAACGCACCTCATAGCCCTCCATATAGTATAATGCACCTCATAGTTCTCCATATAGTATAATGCACCTCATAGTCCTCCATATAGTATAACGCACCTCATAGCCCTCCATATAGTATAATGCATTCCCCATAACCCTCTATATAGTATAATATACTCCCCATAGTCCTCCATATTGTATAATGTGCCCCACAGCCCTCCATATTATATAATGTGGCCCATATTCCTCCAAATAGTATAATACACTCCCCATAGCTCTCTATATAGTATAATGCACCTCATAGTTCTCCATATAGTATAATGCACCTCATAGACCTCTATATAGTATAAGTCACCTCATAGCCCTCCATATAGTATAATATACTCCCCATAGTCCTTCATATAGTATAATGCACTCCCCATAGGCTTTCATATTGTATAATGTGCCCCACAGCCCTCCATATTGTATAATGTGGCCCATATTCCTCCAAATAGTATAATACACTCCCCATAGCTCTCTATATAGTATAATGCATCTCATAGTTCTCCATATAGTATAAAGCTCCTCATAGTCCTCCATATAGTATAATGCACCCCATAGTCCTCCATATAGTATAATACACTCCCAATAGCCCTCCATATAGTATAATGCACTCCCCATAGCCCTCCATATAGTGTAATACACTCCCTATAGTATAATGCACTCCCCAAAATCTTCAATATTGTATAATGTGCCTCACAGAGCTCCATATTGTATAATGTGACCCATATTCCTCCAAATAGTATAATACACTCCCCATAGCCCTCCATATAGTATAATGCACTCCCCATAGCCCTCCATATAGTATAATGCACTTCATAGTCCTCCATATAGTATAATACTCTCCACATAGCCTTCTAAATAGTATAATGCACTCCCAATAGTCCTCCATATAGTATAATGTGCCCCACAGCCCTCCATATTGTATAATGTGACCCATATTCCTCAATATAGTATAATACATTCCCCATAGTCCTCCATATAGTATAATACACTTCCCATAGCCCTCCATATAGTATAATGCACTCCCTATAGCCCTCCCTATAATATAATGTACTCCCCATAGTCCTCCATATTGTATAATGTGCCCCACAACGCTCAATATTGTATAATGTGGCCCATATTCCTCCAAATAGTATAATACACTCCCCATAGCCCTCCACATAGTATAATATACTACCCATAGTCCTCCATATAGTATAATGCACCTCATATTACTCCATATAGTATAATACACTCCCCATAGTCCTCCATATAGTATAATGCACCTCATAGCCCTCCATATAGTGTAATGCACTCCCCATAGCACTCCATATTAGTATAATGCACCTCATAGTCCTCCATATACTATAATACACTCCCCATAGCCCTCCATATAGTATAATGCACCTCATAGTCCTCCATATAGTATAGTACACTACCCATAGCCCTCCATATAGTATAATACACTCCCCATAGCCCTCCATATAGTATAATACACTCTCCATAGCCCTCCATATAGTATAATGCACTTCATAGTCCTCCATATAGTATAATACACTCCCCATAGCCCTCTAAATAGTATAATGCACTCCCCAAAGTCCTCCATATAGTATAATATACTCCCCATAGTCCTCCATATAGTATAATGCACTCCCAATAGTCCTTCATATAGTATAATGTGCCCCACAACCCTCCAAATGGTATAATGTGACCCATATTCCTCAATATAGAATAATACATTCCCCATAGTCCTCCATATAGTATAATACACTTCGCATAGTCCTCCATATAGTATAATGCACTCCCTATAGCCCTCCCTATAATATAATGTACTCCCCATAGTCCTCCATACTGTATAATGTGCCCCACTGCGCTCAATATTGTATAATGTGGCCCATATTCCTCCAAATAGTATAACACACTCCCCATAGCCCTCCACATAGTATAATATACTACCCAGAGTCCTCCATATAGTATAATGCACCGCATATTCCTCCATATAGTATAATACACTCCCCATAGCCCTCCATATGGTATAATGCACCTCATAGCCCTCCATATAGTGTAATGCACTCCCCATAGCCCTCCATATTAGTATAATGCACCTCATAGTCCTCCATATAGTATAAAACACTCCCCATAGCCCTCCATATAGTATAATGCACCTCATAGTCCTCCATATAGTATAATACACTCCCCATAGCCCACCATATAGTATAATATACTCCCCATAGCCCTCCATATAGTATAATATACTCCCCATAGCCCTCCATATAGTATAATGCACCTCATTGTCCTCCATATAGTATAATGCACCTCATTGTCCTCCATATAGTATAATGCACTCACCATAGCCCTCCATATAGTATAATATACTCCCCATAGTCCTCCATATAATGGAATGCACCTCATAGTCATCCATATAGTATAATGTACTCCCTATAATCCTCCCTATAGTATAATGCACTCCCCATAGCCCTCCCTATAGTATAATGCACTCTCCATAGTCCTTCATAGTGTATAATGCACTCCCCATAGTTCTTCATATAGTATAATGCTTTCTCCTCAGTCCTTAATAGAGTATAATGCAGCCTCCCTATAGTATAATGCAGCCAAACATATAGTACATATAATATAATGCAACCCATAGATCTCGATAAAGTATAATTGGGCCCCAACCATAGAGTATAATTCCATATGCCTATAATGAATTAAATAAACCATTTTCTGGTCTCCATGGGAATCAAACCCACAACCGCTATCATTGCCGGTAACAACTAAAGCTATGAGCAACAGCCTCTGCTGATATCACTGGGAGGATTTTCGATATTTGCACACTCTGAACCCACAGGCAAATGCTACTGATACATAGAGATACATCTATACATAGCAGTGTATTTTTGTCCCTGTATTATAGAGGGAAATTAAAAGATTTTTTTCCTATAACATTACTAAAAAATAATGAAAAACAATTACAATAATGGCATTTTCATTGAGCTTTTTTAGATAATAAACATCACAAATCAGCAAATACCATGGACATATGTGTTCCCGTACCTATAACGACCCGCACAACACAGTGATCAGACGATTTATGGCAGGGATGTCAAACTCAAATACACAGATGGCCAAAATTAAAAACTTAGACAAAGTCGCAGGCTAATGTTCATATTTAAAAAAATGTCTAGAATTGCAGACGTTTTTCCTTATCAAATATAATGATGATACTTTTCTTAAAGGGGTTGTGCCACGAACAAAGTACATTTTAATTAATAGATCTTAGAATAAAATAAAACACAATCACAAATAGGGCATACTGGAATAATATAATGTTATGTAAGAGCAGTAAAAAGCAAATGGCCCAATGGCCTAATTTAAATATGTAATAACAAAGGATAAAAAACTTTGACTTAATAAATAATACAGATAATAAAGTATGATGCAAACAAAAGTGCCTCCCAAACACAGTATGATACCCTCACAGTGAATTCCTCCACTGTATCATCCATACACACGGTATGATGACCCTACTGTGACGCGAACACAATATGATGCCGCAACTGTGATTTGCACAAAGTCCTCCATACAGTATAATGGGCCCCATAGAGTCCTCCATACAGAATAATGTGCCACCTCATAGTCCTCCATACAGAATAATGGGCCTCACATAGTCCTCAATACTGAATAATGGGCCCACATAGTGCTCCATACAGTTTAATGTGCCACCTCATAGTCCTCCATACAGTATAATGGGCCCCACATAGTCCTCCATACTGAATAATGGGCCCACATAGTGCTCCATACAGTATAATGAGCCCCTCATAATCCTCCATACAGTATAATGGGACCCTCATAATCCTCCATACAGTATAATGGGCCTCATATAGTCACCCATACAGTATAATGGGCCCCACATAGTCCTCCACACAGTATAATGGGCCTCACATAGTCATCCACACAGTATAATGGGCCCCACATAGTCCTCCATACAAAATAATGGGCCCCACATTTTCCTCCATACAGAATAATAGGCCCCACATAGTCCTCCATACTGAATAATGGGCCCACATAGTGCTACATACAGTATAATGTGCCCCACATAGCCCTCCATACAGAATAATGAGCCAACTCATTGTCCTCCATACAGAATAATGGCCCCCACATATTCCTCCATACAGAATAATGGGCCCTAGATAGTCCTCCATACAGAATAATGGGCACCACATATTCTTTCATACAGAATAATGGGCCCTAGATAGTCCTCCATACAGAATAATGGCCCCACAAAGTCCTCCATACAGAATAATGGGTCCCACATAGTCCTCCATACAGAATAATGGCCCCACATAGTAATCCATACAATGTAATGTGCCACCTCATAGTCATCCATACAGTATAATGGGCCTCACAGTCATCCATACAGAATAATGGGCCCCACATAGTCCTCCATACAGAATAATGGGCCCCACATATTCCTCCATACAGAATAATGGGCCCTAGATAGTCCTCCATACAGAATAATGGCCCCACATACTCCTCCATACAGAATAATGGGCCCCACATAGTCCTCCATACAGAATAATGGCCCCACATCGTCCTCCATACAGAATAATGGCCCCACATAGTTATCCATACAAAGTAATGTGCCACCTCATAGTCCTCCATACAGTATAATGGGCCTCACAGTCATCCATACAGAATAATGGGCCCCACATAGTCCTCCATCCAGAATAATGGGCACCACATGGTCCTCCATACAGAATAATGGGCCCACATAGTGTTCCATACAGTATAATATGCCACCTCATAGTCCTCCATACAGTATAATGGGCCCCACATAGTCCTAGATACAGAATAATAGTCTCCACATAGTCCTTCATACTGAATAATGGGCCCACATAGTGCTCCATACAGTATAATGGGCCCCTCATAATCCTCCATACAATATAATGTGCCACCTCATAGTCCTCCATGCAGTATAATGGGCCTCACACAGTCATCCATACAGAATAATGGGCCCCATATAGTCCTCCATACAGTATAATGGGCCTCACATAGTCCTCCGTACAGAATAATGGGCACCACATAGTCCACCATACAGAATAACAAGCCAACTTATTGTCCTTCATACAGTCTAATGGGCCCCACATAGTCATCCACCCAGAATAATGAGCCCCTCATAGTCCTCCATACAGAATAATGGCCCCAAATAGTCCTCGATAAAATATAATGGGCTCCACATAGTCCTCCATAGAGAATAATGGCCCCACATAGTACTCCATTCAATATAATGTGCCACCTCATAGTCCTCCATACAGTATAATGGGAATCACATAGTCCTCCATACAGAATAATGGGTCCCACAACTTCCTCCATACAGTATAATGGGCCCCACAACTTCCTCCATACAGTATAATAGGCCCCACATAGTCCTCCATACTGAAAAATGGGCCCACATAGTGCTCCATACAGTATAATGAGCCCCTCATAATCCTCCATACAGTATAATGGGCCCCTCATAATCTGCCATACAGTATAATGGTCCTCACAGTAACCCATACAGTATAATGGGCCCCACATAGTCCTCTACACAGTATAATGGGCCTCACATAGTCATCCATACAGTATAATGGGCCCCACATAGTCCTCCATACAGAATAATTGGCCCCGCATCTTCCTCCATACAGAATAATAGGCCCCACATAGTCCTCCATACAGAATAATGGGCCCCACATAGTCCTCTGTACAGAATAATGGGCCCCAGATAGTCATCCACACAGAATAATGGGCCCCTCATAGTCCTCCATACAAAATAATGGCCCCAAATAGTCCTCTATACAATATAATGGGCCCCACATAGTCCTCCATACAGAATAATGGCCCCAAATAGTCCTCCATACAGTATAATGGGCCTCACACAGTCATTCATACAGAATCATGGGCCCCACATAGTCCTCCATACAGTATAATTGTCCCCACATAGTCCTCCATACAGAATAATGGGCATCACATAGTCCTCCATACAGAATAATGGGCCAACTCATTGTCCTTCTTACAGTAAAATAGGCCCCACATAGTCCTCAATATTGAATAATGTGCCACCTCATAGCCCTCCATACAGAATAATTGGCCCCACATATTTTTCCATCCCGAATAATGGTCCCCACATAGTCCTCCATACAGAATAATGGGACCCACATAGTCCTCCATACAGAAAAATGGCCCCACATAGTCCTCCATACAGAATAGTGGCCCAACATAGTCCTCCATACAATATAATGTGCCATGTCATAGTGCTCCATACAGTATTATGGGCCCCACATAGTCCTCCATACAGAATAATAGGCCACACATACTCCTCCATACTGAATAATAGGCCCACATAGTGCTCCATACAGTATAATAGGCCCCTCATAATCCTCCATACAGTATAATGGGCCCCTCATAATCCTCCCTACAGTATAATGGGCCTCACATAGTCACCCATTCAGTATAATGGGCCCCACATAGTCCTCCATACAGAATAATGGGCCTCACATAGCCCTCCATACAGAATAATAGGCCCCACATAGTCCTCAATACTGAATAATGGGCCCACATAGTGCTCCATACAGTTTAATGGGCCACCTTATAGTCCTCCATACAGTATAATGGGCCCCACATAGTCCTCCATACAGTATAATAGGCCCCACATAGTCCCCCATACTGAATAATGGGCCCACATAGTGCTCCCTACAGTATAATGAGCCCCTCATAATCCTCCATACAGTATAATGGGCCCCTCATAATCCTCCATAAAGTATAATGGGCCTCACATAGTCACCCATACAGTATAATGGGCCCCACATAGTCCAACACACAGTATAATGGGTCTCACATAGACATCCATACAGTATAATGGGCCCCACATAGTCCTCCATATAGAATAATGGGCCCCACATCTTCCTCCATACAGAATAATAGGCCCCACATAGTCCTCCCTACTGAATAATGGGCCCACATAGTCCTCCATACAGTATAATGTGCCCCACATAGTCCTCCATACAGAATAATGGGCCAACTCATTGTCCTCCATATAGAATAATGGCCCCCACATCTTCCTCCATACAGAATAATGGGCCCTAGATAGTCCTCCATACAGAATAATGGGCCCCACATATTCCTCCATACAGAATAATAGGCCCTAGATAGTCCTCCATACAGAATAATGGCCCCACATACTCCTCCATACAGAATAATGGGCCCCACATAGTCCTCCATACAGAATAATGGGCCCACATACTCCTCCATACAGAATAATGGGCCCCACATAGTCCACCATACAGAATAATGGGCCAACTTATTGTCCTTCATACAGTATAATGGGCCCCACATAGTCATCCACCCAGAATAATGGGCCCCAAATAGTCCTCGATAATATATAATGGGCACCACATAGTCCTCCATACAGAATAATGGCCCCACATAGTCCTCCATACAATATAATGTGCCACCTCATAGCCCTCCATACAGTATAATGGGCCTCACATAGTCCTCCATACAGAATAATGGGTCCCACATCTTCCTCCATACAGTATAATTGGCCCCACATAGCCCTCCATACAGAATAATAGGCCCCACATAGTCCTCCATACTGAATAATGGGCCCACATAGTGCTCCATACAGTATAATGAGCCCCTCATAATCCTCCATATAGTATAATGGGCCCCTCATAATTCTCCATACAGTATAATGGGCCTCACATAGTCACCCATACAATATAATGGGCCCCACATAGTCCTCTACACAGAATAATGGGCCTCACATAGTCATCCATACAGAATAATGGGCCCCACATCTTCCTCCATACAGAATAATAGGCCCCACATAGTCCTCCATACAGAATAATGGGCCCCACATAGTCCTCCGTACAGAATAATGGGCCCCACATAGTCATCCACCCAGAATAATGGGCCCCTCATAGTCCTCCATACAGAATAATGGCCCCAAATAATCCTCTATACAATATAATGGGCCCCACATAGTCCTCCATTCAGAATAAAGGCCCCACATAGTCCTCCAAACAATATAATGTGACACCTCATAGTCCTCCATACAGTATAATGGGCCTCACACAGTCATTCATACAGAATCACGGGCCCCACATAGTCCTCCATACAGTATAATTGTCCCCACATAGTCCTCCATACAGAATAATGGGCATCACATAGTCCTCCATACAGAATAATGGGCCAACTCATTGTCCTTCTTACAGTAAAATAGGCCCCACATAGTCCTCTATATTGAATAATGTGCCACCTCATAGTCCTCCATACAGAATAATTGGCCCCACATATTTTTCCATACAGAATAATGGGCCCCATATAGTCCTCCATACAGAATAATGGGCCCCACATCTTCCTCCATACAGAATAATAGGCCCCACATAGTCCTCCATACTGAATAATGGGCCAACATAGTGCTCCATACAATATAATGGGCCCCACATAGTCCTCCATACAGAATAATGGGCCCCACATAGTCCTCCATACAGAATAATAGGCCCCACATAGTCCTCCATACAGAATAATGAGCCAACTCATTGTCCTCCATACAGAATAATGGGCCAACTCATTGTCCTCCATACAGAATAATGGGCCAAACATATTCCTCCATAAAGAATAATAGTCCCTAGATAGTCCTCCATACAGAATAATGGGCCCCGCATAGTCCTCCATACAGAATATTGGCCCCACATAGTCCTCCATACAGTATAATGGCCCTACATAGTCCTCCGTACAGGATAATAGGCCCTACATAGTCCTCCATACAGTATAATGGGCCTCACACAGTCAGTCATACAGAATCATGGGCCCCACATAGTCCTCCATACAGTATAATGGGCCCCACATAGTCCTCCATACAGAATAATGGGCATCACATTGTTCTCCATACAGAATAATGGACCAACTCATTGTCCTTCTTACAAAAAATAGGCCCCACATAGTCCTCAATATGAAATAATGTGTCACCTCATAGTCCTCCATACAGTATAACGGGCCTCACATAGTCATCCATACAGTATAATGAGCCCCACATAGTCCTCCACATAGTATAATGGGACTCACATAGTCCTCCATACAGAATAATGGCCCCACATAGTCCCCCATGCAGAATAATGGCCCCACATAGTCCTCCATGCAGAATATTGGGTGCCACATAGTCCTCCATACAGAATAATGGCCCCACACCATCCTCCATACACAATAATGGCCCCACATAGTTTTCCATACAATATAATGTGACACCTCATAGTCCTCCATACAGTATAATTGGCCTCACAGTCATCCATACAGTATAATGGGCCCCACATAGTCCTCCATACAGAATAATGGGCACCACATATTCCTGCATACAGAATAATAGGCCCACATAGTGCTCCATACAGAATAACGTGCCACCTCATAGTCCTCCATACAGTATAATGGGCCCCACATAGTCCTCCATACTGAATAATGGGCCCAAATAGTGCTCCATACAGTATAATGGGCCCCTCATAATCCTCCATACAATATAATGTGCCACCTCATAGTCCTCCATACAGTATAACGGGCCTCACATAGTCATCCATACAGAATAATGGGCCCCACATAGTCCTCCATACAGTAAAATGGGGCTCACATAGTCCTCCATACAGATTAATCGGCACCACATAGTCCTCCATACAGAATAATGGGCCAACTTATTGTCCTTCATACATTATAATGGGCCCCACATAGTCATCCACCCAGAATAATGGGCCCCTCATAGTCCTCCATACAGAATAATGGCCCCAAATAGTCCTCGATACAATATAATGGGCCCCACATAGTCCTCCATACAGAATAATGGCCCCACATAGTCCTCCATACAATATAATGTGCCACCTCATAGTCCTCCATACAGTATAATGCGCCTCACATAGTCATCCATACAGTATAATGGGCCCCACATACTAGTCCATACAGAATAATTGCCCCTAGATAGTCCTCCATACAGAATAATGGGCCCCACATATTCCTCCATACAGAATAATGGGCCCTAGATAGTCCTCCATACAGAATAATGGCCCCACATACTCCTCCATACAGAATAATGGGCCCCACATAGTCCTCCATACAGAATAATGGCCCCACATACTCCTCCATACAGAATAATGGGCCCCACATAGTCCACCATACAGAATAATGGGCCAACTTATTGTCCTTCACACAGTATAATGGGCCCCACATAGTCATCCACCCAGAATAATGGGCCCCTCATAGTCCTCCATACAGAATAATGGCCCCAAATAGTCCTTGATAATATATAATGGGCACCACATAGTCCTCCATACAGAATAATGGCCCCACATAGTCCTCCATACAATATAATGTGCCACCTCATAGCCCTCCATACAGTATAATGGGCCTCACATAGTCCTCCATACAGAATAATGGGTCCCACATCTTCCTCCATACAGTATAATTGGCCCCACATAGCCCTCCATACAGAATAATAGGCCCCACATAGTCCTCCATACTGAATAATGGGCCCACATAGTGCTCCATACAGTATAATGAGCCCCTCATAATCCTCCATATAGTATAATGGGCCCCTCATAATCCTCCATACAGTATAATGGGCCTCACATAGTCACCCATACAGTATAATGGGCCCCACATAGTCCTCTACACAGTATAATGGGCCTCATATAGTCATCCATACAGTATAATGGGCCCACATAGTCCTCCATACAGAATAATGGGCCCCACATCTTCCTCCATACAGAATAATAGGCCCCACATAGCCCTCCATACAGAATAATGGGCCCCACATAGTCCTCCGTACAGAATAATGGGCCCCACATAGTCATCCACCCAGAATAATGGGCCCCTCATAGTCCTCCATACAGAATAATGGCCCCAAATAATCCTCTATACAATATAATGGGCCCCACATAGTCCTCCATTCAGAATAATGGCCCCACATAGTCCTCCAAACAATATAATGTGCCACCTCATAGTCCTCCATACAGTATAATGGGCCTCACACAGTCATTCATACAGAATCATGGGCCCCACATAGTCCTCCATACAGTATAATTGTCCCCACATAGTCCTCCATACAGAATAATGGGCATCACATAGTCCTCCATACAGAATAATGAGCCAACTCATTGTCCTTCTTACAGTAAAATAGGCCCCACATAGTCCTCAATATTGAATAATGTGCCACCTCATAGTCCTCCATACAGAATAATTGGCCCCACATATTTTTCCATACAGAATAATGGGCCCCACATAGTCCTCCATACAGAATAATGGGTCAACTCATTGTCCTCCATACAGAATAATGGGCCAAACATAGTCCTCCATAAAGAATAATAGTCCCTAGATAGTCCTCCATACAGAATAATGGGCCCCGCATAGTCCTCCATACAGAATATTGGCCCCACATAGTCCTCCATACAGTATAATGGCCCTACATAGTCCTCCGTACAGGATAATAGGCCCCACATAGTCCTCCATACAGTATAATGGGCCTCACACAGTCATTCATACAGAATCATGGGCCCCACATAGTCCTCCATACAGTATAATGGGCCCCACATAGTCCTTCATATAGAATAATGGGCATCACATTGTTCTCCATACAGAATAATGGACCAACTCATTGTCCTTCTTACAAAAAATAGGCCCCACATAGTCCTCAATATGAAATAATGTGTCACCTCATAGTCCTCCATACAGTATAACGGGCCTCACATAGTCATCCATACAGTATAATGAGCCCCACAAAGTCCTCCACATAGTATAATGGGACTCACATAGTCCTCCATACAGAATAATGGCCCCACATAGTCCCCCATACAGAATAATGGCCCCACATAGTCCTCCATGCAGAATATTGGGTGCCACATAGTCCTCCATACAGAATAATGGCCCCACATCGTCCTCCATACACAATAATGGCCCCACATAGTTTTCCATACAATATAATGTGACACCTCATAGTCCTCCATACAGTATAATTGGCCTCACAGTCATCCATACAGTATAATGGGCCCCACATAGTCCTCCATACAGAATAATGGGCACCACATATTCCTGCATACAGAATAATAGGCCCACATAGTGCTCCATACAGAATAACGTGCCACCTCATAGTCCTCCATACAGTATAATGGGCCCCACATAGTCCTCCATACTGAATAATGGGCCCAAATAGTGCTCCATACAGTATAATGGGCCCCTCATAATCCTCCATACAATATAATGTGCCACCTCATAGTCCTCCATACAGTATAACGGCCCTCAGATAGTCATCCATACAGAATAATGGGCCCCACATAGTCCTCCATACAGTATAATGGGCTTCACATAGTCCTCCATACAGATTAATCGGCACCACATAGTCCTCCATACAGAATAATGGGCCAACTTCTTGTCCTTCATACATTATAATGGGCCCCACATAGTCATCCACCCAGAATAATGGGCCCCTCATAGTCCTCCATACAGAATAATGGCCCCAAATAGTCCTCAATACAATATAATGGGCCCCACATAGTCCTCCATACAGAATATTGGCCCCACATAGTCCTCCATACAATATAATGTGCCACCTCATAGTCCTCCATAGAGTATAATGGGCCTCACATAGTCATCCATACAGTATAATGGGCCCCACATAGTAGTCCATACAGAATAATAGGCCCCACATCTTCCTCCATACAGAATAATAGGCCCCACATAGTCCTCCATACTGAATAGTGGGCCCACATAGTGCTCCATACAGTATAATGAGCCCCTCATAATCCTCCATACAGTATAATGGGCCTCTCATAATCCTCCATACAGTATAATGGGCCTCATATAGTCACCCATACAGTATAATGGGCGCCACATGGTCCTCCACACAGTATAATGGGCCTCACATAATCATCCATTCAGTATAATGGGCCCCACATAGTCCTCCATACAGAATAATGGGCCCCACATCTTCCTCCATACAGAATAATAGGCCCCACATAGTACTCCATACTGAATAATGGGCCCCACATACTGCTCCATACAGTATAATGTGCCCCACATAGTCCTCCATACAGAATAATGGGCCAACTCATTGTCCTCCATACAGAATAATGGCCCTCACATATTCCTCCATACAGAATAATGGGCCCTAGATAGTCCTCCATACAGAATAATGGGCCCCACATATTCCTCCATACAGAATAATGGCCCCACATCGTCCTCCATACAGAAAAATGGCCGCACATAGTTATCCATACAATATAATGTGCCACCACATAGTCCTCCATACAGTATAATGGGCCCAGCATAGTCTTAGATACAGAATAATAGGCCCCACATAGTCCTCCATACTGAATAATGGCCCCACATAGTGCTCCATACAGTATAATGGGCCCCTCATAATCCTCCATACAATATAATGTGCCACCTCATAGTCCTCCATACAGTATAATGGGCCTCACATAGTCATCCATACAGAATAATGGGCCCCACATAGTCCTTCATACATTATAATGGGCCCCACATAGTCCTCCATATAGAATAATGGGCCACACATCTTCCTCCATACAGAATAATAAGCCCCACATAGTCCTCCATACTGAATAATGGGCCCACATAGTGCACCATAGAGTAAAATGTGCCCCACATAGTCCTCCATACAGAATAATGGGCCAACTCATTTTAATCCATAAAGAATAATGGGCCCCACATATTCCTCCATACAGAATAATGGGCCCTAGATAGTCCTACAAACAGAATAATGGGCCCCACATAGTCCTCCATAAAGAATAATGGGCCCAACATAGTCCTCCATAAAGAATAATGGGCCCACATAGTCCTCCATACCGAATAATAGGCCCCACATAGTCGCCTATACTGAATAATGGGCCCACATAGTGCTCCATACAGTATAATGTGCCACCTCATAGTCCTCCATACAGTATAATGGGCCCCACATAGTCCTCCATACAGAATAATAGGCCCCACATAGTCCTCCATACTGAATAATTGTCCCACATAGTGCTTAATACAGTATAATGGGCCCCTCATAATACTCCATACAGTATAATGGGCCCCTCATAATCCTCCTTACAGTATAATGGGCCTCACATAGTCACCCATACAGTATAATGGGCCCCACATAGTCCTCCACACAGTATAATGGGCCTCACATAGTCATCCATACAGTATACTGGGCCCCATATCTTCCTCCATGCAGAATAATAGGCCCCACATAGTCCTCCATTCTGAATAATGGGCCCACATAAGGCTCCATACATTATAATGTGCCCAAGATAGTCCTCCATACAGAATAATGGGCCATCTTATTGTCCTTCATACAGAATAATGGGCCCCACATATTCCTCTATACAGAATAATGGGCCCTAGATAGTCCTCCATACAGAATAATGTGCCCCACATAGTCCTCCATACATAATATTGGCCCCACATAGTCCTTCATATAGTATAATGGCCTCACATAGTCCTCCATACAGTATAATGGCCCCACATAGTCCTCCATACAGTATAATGGCCTCACATAGTCCTCCTTACAGGATAATAGGCCCCACATAGTCCTCCAGACAGTATAATGGCCCCACATAGTCCTCCAGACAGTATAGTGGCCCCATATAGTCCCCAGCGTCGCAGGCCAAACACAATCACCCTGAGAGCCAGACTTGGCCCGTGGGCCAGAATGTGACACGTGTGCTCTACATAGCGCCCCTGTAGGACTGATATCTACTACTTTATGCTCACCGTATGGTGGGAATATTGGTTTTTGTACAGCAGTTTTGTCAATGATCAGTATATAGTCAGTACTGTAGTGCTGGTGATATGCGGCTATGGCCTGTTGATATATTGTGTAGTATTAATGGTAGTATCTCTATAAATTAAAATTAAAAATTCTAAAAAAATATCTGATTCATGACGGATAATTGGCACAAGTCCATTAACCTTCATTCAGATGCACGTGGTGGATCACTGAGGCGTCACATCACTTTTTTATATACGATATGTATATCTCTTTTTTTATTTATTTATTTTTTTCTTTAGTGCAGACACTGAGGCGTCACATCACTTTTTTATATACGATATGTATATCTTTTTTTTTTTTTTTTTCTTTTTTTTTTTCTTTAGTGCAGACACTGAGGCGTCACATCACTTTTTTATATACGATATGTATATCTTTTTTTTTTTTTTTTTCTTTTTTTTTTTTTTTAGTGCAGACTACCCCTCACCTCCAATATACTCCTGCGACCTATACTGTATTTATAGTCCGTAAAATGAGAAACTTTGACTTTAGGGAGAGAAACTTTTTTTTCTGCTAATATAATGAGCCGCCCCTGCTGAACACCCTCCTGCTATAGAAAGCTCAACTACGGCGAAAATTTAGGAGATTTACCCTGAATACACGTTGCCTCTGTCCCTTTTCCCAGAAGCTCATTTGCATATGTCACTGATGGAGCTCAGTGATTGGCTGACACAGTAGCTTAGTAGTTAGTGCAGCCCTGCCCACACAGAGCTTCATTGTAGTCTTCATCCTGCCGCCATAGGCCCGGGCTGCAGACAAACGGCTTATAGTGCGACAGTTATTGTAAAACTTGTTATTCATGATGGATGTGCTCTGCTCTAGGAAACGCCCCAGACATCATCCAGCAGGGGGCAGTGTTAATGCCTTCATCAGGCTCTCTTTCCCAACAGTAAGCAGTGATGGATATCTGCTCTGTCCTACTAGAAAGGGGTTGTCTAATAACTGATGCAGATGGGAGCAGAGCGACCCCATTGATTTCTGCATGATGTGATTTTTTTCTGAGAGCGGTGAACAGACACAAGGACTTACCATTGAGCCCCCACACAGCTTATGCAGGCGCTGCGCACTTCAGAGTGGTCTTTTGACCAATAGGTGCTGGAATCAGGACTTTATATCCCATTGATTGGCAGCATAAACAACACCTATAATATATACAAATGTTTGATACATTTTTTAAGTATTTTTATTTTTTTAAGTGGGAAGGATAGATATCTTTATAGTCTCTAGCAACAGCTATGGCTCCAACACCAAGACCGAAGAAAAATGTTTTTTTTTCCTAATCTATAGGGGATTTGAAGATCCAATCTCCTGATCACTTAGATCAGGGTTTTTCAGTCTTCTTATCATTGGGGATCACTTTTTCTTATGGGGACTTTTATGTTCCATCCCTAACCCTGCCTCTTCTTGCCTCATCAGAAATTCTCATTTCTAGGTGGGGTTAAAATAAAACCCACTACACTTTTTGTCCAATGGGTGTCAGCACATGCTCCTTTGGGTAGGGTCTGCATCTCTGCTTTGTTCTTACATGAATTAAATAAACCATTTTCTGGTCTCCATGGGAATCAAACCCACAACCGCTATCATTGCCGGTAACAACTAAAGCTATGAGCAACAGCCTCTGCTGATATCACGGAGGATTTTCGATATTTGCACAATCTGAACCCACAGGCAAATGCTACTGATACATAGAGATACATCTATACATAGCAGTGTATTTTTTTGTCCTTGTATTATAGAGGGAAATTAAAAGATTTTTTTCCTATAACATTACTAAAAAATAATGAAAAACAATTACAATAATGCCATTTTCATTGAGCTTTTTAAGATAATAAACATCACAAATCAGCAAATACCATGGACATATGTGTTCCTGTACCTATAACGACC
This sequence comes from Phyllobates terribilis, assembly GCF_046119375.1. Taxonomy (NCBI): domain Eukaryota; kingdom Metazoa; phylum Chordata; class Amphibia; order Anura; family Dendrobatidae; genus Phyllobates; species Phyllobates terribilis. The sequence continues at coordinate 2,337,583 of NW_027362912.1, forward strand.
CGCACAACACAGCAATCAGATGATTTATGGCAGGGATGTCAAACTCAAATACACAGATGGCCAAAATTAAAAACTTAGACAAAGTCGCAGGCTAATGTTCATATTTAAAAAAATGTCTAGAATTGCAGACGTTTTTCCTTATCAAATATAATGATGAAACTTTTCTTAAAGGGGTTGTGCCACGAACAAAGTACATTTAATTAATAGATCTTAGAATAAAACACAATCACAAAAAGGGCATACTGGAATAATATAATGTTATGTAAGAGCAGTAAAAAGCAAATGGCCCAATGGCCTAATTTAAATATGTAATAACAAAGGATAAAAAACTTTGACTTAATAAATAATACAGATAATAAAGTATGATGCAAAAAAAGTGCCTCCCAAACACAGTATGATACCATCACAGTGATTTCCTCCATGGTAACCCTCCACACACACGATATGATGACCCTACTGTGACCCCAACACAATATGATGCCGCAACTGTGATCCCCACAAAGCCCTCCACACAGTATAATGGGCCCCATTGAGTCCTCCATACAGAATAATGGGCCTCACATAGCCCTCCATACAGAATAATAGGCCCCACATAGTCCTCAATACTGAATAATGGGCCCACATAGTGCTCCATACAGTATAATGGGCCCCTCATAATCCTCCATACAATATAATGTGTCACCTCATAGTCCTCCATACAGTATAAAGGGCCCCACATAGTCCTCCATACAGAATAATAGTCCCCACATAGTCCTCCATACTGAATAATGGGCCCACGTAGTGCTCCATACAGTATAATGGGCCCCTCATAATCCTCCATACAGTATAATGGGCCCCTCATAATCCTCCATACAGTATAATGGGCCTCACATAGTCACCCATACAGTATAATGGGTCCCACATAGTCCTCCACACAGTATAATGGGCCTCACATAGTCATCCATACAGTATAATGGGCCCCACATAGTCCTCCATACAGTATAATGGGCCCCATAGAGTCCTCCATACAGAATAATGGGCCTCACATAGTCATCCATACTGTATAATGGGCCCCACATAGTCCTCCATACAGTATAATGGGCCCCATAGAGTCCTCCATACAGAATATTGGGCCTCACATATTCATCCATACAGTATAATGGGCCCCACAGTCCTCCATACAGTTTAATGGGCCCCATAGAGTCCTCCATACAGAATAATGGGCCTCACATAGCCCTCCATACAGAATAATAGGCCCCACATAGTCCTCAATACTGAATAATGGGCCCACATAGTGCTCCATACAGTTTAATGTGCCACCTCATAGTCCTCCATACAGTATAATGGGCCCCACATAGTCCTCCATACAGAATAATAGGCTCCACATAGTCCTCAATATTGAATAATGGGCCAACTCATAGTCCTCCATACAGAATAATGGGCCAACTCATAGTTTTCCGTACAGTATAGTGGGCTTCACATAGTCGTTCATACAGTATAATGAGCCCCACATAGTCCTCCATACAGTATAATGGGCCCCACATAGTCCTCCGTACAGTATAATGGGCCCCACATAGTTCTCCATACAGTATAATGGGACCCACTTAGTCCTCCATACAGTATAATGGGCCCCACTTAGTCCTCTATATAGTAAAATGGCCCGACATAGTCCTCCATACAGTGTAATGGGCCCCACATAGTCCCCAGCGTCGCGGGCCAAATATAGTAGAGTGTGACGTGTCTTAAAGTGATTTTCCCACAAACAAAAGTTAATTTTAATCAATGAATCTTGTAATAATAATTATTTCCACAATTGAATGTATTTAAATAAAATGTTCCTGTGCTGAGATAATCTTACAAATGTGCCTCTGCTCTGTATTGTGTAATGACTGTTTCTGACCGTGCAAGAACATGGTCTGATCATACCACAGCTCCTGGACAGGGGAGGAAGCAAAAGAGTATACAGACATTACAGGACGGGATCACAGCTGATTCTTTCTTAGAAGTAAAACATTATTTAAAAACAGGCAGGGAAATGTTTTACCTCAGAAAATGAATCAGCTGCGTTCCCTGCTGTAATGTCTGTATACTCTTTTCCTTCTTCCCCTGCCCAGGAGCTGTGGAATGATCAGACCATGTTCCATACACGGTCAGACACGGCCATTACACAGGGGAACATTTATAAGATTATCTCCGCACAGGAACATTTTATTAAAACACATCCAATTGTGGAACTTATTATTATTCCAAGATCTATTGATTAAAATCAACTTTCATTAGTGAGAAAACCCCTTTAAGTCTCTTTCACACGTACCGGAGACACTGACACACATAGACCCATTCAAATTAATGGGTCTGCGCACATGTCAATGTGTTTCCACAGACCGTGTGTCCATGGGCAAAACATGCTGACATGTCCGATTTTGGATGACAGCAGCACGGATCACAAGTACCCATTCAAGTCAATGGGTCCGTGTAAACACATACCGCACACAGATGCCATCTGTGTGACACGTACCGGCGCCTGGGAATCAGCAGTACAGTTAGCGCTGTTCCCAAGCACCGGGTTCTGAATGCTGCCCTCATCACGATTCCCTGGCAATGCTGCGATCAGCACCAGCAGGGGACCATGATGAGAGTAGTAGTGTCTGCTCCTCCAGTGTCCGACTGTCAGAATAAGAATAAAATAAAAACTCCTTATACTCACCTGTTCTACTGTAAGTGTCCACCGCTGTAATCCATGTGACCGCTCAGCAGAGGAGCTGGTGAGAATGAGCCGCTGCAGTGAGCAGGCCGCGGAGCTGCGCTTCACTCAGTTAGTGCCAGGACACCGCTTATTGAGCACAGTTCTGGGGCCAGCTTGCTGCAGGAGTCATTCTCCCCGGCTCCTCTGCCTGAGCGGCCGTATGGATTACTGCGGTGGACACTTAAGACAGGTGAGAATAAGGATTTTTTATTCTATTCTTATTCTTACAGTCGGACACTGCGGGAGCAGACACTACTACTCTCGTCATGGTCCCTGCTGGTGCTGATCGCAGCGCTGGCAGGGAACCATAATGAGAGCAGCGTTTAGCACCCAGCGCTTGGTAACAGCGCTGACTGTACCACTGATTTCCAAGCGCCGGTACGTTTGCTCCTGATGCGGCGCACAGCTGCTACATGTGTGCCACACATGGACATTGATATCTCCTGTATGGGTTTTCCCAGTACCAGAAATATCCGGACGTGTGAAACCGGCCTTAGTCTGACTGATTAGTAGGGGGCGTGACCACTTAACATGCCTAGGGCAGCATGAATGCCAAATACGGCCCTGCTGCTGACCATCTTATTGTTAGGCTGCCTGCAGGTGTTTTATAAATTAGCCAGTAGGGCAGCATTGATTCTCCAATATAGAAAAAGGCTTGGATGGTGATATACTCAGCTTCTAGCGTTCCTGTAGATCCAGTGCAGATCACTATGGAGGTCTGCACCAGCTCTGAAAACGATGCTTGCGCCATTCGTAAGTAGAAGGACTGCTACAACCTGTGATTGGCCACAGTGGTCAGGTGATGAGAAGAGCACGTCATCATATGTTTCACTAATGGTGGGCTCTGCTAGTCACTTGCCTGCTGCTAAGGCTGTGTGCCCACAATGCAGAAATGCTCCGGATTTTTCCTGAGCGTTTCTGCATCTCCCTGGCAGAAAAAACGCATGCGGATTGTACATGCGGATTGTGCATGCGGATTGTGCATGCGGATTGTGCATGCGGATTGTGTATGCAGATTGTGCATGCGGATTGTACATGCGGATTGTACATGCGGATTGTGCATGCGGAATGTGCATGCGGATTGTACATGCGGATTGTGCATGCGGATTGTACATGCGGATTGTACATGCGGATTGTGCATGCGGATTGTGCTTGCAGATTGTGCATGCGGATTGTGTATGCAGATTGTACATGCGTTTTTCCTGCCAGGGACATGCGGATGTAAAGTGTTCTTCACTTGCATTTCCGCATGCGGGTTGACAAGCGCTTTCCAAGCGATTTTAGCATCACTTGGAAAGTGCTTGTCAACTTGGTCACACTATATAAATCCATGCAAACGGCATGGATTTATATAGTGTGACCCGAGAGAATGGTTAAAAATAAAAAAATAAATCAATACTTAACTTCCGATGGCCCCCGCAGTCTTGCTTCGCTCCGTCCTGGCTGCCGGCAGATCATGGTACACTGAAGGACCTGCCGACGTCAGCATCGCGTGACCCGTCACATGACTATGACGTCAGCGCAGGTCTTTCAGTCCACCGCGATCTGCCGGCATGGGAAGACGAGCGCAGCGGGGGCCATCAGAAGGTAAATATAACATTTATTTTTTATTTTATTCTTTTTTTCACAGGTTCTATGGTACCCGGGTTCGAAGGAGAGTCTCCTGTCCTCCACACCCGGGTACCATCCGCGCATTGGAACGCATGGATTCTGCATGTACAGATGCAGTGATGTGGATTCCATGCGTTCCAATGCAAGTCAATGGCGGCGACAACGCAGCGCTTCCGCAAAATAATGCGGCTTATCATTGGGGAACATGGCAGACCTTCTACCATGCGTTTTTTAAGCATTTCTGCAGCATTTTTGCCGCTGCAGAAACTCTTAAAAAACGCATCGTGGGCACACAGCCTAACAATCACAGACTGAAGTGATTTTGCTACTTCTTGAAAGAGCAGGCATTGCAGTCAGAGCCAGTAGAGACCTCTATTGCAACCTGCACTAGATCAGTGTCTGCACCAAAAGGTGAGTTTAAGGCCACGTGCACACGCTGAGTGTTTGGTCAGTATTTTATCTCAGAATTTGTAATCCAAAACCAGGAGTGGGTGATAAATACAGAAGTGGTGACGAGTTTCTATTATACTTTTCCTGATTGTTTCACTCCTGGTTTTGGCTTACAAATACTGAGATAAAATACTGACCAAATACTGAACGTGTGCACGTGGCCTAATGCCATTTTTTATATTAAGCCCATCCGTGAGTTAAAAATGTTTTTTCCTATATTGCGCAACCTCTTTAAGATTATACCTTAATGGGGTTGTTCAGCCGAGTGCAATTTGCCAAACCTTAAAAGCGAGTAATATACACAGTTTTAGGCTATGCATGAGTTTTTTTGAGATGTTAAAAAACGACAGCTTTTTCAAGGGTAAATTGCTTCAGCAAAGTATTCTCTTTTCCTTTTGGTTTTAGAAGAATTTTTTTCCTAAAGCATTATTTCCTGCCTTCAGATTGGACAGTGCCTAGTTTGGTGCAGTTTCCATCAGGACACACTTCAAAGAAGTGACATGTAGTTTATTTTTTTAGACCAGGATTTTTTTTAAATTTTTTAGAAAAAAAATCTCATTATCAGCAAAGTGGATTTGCCACAGAAATGAATAGGGAGAGTTTTCCAAGTGTTTTTGAAAAGGTTTTTGATGGGAATTTTGGAAAGCAAAAGCAAAAAAAAGCTCCTAAATAAACTCTGCTTGTATATAGAATTAGGGTTTGAGTCTGCTTGCCAATTTGAATAGTCGTCACTTGACCACAAGTTAGCGATTTGTATCCTTATGTCACATGCCAACTAGTTTCTTTTCCTGCCACTCTCAATAGAACACTGAGAGAAGCAGATGAGAATCTAGTCGGCATGTGAGTGCAGCTAAGCAAATCCCATACTTGGGGTCACATGGCGACCACTTGAATTGGCAAGAATATTACACACTATTAGGACTCAATTAACTGCAGTGCTTGCCAAAAATGTTGGGAACCTGACAACTGATACATGCTGCCCAATCCTAGGGTAACCTGCATGTATCAGTCACTGGCTGTAAGATTTCAGCAATGTATGTTTGACCTGAAACACTGCAGCATTTCAGGGAAAAAGATACTTAAAAAGCCACCTGGACTGAGCTGCACATGTGACTAGTCAGAAAGGCGGGTCCCTGGCAGCTCATCCCTGCCTGCTCCCCTTGAGTGACTGGTCTCTCTCTATGCATGCACACAGGGGACTGGCCTTCTCGACTAGTCACTGCGTGGCTTGGTCCTTGACAGCTTTTAAAGTAAATGCTGTGGCGTTTCAGAGTCAAACATACCTGGCTGTGATAATACAGCCAGTGACTGATACACGCATGGTATCAGTGGACCGGGCAGCATGTATCAGCTGTCAGGTTCCCTTTAAGGACAGGAACAATGAATTTTCAGATAAGTGTTTTAATACCATAGATGGTCCATATTGAACAAGGACTACTTATGGCTGATGTCTCATTTTACTGCTTTTAAAGCCTTTAAAGAAGAGTGGACCAAAAATTCATTTCATAAAAGCTTTAACCGATGAAGTAAAAACCTTCAATGAATTAACCTTGAAAACTGAAATGAAGTCTTTTAAAAGATTCCAAGTATGGACACCTGTCCTGTCTCATGTATATGAATACACCGTCTCAACAATACAGACAGCAATCTAAGGGATTTTCAAGTGATTCTATAAAATGTGTTGAATATAGAGTTTAGGTGACTTTTATCTAACTTTCAATGCCCATTTAACGCTATCAGAAACGTTCAGCACATGGATCCATATGTATTTTAACTCTTCTTATGCTCTCCTCTAGGTCGTCAACCAGATCTCCAATGTTTTACCAAGGATTTGTTAGGTCTTCTAATGTGATTCTTCCTTTGAGAGTACATTCTTGTTTCCCTCCCGCGCTCTTTGCAGCTCCCTTCAGTCAGATAGAATACAGTAGTTAGACTGGATCCAGCTTTGTTCTGGTAGTTATTGCAGCTTTTATCTCACAAGCGACCATTTTAACTCACGGTGAGACAAAATGGGTTCACAGTCATCAATGCTTTTCCCCATTCTTTTCATAAAAGTACACTATTATACTAAACTAATTGATCAAATAATAGGAGGACAATTTTGTGAAAAATGTTTCTGAAAAAGTCATGAAAAGCTACCTTGCTGATAATCTCTGCGGGAAGCTAATGGCATAGTGCTCTTATGATTACTAAGAGAAACACGCAATTCTGTTACTGACATGTAATTGATTCTGACGGATTGCCAAGGGCAGTGTCACACTCTGCTGTGCACTCGTTCTAGAAATGTTGCCCACTTTGCTAGTGTCAGTTAATGGTTACAGTATGTGTAGGAGACAATTGTCGGAGCTTTGGTATTGGTTTGGCATTATACAATAAAAGCATAAAGAAGAGGGCAAGCAGTGATCTATGGACGATGCCCTCCCAACAGTTCCCAGCATCGACTGAAAATATAATCTCTTAGTGGTGGGCAATTAATATTCCCGAGGGGCCACATGAGAGACAGTTACTATTCTGGAGGCCGAACCAGAAGTCTAAAATTAATTCTGCTCAATATTAATATTAACATATTAATTATAATTATTATATTATATTAATATTAATTGTATCACTTAATATTGAGCAGAATTAAGTATGCTGACACCCTCCCATATACCATATGAGCCTGCACACAGCCCCATATATACAGTATGAGCCCCCACACAGCCTCCTACATTAAGTGTAAGCAGGTGACCAGATGCAACGCGCAGGGACAAGGTGGAAGTACCCAATGAAACTGTTTGTGTCCCTAATGTGGCTGGAAATTGTGGTAACTATAGCAATGGTAAATAATAGTGTTGAGCGAGCATGCTCGACACTGCTCGGTACTCGCCCGAGCATCACGCTACTTGGGATGTTCAGCGAGCACCGAGCATTTCCGGGTTACTCGGGAGGGAGCTCGGGTCTCGGCGCTGCACTTTTGGCGCTCTTTACAGAGCCAATGAACATGCAGGGATTGCCAGCCAGTCACTGTAATGTCGCAGCCATGTTGTTTGTGGGCATTACAGTGATTGGCTGACCGCACAGCGTCACCTCGAGTATTTAAAACAGGGCGCCGCCATCTTGGACACAGTCGCTCCGGATCAGACAGTGTAGGAACAGCGCTGCTGATTTAGGGAGAGATATATAGAATCATAGAATCATAGAATCATAGAATGGTAGAGTTGGAAGGGACCTCCTGGGTCATCTGGTCCAACCCCCTGCTCAAAGCAGGATTCACTAGATCATCTCAGACAGATGTCTGTCCAGCCTCTGTTTGAAGACGTCCATTGAAGGGGAACTCACCACCTCTCGTGGCAGCCTGTTCCACTCATTAATCACCCTAACTGTCAAAAAGTTTTTTCTAATATCTAATCTGTGTCTCCTCCCATTTAGTTTCATCCCATTGCTTCTAGTCTTTCCTTGTGCAAATGAGAATAAAGATGATCCTTCTACAATGTGACAGCCCTTGACATATTTGTAGACAGCTATTAAGTCTCCTCTCAGTCTTCTTTTTTGCAAGCTAAACATTCCCAAATCCTGCAACCGTTCCTCATAGGACATGGTTTGCAGACCAGTCACCATTCTGGTCGCTCTTCTCTGAACTTGCTCCAGTTTGTCTATGTCTTTTTTAAAATGTGGTGCCCAAAACTGTACACAGTATTCCAGATGAGGTCTGACCAAAGAGGAGTAAAGACCGATAATGACTTCACGTGATCTAGACTGTATGCTTCTGTTAATACATCCCAGAATTGTATTTGCCTTTTTTGCTGCTGCATCACACTGTTGACTCATGTTCAGTCTATGATCTATTAGTATACCTAAGTCTTTTTCACATGTACTGTTGCTTAGCTCTATTCCTCCCATTCTGTATATGCTTTTTTCATTTTTATTGCCCAGATGTAGTACTTTGCATTTTTCCCTGTTAAAAACCATTCTGTTGGTTGCTGCCCACTGCTCCAGTTTATTTAGGTCTTTTTGAATCCTCTCTCTCTCTTCTCTAGTATTAGCTATCCCTCCTAGGTTTGTGTCATCAGCAAATTTAATCAGTTTACCCTCAATTCCTTCATCTAAATCATTGATAAAGATGTTGAACAATACAGGTCCCAGGACGGAGCCCTGTGGTACCCCACTTGAGACATTCATCCAGCTGGATGTGAAGCCATTTACAACCACCCTTTGAGTCCGATCACTAAGCCAGTTATGAATCCACCTAACAGTTGCCTGGTCCATTGCATACTTGGTCATTTTTTCAATAAGGATGATGTGAGATACTTTGTCAAATGCTTTGCTGAAGTCAAGATATACTATATCTACAGCATTTCCCTGATCCACCCAGTCAGTGATTCTGTCATAGAAGGAAATTAAGTTAGTCTGACATGACTTGTTAGTTACAAACCCATGCTGACTCTGGTTAATCACTTCATTCTTATCCATGTACTTACATACATGTTGTTTAATAATTTGTTCAAAGATCTTTCCTGGTATAGAAGTCAGACTCACCGGCCTATAGTTCCCTGGGTCCACCTTCTTCCCCTTTTTGAAGATAGGAACAACATTTGCTCTTCTCCAGTCTTCTGGGACTTCTCCTGTTCTCCAAGAATTTTCAAAGATTATGGAGAGTGGTTCTAAAATTTCTTCTACAATCTCCTTCAGTACTCTGGGGTGTAATTCATCTGGACCTGGAGACTTGAACTCATTTATGTTAGCTAAATATTCCCTCACAATCTTTCTGTTTACTGATAACTTGGATTCCTCTATTCCTTTAAAAGGACAGTGAAGATCAGTTGATGTTACATTTTCTTTCTGAGAGAAAACAGATGCAAAATAGGAATTAAAAAGTTCGGCCTTCTCAACATCCTCTCTTACCATTTCTCCATTTTCATCCTGTAAAAATCCTATAGCATCTTTGACTTTTCTTTTACTTTTGACATACCCCCAAAATCCTTTTTTATTGCTTTTGACATCTCTTGCAAGCCTTAATTCATTGTCAGCTTTAGCTAACCTGATACGTGCCCTGCAGGATCTGCAGACTGCATTATAATCTTCTTTAGATATGCCGCCCTCTTTCCATTTAATAAACATTTCTTTCTTTCTTTTTAGCATGTGTTTAAGTTCTGTGTTCATCCATCCTGGTTTCCTTAAATGCTTCCCATTCTTCCTACTTTTCGGGATTGTTAACGATTGTGCTTTGAGAATCTCATTTTTAAAAATTTCCCATCCTTCCTGCGAAATAGTTAGTGTAGGGTCTGTAAAGGCTGCCAGATCAAACAAACAGTCCTTCTCAGGACTAATATCCATCCCAGATACCAGGCAGGCAGGCTGTATAGGAGACGCAGTGTTTATACCAGCAAACGCTGCATTACAGTCCTGTGTGCTCCTGTTGCTGAAATTGATGGACTTAGCTCCAGGTCTCGGGGGCCAGGAAAAATCCTTTTTTTTTTCATCTAAATCCTCTTTTTTTTTCCTCCTTCACACTGCACAAATACCCGTCTTATTAACCTTTTGGTGTGTCCCCCCCCCCCCCCCCAAAAAAAAAGTGTGTCTCTGATTTTTCAGACACAAATATATCTGTTGAAAATAGTGTGGTGTAGGCCCGAGAAATACAAGTGTGGTTTTGCAGTTCCACGGTTCAAACCTCTGTATTATCCACTTTTGGGCCATTTATATCTAAAAAAAACAGTTTGAGTGTATCGCTCACTGTTCAGCTGCAAATATATATATTTAAAAAAGTCTAGTATACCCCAGTAAACAATAACTGTGGTTTTGCCATTCCACGGTAAAAAATCTCTATTATCCAGCTTTTGGTATTTTTTCCGTAAACAGTAATAGTTTCTCCCTGATTGTTCAGATTGTTTAAAAGTGTAGGGTGTAGGCCACAGAAACAGAACTGTGGTTTTCCTCTTCCACGGTTCTAATCTACTTTTTATTACCCTTTTTCCATTGATAGTGCGAGTGTCAGCTATTTTACTTCCTTTACAATGGGCAAGGCGCGTGGCAAGGGCATGGAACTGGACATTCTGGTGATGGTGCGTGCAGAGGACGGGGCCGTGGCCAAGGTGAAAATGTGCCACAACCAACAGCCACATCTTCTCGCTCCCACTTCTTGACCGAATTACTAGGGAAGCACAGAACAACACCAGTATTGTGAACTGATCAGTGCGAACAGGTTATTAATTGAATAGCAGATAATACTTCCAGTTACCTGCGCACCACCACCTCCGGTCTGTCTTCCACATGGTCAACTCTTAGAAGCCGTGAGTCTCGACCGCATACTCCTCCTCACCCTGATGCTCCTTCCTCCCACCATGCCGATTGTCGTCAGACAGCAACTGATCCCACACTTGGACACTCTGAAGAGCTGTTCACTGGTCCATTTCCAGATTTGTGCCCCTCTCCTGCTCCGCTTGAAGTGGTGGAAGAGGAGATCCCATGTAGCGATGCCCAAATATTTGAACAGCCACGGCCACAGGAAGTCGACGCTGGCAATTTGTCACAAGAGGTGGACGATGACGAGACACAATTGCCAGGAAGTGAGGAGGATCGTGGTGTGCAAGTGGAAGAGGAGGAGGTGGTGGATGATCTAGTAACTGACCCAACGTGGCAGGAGGGCATGCAGAGCGAGGCCAGCAGCACACAGGGTGAGGGAGGCAGAGTACCCCAACAGGCAGGAAGAAGCAGTGTGGTGGCCGCACACAGAAGGCGGGCAACAGTTTCCCGTAACACCAACATGAGGGGCGTTGCCAGTACAACCGGTAGGTCTTCCAGAGTCTGGAATTTTTTTAAAGACTCTGCTGATAACCCCAAAAAGGCCATTTGTACCACCTGCCATGCCAGCATCAGCAGGGGTGACAAAACTACCAGCCTGACCACCACCAGCATGATCAGGCACATGGCAGCAAAGCACCCGACTTTATGGGGCGAACCCCAGGGTCCACAACCCATGTCAGCGGGTGTCTCCACTGCTTCTTCCACTGTTGTGCATGCAAGGCAATCCCCTGTCCATACTGCATGCAAAGATGCCCCCTCCTCTCAGTCTTCACTTGTTATGGCAGTTTCTCAAGAAACAGCATCAACGTCCACCTCCACGTCCCACCGCAGCGTTCAATTGTCCATATCCCAGACCTTTGAACGAAAGCGGAAATTCGCAGCTAACGCCCCACAGGCCACAGTCCTAAATTCTCACATTTCACGACTGCTTGCGTTGGAAATGCTGCCTTTTAGGCTGGTGGAGACGGAATCCTTCCACAACCGTATGGCGGTGGCCGTCCCTCGGTATTCGGTCCCCAGCCAACACTATTTTGCCCTGTGTGCCATCCCCACACTACACAAGCACGTGTCCCAAAACATCTGCCGTGCCCTCAACAACGCAGTTACTGGGAGAGTCCACCTGACAACGGACAGGTGGACAAGTGCTTGTGGCCAGGGACGGTACATCTCCCTGACGGCACACTGGGTAAACATAGTGGAAGCCGGGACCCAGTCGGACCTTGGGACGGAACACATCCTCCCCACACCGAGGATTGCGGGCCCTATGTTAGTCAGAGTTGCCCCCACAGTGTACAGCTCCTACGCATCATCCTCCTCCTCCTCCTCATGTTCAGCCTCCATCTCAGATATCACCACATCAGTTACAAGCTGGAAGCACTTCAGTACTGCCTCCGCCAAGCGGCAACAGGCTGTGCTGAAACTCATAAGCTTAGGTGAGAAACCTCACACTGCTTGTGAGTTATGGACAGCTGTGAAAGAGCAGGCAGATCTGTGGCTGAGACCGCTGAACCTACATCCAGGCATGGTCGTGTGTGACAATGGCCGTAACCTGGTGGCGGCTCTGAGGCGAGATCACACACGTACCATGCCTGGCTCATGTGCTTAACCTCGTGGTTCAGCGGTTTCTTAAATCGTTCCCCGAGTTGCCAGATCTGCTCGTCAAAGTACGCCGCCTGTCAACTCATTTTCGCAAGTCGGCTACAGCTTCCGCCGCCCTTGCAGCTTCCGGCACACCGACTGTGTGTGATGTCCCCACACAGAAGAGAGCAGTTGTGGAATACCAGCTGCAACAAGGCCGTCGATATTTAGGTCTGACTCCACACATAAGACCTCAGGAGTGGACCTGGATGTCTGACATATGTACCATCCTGACAAACTTTGAGGATTCCACCAAGCTGGTGAGTGGCGATGACGCCATCATTAGCGTCAGCATTCCACTTGTCTGTCTTTTGCAACGCTCTCTGCAGAGAATTAAAGAGGAGGCATTGCAGCCAGAGTATGATGAGATGGATCAAGAAGCCGTAGCGGGCGATTACACACAGCCCAGCCTCATCTCATCCCAACGTGCATTGGGGGACAATGAGGGAGAGGAGGAGGAAGGAATAGGAGCTGGTATCATGCGCTGTAGACGGTAGTACCTGTACAACTGTCATGCCGTCGGTTCAGCGTGGGTGGCCTGAGGGGAGGGAGGAAGAGGAGGAGGAAGAACAGGAGCTGGTATCATGCGCTGTAAACGGTAGTACCTGTACAACGGTCATGCTGTCCGTTCAGCGTGGGGGGCCTGAGGGGAGGGAGGAGGAGGATTAAGAACAGGAGCTGGTATCATGCGCTGTAGACAGTAGTGCCTGTACAACTGTCATGCCGTCGGTTCAGCGTGGGTGGCCTGAGGGGAGGGAGGAGGAGGAGGAAGAACAGGAGCTGGTATCATGCGCTGTAGACGGTAGTACCTGTACAACTGTCATGCCGTAGGTTCAGCGTGGGTGGCCTGAGGGGAGGGAGGAGGAGGAAGAACAGGAGCTGGTATCATGCGCTGTAGACGGTAGTACCTGTACAACTGTCATGCCGTCGGTTCAGCGTGGGTGGCCTGAGGGGAGGGAGGAGGAGGAAGAACAGGAGCTGGTATCATGCGCTGTAGATGGTATTACCTGTACAACTGTCATGCCGTCGGTTCAGCGTGGGTGGCCTGAGGACAGGGGGGAGGAGGAGACCATGGTCAGTCGTCATCTTGGTGAGGACACGGAAGTCTTGCCCGTTACCAGTCTGGCACGCATGGCTGACTTTATGTTACGCTGCCTTAACCGTGACCCTTGCGTTGTCAAAATATTGGGTGACAGTCATTACTGGTTGGTGACACTTTTAGACCCCCGCTACAAGGAGAACTTTCACTCTCTTATTCCTGAGGTGGAGAGGTCTACAAAAATGTGGCAGTACCAGAAGGCCCTTGCTGCAGAACTGTTAAAAAAATTCCCATCTGAACACGCTTGCGGCAGAGGTCACAGTTCGTTGACCAACCAAGGCGTAAAAGCGAGAGAGAGTCAACTCCAATTCAGCAGAGGCAGGGGAACACTGTCAACGTTCTGGGACAGTTTTCTCAGACCCGCCAAGCTTACAGGCCCTGAGGCGCGGGGTACTCTCACAAAGAGTGGAAAGTTTCAAAAGATGGTGAGGGAGTACCTTGCCGACCGTACCAACGTTCTCTGTGATTCCTCTGTGCCTTGTAATTATTGGGTATCCAAGCTGGACACTTGGAATGAACTCGCTCTGTACACCTTGGAGGTCCTGGCCTGCCCTGCCGCTAGCGTGTTATCGGAGCGTGTTTTTAGTGCCGCTGGGAGAATTATAACTGATAAGCGCATTCACCTGTCAACTGACAATGCTGACAAGCTGACTCTTATCAAAATGAACAAGGGCTGGATTGGGCCAGACTTCTCATCACCACCAAATGACAGCAGAGTAACAAAGTCAAATCCACTGTGTTATTTCGGGAGGTGTAATCACATGCACTGCTTCACACCCACACATGGGTATACGCTTCCTCATTTCGGCTGTTTTATGTTCTTCTCCTTATCCTCAGCCTCCACCACCACTATACCACCAGGGTGACCGTGGTCCATGTTGCCATTATTGAAAGTTCCTCCGTCCTTATTTTTGTCAGCTTTTGCTTGGAAGGCATAAGCAAAGACTGTGGGAGACCCACTCCCCAATAATGGGAATAATATTTTTAAGATGCTGTACTGTATGGCTCTTGTAAGGGGCATTAAAAGCATCTTGCTAAGCTACTGGGACCTCCACCACTTTTCCGAGGGGCAGTAAAACCGTCTTGTTAAGCTACTGGGACCTCCACGTCTCTTCCAAGGGGCATTCAAACCGTCTTGTTAAGCTACTGCGACCTCCACCACTTTTCCAAGGGGCATTAAAACCATCTTGTTAAGCTACTGTGACCTCCACCACTTTTCCGAGGAGCATTAAAACCATCTTGTTAAGCTACTGGGACCTCCACCACTTTTCCAAGGGGCATTAAAACCATCTTGTTAAGCTACTGGGACCTCCACGTCTCTTCAAAGGGGCATTCAAACCGTCTTGTTAAGCTACTGCGACCCCCACCACTTTTCCAAGGGGCATTAAAACTGTCTTGTTAAGCTACTGGGACCTCCACATCTCTTCCAAGGGGCATTCAAACCATCTTGTTAAGCTACTGCGACCTGCACCACTTTTCCAAGGGGCATTAAACCGTCTTGTTAAACCACTCTGAACTCCACAGCTCTTCCAAGGGTCATTGAAATGTTGTTTTTAATTAACTCTAACCTCCACGACTCTTCGAACAGGCATTGCATTTCCTCCTAATTTTTGGCAGCTTTTGCTTGGAAGGCATAAGCAAAGACTATGGGAGACACACTCCTCAATAATGGGAATAATGTTTGTAATATGCTGTACTGAATGGCTCTTGTAAGGGGCATTGCAAGTTCCTCCGTCCTAATTTTTGGCAGCTTTTGCTTGGAAGGCATAAGCAAAGACTATGGGAGACACACTCCCCAATAATGGGAATAATGTTTGTAATATGCTATACTGCATGGCTCTTGTAAGGGGCCTTAAAACCGTCTTGTTAAGCTACTGTGACCTCCACGTCTCTTCCAAGGGGCATTCAAACCGTCTTGTTAAGCTACTGGGACCGCCACGTCTTTTCCGAGGGGCATTAAAACCGTCTTGTTAAGCTACTGTAACCTGCACGACTCTTCCAACGGGCATTGCATTTCCTCCTAATTTTAGTCAGCTTTTGCTTTTCAATGCAAAGGCGAAAACTAAGGGAGAACCACTCCCCAATAATGGGTAGAAGGTTTTTAGTATGCTGTAATCCACGTCTGTTTCAAGGGGCATTGCAGCTCCTCATAATTTTTGGAAAGCCTTCCATTCACTGCTTAGGCCAACAGTGTACAGGAGACCCAGTTGCTATAAATGGAAAAAAAACAGTTTAGTTAAGGCCCTCTGACCTCCATGTCATTTCCAAGGGGCATTGGAGTGCCTCAAAATATTTGGTAGGCATTGCACTCACTGTATGCCCTATAACTGTGTAGCCGAACTGCTCCTTTTGTTACAGAAACATGTCCTACAAGACATATGTGGTTGACTGGCCTGATATTGATGTGAATGGTCCCTGTTCCTCCTGCTGTTCCTCCTTTGCCACCACCTCATCCATCATTTATCACCTGAAGCTTTGTTTTAACAGGAGTCATAGAACTGGGATAGTAGCAGGAAAACATCCAACAATCCTCGGAGGAGGTAGGATATGCGCCAAAACGCTGACCACCTCAGGCCTAGCCGCTACTACATACATGCGCTTGCATTCCAAGAAAACAAAGCATATGCTAACTTCTATCATCATCATCATGCTCCTCACCTTGGCACTCTCAACTCCCCTGATGGAGAAGCCAGGGCCCACCGGAGGAGTCTGGTTCTCTGGTGGGCTCGTCCAATGCTGCCCTAAAGCAGGCCGGGCTAAGAAAAGTGTGTGGGGGGAAGTTGACAGGAGAAATAGGGGCGGCTGGGGACCGTGTGTGGACACCCGGTCGCGGGGCGGCTGGGGACCGAGTATGGACACCCAGCCACCCCCTGGCGGCTAGGGACCGAGTGTGGACACCCGGCCGACGGGGCAGCTGGGGACCGAGTATGGACACCCAGCCACCCCCTGGCGGCTGGGGACCGAGTGTGGACACCCGGCCGCCCCCTGGCGGTTGGGGACCGAGTGTGGACACCCGGCCGCCGAGCGGCTGGGGACTAAGAATGGATACCAGGCCGCCAACGCAGCCATGACGTGGTGGCCAGATTCCACCTCCACATGCCTAAAAGGCCCAATTTCAAGTGCAAGCAAGCAGTATAGTATTGCACCCTGGGGTGGGTGGGGGGAGTTGGGTGGTTGGCTGCATATTTGCGCTTGCATTGCAAGGAATGGAGGAGGTACAATTGAACACTGCCCTGGACAAGAACTTGCACGGGGATAGTTGCAAGTCTGCATCTTCTGATACTGCCAGGATGACTTCTGATGGACACACTTTTAGGCAGTGACCTGGGTGTCAGAGATGCTTCCAGGGGTCTTCCCCATGCTGTTCCCATGTCTTTTCAGCACTGTATGCATGTGTCACACAGCACATGGCCAGATAAGGTTGTAAAATGTTAAAATGACATTTCCCGGTGAATGCATTTGTCATGGTTGAAAGCAATACAAAAGTGCAAAAAGGCATAAAAAAATGCTACTTGTGAACATAGCCCAAGGTGTGGAGGAGTATTTTTGTTTTTGGTTATTTATTTTACCTTTTACACAAGTCTTTACCCTGGAAAGGAACTTCCTTAACATATTTCACAGAAAAGCAGTTTCAGTTTCGTTTGTGAACGTTTTATTGTGTGCCCTTAAAAATGGGTTATACCTCTGACCACGTTGTTGACAGCAGTGACCTGGGGGTCAGAAATGCTTCCTGGGGCGATCCCCATGCTGTCCCCATGTCATATGAGCACTGTCACTATCGTTTTGGGCACTTGTTAGGCTTTTAAAAGACTGCCGGGGGTGCTGCCGCAAAAATGCTTGGGTCTCCCATAGACTAACATTGGGCTCGTTGCTCGGGTCGAGCACCCGAGTATCACGGCGAGCTCGGCCCGAGCTTCGAGCACCCGAGCATTTTAGTGCTTGCTCAACACTAGTAAATAATGAATAACAGGGTAATTACAGCATGAAATATACAATATCAATCATATAATGAATCCTCAGGTCCACTCTATTATAACAGTCTCTTCTTATATATAGTATTTGTATAGTCTTCTAGCAGGCATGGTGTTCCCGATAACGAGAGTCACTGTACTGTTTCTTCCTCTAGCACAGGCATTAGCGGGCGTTTCCAGTTCTTCCCTCTAATCCGCAAGAACTCCTGACAAAGTCTAGCAAGGCTCACTGGGCCTCCTTCACTTCTCCCTTTCTGTTGCACTGGCCTAGGCCGACCGCTGTACTGTACGTCAGTGCTGGAAGCAACGGCCCAGCTCACTCGCGCCTCCTGTTGACACAGGTGTCCACCCCCAAGCGTAGTTTCCTCAAAATCTTCAGGTATTGACCAACGGCGGATGTCTCTCGTACCCGGTGGGATGAGGGCTGGGCCTCGGCTTTTGACTTGCGTCGTCTGGGCTCCGGTTCTTGGGTCTGATCTTTAGGACTTGAAACTTGCCTTGGGCAGGTCTGGTCTTTGGGCCTTGACTGGCATCATCTGGATTCCGGGGCTTGTCTGGGACTGCCTAGGTCTTGCTTCCAGACGCGCCACAAGGTTTGCGCTTCCTGTAACGGCCCGGCACCCTGCCCTCAGCATCTCTCTAGACACACATCCTGTCCATCCCTTCTCTTGGCGCCAAATTTCCTCCCGTTTTGGAGTGCTGTCCTTTTATACCCGGGAACTGCATCATCAAGGTCACCAGATCGGGTGCTCCATCTAAACTCAGCCCTCCTGAAACTCTCCCTCTTCTGGTCTGTCCCGCAGGGTCCTGTTTGGACAGTAGATAGCAGTCCTCATGCACAAATGCTACACAGCGCTGGGGATTCTCATCCTTGATGTCACACCCTCTTACAACAGTATGAGCCCTCAAATAACCACTGTATACAGACACTCTTCCCATATAAATATGAAAAAGAAAACTACACAAACTCAATTCGCTCCCACTCCCCCAACGCTCTGTTAAGATCTTTGGTGCACTCACACTCTGCAAAGCAGATGCGATGTAGTGACGTCATTACTAGTGTTGAGCGAGCATGCTCGACACTGCTCAGTACTCGCCCAAGCATCTCACTACTCGGGATGTTCGGCGAGCACAGAGCATTTTCGGTTAACTCGGGCGGGAGCTCAGGTCTCCGCCCTGCACGTTTGGCGCTCTTTACAGAGCCAGTGAACATGCAGGGATTGCCAGCCAGTCACTGTAATGCCGCAGCCATGTTGGTTGTGGGCATTACATTGATTGGCTGGCCGCACAGCGTCACCTCGGGTATTTAAAACCGGGCGCCGTCATCTTGGACACAGTCGCTCCGGATCAGACGGTGTAGGGAGAGTGCTGCTGAGCTAGGGAGAGATTTAAACTGCGAAATAGGTAGTGTAGGGCCTCTAAAGCCTGCAAAAATCGTCTTATTAACCTTTTGGTATTTCCCCCCCCCCAAAAAAGTTGAGTGTGTCTGTGAGTGTTCAGACACAAATAAATCTGTTTAAACTGTGGTTTTGCAGTTCCACGGTTCAAATCTCTGTGTTATCCACTTTTTTGCCTTTTTTTTCATAAAAAAAAAAGTTTGAGTGTCTGGCTGACTGTTCAGACACAAATATATCTGTTTAAAAGATTCTGGTGTAGGCCAGAGAACTAGAACTGTGGTTTTTCTCTTCCACAGTTCAAATCTCCTTTTTATTACCCTTTTGCCATTGATAGTGCAAGTGTAAGCTATTTTACTTCATTTACAATGGGCAAGGTGCGTGACAAGGGACGTGGAACTGAACGTTCTGGTGATGGTGCGTGCAGAGGACGGGGCCGTGGCCAAGGTGAAAATGTGTCACAACCAACAGCCACATCTTCTCGCTCCCAGTTCTTGACCGAATTACTAGGGAAACACACAACAGCACCACTATTGCCAACTGATCAGTGTGAACAGGTTATTAATTGGACAGCAGATAATACTTCCAGTCACCTGGGCACCACCACCTCCGGTCTGTCTTCCACATGGTCAAGTGTTAGTAGCCGTGAGTATCAACTGCATACTCCTCTTCACTCTGATGCACCTTCCTCCCACCATGCTGAGTGTCGTCAGACAGCAACTGATCCCACAGTTGGACACTCTGAAGAGCTGTTCACTGGTCCATTTCCATATTTGGGCCCCTCGTCTGCTGCGCTTTAAGTGGTGGAAGAGGAGATCCCATGTAGCGATGGCCAAATATTTGAACAGCTATGGCCACAGGAAGGCGACGCTGGCAATTTGTCACAAGAGGTGGACGATGACGAGACACAATTGCCACGAAGTGAGGAGGAGGACCGTGGTGCGGAAGTGGAAGAGGAGGAGGTGGTGGATGATCTAGTAACTGACCCAACGTGGCAGGAGGACACGCAGAGCGAGGCCAGCAGCTCACAGGGGGAGGGAGGCAGAGTACCCCAACAGGCAGAAGAAGCAGTGTGGTGGCCGCAGACAGAAGGCGGGCAACCATTCCCCGTAACAGCAACACGAGGGACGTTGCCAGTACAATAGGTAGGTCTTCCAGAGTCTGGAATTTTTTTAAAGACTCTGCTGATAACCCCAAAAAGGCCATTTGTATCACCTGCCATGCCAGCATCAGCAGGGGTGACAAAACTACCAGCCTAACCACCACCAGCATGATCAGGCACATGTCAGCCAAGCACCCGACTTTGTGGGGCGAACCCCAGGGTCCACGACCTGTGTCAGTGGGTGTCACCACTGCTTCTTCCGCTGTTGTGCATGTAAGAGAACCCCCTGTTGTGCGTGCAAGGCAATCCCCTCTCCATACTGCATACTCAGTCTTCACTTGTTATGGCAGTTTCTCAAGAAACAGCATCAACGTCCACGTCCCACCGCAGCGTTCAATTGTCCATATCCCAGACCTTTGAACGAAAGCGCAAATTCGCAGCCAACGCCCCACAGGTCACAGTCCTAAATTCGCACATTTCACGACTACTTGCGTTGGAAATGCTGCCTTTTAGGCTGGTGGAGACGGAATCCTTCCGCAACCTTATGGCGGCAGCCGTCCCTCGGTACTCGGTCCCCAGCCAACACTATTTTGCCCGGTGTGCCATCCCCACACTACACAAGCACGTGTCCCAAAACATCTGCCGTGCCCTCAACAACGCAGTTACTGGGAGAGTCCACCTGACAACGGACAAGTGCTTGTGGCCAGGGACGGTACATCTCCCTGACGGCACACTGGGTAAACATAGTGGAAGCCGGGACCCAGTCGGACCTTGGGACGGAACACATCCTCCCCAGAACGAGGATTGTGGGCCCTATGTCAGTCAGAGTTAAGGACCTCTGACCTTCATGTCATTTCCAAGGGGCATTAAAACCGTCTTGTTAAGCTACTGCGACCTCCACCACTTTTCCCAGGGGCATTGATATTGTCTTTTTATTCCACTGCGACCTCCACGTCTCTTCCAAGGGGTATTAAAACCGTCTTGTTAAACTACTGCGACCACCACTTTTCCCAGGGGAATTGATACTGTCTTTTTATTCCACTGCGACCTCCACTACTTTTCCCAGGGGCATTAAAACCAACTTGTTAAGCTACTGCGACCTCCACCACTTTTCCCAGGGGCATTGATAGTCTTTTTATTCCACTGCAACCCAGTCGGACCTTGGGACGGAATACATCCTCCCCACACCGAGGATTGTGGGCCCTATGTCAGTCAGAGTTAAGGACCTCTGACCTCCACGTCTCTTCCAAGGGGCATTAAAACCGTCTTGTTAAGCTACTGCGACCTCCACCGCTTTTCCCAGGGGCATTAAAACCGTCTTGTTAAGCTACTGCAACCTCCACCACTTTTCCGAGGGGCATTGATATTGTCTTTTTATTCCACTGCGACCTCCACCACTTTCCCAGGAGCATTAAAACCGTCTTGTTAAGCTACTGCGACCTCCACAATTCTTCCAAGGGGCATAAAACTGTCTTGTTAAGCTACTGCGACCTCCACCACTTTTTCAAGGGCCATTGATATTGTCTTTTTATTCCACTGCGACCTCCACCATTCTTCCAACGGGCATTGCATTTCCTTCTAATTTTAGTCAACTTTTGCTCTTCAATGCGTAGGTGAACACTAACGGAGACCCACTCCCCAATAATGGGTAGAAGGTTTTTAGTATGCTGTCATCCACGTCTGTTTCAAGGGGCATTGCAATTCCTTATAATTTTTGGAAAGCCTTCCATTCACTGCTTAGGCCAAAAGTGCACAGGAGACCCAGTTGCTATAAATGGAAAAAACGGTTTAGTTAATGCCCTCTGACCTCCATGTCATTTCCAAGGGGCATTGGAGTGCCTCAAAATTTTTGGTAGGCATTGCACTCACTGTATGCCCTATAACTGTGCAGCCGAACCACTCCTTTTGGTACAGAAACATATCCTACAAGACATGTTTGGTTGACTGGCCTGATATTGATGTGAATGGTCCCTGTTCCTCCTGCTCTCTCCTTTGCCACCACCTCATCCATCATTCATCTGTAAGGTGCCCCAGCAAGGTAGTCGTGGGCGAGCTGTAGCCCCCTCTCGCTCTGACACCCTACAGACAATTTGTGTCCTCCCTCTGATGTGTGGCTGTGTATGTGGTGCTCTCCACTTACTTCAAACCATCCGATCGCGGCTGTCTCCAGGCATTTCTCTTCTGGGACCAGGGCAGCAATAAATTCAGAGGACACGAAGTTCTTAACCAGAACTTGAACTTTACTTGGGGAAGAGGAATATGTACAATATTTACAGGCAGATATAATGGATATGGCCCGACAGGTTATTATCTCTCTCACAGGCACTGGCAACATCTTCAGCCCTGGTTCCCTCTTTAAGTGAAGCATCTCTGTGACTCTAATCTCTAGCCCAAGAGACTCTTCTGCAATACCAACAGTGATCTGGATCCGATCTCTCCCCCACATCTAAGCCGGGAGTCCTATTTATCTTCCTCTGCTTCCTGCAGACTAGAAGTGCCCCGGGTCCTCACTACCTCTGATGAGTTTCTCCAGCCGGCTAACAGGACTCTTGCTCTTGCGTAGGGAGACTTTCACACTAGTGATCCCACTGTCTGAGGGTATGGAGCTCCCGTCTACCCTAGAAGCCACCATATATTCAGGCTGCCCATACAGTTCACCGTCCTATCTCTAACTGAAGAATCACTTCCTGATCCTGGAAACTAAAGAGATTTTCCTAATGTGCCCACCCTCAGTGAGCTGTCTTCACACAGCATTAACCCATCACTGTCTGTAACACTGCCAGCAGACTCAACCTGACATCTTCACCCAGGACAGTGGCATCTTGTGGCTGTTTACAGGTACTGCAGCCCACAAGGAATTATGTCAGGAACAAGCTCTATATCACTTAAGGCTTGATCTGGGCACTAAGTTCCCCCTCCACTCTATTGACTGGACCACTAAAGCTAACCCCTTAGCTTGGTCTACCAACAGTTCAGAGAGGTCTAACTACGGGAACACTTTCTTTAACTACTTCAGTGCCAAAGGAAGGCTACGTCCTTCCCCACTATTACACATCACCTGAAGCTTTGTTTTAACCGGAGTCATAGAACTGGGATAGTAGCAGGAAAACATCCAGCAATCCTTGGAGGAGGTAGGATATGTGCCAAAATGCTGACCACCTCAGGCCTAGCTGCTACTACATACATGTGTGTCACCCTGGCCTGGATGCCACAAGTGTAATTAAAGCTGTGTCTTAGAGCAAGGGGGAGATTCTCTAGTCAGGGGAACATTAGCATGCAATGCCTCCTGTCTCAGGCCAGTAGGGGGAGCTGGCTGCCCCTATAAAAGCTGGTACTGAGGGCAGGGTTAGAGAGAACTGGACGACCTATCTGAGGATTCAGGTCCCAGAGCAGGGAGGGACAGTTGTATTGCACCTAAGAGGAAGTGTGGCAGAAGGAGAGCCACAAGCCAGAGACAAGAGGCGCAGTGAGCCTGTCTTGGCAGAGAAAAGACTTACTTTACCAGACTTTGGTGTCTGAGGCTGGGAGGATTCTACATCCTCCAGCAGAGAACCAGTCCGCAAGGGACTGTATATTCCTTGGCCTAAGAAGCCTGGAGGCCCTACCACAACCGAAGGGACCAGTAAAGCCGTACAAGGCTGGGAGCAGAAAGGAACCCACGTCGCAGGCCATACAGGCGAGAATACACGGAAAGCTCGGAAACGTGGGCTGTTACCCTATCAGGAGGAGATAGCCAGAAGGAGCGCAGAAAGCACGGTAGGCCTACACCCTCACCCTGACCAGGGCCAATTTCCCTGTTGCTCTCAGACATCCAGGTCCCCTCCTAGCTGGGACTGTTTGTGGGTCAGTTTACCTGTTTAGTAAAGACCCTGGACTGCAACCTGTTGTCTGTGTGCTCCTTGCTCCTCCAGCACTATCAGCACTGGGACTCTCACAACCATCACTCCCACCATCCACTATACTGCCCTGGGGCCGCACTCTTCCCGTGGGGAGTCACACTACCCTAGCTGCACACCTCATCAGCCCCAGCGGTCTGCATGCAGCGGCGGTTCCTAATAACCGCAATCCACGGGTGGCGTAGTCGGACATTATCAATAACACATAACGGACTACCACTGGCCTGACCACCCTGAGCCACGGAACCGGGTTGCCACTACTACTCCCATCGTTTCCCTAATTGCCCGGATCCGAGTGCCCCACGGCCCAGGGGGCGAGTCAGCTTTGGCGTAGTCGGCAGGATTTCGTGCCCGCAACCACCGGGTACTGCGTGCCTGAAAAAGACTTTTGTAACTTACCTGTGGCGAAGTTTCCCGCCGTCCGGAGTCGTTTCCCGCCATCTGGAGCCGATTCCCGCCATCAGACGCCATCTTGGACCGTTTCCCGCCGTCTTCTGCCGTCTTCCCGCCATCCGCAGCTGCTTCCCGCCATCGGACGCCATCTTCAGGACGCCGCGCGGGAAGAAGAGGGGCGTGGACGTCAAAACCGCGCGAGATCCGAAGCTCCGCCCCACGCACCGACGCTGCGCAAGGTCCTGGAAGGGAGAGAGAGCGACGCTGACGTCATCAGGACGCGACGCCAGGTCCTCGTCCATAGCAGCAGCAGCGGAGCCGCGGCCTACAGAAGAGGATCGTCGGAAGGTAGGCCACGCTTAACTAGGGGGGAGGAAGAGGTCGGACACAGAGGCGCCCACTACCACCAACGCAGCTGCAGCAGCGGTGATGCCCTTTTCCCTGCCCTACATCCCTGGAGCGGCCTGGCTGCCCAAGTACTCAGGGGAGCCCCATGCCCTAACTGACTTCAAGGAAAGGCTGTACAGTTTGTTCCAGATTTACCCCCTGACAGAGGAACAGAAGGTCAGCATATTGACAGGGCAGTTAACTGGAGCAGCCCAAAGGGAGGTAAAATCATGGCCCACTGAGGAGAAAAGGACTGTGAAGGGTATTCTGGCCCGGCTGCGGGGTACCTTTGACACATGTACCTCCGCTGAGATTAAAATGAGGTTCTATGGATGTAAGCAGCGGGCACAGGACAGCATCAGAGACTATGCCCTCAATCTGCAGGAAGCCCTGAGGGCCATCCAACAAGCTGACCCTGGCAGCGTGCAGGATACGGATAAGCTCCTAACAGAACAGTTCATAGAAGGTCTGCTGTCTAGCGCCCACAGGACCCAGCTGCGCCTCATGTTCTTTCAGAACCCTGATCTGACCTTTGCCCAATTCAAGGACAGGGCCATAAGGGTGCTCCGTGAATCCGCAACAAGTGGCGCTATAATCCCCCGGCGCTCTGCTCTCACCTACCACCAGGAGACGGCGCCCTCCTCTATGGGTCCCGTGGGGGCTGATGCACAGGCCCTGAACCAAGCCCCGTCGAAAGACCTGCACCACCAAGTCCAGGAGCTGACCAGGAGCGTCGCGGCATTGACCAGGACCGTCCAGGCGTTGCAAGTGGACACGTCAAGACCCATCGAGCTGGCTTCAAGTCCGGAGGATGTCCCGTGGCATCGACAGAGGAGGATCCCGTCGTTCCGAGGGAGGCCCACAGACCGCTACGCAGAGGATGGACAGCCCATTTGCCGTCGATGCAACCAGCCCGGACACATTTCCAGGTACTGTAATTTAAACGGGTCCAACCTGGGGCAGAGGGCCAACCCCCAGGCATAAGATCACCAGGCCCTTATAATTGGCGTGATAAGTACGTTGGGGGGCGCCCGGTTTTACCCGTGGTGCTGGACGGTATCCCCATGAGCGCCTTGCTGGATACTGGGTCACAAGTAACCACAATCCCTTATGTACTTTTTAAGCAGTATTGGACTGATGCTGATATCACACGGTATCCAGACAGTAACTTGAGCATCATCGCCAGTAATGGCTTACCCGTGCCGCAGATGGGGTTCAAGGAGATGACCATTAAAATTGGTAAAGTTGAACTGCCGGCACAGGGAGTGATTATTGTGGACATTGACCGTCATGAAAGTCACCCTAAAATAACTGTGGGTACTAACATAATTGAAAATTGTCTTTCAAAGGTAACTGTAATTCTACAACAGGTGGCGGTGAATGATAGTTCCAGCCAACAGAGAGTCCTCAACAAGGAGATAAAAGCCCTGATGAGACGGCAGCAGGTAGAACTGTCTGGTGGTGAGATCGGTAGCGTAAGACTGAGTGACCCATTCCCCATTTCCATGCCTCCCGAAAGTGAAATGATGATCTGGTGTTGGACTGCAATCGGGTTGAGAGGTAGAGACTACCAAGCCATGGTAGAACCCGTGTACTCAGACAGCAGGCCCACCATTTTGACAGCCCGGGGGGTGGTTGATGTCCGTCATGGGAGGGTGCCCGTCCGCATCCTCAACATTGGGGAGAGGGAAGTACACTTACCCAGGTACGCTACACTCGCCAAACTGTTTGTTGTCGAACACAAAGCTATCAGGGCCGTGGAACCCTTGCCTCCATCTCCTCAGGCGGAGGGTAATGGCTCCCAGAAACAAAAAGAGGACTGGTGCCAGAAACTCCACGTGGGTGCTGACTCCACTCCCCTGCACCAAAAACAAGGAGTCTACCGGGTGGTACAGGAGTACGAGAGAGTCTTTAGTAAGCACCCGCTAGACTTCGGCAGAGTAAAAGGCATAGAACACCACATCCCCACTGGGAGCCACCCACCGATAAAAGAAAGACACCGACCTGTACCCCCTGCACATTATCAGAACGCCAAGGGCATGCTAAGAGAGATGAAAGAAGCTGGGGTCATTAGAGATAGCTGTAGCCCCTGGGCAGCCCCCTTGGTTCTGGTGAAAAAGAAAGACGGCACCATGAGAATGTGCGTGGACTATAGACAAATCAACCGTATCACCCACAAAGACGCATATCCGCTGCCTAGAATAGAGGAGTCTTTAGCCGCACTAAAATCTGCTAACTTCTTTTCTACTTTGGACCTTACTAGCGGGTACTGGCAGGTTCCTGTGGCAGAGGCTGACAAGGAGAAGACCGCCTTCACCACCCCGATGGGACTGAGTGAGTTCAACTGTATGCCTTTCGGGCTCTGCAACGCACCAGGGACCTTCCAGCGGCTGATGGAATGCTGTCTAGGGCACCGAAACTTCGAGACGGTCCTCCTTTACCTGGACGACGTGATCGTCTATTCGAAGACCTACGAGGACCATCTCAAGCACCTGGCCGAGGTGTTCGAAGCCCTGGCAGGCTATGGCCTGAAGGTGAAACCATCGAAGTGTCACCTGCTGAAACCAAAGGTCCAGTACCTAGGGCACGTGGTAAGCGCGAAAGGAGTGGCCCCCGACCCTGACAAGGTCACGGCAATCAAGAAGCTGGCCAAGCCCCTCGAACATCAAAGAGGTGAGACAGTTTCTCGGGTTGGTAGGCTACTACCGAAGGTTCATCCCCGGGTTCACTAAGATGGCAGCTCCTATGCAGGACCTCCTGATCGGACAGTCTAAGTCCAGGAGTCAGAAGCCACCCTTCAAGTGGGATAAACCGGAAGAGGAGTCCTTCCGCCAGCTAAAGATGGCCCTCACAGGGGATGAGATCCTGGCCTACCCTGATTATGGCCAGCCTTTTATTCTCCACACGGACGCCAGTAATGTGGGACTGGGAGCCGTACTGTCCCAAAACCAACAGGGCAGAGAACGGGTGATCGCATACGCCAGTCGGAAGCTGAGGCCCACCGAGAGGAACCCGGAGAATTACAGCTCCTTCAAGCTAGAATTCTTGGCGGTGGTGTGGGCCGTGACGGAACGCTTCAAGCATTACCTGGCCTCCGCAAAGTTCACCGTGTACACGGACAACAACCCGTTGACACACCTGGACAATGCAAGACTGGGTGCCCTAGAACAGCGGTGGATGGCCCGTCTCTCCAACTATGACTTTGTGATCAAGTACCGGGCAGGCAAAACCAACGCCAACGCGGACGCCCTATCAAGGATGCCTCACTTACCTGAAGGTGACGAAGACCCAGAAGAGCTGGAGGAGGTAGAACTCCCCGCGTTTCACCGGTATGGAGCCGCTCAACACTCTCACCGCGTGAAGGAGGAGGATCTAACAACTGTGATGATCAATCCCCTACCTCACCACAGCTGGGCCGAGACCCAAGATAGTGACCCTGCCATCCGCCTGGTGAAAGATCTGCTGACCCAGGAAGACGCCCGCATGGATCCGGATGCTCCAGAGGAAGCGAAGCAGCTGTGGAAGGAGAAGAGCAAGCTGTTCCTCTACGAAGGCAAGTTGTGCAGAAGGATTGTCAACCACCGGACGCACGAGCTGACCTGGCAAGTCGTGGTCCCAAGGAGGGATGCAGCTATGGTCCTGGGAGCTTACCATGACAGAGCGGGACACTTCGGTTGGAAGAAACTGGAGTTCCTGCTAAGAGGAAGGTTCTTTTGGGTCGGCATGAGAGGAGCTGTATAAAAGTGGTGCAGAGACTGTGGCCCTTGTCATCTAAGGAGGAAGGACCGCACCAGCCAGAAGACACCCTTGAGGCCCATCGTCACCACGCAGCCTCTTGAGCTGGTAGCTCTAGACCACGTCAAGTTGGCTCCAAGCCGGTCAGGGTACATCTACGCCCTGACAATCGTGGACCACTATTCCCGTTTTCTCGTGGTGGTCCCGGTAAAAGACTTGACAGCCCAAACAGCAGCCAGAGCCTTCCAGCAATACTTCTGTCGTCCACACGGGTATCCGGAACAGGTCCTGACAGACCAGGGTCCAGCGTTCGAGGCTGAAATCTTCCAGGAGTTCTGCAACCTCTATGGCTGTAAGAAAATTCGTACAACGCCTTACCACCCACAAACCAACGGGATGTGTGAGAAGATGAACAATATAGTCATTGAT
Organism: Phyllobates terribilis; assembly: GCF_046119375.1. Classification (NCBI taxonomy): domain Eukaryota; kingdom Metazoa; phylum Chordata; class Amphibia; order Anura; family Dendrobatidae; genus Phyllobates; species Phyllobates terribilis. Next base: position 2,366,698 of record NW_027362912.1, read on the forward strand.
CTCCTGAAGACGTTGCCCCTGGAGGAACGCAGCCTGTGGCCAGAAAAACTGCCGGACCTGATAGACCTATACAACAATATCCCGGTGAATGCTACAAACTGTACCCCGGCTTACCTGATGCGAGCTAGACCAGGTAAGCTGCCCGTAGACCTGGAGATGGGAGTCCTAATACCTGAGGACACCTCCCCGGATGCGGACTGGGATACGGAAAGGCAACTGCAGTACAAGAAGGTACAGGAGAGTGTGGAGAAGAGCCTGGCCCAGGTGAGAGAGAGGCAAGAAAAACTCTTCAATCAACACGCCCCTGCTGGTCCCCTAGAACCTGGTGAGCAAGTCCTGAAGCGGAAGAGAAGGCTACATAAGTTGGACGACCAGTGGGAAAGGGAACCCTACACCGTACTGCAGTCTGACCACGACAACCCAAAGGTGTGCGTAATCACCAAGGACGGAGGAGAAACCACTAGTGTCGTCTCCAGAGACCACCTCAAAAGGTGCCCCGAGCAACTCCGTAGTGCAGAAGAGGATCAGAGTGACCTTGAACCCGCAGAGGACAAGGAAGAAATGATCAGCACCGTTCTCGGAGAGTTCCCTCAGTCCTGGACTCGCATAAATGATGCTATAGTGGTATCTGTCCTGCATTTCCTGCAACCGGCACAGCAACAACCAACACCAGAGCCGGAAGGTGAAGAGGAGCAAGCGGTTCCAGAGGCAGAAGAGCCTGTACCAGCAGCCCAGGAGAGTCAACCCTCTGCTGACAGTGAGCCTGCCATGCCTGCGGTAAGCCAAAGGACCTGCAGACAGCTGCCTGCCCTACCTGTACACCCAGCTGGTAGCTGTACCCCTAACGCTAGTGGGGAAAGCCAGGTTGGTCCACCACCAGACAGTGGGCTACGTAGGTCAACCAGGAGCACAAAGGGACAGATACCCGCTCGCTGGAGAATATAGAGTGTACTAAAATTGTCAATAGCCCTGTTACCAACTGTTGAAATGTTTGCCAAGTTACATGCTTGTTTGGTAATACTCTGTTTCAGTTTCTTGCAGCTACCGTAAGGACTCACAGGTTATGGACTTTTTATAACCGGGACCTTGTATGGACTGCGTTCGGAGCCTAACCCAGGAATGAACTAAGAATGTGAAGGACTTGGGGTAGGACAGACCCCCACCTGGTTAAGGCTCCCCGTTGAGTTGGTGATATGGACACCCGGTCACAGGCCACACTGTGACCTTAAGAACTCAATTTGTGCGTCGTCTGTCTATTAATGTTTTATTGTTATGCATATTGTCTTTGTTTATTGTTTAGTCCCGGAGTACTAAATTTCACTAGGGGGGAATGTGTCACCCTGGCCTGGATGCCACAAGTGTAATTAAAGCTGTGTCTGAGAGCAAGGGGGAGGTTCTCTAGTCAGGGGAACATTAGCATGCAATGCCTCCTGTCTCAGGCCAGTAGGGGGAGCTGGCTGCCCCTATAAAAGCTGGTACTGGGGGCAGGGTTAGAGAGAACTGGACGACCTATCTGAGGATTCAGGTCCCAGAGCAGGGAGGGACAGTTGTATTGCACCTAAGAGGAAGTGTGGCAGAAGGAGAGCCACAAGCCAGAGACAAGAGGCGCAGTGAGCCTGTCTTGGCAGAGAAAAGACTTACTTTACCAGACTTTGGTGTCTGAGGCTGGGAGGATTCTACATCCTCCAGCAGAGAACCAGTCCGCAAGGGACTGTATATTCCTTGGCCTAAGAAGCCTGGAGGCTCTGCCACAACCGAAGGGACCAGTAAAGCCGTACAAGGCTGGGAGCAGAAAGGAACCCACGTCGCAGGCCATACAGGCGAGAATACACGGAAAGCTCGGAAAAGTGGGCTGTTACCCTATCAGGAGGAGATAGCCAGAAGGAGCGCAGAAAGCACGGTAGGCCTACACCCTCACCCTGACCAAGGCCAATTTCCCCGTTGCTCTCAGACATCCAGGTCCCCTCCTAGCTGAGACTGTTTGTGGGTCAGTTTACCTGTTTAGTAAAGACCCTGGACTGCAACCTGTTGTCTGTGTGCTCCTTGCTCCTCCAGCACTATCAGCACTGGGACTCTCACTACCATCACTCCCACCATCCACTATACTGCCCTGGGGCCGCACTCTTCCCGTGGGGTCACACTACCCTAGCTGCACACCTCATCAGCCCCAGCGGTCTGCATGCAGCGGCGGTTCCTAATAACCGCAATCCACGGGTGGCGTAGTCGGACATTATCAATAACACATAACGGACTACCACTGGCCTGACCACCCTGAGCCACGGAACCGGGTTGCCACTACTACTCCCATCGTTTCCCTAATTGCCCGGATCCGAGTGCCCCACGGCCCAGGGGGCGAGTCACATGCGCTTGCATTCCAAGAAAACAAAGCAGACGCTAACTTCTATCATCCTCATCATGCTCCTCACCTTGGCACTCTCAACTCCCCTGATGGAGAAGCCAGGGCCCACCGGAGGAGTCTGGTTCTCTGGTGGGCTCGTCCAATGCTGCTCTAAAGCAGGCCGGGCTAAGAAAAGTGTGGGGGAACTTCCAAGGAGAAATAGGGGCGGCTGGGGACCGTTTATGGACACCCGGCCGCCGGGCGGCTGGGGACTGAGTATGGATACCTCGCTGCCAAAGCAGCCATGAGGTAATGGCCAGCTTTGGCCTCCTCCAAACTAAAAGGCCCCATTTCTAGTGCAAGTTAGCAGTATGGTATTGCAGCCTGGGGGTGGGTGTGTGGCAGGCTGCATACTTGCGCTTGCATTGAAAGGTATGGGGGAGGTACAAATTGAACACTGCCCTGGGACAAGGATTTGCACGGGGATAGTTGCAAGTCTGCATCTTCTGATGCGGCAAGGATCACTTCTGATGGGCACACTTTTAGGTAGTAACCTGGGTGTCAGAGATGCTTCCAGGGATCTTACCAATGCTATTCCCATGTCTTTTCAGCACTGTATGCGTGTGTCACACAGCATATGGCCAGATAAGGTTGTAAAATGTTAAAATGACATTTCCCGGTGAATGCATTTGTCACTGTTGAAAGCAATACAAAAGTGCAAAAACGCATAAAAAATGCTACTTGTGAACATAGCCCAAGGTGTGGAGGAGCATTTTTGTTTTTGGTTATTTATTTTACCCTATACACAAGTCTTTACCCTGGAAAGGAAGCTCCTTAACCAGGGGCGTACATAGAAATCATGGGGCCCCATAGCAAAAGTCCAAATTGCCCCCCCCCAGTAAAAAATACTAATAAATTCTGCAGTGTAAGTAGAATCACAGTATATAGGTGCTTTCACAAAGGGCATAGCTCAACTTTTGAAGACAGGGAAATGAACATGTCTTGTGGCATGCACATAGTGAATGTGCCCATACTGAAGTCCTTTAGTATTCTCATCCCTTTTTATCACCCTGTTGATTTAAATACAACAAAACATGCATCCAACACACAGTATTATACCCCCCTACAGTAAATTCCTGTACAGTAACCCTGACACACACACAGTAAGATGACTCCATAGTCCCCCCAGTAAGGTATGATGCCCTCACAAACACCCACACAGCATGATGGCCCCCCATATACCCACACTGTATGATGGCTCCCTAGCAACTCCCCTCCCTCACACAGTATTATGGTTCCCAAGAAGTATGATGGTCCCCACAGACCCACATTGTATGATGGCCCTCACAGCTGCCCACACAGTATAATGGCCCACAGGTCCTCCACTGTATCATGGTCTCCACAGGACCTCCATACAATATGATGAAAGTAGCCACAGTATAATAGCCTGCACAGGTACCCTACACACAGAGTGATGACCCCACAGTAGGCGCCTCCACAGTATAAGGCTCCACAACCCCCTACAAGTCCTGACTGATAAAAAAATATATAAAAATTAATCACCTACCCCTGTTTCCCCAATGAGCTGCTCTATGCACCGTGTGAACGGAGGCGATGCACAGCAGACGTGACATAGTGACATCATGCTTGGTGCACTGAGACACAGACTCATGGCTGAATGGTACAGCAGGGAGCCTTTAAGCATCTGGTCTCCTAAAGAGCTCAAATGTGGCCATATGATCTGCCGCTATTAGTGGTATGCCACTGGTACTATAGTAAGAGCTATTTTACACAGTGACATTCTTTTGTACATATGTGTGACGCTGTAAGCCCTATCCTGGGAGATGGGGGACTCGGAGCCGGGTCCTGTGTTGTAGATGGGGTGCAGCCGTGGCCCGGACCCGCTCCGTGCCCAGGGCCGTCACATTAAAAAGGATGGTATGGGCTTATCCGGGTTGAGTGGCTGATCTCGACTATGTCACCTGTGGCACCTGGTGAAGGCGACCAGCGCCGCTACAGTCCGCTGAGGCAGGGTGTTATTGCAGCCATCGTTGTTACTACTCCCCACAGGCAGAGCAGGGCCTCAGGGCAGAGGGACAGGATGGAGGGGGTTGTAGTCTAGGAGGTCTGGTACTGCGTAGTGCGGTGTAATGCAGAATAAAGAGTCCGGAGGCCATAGGGGTTAACTTCCAGAGTTTTTACTCACGGTGGAGATTGCAGTTGGAAGGCTTCTCCCTGCTCCTCGCGGAGTTCTGCGGTCACCAGAGACGGGGGGGGGTCCGTCAACCTCCGAGTAAGTCCAGTGTTCAATCAGGACCCCGCACCAGAGTGTTCCTAGACTTCAGACCGGGTCCTTTCCCGTCTGTGTGTGTGTAGATAGGCCGGGTCTCCCTCTGAACTTCACTCAGAAAAAGGGTACGGGTGGCAGCTCCGCTCCTTCCGTTACCCGGTGGGATCCTCAGGGCCTACCGGACTTCCCTGACCAGGACGTAGAGTGGCAAGGTCAGGTGTCGGGGACCGGTATCCCTCTTGCAGCCGGAATCTCTCTGAATAAATCAGGTTGGCAAGGATAGGTGGCGTATACCGCTCCGTCTGCATCCCCCTGGGATCCATTTGCGGTGGAGCTACACTCCTGAGCTCCGGGCCTTCTTGGTCATGGTCCTTGACCGGGCTGAGACATTCATTATCTGCAACCTGCCCCTCGACCCAAAGCCAGGGTACGAGGGCCATGCCTCCATCCTATGCAGGTCCACACAGGATCCACGCTCAGGGAGGAAGGTCACGATCAAAGAACAATCAAAGAACCCAGAACCAAGATGGCTTTGTATTAAATATGAAATTTAAAGTGTCACTAAAATGTGAATCCTCCACCCTCACCCAATAATTGATTCCCCTATCTCTTGGTTCCCCAGTCTCCCGTTTCCCAGTAGGGGCAGCACCTAGTGCCTACTAGCCCCCTCTGGTGGGAGAAGTGTGGTGTTGGATGTGGAGGTAGGGTCCTGACCATCGCACTGTTCTTACCTCAGAGGAGGAACACTACACCCCATTAAAGAGGTGCAGCATCCCTGTGGCGGTCGAACCCTCAGGGGCGCCACATTCCCCCCTGGTGAAACACAGCACGTCCGCGGGTTGCAAAAGAGCAATACCTGGTACAGTTTTTTGTTTTTTTTATATATGAACAATAAACTATCTTCCCTTTATGGGAGGCACTTCTTCTTAAACGTTTCGAACAGCATATAATATAAAAGTACAAAGGTATAAAAATATAAAAGTACAAGAATCATCCAGAGACATTTATGCACAGACAGACGGGTTAAAGTGCAGGGACTTAAAGGCAGTTCAGAAGCACGAGGGACCTGTCCCAAACCCCCAACGTAGGCCCTGGGGTGGCTGCAGGGCATGAAGATCCCGAGTTGGACCTCCAGGAGAGCCACTCCAGACAGGTTTTTCTTCTGAGGCCTGAGGCAGAAATAGCCACGGTTTTACATAAAACCAATATAAGGAGCACCTAAAGAGATGCAAACTATTTACAGGGTATGAGTCTGTCTGCTGCAAGTCCGCAGGGCCAAATGTCTCTAGAAACCGGGAATGTAAATTAAAACATAAACACAACCATTACAACTTTAAACAAGTTACAGCCGCCAGGGCTGCTTAATTCTCGGGTCCCCTCCGGGGAAAAGGCTCAGTCCTCCTGACGGAGGTTGACCGGTCCTCTAAGGCCGAGCGCGAGGGGGCATCGCTCCCGAACACCTTGTGGACACCCAGGGCGTACCACCCCCGCACCCCGTGGTGGCGGGTGTACGTGACTATGTCACCCGGGACGAGGTTCCGGCCAGGGTGTCCCTTTTTCAGCCGCGGCTCGACGTCCCGCCGGCTGACAAAGACGTCGTGCTCATGCTGGGAACTCCGAATGAATCCCCACCCCGCCTCATGGTGGAAGCGGACAACTTGCCCTTCCACACGGGGGCTTGGACGGGTCTTCTCCTCCTGGCGGGCCCGGGACTTTGCAGCCTTGGCGCGCACCTCGAGGCGCTCGCAGCGAATCTCCCTCTGGCGCTGCTCCCGGCTGAGTTGAAGGATCTGCTGACGGCACAGCTCGCTCCTCCTGCGCGCTTCAGCCTGGGTCTCTCGGGGGAAGCCCATCAGGTCCCCCCCCGGTTGTCCCAGGCCCACTCCTCAGCCGCCGGCCAGGTGACTGTTGGTGCGGGTAGCGGTGTCAGCAGGGGTTGCAGCGGGTCCTCTGCAAGTGCGGACCGGTCCGGGTTGGGGTCGGTGGATACCCCAGCAGCCTCAGGTATTTCCGAATCAGGAGTTGGACGGCAGTGCAAGTCTCCGCCTATAGCAGAAGCTTGCAGCTCCGGGGCAAAGACCTGCTCCCAGGGGACCGCGCCAAGCAGGAGATACTCGGCCATGAGGTCCAGTACGGGCACGGTAGGTTCAGCAGCCGGGGCAGGTGAAGCACACTCACCTGCCTCTGGGCCGCTCACGACCTTTGTCACTGCTTCTCCCTGAGCTTCGGCTCCTTGATGGCGGGTTCGTATGCGCAGCAGCATTTCTTCCTGCCACGCAGCAGACGCCGCCTTCTGGGCCTCATCCAGTCTCTGTGCAAGACCCGGGGCTTCCTGGTGGAGAAATTCAATATCTCCCACTGTAAGTATTGTGCCGCTTCGCTCCCTGCCGGGGGAAGGACCTGGGCCAGGTTAGGAAGGTTCCGTTTGTTGCGCTCCAGCAGCGTCCATGTCCGCTCCTGAAGGCCGCCAAACCTCAAGTGCAATAACCGCACCTTGTTGTTTTTTTTCTTTTTCCTCCTCTTTTGGGGCGGCTCCAGGGCGGTATGCTGACAGCCACGCCTTCGTTTGGCCCATCCATTTTGACGGGCATTACCCCGCGGACAGTTTCTGATGGAAGGGGCGGTCCACACTTTTGGCGCCATGTGGGAGCCTGGCCCATGATAGGAGGTGTTAGAAGACCGTCTTTCCAATAGACTATGGCATCTGTTCTTCTTGGGCGGGCGCCATTTTAAGTGGAAATGACAGTCTAAGGTGTAAGGCACACAGTACCCGGTAGCAATGGGTAATTCCTTCCTTTGCTGCGGGCACGCGATCCTGCTGACTACGCCAGTTGAGTGACGCTGTAAGCCCTACCCTGGGAGAAGGGGGACTCGGGGTCCTGTGTTGTAGATGGGGTGCAGCCGTGGCCCGGACCCGCTCCGTGCCCAGGGCCGTCACATTAAAAAGGATGGTATGGGCTTATCCGGGTTGAGTGGCTGATCTCGACTACGCCACCTGTGGCACCTGGTGAAGGCCACCAGCGCCGCTACAGTCCGCTGAGGCAGGGTGTTATTGTAGCCATTGTTGTTACTACTCCCCACAGGTGGAGCAGGGCCTCAGGGCAGAGGGACAGGATGGAGGGGGTTGTAGTATAGGAGGTCTGGTACTGCGTAGTGCGGTGTAATGCAGAATAAAGAGTCCGGAGGCCATAGGGGTTAACTTCCAGGGTTTTTATTCACGGTGGAGATTGCAGTTGGAAGGCTTCTCCCTGCTCCTCGCAGAGTTCTGCGGTCACCAGAGAAGGGGGGGGGGGGGTGTCCGACAACCTCCGAGTAAGTCCAGTGTTCAATCAGGACTCCGCACCAGAGTGTTCCTAGACTTCAGACCGGGTCCTTACCTGTCTGTGTGTGTGTAGATAGGCCGGGTCTCCCTCTGAACTTCACTCAGAAAAAGGGTACGGGTGGCAGCTCCGCTCCTTCCGTTACCCGATGGGGTCCTCAGGGCCTACCGGACTTCCCTGACCAGGACGTACAGTGGCAAGGTCAGGTGTCGGGGGCCGGTACCCCTCTTGCAGCCGGAATCCCTCTGAATAAATCAGGTTGGCGAGGATAGGTGGCGTATACCGCTCCGTCTGCATCTCCCTGTGATCCATTTGCGGTGGAGCTACACTCCTAAGCTCCGGGCCTTCTTGGTCATGGTCCTTGACCGGGCTGAGACATTCATTATCTGCAACCTGCCCCTTGACCCAAAGCCAGGGTACGAGGGCCGTGCCTCCATCCTCTGCAGGTCCACACAGGATCCACGCTCAGGGAGGAAGGTCACGATCAAAGAACGATCAATGAACCCAGAACCAAGATGGCTTTGTATTAAATATGAAATTTAAAGTGTCACTAAACTGTGAATCCTCCACCCTCACCCACTAATTGGTTCCCCTATCTCTTGGTTCCCCAGTCTCCCGATTTCCAGTAGGGGCAGCACCTAGTGCCTACTAGCCCCCTCTGGTGGGAGAAGTGTGGTGTTGGATGTGGAGGTAGAATCCTGACCATCGCACTGTTGTTACCTCAGAGGAGGAACACTACACCCCATTAAAGAGGTGCAGCATCCCTGTGGCGGTCGAACCCTCAGGGGCGCCACACATACATATATAGTGAAGTCCATATTACGTATAGAGCTTCACTTATAAAGACAACCTTTGTCCATTTGCCGAAATATCAACATCGTGGATGAAATCCCCTGATAAGAAACTGAGCTAACTTTAGGCTATGTTCACATGTTGCGTTTTTGCAGCATTTATGAATTTTATGCTGCGTTTTACAGTACCGGCAAAGACTGAGATTTCAGAAATCTCATGCACACTCTTTGTTTTTTTTTCCTGACTGTTTTGTCAAAGAGCTGCGTTTTTGCAAACAGCAGCATGTCACTTCTTTTAGCGTTTTTCACCCATAGAAAGCAATGGGTAGCGCAAAATTGCAGCAAAAACGCAGGTATCAAGTTTTGCTGTGTTTTTGGTGCAAAAACCTGAGGAAATTGAATCATGTTTCTTTTTATGCACTAAACTTTATCAGCATGCACAAGAAACAAATGTACCCTGACAAAAACGCAGAAAAAAACTCAGCAAAACCTGCTTTTTCTCTACTGCCAAGAGAGCAGGTTTTGGCAGCGGAAAAAAAATTAGCAAAAACACAATGTGTGAATATAGCCTTACGGGTTGTAACCTGTGAAGATTGTGCAAAGCGCATCTCTCTACACTCCACTGTGTTAGCACTCAGAACGTCAGCTGGCTGTGAAGAACAGACTGGCCTGCCGAGAATCTGATCAAAAATATGGATGTGTGAATGAGGTCTTAGGCTGATGGGAGGGGATCAGTCAGATATGGAGACAGTCACCACCTCCAATAGTATATGATCTCCCATCAGCCTAAGGCCTCAATCACACATGCACTATTTGCATACGAGTGCTATCCATCGTCTTCAAGGATAGCACTCGTACCTGTGATAGTCTATGGGGCCATTCACATGTCTGTGATTTTAGAGACATGCCCGATTTTGATCCAAGGGTCAGATTACACTTGGCCATGCAAGGTCAATGGGTTTGTGAAAAAAAACGGACTGCACTCTGACATCTCAGTGCAGTCGATTTTTATGGTCTGTAAGAATGAAGAAGGTGGAGAATTGTTTTATTTTTTTATTTCTCCAGATACGAGAACAACGGATGACACTCAGGTCACACTCTGATTAAAGTCTGATCAGAATAATTGGCCATTTTTCTTGTATGTGGAAAAATCAGAAGTGTGAATGAGTCCTAAGGTTGTTTTTAATTAGTAGTGGATCCTACCTGCCCTTTAAATTTGGTTAGACAAAAAAGGGGGTGGGGTGGAAAAGCGCAGTGCTTGTGTGAACCTGTATGGAAGTGGAATATACGTGCAGATACAGTGGTCTGCTCACCTGAGTGGGTTGTGCAGACCGCACAACCCAGGTTAAACAGGTACTGGCGCTGATAGCGCTGCCACGATGCCTTCAGTGTCTCCTCTGGATTAGCAGATGGAGCTTCCAATCATGTGATTCCGGGTGGGGTCACATGGGTGATGACATCATCGCAGGTCCTACAGGTCCTGCAGCTGAAATTGTATCCAGTTCTCTGCAGCCTCCAGCCACAACTCCCAAGGGAAAAGTGAACAGTGTGCAAATTGAAGTGGTCAGTGGGGCGCTAGAAACTGGATAAGGTGCTGGAAAAGGATAAAACAAACCTCTTTATTGAAGTATTAATGCCCACAACACGTTTCTGCAGCGGTCTGCTGCCTTCATCAGGTGGAGTTATGGGAAAATGGCAGAAACAGGCACTTTTTGGCACTGACCACTTCAATTTGCACACTTTAAATTTGGTTAGTCCCATGAAAGAATGGTACATCTTGTCGTTCTTGATGGGCTCCCATGAATTGGCCAATTTATGCACCAAGTACCTTCATTTTCCATATCTCTACGCTTACAGAGGCGACTGTATTCTTTATTATGCAGTGATAGCAGCAGCGCCTGTTCACACTTAATTTATTCTGTCTGGAGGCGATATACATACATAAACACAGAGGGGTTGTCCAAGTTTGGGATGAAAGTTTACAATCGCTCTATATGACTACGGTCATCTGAATCCTCACATCATACGCTGTCAGGATTCTTCGATGACAGTGGCAAGAGCAGCCGGTCACGTACAAGTATGTGTTTTGCATATCTGTGGTCACGTGTCGATTAAACGTGCTGGGCCGCATTCAGTTCCCTTGTATTGATCGAGGACGAACACGTCTAGTCAGAATGTGACTGGAAGCATGCAAATTGTTAGAACCCTCCTGTTTGTTTGTTTTTTCCTTCCTGTGTATAGCGGTCATGTGACCATTTGCCTTTATATTACAGCTCCGCCCTTTTGGCTCTGTTGGACTTCAGTGTTGTTTGACTGCTTCTCTAGCCAGGTGCTTCTGTGCCTATCTGGCAGCTCGCTTGGTCCTTCTGGGACCTCTAGTACCCTTTTGTCAGTTTGTATTTTTGTGTTCTGCAACTACTCTGTTTAGGAGGTGTCCCATTTTTGTCCCAGTCCTTAGTTCTTTTAGGGACCCCTCTTCTTTATGCTATAGGTCTCCGTTCAGACTAGCTGAAGACTAAGGCGGGTCTGTTCACTAGGAACAGGCAGCCCGCTACATCGTAGGGATTCAGCTTAGTCTTATTGTAGGGACAGCCTTCCCCTATCTTTCCTTAGTTCATGTTGCAGATCATAACACAAATCACATACTTGTGGTGGCATGACCGCCTGCACGCGATGTGTGCGCTCTGAGGATTCAGAAGTCTGCAGTCATAGAGTGATTGCAGACTTTCATCTCAAGCCTGGACAACCCTTTAAAGGGGTTGTCCACTACTTTGACATTGATGCCCTGTCCTTAGGATAGGGCATCAATGTATGATCGGCTGGGGTCCCACACGTGGCATCGCTGCCGATCAGCTGTTATCGTGCCGGTGGCCGCCGGCCGGAAGTCCTTGCCTGTGGTGCCTGGCCGTCAAGTTGTAGTGGCGGCCGCTTGTAACTGTATATCCGCCTCCTATTCAATTGAATGGGAGGCGGATGTGCAGTTACGAGCGGCGGCCACTACAGATGGACGGCCAAGCACCGCAGATAAGGACTTGTGGCCGCTGCCGCCGGCATGATAACAGCTGATTGATGGGGATGGGGCGTCCGGGACCCCGGCCGATCATACATTGATGCCCTATCCTATGGATAGAGCATCAATGTCAAAGTAGTGGATAACTTTTTTAAGAGTACATTCCCACTTTCAGGATTTGTTGCGGTTTTCACGCTGCAGAATTTTTGTACTTATTATGTAAATTACTGGACACGCATTTTTACACATGCGGATCTTCCTCAACTAAGCAAGTCTATGAGGAAAGTCTACATGCGGACCCACAAGAGAAATCGACATGCTCGGGGTCTGAAGGACACGCCGCATCTCAGTTTCCGCTGGTGATCCGCTGGTGCACAGAGATGCATAGTGGACAGAAAAGAACATCCACTATGCTGTAACATCTGGCTGTTGCGGGTTTGACGCTGCATAAATATGCAGCGTCAAAACTGCAGCAAATCTTGAACGTGGGAACGTACCCTTAGGCTATGTGCCCATGATCCGGAGCCGCTGCGGGTTTGACGCTGCGTGTTTATGCAGCGTCAAAGGAAAGTCTTCAGGTGAAAAAAAAATGGTAGCTATTCCACAGCATTGGGGCCGCAGGCTGGTATGCATTGTGCGCACATACAGTGTGGCTAGCTGCAGCAATACTAGTGATTAGTGATGGTCTGGGGTCAGATGTACTCTCTCTGACAGCCGTGTCCTTTGCTCTGCTGTGCACTCTGCAGCCTGTCCATTCCTCCTTCAGTTAATCCTTCATTAGGAGTGCATGATCTGCAGTGCAGATAAATGTGTGTAAAGAAGTCATTTAAACAATTTATTAATAGGCTTCCATTGTCACAGGTGTCCTAATGTTTAGCTCAACCCTCTGGTCCCAGGTTCAGGATCTCTGTGGTGACTGACAGACACAAGACAGTGGCTTGGTGTGAGGGGCTTCCTGACTTTTTATTTGTTTGCAGCCCTCCTCCCCAGTTACCCTAGATAGTTGGCAGAATTCCAAACATGACCCCTCCCCCCTGCCTTAACACCCGCACATCCAAAACAGGACACAAAGTAAAAGAAATTCATTTACATTTCACACTTACAGTACAGAGTGCTGCAGTGAGCCAGAGACTTACCCTGCAGCCAGGCCGGCTCCTCTGCAGCCAGTCAGAGACTTACCCTGCAGCCCTGCCGGCTCCCTCTGCAGCCAGTCAGAGACTTACCCTGCAGCCAGGCCGGCTCCTCTGCAGCCAGTCAGAGACTTACCCTGCAGCCAGGCCGGCTCCTCTGCAGCCAGTCAGAGACTTACCCTGCAGCCAGTCAGAGACTTACCCTGCAGCCAGGCCGGCTCCCTCTGCAGCCAGTCAGAGACTTACCCTGCAGCCAGGCCGGCTCCTCTGCAGCCAGTCAGAGACTTACCCTGCAGCCCTGCCGGCTCCCTCTGCAGCCAGTCAGAGACTTACCCTGCAGCCAGGCCGGCTCCTCTGCAGTCAGTCAGAGACTTACCCTGCAGCCAGGCCGGCTCCTCTGCAGCCAGTCAGAGACTTACCCTGCAGCCCTGCCGGCTCCCTCTGCAGCCAGTCAGAGACTTACCCTGCAGCCAGGCCGGCTCCCTGTGCAGCCAGTCAGAGACTTACCCTGCAGCCAGGCCGGCTCCTCTGCAGCCAGTCAGAGACTTACCCTGCAGCCCTGCCGGCTCCCTCTGCAGCCAGTCAGAGACTTACCCTGCAGCCAGGCCGGCTCCCTCTGCAGCCAGTCAGAGACTTACCCTGCAGCCAGGCCGGCTCCTCTGCAGCCAGTCAGAGACTTACCCTGCAGCCAGGCCGGCTCCTCTGCAGCCAGTCAGAGACTTACCCTGCAGCCAGGCCGGCTCCCAATGCAGCCAGTCAGAGACTTACCCTGCAGCCAGGCCGGCTCCCTCTGCAGCCAGTCAGAGACTTACCCTGCAGCCAGGCCGGCTCCCTGTGCAGCCAGTCAGAGACTTACCCTGCAGCCAGGCCGGCTCCTCTGCAGCCAGTCAGAGACTTACCCTGCAGCCAGGCCGGCTCCCTGTGCAGCCAGTCAGAGACTTACCCTGCAGCCAGTCAGAGACTTACCCTGCAGCCAGGCAGGCTCCTCTGCAGCCAGTCAGAGACTTACCCTGCAGCCAGGCCGGCTCCTCTGCAGCCAGTCAGAGACTTACCCTGCAGCCAGGCCGGCTCCTCTGCAGCCAGCCAGAGACTTACCCTGCAGCCAGGCAGGCTCCTCTGCAGCCAGTCAGAGACTTACCCTGCAGCCAGGCCGGCTCCTCTGCAGCCAGTCAGAGACTTACCCTGCAGCCAGGCCGGCTCCCTGTGCAGCCAGTCAGAGACTTACCCTGCAGCCAGGCCGGCTCCCTCTGCAGCCAGTCAGAGACTTACCCTGCAGCCAGGCCGGCTCCCTCTGCAGCCAGTCAGAGACTTACCCTGCAGCCCTGCCGGCTCCCTCTGCAGCCAGTCAGAGACTTACCCTGCCGCCAGGCCGGCTCCCTCTGCAGCCTGTCAGAGACTTACCCTGCAGCCAGGCCGGCTCCTATGCAGCCAGTCAGAGACTTACCCTGCAGCCAGGCCGGCTCCTCTGCAGCCAGTCAGAGACTTACCCTGCCGCCAGGCCGGCTCCCTCTGCAGCCTGTCAGAGACTTACCCTGCAGCCAGGCCGGCTCCTCTGCAGCCAGTCAGAGACTTACCCTGCCGCCAGGCCGGCTCCTCTGCAGCCAGTCAGAGACTTACCCTGCAGCCAGGCCGGCTCCTCTGCAGCCAGTCAGAGACTTACCCTGCAGCCAGGCCAGCTCCTCTGCAGCCAGTCAGAGACTTACCCTGCAGCCAGGCCGGCTCCTCTGCAGCCAGTCAGAGACTTACCCTGCAGCCAGGCCGGCTCCCTGAGCAGCCAGTCAGAGACTTACACTGCAGCCAGGCCGGCTCCCTCTGCAGCCAGTCAGAGACTTACCCTGCAGCCAGGCCGGCTCCTCTGCAGCCAGTCAGAGACTTACCCTGCAGCCAGGCCGGCTCCCTCTGCAGCCAGTCAGAGACTTACCCTGCAGCCAGGCCGGCTCCTCTGCAGCCAGTCAGAGACTTACCCTGCAGCCAGTCAGAGACTTACCCTGCAGCCAGGCCGGCTCCCTCTGCAGCCAGTCAGAGACTTACCCTGCAGCCCTGCCGGCTCCCTCTGCAGCCAGTCAGAGACTTACCCAGCAGCCAGGCCGGCTCCTCTGCAGCCAGTCAGAGACTTACCCTGCAGCCCTGCCGGCTCCCTCTGCAGCCAGTCAGAGACTTACCCAGCAGCCAGGCCGGCTCCTCTGCAGCCAGTCAGAGACTTACCCTGCAGCCCTGCCGGCTCCCTCTGCAGCCAGTCAGAGACTTACCCTGCAGCCAGGCCGGCTCCCTCTGCAGACAGTCAGAGACTTACCCTGCAGCCAGGCCGGCTCCTCTGCAGCCAGTCAGAGACTTACCCTGCAGCCAGGTCGGCTCCTCTGCAGCCAGTCAGAGACTTACCCTGCAGCCAGGCCGGCTCCCTGTGCAGCCAAAGACTTACCCTGCAGCCAGGCCGGCTCCTCTGCAGCCAGTCAGAGACTTACCCTGCAGCCAGGCCGGCGCCTCTGCAGCCAGTCAGAGACTTACCCTGCAGCCAGGCCGGCTCCTCTGCAGCCAGTCAGAGACTTACCCTGCAGCCAGGCCGGCTCCTCTGCAGCCAGTCAGAGACTTACACTGCAGCCAGGCCGGCTCACTGAGCAGCCAGTCAGAGACTTACTCTGCAGCCAGGCCGGCTCCTCTGCAGCCAGTCAGAGACTTACCCTGCAGCCAGGCCGGCTCCCTCTGCAGCCAGTCAGAGACTTACCCTGCAGCCAGGCCGGCTCCTCTGCAGCCAGTCAGAGACTTACCCTGCAGCCAGTCAGAGACTTACCCTGCAGCCAGGCCGGCTCCCTCTGCAGCCAGTCAGAGACTTACCCTGCAGCCAGGCCGGCTCCCTCTGCAGCCAGTCAGAGACTTACCCTGCAGCCAGGCCGGCTCCTCTGCAGCCAGTCAGAGACTTACCCTGCAGCCAGTCAGAGACTTACCCTGCAGCCAGGCCGGCTCCCTCTGCAGCCAGTCAGAGACTTACCCTACAGCCAGGCCGGCTCCCTCTGCAGCAGGCAGAGACTTACCCTGCAGCCAGGCCGGCTCCTCTGCAGCCAGTCAGAGACTTACCCTGCAGCCAGGCCGGCTCCCTCGGCAGCCAGTCAGAGACTTACCCTGCAGCCAGGCCGGCTCCCTCTGCAGCCAGTCAGAGACTTACCCTGCAGCCAGGCCGGCTCCTCTGCAGCCAGTCAGAGACTTACCCTGCAGCCAGGCCGGCTCCTCTGCAGCCAGTCAGAGACTTACTCTGCAGCCAGGCCAGCTCCCTGTGCAGCCAGTCAGAGACTTACCCTGCAGCCAGGCCGGCTCCTCTGCAGCCAGTCAGAGACTTACCCTGCAGCCAGGCCGGCTCCTCTGCAGCCAGTTAGAGACTTACCCTGCAGCCAGGCCGGCTCCTCTGCAGCCAGTCAGAGACTTACCCTGCAGCCAGGCCGGCTCCTCTGCAGCCAGTCAGAGACTTACCCTGCAGCCAGGCCGACTCCCTCTGCAGCAAGTCAGAGACTTACCATGCAGCCAGGCCGGCTCCCTGTGCAGCCAGTCAGAGACTTATCCTGCAGCCAGGCCGGCTCCTCTGCAGCCAGTCAGAGACTTACACTGCAGCCAGGCCGGCTCCCTGAGCAGCCAGTCAGAGACTTACTCTGCAGCCAGGCCGGCTCCTCTGCCTCCACTAGGCAGCTCTAATGATGGTCGCTCAGGCTGCTCAGCCTCAACTCCTCTCTGCTGTGCACGCAGCGTAGCCATCTAGAGGGGTGTGTCTATGGACAGGACATCCGACGCCGGGCCCCCTGATCACTTGGGCCCCATAGCAGTTGCGTGGTCTGCCTCTATGGACGGTACGCCACTGCCTCTGAGTTTGTTTGTATGTTGTTAGTTTTTGTCTTAGGCTATGTGCCCACGATGCAGAAATGCTCAGGATTTTTTCCTGAGCGTTTCTGCATCTCCCTGGCAGAAAAAAACGCATGCGGATTGTACATGCGGATTGTACATGCGGATTGTACATGCAGATTGTACATGCAGATTGTACATGCGGATCGTACATGCGGATTGTACATGTGGATTGTACATGTGGATTGTACATGTGGATTGTACATGCGGATTGTACATGCGGATCGTACATGCGGATTGTACATGCGGATTGTACATGCGGATTGTACATGCGGATTGTACATGTGGATTGTACATGCGGATTGTACATGCGCTTTTCCTGCCAGGGACAAGCGGATGTGAAGCTTTCTTCACATGCATTTCCGCATGCGGGTGTCAAGCGCTTTCCAAGCGATTTTAGCATCACTTGGAAAGTGCTTGACAACTAGGTCACACTATATAAATCCATGCAAACGTCATGGATTTATATAGTGTGACCCGAGAGAATGGTTAAAAATAAAAAAATTAACCTATACTTACCTTCTGATGGCCCCTGCAGTCTTGCTGCGCTCCTGTGCTGGCTGCCGGCAGATCGCGGTACGCTGTACTGAAAGACCTGCCGTCACATGACTGTGACGTCACCGCAGGTCCTTCAGTCCTGCGCGATCTATCGGCAAGCACAGGGAAGGAGTCCGGGGGCCGTCGGAAGGTGAATATAATCTTTATTTTTTATTTTATTCTTTTTTTTACAGCTTTTAATGGTACCTGGGTGTGGAGGAGAGTCTCCTGTCCTCCACACCCGGGTACCATCCGCACATTAGAACGCGCCAATTACGCAAGTACAGATGCAGTCTTGCCGAATTGGCGCGTTCTAATGCAAGTCGATGGCGGGGAAAACGCAGCGCTTCCGCAAAATTAATGGACATGCTGCAGATTTTTGAGCGCAGCATAAACGCTGCGGAAAAATCCGCAGCATGGGCATTAAAAGTGCGGAATTGCATTGGAGACCATGGGGGAAGGTTTACCAAGCGTTTCCCAAGCGTTTACGCTGCGGAAATTCCGCAGCATAAACGCTTGAAAAACGCATCGTGGGCACACAACCTTACTGGATGACATATTATTGTACCCTTTTAATTGCACTAAGTAAAGGTTATATTTTAACTAAACTTTGATACCACTTTGCTTGGATTAATGTCTATAAGGACGTCCTCTGTACAGTAACTTCAATCTAGATGTCTCAGTACAGAGGTGACTAGATCAGAGTTGCTGTACTGAGGTCAATGATCTCTGTGCACTGTACTGTGTATAAGGACGTCTTCTGTACAGTAACTTCAATCTAGATGTCTCAGTACAGAGGTGACTAGATGGGAGTTGCTGTACTGAGGTTCATGATCTCTGTGCACTGTACTGTGTATAAGGACGTCCTCTGTACAGTAACTTCAATCTAGATGTCTCAGTACAGAGGTGACTAGATCGGAGTTGCAGCACTGAGGTCCATGATCTCTGTGCACTGTACTGTGTATAAGGACATCCTCTGTACAGTAACTACAATCTAGATGTCTCAGTACAGAGGTGACTAGATCGGAGTTGCTGCACTGAGGTCCATGATCTCTGTGCACTGTACTGTGTATAAGGACGTCCTCTGTACAGTAACTTCAATCTAGATGTCTCAGTACAGAGGTGACTAGATCGGAGTTGCTGTACTGAGGTCCATGATCTCTGTGCTCTGTACTGTGTATAAGGACGTCCTCTGTACAGTAACTTCAGTTTAGATGTCTCAGTACAGATGTGACTAGATCGGAGTTGCTGTACTGAGGTCCATGATCTCTGTGCACTGTACTGTGTATAAGGACGTCTTCTGTACTGTAACTTCAATCTAGATGTCTCAGTACAGAGGTGACTAGATCAGAGTTGCTGCAGTAAGGATCATGATTTCTGTGTACTGTACTGTGTATAAGGACGTCCTCTGTATAGTAACTTCAATCTAGATGTCTCAGTACAGAGGTGACTAGATCGGAGTTGCAGCACTGAGGTCCATGATCTCTGTGCACTGTACTGTGTATAAGGACGTCCTCTGTACAGTAACTACAATCTAGATGTCTCAGTACAGAGGTGACTAGATCGGAGTTGCTTTACTGAGGTCCATGATCTCTGTGCTCTGTACTGTGTATAAGGACGTCCTCTGTACAGTAACTTCAGTTTAGATGTCTCAGTACAGATGTGACTAGATCGGAGTTGCTGTACTGAGGTCCATGATCTCTGTGCACTGTACTGTGTATAAGGACGTCCTCTGTACAGTAACTTCAATCTAGATGTCTCAGTACAGAGGTGACTAGATGGAAGTTGCTGTACTGAGGTCCATGATCTCTGTGCACTGTACTGTGTATAAGGACGTCCTCTGCACGGTAACTTCAATCTAGATGTCTCAGTACAGAGGTGACTAGATCGGAGTTGCTGCACTGAGGTCCATGATCTCTGTGCACTGTACTGTGTATAAGGACGTCCTCTGTACAGTAACTTCAGTCTAGTTGTCTCAGTACAGAGGTGACTAGATCGGAGTTGCAGCACTGAGGTCCATGATTTCTGTGCACCGTACTGTGTATAAGGACGTCCTCTGTACAGTAACTTCAATCTAGATGTCTCAGTACAGAGGTGACTAGATCGGAGTTGCAGCACTGAGGTCCATGATCTCTGTGCACTGTACTGTGTATAAGGACGTCCTCAGTACAGTAACTTCAATCTAGATGTCTCAGTACAGAGGTGACTAGATCGGAGTTGCTGTAGTGAGATTCATAGTTTGTGTGCACTGTACTGTGTATAAGGACGTCCTCTGTACAGTAACTTCAATCTAGATGTCTCAGTACAGAGGTGACTAGATCGGAGTTGCTGTAGTGAGATTCATAGTTTGTGTGCACTGTACTGTGTATAAGGACGTCCTCTGTACAGTAACCTCCATCTAGATGTCTCAGTACAGAGGTGACTAGATCAGAGTTGCTGTAGTGAGATTCATAGTTTGTGTGCACTGTACTGTGTATAAGGACGTCCTCTGTACAGTAACTTCAGTCTAGATGTCTCAGTACAGAGGTGACTAGATCGGAGTTGCTGTAGTGAGATTCATAGTTTGTGTGCACTGTACTGTGTATAAGGACGTCCTCTGTACAGTAGCTTCAGTCTAGATGTCTCAGTACAGAGGTGACTAGATGGGAGTTGCTGCACTGAGGTTCATGATCTCTGTGCACTGTACTGTGTATAAGGACGTCCTCTGTACAGTAACTTCAGTCTAGATGTCTCAGTACAGAGGTGACTAGATGGGAGTTGCTGCACTGAGGTCCATGATCTCTGTGCACTGTACTGTGTATAAGGACGCCCCTTGTACAGCAACTCCATGCTAGCCGTCTCCCTACAGAGGTGACTAGCTTGGAGTTGCTGTATGGAGGCTCGTGATGTCTGTGCACTGTAAGGAATATAAGTATGTTCTCTATACAGTAACTCCATTCTGTCTCACTACAGAGATGACTAGAACTGAGTTGCTGCAGTGAGGTACATGATTTCTGGGCACAGTAGTACAGCTTGCCTAACGGACGCATCTAAATAATAATGATTGTGCCTGCGCACAGAAGCATTTTTTGGGGGGCTTGCACCAAGATCCCTTGGAAATGAGCAGTAAACATTATTCTGCATTAATTTATTGATCAAATTGGGGTAAATAAACAGCAAAACAGCTATGTTAGGCATGTGTGAGAAGCACACGATCACTCATGTCTACGGATGGGACTAGCTAGACTATTATTATAACCACGTGCACTCTGCCTAAAGGATAGTAACTCTGCAAAGGGATTCTGTCATAAAGACAAAAAAAGACAGCTCCAATGTAGTGCAGGCACTCGGTGCACCCTTGTTGTGCCGAACAGTTCAGTGCACTTTACCACATACTTGCTTTTCTCTAGTCCAGGTGCATGAGCCTTAATGGGGTATAATTGTCCGCACCTAGAAAAATAAATAATTTGAGTGGGGTGAGGGGGGTTGTGCTTCATTCTTAGCAAGACAAAGTGCCATTTTCAGGGACACCATATTTCTTTTCTACAACCCCTGGCAAAAATTATGGAATCACCGGGCTCGGAGGATGTTCATTCAGTTGTTTAATGTTGTTGAAAAAAAGCAGATCACAGACATGGCACAAAACTAAAGTCATTTCAAATGGCAACTTTATGGCTTTAAGAAACACAAAAAGAAATCAAGATTAAAAATGTGGTACCACATCCTGATCCTCATCTTCTAGTCCTGTTCCCATCCTGGTCCCCTGCGGACATTAGCTGCTGGCCTGTGATTGACCCACAGTTGGCATTGGTATAGCTGAGCAAAGAGCTTGTCTGTGCACGGCGCCTGCAATATGTTCCACTGAAAAAGTGCTGACGTGCCACAATCCTCCAGGTGTATGGTGCCTGCGGCCTGCATGAAGCAGCCCCTGTGGCCAAATGTTTGAGACCCCCGCTCGAGTCTATAAAGCTACAGCTGCCAATCAAAATACAGGGTGCCATGATACACTGAGGGGCTGCGATTGGTTTGATTAGTTAGTCTGTGATGACAGAGTCTCTTTACCCCCTGAGTGATTTCAGACCAATCACCTATTCTGTGGAGAAGTGATAAAGATTTACAAGACAGTGACTTGAAGGGTCAACGTCATATTTGAAATTTTTTCTCAACATTTTATTTCAGTTATATTTTCAAGCAGATCAGGGGGTGTTCATATCCTGAGACGACCATAAGCTGCCCCCAAAAAACTCACTGTCTTCACCGAGGGGTGCGCAGTTCAGGCATAAGAAAGGTATACTCAGTCTATAATATGGATATCCATGGAAAACGGAGGGCTTGTAGTGATCGATGGGTTATTGTATTGTGGGGTGTCTAGGTTCTGCTTGAAAGTATAAGGACATTCACAAATGAAAAAGATATCATACAAGGTTTACTTAAATCTTGCAAATGAGAAAACAGGTGTACTGGTGTGATAATTCTAATAATCCAGGTGCATCTCACTAAATTAGAATATCATCAAAAAGTTAATTTATTTCAGTTCTTCAATGCAAAAAGTGAAACTCATATAGAGTCATTACAGACAGAGTCATCTATTTCAAGTGTTTATTTCTGTTAATGTTGATGATTATGGCTTACAGCCAATGAAAACACAAAAGTCATTATCTCAATAAATTAGAATAATTAACAAAAAACACCTGCAAAGGCTTCCTAAGCATTTAACAAGGTCCTTTAGTCTGTTTCAGTAGGCTCCACAATCATGGGGAAGACTGCTGACTTGACAGATGTCCAGAAGGCAGTCACTGACACACTCCACAAGGTCTCAGAGTCTGGAGGAAGAGTGGAGAGCCCACAATCCAAGCTGCTTGAGGTCTAGTGTGAAGTTTCCACAATCGGTGATGGTTTGGGGAGCCATGTCATCTGCTGGTGTAGGTCCACTGTGTTTTATCAAGACCAAACTCAGCGCAGCCGTCTACCAGGACATTTTACAGCACTTCATGCTTCCCTCTGCCGACAAGCTTTTTGGAGATGGAAATGTCATTCTCCAGCAGGACTTGGCCCCTGTCCACACTGCCAAAAGTACCAATACCTGGTTTAAAAACAACAGTATCACTGTGCTTGGTTGGTAGCAAACTCGCCTGACCTTAACCCCATAGAGAATCTATTATAGAGAATCTATGGGGTATTGTCAAGAGGAAGATGAGAGACATCAGACCCAACAATGATGACGAGCTGAATGCTGCTATCAAAGCCATTTAAAAGTGTACTCAATAGTACAACTAGGACAAAAATTAACTACACATATCAATAAAAGCACCATATGAGGGATGGATAATAAGGGTGGTAGGTAGTACAGACAGACTTGCCCTAAGCAGCCCTAGTGGAGTATCTCTCCCTCCCTAACATCGGAGTGTTTTCACCCTAGTAGTGCAGATTGGTGTCCCCGCTCCTCGGAGGCTGTCCCTTGCTTATCCCTACGTATCCCTAAGCACACACACAAACAATAAACATATTGACCAGCAGTATATACTAGTCAGGCCATAATTGACATGCTAAGCATCAAAAAATCACACAACATTTATGTCAGTGGAAAAAACAATAAATACACAGAGGAATGGATCCCATAAATAATTTGTCAACAAATAAGGACCTCCCTCCCTAAATTTTTGCTCATATAGGTAGATAGATAAGAGCAGTAATCACCCACTTATACAAATGAGTACCATTACATGACAGAAATACTGGTCAAAACACCAAAAAGGAGAAATGGACTTATCTGATCTCTAGTCCATCTGAGGTCACGGTAGATGCCTTGGGCGATGTTTCTTTTAAATCCCTCAATAGGTAACTGTCCAGGACAAATCACAGAGGTTCTACAATGTTTCAAAGTATGGTTCCAAACACACCAGACATCCGCTTTTCCAATCCCTCAAAGAAATATATAGCCATCAGCAAAGAACAAAAGTCCCAACGCGTTTCACCCCCTCCTCGATATGGGGCTCATCAGGGGACAGGGAAATGTTAGAGGAGAGAGACCATAATAGGTGCACCCAGGATAAGTGCTTCCATTCCTATATTTCTTTGAGCGATTGGAAAAGCGGATGCCTGGTGTGTTTGGAACCATACTTTGAAACATTGTGGAACCTCTGTGATTTGTCCTGGACAGTTACCTATTGAGGGATTTAAAGGAAACATCGCCCAAGGCATCTACCGTGACCTCAGATGGACTAGAGATCAGATAAGTCCATTTCTCTTTTTTGGTGTTTTGAACAGTATTTCTGTCATGTAATGGTACTCATTTGTATAAGTGGGTGATTGCTGCTCTTATCTATCTACCTACAGTACAGACCAAAAGTTTGGACACACCTTCTCATTTAAAGATTTTTCTGTATTTTCATAACTATGAAAATTGTACATTCACACTGAAGGCATCAAAACTATGAATTAACACATGTGGAATTATATACTTAACAAAAAAGTGTGAAACAACTGAAAATATATCTTATATTCTAGGTTCTTCAAAGTAGCCACCTTTTGCTTTGATGACTGCTTTGCACACTCTTGGCATTCTCTTGATGAGCTTCAAGAGGTAGTCACCAGAAATGGTTTTCACTTCACAGGTGTGCCCTGTCAGGTTTAATAAGTGGGATTTCTTGCCTTATAAATGGGGTTGGGACCATCAGTTGTGTTGTGCAGTAGTCTGGTGGATACACAGCTGATAGTCCTACTGAATAGACTGTTAGAATTTGTATTATGGCAAGAAAAAAGCAGCTAAGTAAAGAAAAACGAGTGGCCATCATTACTTTAAGAAATGAAGGTCAGTCAGTCCGAAAAATTGGGAAAACTTTGAAAGTGTCCCCAAGTGCAGTTGCAAAAACCATCAAGCGCTACAAAGAAACTGGCTCACATGAGGACCACCCCAGGAAAGGAAGACCAAGAGTCACCTCTGCTTCTGAGGATAAGTTTATCCGAGTCACCAGCCTCAGAAATCGCAGGTTAACAGCAGCTCAGATTAGAGACCAGGTCAATGCTACACAGAGTTCTAGCAGCAGACACATCTCTTCAACAACTGTTAAGAGGAGACTTTGTGCAGTAGACCTTCATGGTAAAATAGCTGCTAGGAAACCACTGCTAAGGACAGGCAACAAGCAGAAGAGACTTGTTTGGGCTAAAGAACACAAGAAATGGACATTAGACCAGTGGAAATCTATGCTTCGGTCTGATGAGTCAAATTTGAGATCTTTGGTTCCAACCACCGTGTCTTTGTGCAACGCAGAAAAGGTGAACGGATGGACTCTACATGCCTGGTTCCCACTGTGAAGCATGGAGGAGGAGGTGTGATGGTGCTTTGCTGGTGACACTGTTGGGGATTTATTCAAAATTGAAGGCATACTGAACCAGCATGGCTACCACAGCATCTTGCAGCGGCATGCTATTCCATTCGGTTTGTGTTTAGTTGGACCATCATTTATTTTTCAAAAGGACAATGACCCCAAACACACCTCCAGGCTGTGTAAGGGCTATTTGACCAGGAAGGAGAGTGATGGGGTGCTACGCCAGATGACCTGGCCTCCACAGTCACCAGACCTGAACCCAATCGAGATGGTTTGGGGTGAGCTGGACCGCAGAGTGAAGGCAAAAAGGCCAACAAGTGCTAAGCATCTCTGGGATCTCCTTCAAGATTGTTGGAAGACCATTTCCGGTGACTCCCTCTTGAAGCTCATCAAGAGAATGCCAAGAGTGTGCAAAGCAGTCATCAAAGCAAAAGGTGGCTACTTTGAAGAACCTAGAATATAAGACATATTTTCAGTTGTTTCACACTTTTTTGTTAAGTATATAATTCCACATGTGTTAATTCATAGTTTTGATGCCTTCAGTGTGAATGTACAATTTTCATAGTCATGAAAATACAGAAAAATCTTTAAATGAGAAGGTGTGTCCAAACTTTTGGTCTGTACTGTATATGAGCAAAAATTTAGGGGGGTGGTCCTTATTTGTTGACAAATTATTTATGGGATCCATTCCTCTGTGTATTTATTGTTGGGTTCAGGTCTGGTGACTGTGGAGGCCAGGTCATCTGGTGTAGCACCCCATCACTCTCCCTCCTGGTCAAATAGCCCTTACACAGCCTGGAGGTGTGTTTGGGGTCATTGTCCTTTTGAAAAATAAATGATGGTCCAACTAAACGCAAACCGGATGGAATAGCATGCCGCTGCAAGATGCTGTGGTAGCCATGCTGGTTCAGTATGCCTTCAATTTTGAATAAATCCCCAACAGTGTCACCAGCAAAGCACCCCCACACCATCACACCTCCTCCTCCATGCTTCACGGTGGGAACCAGGCATGTAGAGTCCATCCGTTCACCTTTTCTGCGTTGCACAAAGACACGGTGGTTGGAACCAAAGATCTCAAATTTGGACTCATCAGACCAAAGCACAGATTTCCACTGGTCTAATGTCCATTCCTTGTGTTCTTTAGCCCAAACAAGTCTCTTCTGCTTGTTGCCTGTCCTTAGCAGTGGTTTCCTAGCAGCTATTTTACCATGAAGGTCTACTGCACAAAGTCTCCTCTTAACAGTTGTTGAAGAGATTTGTCTGCTGCTAGAACTCTGTGTAGCATTGACCTGGTCTCTAATCTGAGCTGCTGTTAACCTGCGATTTCTGAGGCTGGTGACTCGGATAAACTTATCCTCAGAAGCAGAGGTGACTCTTGGTCTTCCTTTCCTGGGGTGGTCCTCATGTGAGCCAGTTTCTTTGTAGCGCTTGATGGTTTTTGCAACTGCACTTGGGGACACTTTCAAAGTTTTCCCAATTTTTCGGACTGACTGACCTTCATTTCTTAAAGTAATGATGGCCACTCGTTTTTCTTTACTTAGCTGCTTTTTTCTTGCCATAATACAAATTCTAACAGTCTATTCAGTAGGACTATCAGCTGTGTATCCACCAGACTTCTGCACAACACAACTGATGGTCCCAACCGCATTTATAAGGCAAGAAATCCCACTTATTAAACCTGACAGGGCACACCTGTGAGGTGAAAACCATTTCCGGTGACTACCTCTTGAAGCTCATCAAGAGAATTCCAAGAGTGTGCAAAGCAGTCATCAAAGCAAAAGGTGGCTACTTTGAAGAACCTAGAATATAAGACATATTTTCAGTTGTTTCACACTTTTTTGTTAAGTATATAATTCCACATGTGTTAATTCATAGTTTTGATGCCTTCAGTGTAAATGTACAATTTTCATAGTCATGAAAATACAGAAAAATCTTTAAATGAGAAGGTGTGTCAAAAAATTTGGTCTGTACTGTAGGTAGATAGATAAGAGCAGCAATCACCCACTTATACAAATGAGTACCATTACATGACAGAAATAGTGTTCAAAACACCAAAAAAGAGAAATGGACTTATCTGATCTCTAGTCCATCTGAGGTCACGGTAGATGCCTTGGGCGATGTTTCCTTTAAATCCCTCAATAGGTAACTGTCCAGGACAAATCACAGAGGTTCCACAATGCTTCAAAGTATGGTTCCAAACACACCAGGCATCCGCTTTTCCAATCCCTCTTTTCGCCGCACTTCCGCAGAATAATTGGTAGTGCTGCGGATTTTTCCGCAATGATAATCCGCAGCGGAAATTTCCGCATGTGCACAGCACATGCGGATTATCATTGGGGAACATGGCAGACCTTCTACCAAGCATTTTTAAGCGTTTCTGCAGCGGAATTGCCGCTGCGGAAACGCTTAAAAAGCGAATAGTGGGCACACAGCCTAAAAAAATTATTATAATTAATATTGTGCCAAATTAATTTCACGTGAACTATCACATGATCTATCACAGGGGATCATGTGACATGTCACATGATACATCAGGTGTGTGTGTGTCCTGGGCCCTTGCCACTCTTAATCCACTCCTGGCCCCCTCACACCACCCACACAGCCCCCTGGATGCCCCTCACACCACCCCCCTTTATGCCAGCACAGCATTTATTCACATGGTCAGTTCTCCCCGCCTCAGTCCTCACAGCACAACGCTGAACACGAGCTCCTCATCACCAGTCCTCCTGTCCCGGCACAATGGGCACACTGCTGCAGCTGCAGGTGGAATAGTGTCCACTGGACTGAGAAGGCCCCGCCCCTTCTGGTGACATCATGATTCCATAAAATCACTCCTCCCCCTCAAGACATCAACTCCAATCTAGACGCTCCCCTGTTGCTGAGGCGTGGTGACGCTGTAGCTGGGTGATTGCAGTCAGAGTAGTGGTGTTTGGCGTCTGTACTACAGGTAAGAAGATGGGAATGTGCCAAGGTGATTACTACATTCAGGACAATAAGTAGCTAGCTGTAGGTGTGCAGAATCCCACTCCCAATATTGTCAGGCTCCCGCACCCACTGGTGTCGTGGGCTGTCGGGCTCCCGCACCCACTGGTGTCGTGGGCTGTCGGGCTCCCGCACCCACTGGTGTCGTGGGCTGTCGGGCTCCCGCACCCCCTGGTGTCGTGGGCTGTCGGGCTCCCGCACCCCTTCGTGTCGTGGGCTGTCGGGCTCCCACACCCCCTCGTGTCGTGGGCTGTCGGGCTCCCGCACCCCCTGGTGTCGTGGGCTGTCGGGCTCCCGCACCCCCTGGTGTCGTGGGCTGTCGGGCTCCCGCACCCCCTGGTGTCGTGGGCTGTCGGGCTCCCACACCCCCTCGTGTCGTGGGCTGTCGGGCTCCCGCATCCCCTCGTGTCGTGGGCTGTCGGGCTCCCGCACCCCCTGGTGTCGTGGGCTGTCGGGCTCCCGCACCCCCTGGTGTCGTGGGCTGTCGGGCTCCCACACCCCCTCGTGTCGTGGGCTGTCGGGCTCCCACACCCCCTCGTGTCGTGGGCTGTCGGGCTCCCGCATCCCCTCGTGTCGTGGGCTGTCGGGCTCCCGCATCCCTTCGTGTCATGGGCTGTCGGGCTCCCGCACCCCCTCGTGTCGTGGGCTGTCGGGCTCCCGCACCCCCTCGTGTCGTGGGCTGTCGGGCTCCCGCACCCCCTCGTGTCGTGGGCTGTCGGGCTCCCGCACCCCCTCGTGTCGTGGGCTGTCGGGCTCCCGCACCCCCTCGTGTCGTGGGCTGTCGGGCTCCCGCACCCCCTCGTGTCGTGGGCTGTCGGGCTCCCGCACCCTTCATGTCGTGGGCTGTCGGGCTCCCGCACCCCCTCGTGTCGTGGGCTGTCAGGCTCCCGCACCCCCTCGTGTCGTGGGCTGTCAGGCTCCCGCACCCCCTCTTGTCGGGGGCTGTCAGGCTCCCACACCCCCCTCGTGTCGTGGGCTGTCAGGCTCCCACACCCCCTCATGTCGTGAGCTGTCAGGCTCCCGCACCCCCTCGTGTCGTGGGCTGTCAGGCTACTGCGCCCCATCGTGCCGTGGGCTGTCAGGCTCCCGCACCCCCTGGTGTCGTGGGCTGTCAGGCTCCCGCACCCCCTGGTGTCGTGGGCAGTGGGGCTCCCGCGCCCCCTCGTGCCATGGGCTGTCAGGCTCCCGCACCCCCTGGTGTCGTGGTCTGTCAGGCTCCCGCACCCCCTGGTGTCGTGGGCTGTCAGGCTTCCGCACCCCCTCGTGCCGTAGGCCGTCAGGCTCCCGCACCCCCTCGTGTCGTGGGCTGTCAGGCTCCCGCACCCCCTCGTGTCGTGGGCTGTCAGGCTCCCGCACCCCCTCGTGCCGTGGGCTGTCAGGCTCCCGCACCCCCTCGTGCCCTGGGCTGTCAGTCTCCCGCACCCCGTCGTGCCGTGGGCTGTCAGGCTCCCGCACCCCCTCGTGTCGTGGGCTGTCAGGCTCCCGCACCCCCTCGTGTCGTGGGCTGTCAGGATCCCGCACCCCCTCGTGCCCTGGGCTGTCAGTCTCCCGCACCCCGTCGTGCCATGGGCTGTCAGGCTCCCGCACTCTCCCCTTGTCGTTGTCTGTGGAGAAGATTAATACATATTTTCATTTTTCAGGTTTTCTCTTATAAAACAAGATCCCTGAGCTTCTGTCTTTGACCGAAAAAATGGCGTCTGACAAGTCGCTGCTGTCTGCAGAAATGAACACAAACATGGAGGAAGCGCTGTATGAAAAGATGCTGATGAAGGTACGAAAGATGAATTGGAGAGGCCAGTAATCACCGGGTGAATGTCTCCTCCGTCAGCCGCCGGGGGCGCTGCAGTCTCCAACATTTACCTAATGTGTATTGTTGGCTTTAGACCCCTCACAGTTGTACTATTTTGGTGCAGGAAAAATCAGTTTGCAGAACCATCCTGTTCATGTTACTCACTGATTCTCACTTGTTGCCTCATTTCAGGCCAAACAGGAGATACAGAGCAGAATACCGAACTTACCAGAAAGCAGACAGATCAGACCCCAATCGGGTGAGATGGGCGTCCTCTGATTATTATCCAGATTACTTTGTGCATATTATGTGACAGATACCACAGTGGGGCAGTGGGGTCTTATTGACTGCAACGGTCACATGATGCAACCAACGTGGGGGGTCACATCGTTTTTTCTTATACAGTTGGTTACATGTAAATGCTGCTTGGCTTTTGCCAATTTTATTGTATTTTTGTTCACTTTTTGTTTTTATTTCTGTGTTAGGTTTCTGCATTAAAACTCGCACATCCAAAAATACCAAAATCTTTATTAACATCTGCAAGTCGAACCAGATCCCAGCGTCCCCGGACCTGACGGAGCAGGAGTTAGTCAGCATCCTGGAATCTGATGATCCCTCCGGCTATCGAGTCCCCATGAGCCTTGGAGAGCCCCACGTTGAAGTTGATAATAGTACGGTTTTTTTTAATACAGCGCGTCTCTTTTTAAAGGGGTAGTCCAGAGATATCCTTAAAGGGGTTAAAATAGCAAGTATTACAACTTACTAATCCTCAATGGTCAAAGGTGCCATCTCCACAGGTTCTGGTAGGTCCACTTCCAGTCTGCGGAATAAAGTTTGACATCTTGTTGTTGACTTTTGAACTTTTTTGGTTTAGATTTGGGACTTAAAGGGATTGTCCACTACTTGGATTCCCCTTTAAGAAATTATACCACTTATTCATAGCAGCCCTACTAAGGTCAATGGATTGAGTCGGCACCGCAAAGTATCTAAGTCCTGGAGCACTTTGTCCTACAGGTGGATGCGGCTGCACTGCATAGGACATAGTGATTAATGGCACCTTCTTTGAG
The DNA here is from genome assembly GCF_046119375.1 of Phyllobates terribilis. Classification (NCBI taxonomy): domain Eukaryota; kingdom Metazoa; phylum Chordata; class Amphibia; order Anura; family Dendrobatidae; genus Phyllobates; species Phyllobates terribilis. The sequence continues at coordinate 2,397,144 of NW_027362912.1, forward strand.
AAAATTAAGGTAACTGCAATTGCTTATTTCGACATACGAGTTGTCTGCTCTCCTTTGTGTCAGCTCCTTACTTTGTATTTTTTTATTAGAATAATGAGCTTTTCAGGGAATTTTTTATCACCGTGGCCATGGAGGGACTAGAGAACAAGTACCAAACGGAGCTGTCAAGAGGTAACGACCGCATCACTGATATTTTCCTTGATTTTTTCCATCGACCACACAAGGACTTGTTCTTTCGTGGAGCAAGTTTACCATATAATATATTGAAAATTTTTATGTACCAACCTGTTGTATGGCACCGTATCAAATGCCTTTGAAAATTCCAGATAGACAACATCCACTAAGTTTCCCTGGTCCAACCTAGAACTTACCTCCCCATAGAATCTTTTCAGATTAGTTTGCAGGACAGATCCCTCATAATCATATGTTTAGGTTATTCTTATTGAGGTGCTCCAGGTTAGTATCTCTTAGCAAACCCTCAAAGATGTTGCCCACAGTACAAGTTAAACTTACCGGTCTATAAATTCCAGGCTCAGATGTTATCCCCTTCTTGAATATTGGTACCACATTTGCTATGTGGGTGCAACACTGGTGGATATGGACCCACTGCCCCACGGGAGGGTTGTGACTAGGTGTCTACTGGGTCTCCACTAGAACCTCTGGCAGTGAGGATAGACTGGGCCGCCGATAGACACCAGGTACCACTTCAGGGCAGTCCCCGGGACTGTAGCAGCATTCCGGAGGTACCAGGGTACCAGACACAGGAGAGCGAAGACAAGGACTAGGTCAGACAGTCTGAGATCGGGGCAGGCAGCACAGGTTCAGGATAGAGAAAAATGGCAAGGGGGACAGGGGTTTTTGATACCAGAAAACTCCTTTAACGCTTGCAACCTCTGTTGCTTGACTGCAACTCAAACAGTCAAATCAGTCAGTAAGAATTTAGGGCACTTCCATGGCGATATTTTGCATCAGTATTTGTTAGCAGATGCCAGGAGTGGATCCAAAACAGAAGAGGTGAAAGTGTTTCAGTTACTATTTTTCACTGTGTTTGTTCCCCTCTGGTTTTCAGCTTACAAATACTGATGTAAATTAGTGCCCAAAATACTCACTGTGTGAATGAGGCGAGGAAGCTGCTTGTAGTACTGTAATAGAAGTCCTTATTCTGAGGATGAGTGCTATAATTCTTGTCTTCTCTGCTCCATCAAACTCCCCAGAGCAGGGGCAACCCCTGGGGCAAAACTGCTGGCAGCAGATGTCCAGACGTATGACTCAGTGAAGTGTGATGGACCCCGACTCCCAAACAAAATGAATCAGACACATACAAAATAAATACACAAAGCATTGCAATTAGGTGTCAAACGTTCTCAACTTTATTTAAATTTACATGACACCGAAAATGGCACAACCCTCGACTCACGAAGAGTCACCCTCCAGCACTCAGGAGAGGAAAAACCCCTGTGAGGAAACCTCTAGGGAACCATGGCTGGAGGGCTGCCCTTCCCTTGGGCTTAGAGAGTTAGTGCCGATATATGACGGAGTTTTAGAATTTCTACATATTTACAGAGAACGACATAACAAATATAGACTATTAATGTGATAAACTGGATGTGGGAGAGATCTGGCTGCGATATCTGTCACCACATTTGTTGCTGGAACGAATTTAGTTGATCTGATTTCCCAGATTTATCTACCACTTCTCCCTTACAGATCCAGCTCCGTCTCTCAAGAAGTTGGGTACTTGGTTACAGGGGTTGCTCATTATGGATAACCCCTAATAGGATGAGTATCCCCTCCCCCTCCCAATTTATCACCCATTAAAGTCAAGGATCCATCCATGAACTCCCAAAGAAGAGCAGCTGTTTGTACATAGTAACAGAAGGGGATCCTGTTTTGGGGACCCCCCGTTCTGTTACCTTCCCTTCCCCCCGGGGTGTCTAAGAAGACAACCCCTTTCCCTGCTAGAACCTCCAAATTACACCAACGTTGGCACATTACGTGGGGTGGTCAAGCTCAAGGTCCTCAGGCGCATCATCAGTAATGGCGCTGATCGTGGCAGCGCGGCATTCTTTTATGGAATCTTCTTTATGACACTTGTTTATGCCCTCACAATAGTTGTCATGATTACTACAAGGGCTATTACTGATGCAGGGTCCAAGTATTAACCCTTTCATCATTGGTAATTCACTTTCATTATGGAGGCAAATAACTGCACTTGTTACCAAGCAGGAGTCTTATAATTACGGCTTCCCTTAGGCACCATAAGAAACATAGATTATAGAACATACGTACAAGTGTTTCAGGAGTGTTTTGCACTTTTTAGATCCGTAGATTGGGCTTATAACTAGCACTTTACAAAGCAGAAAATTAAGAGGAAATTACATGTAAAATAATATTATAGGGAATTGCATTTCAAGCATTTTCCTAATGTGCATTCTGCATACTTGCATAGTTACATAGGTTGAAAAAGTTTGAACTTTAATGTCCTTGGTCTATCTCCAAAGTTATCCATTTTCTTTTTACTAGATTATTTATAACCCACAATGTCATGTTTTGTTAAAAAAGTATCCAGCCCTTCTATAAATGCTGTTATACTATCTGCCATTACTATATCTTGTGGTTGGCATTCCACAGTCTGACTGCTCTAACTGTAAAGAATCCTTTCCTATTAAGTTGCCAGAATCGCTTCTCCTCCGCTTGTTATGAATGTTCCTGGTGCTTTGTAAGGTCCTGGAAAGTGATAAGTCATGTGCCAGTACTATGCATTGACCACATATGTATTTATACATATAAATGTATATTTATGAAGGAGATGATAATTACCCTTCATAGAGGTGTTACGATCATTCATAAATTGCTTTCATAGGTTTGATCTCCAGGATTAGCAGAGATTTGGGGTGTAAACGTAATAAATAATGAGTAAAACATCAAAGCAAACGAAAAAGGGTTTTTGACCCAAACTGGTAGGTGAGACCGGCTAGCCCCATATTATACGAGGTCACAACCAGGTTTCGCCTGAGGAGGGCACTAATGAGTCCTCAGGAGCGCATAACCCTGAAATATGCAGCGATTCTACACTGCCCATTATAAAAGGGTTTAATATGCTACTTACTACCATGTTTTAGCTAAGATACAAGGCATACTTGTAAGGAAAGATGAAAAAGGTGATGGGGGACAACATATAAATATACTGAGGAACTCTATACACTAGTGGCCAAAATTGAGGCAACACCCCCAAGATTTATAAATTTTTAGCATTTTGCCAATACAAATACAAATTTCATGAATGTTTTTGATTTCACAGTAAAGTTTTTAAGTAGAAATAAAATCTCATATAGAAACACAATATTAGCAGGAAATTTTTTCATTTGTCAACAAATTGGACACTATTGTCACTCAGATGACTGTGGGAGAAAAGCCATTGATTTGTCCTATTTTCATATCTAACACTAAATGTTAATACTCAGTTGGATAGCCCTCGGCCTTGATGACTGCCTGGCATCTACTTGGCATGCTATCTACCAGTTTGTGTAAATCAGATGGTGTGATGATATGAAGCCATGATGTGATGATGGCTGCAATGAGTTCCTGCTTGTGTGAAGCCCGCTGTTTTGACACCGCTCTTTTGAGCCGAGCCCAGAGATTCTCAATAGGATTGAGATCTGGGCTGTTTCCTGGCCAATTCAATAGCTGGACATTTTTGTCCTTGAACCAAGAGAGACATTTTTTAGCTGTATGGCATGGGGCTCCATCTTAAAATAAACGGTGTCCCTTCACTAAATACATCATGTGCCGAAGGAATGAGTTTAGGCTGAAGGACGTCCTTGATGTACTTTTCAGCATTAACTGTTTCTTCAATTACCTGCAGCCTACCACCTGCATCTCTGGACACGCAGCCCCCCACCATAACACTCAGAGGAGGCTTCATGGTGGGTACTGTACCCTCTGGCAACCAGTCCTCTCCAGGTCGTCGTCGAACGTAGCGGACACCGTCGCTGCCAAAGATGGATATGCGTGTCTCATCGCTCCATATAACATTTCTCCATTGTTCAATGGTCCATTTCCAATGTTCTTTGGCCCCTGCAGACGTTTCTGACGCTGTGAGGCATTCAAAAATGGCTTTTTACCTGGTATTCTGGCTCTTAACCCCGCGTTTACCAGTCGTCGTCGAACCGTCCGATCAGACACTGTCACTCCGGTGTTGACAAGCTCCTTGTTGATGTTAACAGCCGTTTATTTCCTGTTATTTAGGGCGATTCTAACAATTCTTCTATCAGTCTGAGGACTTGTAGCCTTCTTCCTTTCTCTACCTGGTTTATTCTTTATCGAACCAGTCTCTTGAAACCTCTTACACACTTTGAGAACGAATACATGTAATTGCTTACCTTTTGATGACAAACTGGCTTTAAAATATAAAAACCGCATTTTAATCGCACAATATCTGTCTTAAATCACACCCAGGTCACTATAAACCAACATAGACTACATATCGCAGAAGAGGGCGTGTGTACAAGTAAGTAGGTCAGTGAAAACTTCCATTAAATATTGGTGATGGTGAAAAAGTGAAGGTGTTGCCTCAATTTTGGCCACTGGTGTATAACACAAAATATAAACAAAAAAGAAAGGGAAGAACATTTCTGCACAAAAAACATGTCGCTCGGCAGGAAAATCCCCTTGATATTGCGTTTTTTGAGATTTTTTTTGTCCCGTTCTTTAGAAACGCTGCAAAAATACTGAAAGAATAGACATGAAACTGCTTCAAATCTGCGAGGATTTACTTTTCCTGGTACTATCAAACATAGCGTTTTTGGGAACTTGGAGCTCTATATTACAAATATGTCCGTCCCTCCAGTTGAAAGAAATTAACATTTTCCTGGAGGGAAGTTTATATTTTACATTATGTCAGTTTTTGTCTATCGATGATAAAGTGCAGTTTGCAGCAATTTTTATTGTGACATATACCCAAATCATTCACGAAAATATTTCAAATTCAACGCGCGTCGGGCGGGCCTGCGTGCTCTCACATGCCAGAGCTGAGTTTCAGTTCCAGTCCGACCCTGTTAATCATCTATGGTTTCCCTTCAGAGTGGAAAATGCCGAAAAATCGGAAGTTCCTGGGATCCATTTTTGAACAGAATATCAGAACCAAATCAAAACCGATGATTCAGGAAATGGACACAATGGGGTAAGTCCAAACTCTAAGGTACAAGTCTATGGCATACAGTCTGTAAAAGACGACAGAGTAGGCTGCTGTTGAGCATCGGCGGCTTCTTCTCTGATGTTCCTCGCTCATCCATGCAGTACATGGTCGGCCATTCAATTGATTGAATGTCTTATAATACCACATTTCCTCTAGGTACACAAAGTATGAAGAGCGCCACTCCTCCTGGTGATAGGTTATACCCAACAGAAGCGGCAGCGCCACTCCTCATGGTGATGGGTTATACCCAACAGATGGGGGAGCGCCACTCCTCATGGTGATGGGTTACACCCAACAGATGGGGGAGCGCCACTCCTCGTGGTGATGGGTTAAACCCAACAGATGGGGGAAGTTGCAGAATGGCTTGTTATGGTGCAAGAACAATGTGGACATTGTTTTTTTTTTGTTTTAACTATTATGCCTTTATGTTCTTTATTTTTTTCCTACAGACCCTCCCAGCTAACTCCAAGCAAGTCCCTCATCTCAGAAGTTGAAAGGTTTGGGTTACTTTGAGGTTTAATGCATGCATTTACTTTTTTTAGAATCCCATCTTACAAAAGATATAGGATATCCAACTTCTTGGACTCCAAGAATAAGGGGGCTGCAGCCTGGAAGTAACCCCGCTGCCCTTTTTAAAGAATATGCTGGTGTGGGGCAGCTACCCGGATTTTCACTGTGCAGGAGAACTGCAGCTAAGCCCATTCACTTTGCTGGATCTATGCTGTCGTTCCGCTGCACAGTGGAGGCCATGATGCCAATGTGCAGGGAATGACCCTGAAAGGGGCTGTTCCTCATTACCAGCATCAGTGCCCCTTTATTATATTAGAGATTGACCCCAACAGATCATAAATTGATGGTGTACCCTTGCAATATACTGCTGCCTTCCTTTTTTTTATCAGTTCACCCGTGAAACCAGATTACATGATTGTGGCGGAACCTCCTGTAGGACACCCAAGTTTTCTGGTGGCTGAAATCTCTTTACCTAAAGTGGTGAGACCCTCAGATGTGGTTTAGGATTGTGACCTTTTTGCATTTCATGTGATTTCCAAAAGTCTTCCCTTATTAAAAGTCTGTGCCAACCTCCTGCTACCGGTCCTCCTCTGCCAACTTTTATCATCACAGCTTTGATGTGTCCACAGTAGCCAATTGCTGGCAGCTGTGACACATTTACTGGATGATGATGATATAATTTTTTTTTTCATACTATGGTGGGTTGTTTGCAAGCTGTTGGAATTGGAAAGAAGATCTCTGTAAACGACTCTGTCAGCGGAGAATGACTGTTCAAACCAAGCACAGACGCCCAGTGCTTCATGGCGGGACCAGTCATTTATATAAGCCTTCCCCCCTGCTTGTTTCCCCTCCATCTCCACCATCACCTCTTCTTTGACAGTTCTGGCTTCATAGATCCAGAGAGGAGATAGAGGGAAAACAAGCTGGTGGGAAGATGTATATATTATTATTATTATTATTATTTAATTATATAGTGCCATTGATTCCATGGTGCTGGTGCATATAAATGATGTTATAATGATGATATAAATGATGAAAGAGGCTTGTTGCAATAGTGTAGAACACACCGCTCTTTATTTTTTCTATATTAATGCGACATTTGGAGGAATCGCACAGAAAATGCTTTAAATGTATTTATTTTTTAATTTGATTTTTCTCATGTCCATGATTCACATTGCGTTAAATGAGGCATAATGAAGATGAAGAATGCTTCAGCTAATGTAGCCTTCATCAGACAGGATAATGTAGCTTGAGGGGACCCACTTGGTTAAATATAGGGGTCAGTTCTGGTCTTCCCAAAAAGCAGATGAAGTAGTCACCACACAGGAATCTGGTGATTACTGGGTATGCTTTTGGGGACCCCAGATTTCTTCATATAACCGAGTGGGCCTTCTGCCTAATGAAGGCTACATTATCTGAAATTCTGGTACCATTCATTATGCCTCACTTAAAGGGGTTGTCTGGCACTTTAATATTGATGACCTATCCTAAGGATATTCCATTAGTATTAAAGTGAAGGACAACCCCTTTTAATGCAGTGTGAATCCTAAAAAATATTTTTCAGCATTTTCTGTGAGCAGTTCCTCCACGTGTCAGATTTAATGTAGGAGACGTGTGGAGCTACACAGTAACTTCTAGTTGGCCACGTATCAAGATAAAAGTTTAGATTTTTGTGCACTTGTTGGTTACAACTTTCTTTCCCGTACAGAAGCATTCAGCGACATAAGCGTTGTTACCACGCTGGTCTTCTCTTTACAGTCTTCTGCTAGATCTCTTGTGTTGGACTTGGGTGAAGACAGAATAGTCAGACGTCCCGATTTGTACCATCTAGACGTCTTCATTCCTTACAATATCATCCAAGAACAAAGTGGAGCTCAGTTCAACAAGGACAGTAAGGTGAGACAATTAAGCAAAGCTGGACATGTCTTATAGCCCATTCTGAAATCTCCTTCTTAAAGAGGTTCTCTAAGAAAATGTATAAAATAAAATTTTAAAAAATGTATACATTTATTTAGCAAAAATAAATTCTTTTAATTAGTGGATAATTCTATGTGAATACTTTTATGCCCAAAAATGGCAAAAGTATTCTTGGAGTGATACCTTTATTGGCTAACCAGAAAAAAAATATATATGCAAGCTTTCAGAGCACAGAGGCTCCTTCTTCAGGCAATATTACAAATGAATTCATAACATTTGTAATCCTGCCTGAAGAAGGAGCCTGTGTGCTCTGTAAGTTTGCATATATATATTTTTTTTTTCTGGTTAGCCAATAAAGGTATCACTCCGAGAATACTTTTGCCATTTTTGGGCATAAAATTATTTCCATCAAATTTTCTGGCTAACACGGTACCACAATATAAATTTGTACTGTACATCACAATTAGGGGATAATAATTGCGTATGGACATAATGGCCAACGATGTCAGCAGCCATCCATCCTAGATGGGTGAAGGTAAACTGATTGAGACGGACATCTCTGACCTACCTGTCGGAATCAAGAACGTGCATCTGTCATTGTTTGACTGACTGATCACGTCCATGAGTCAACATGTTGTAAACCTGTCATGATGAGTGAGCAGATAGGATGCTGCCCCTCACCCTGACAGGAACTTATCTATCACAGCATATAGTTGCCCAGAGACATCTGAATGCATCGGCTTTCCTTTATGCCATTCATCAAACATGTCGTATATTTTGTGTATAGCGAGTCACAAGCCTCGCACTGCTCTGCGTCTTATCATTTGGTTCTATGAGCTGCAGTAAAACGTGACGTATATTCCAGGTGCTGACGATCACAATGCCGGTGCAGCCAGCATAGCGGTGGGCTCAGAAGATCAGCTTTGGAAAACGTTCCTCTTATATAGATCCAGTGGATCCTACTTACATTCGCTGCTGTTTACATTGTATGGTTACAATTCTATTTACACTTCAATATGACTCCAGAATAAATTTTTGTCGTTCTTAAACTTGCCGTATATTTTTCCCAAGGAAGGGGTTTAGGTATTGTGCTTTTTTTTTTTTTATTTCTACTGTAATATTTCATAATATCTGTGAATAAGTCTTGAAAATAATTTGCATTGAAAAGGTTGAGATCCTCTGAATCTACAGGGATTTTTAGGAATTAAAAATCTACAGCAGTAAATCTGCAGCAGAATTTAAATTTTGCACCATGTCTGGATTTAGTAGCCGCTGCCCCTTTAAATGGAATATGTCAGCAGGTTTTTGCTATCCCATTTGAGAGCACCATAATCCGAGGCCCTGATTCCAACGATGTATCACTTACTGGGCTGCTTGGTGTTATTTTGATAAAATTGCAGTTTTTTTTTTCTCATGCAGATCTCTGAATGCTGAGCTCTGTATAATAACCCCACCCACACCTCTGATTGGCAGCTTTCTGTGTACACTGTATTTAAACTGCCAATCAGTGGTGGGGGGCGTGGTTGGACTACCTGGCTGCAGGTTTACTAGTCCTCTAGTGATAATCTTCTGCTAATAAAAGTGTGATTTTTATCAAAACTACAACCAGCAGCCCTGTAAGTGAGACGTCCCTAGAATCAGGGTCTTTGTCTCTACATCATGCTGCTCTCAACAACAACCAATATATAGTACATCCGACAAGGGGTCAATGTGTCAAAAGACCTTTATTATAATAATTTGGGTACATGGCGGGAAAGAAAAGAGCAGACACACATATATATAGTAATACCATATAATAGTGAGGAGGTATAATGTAAATATTTGAATTGCAGAGACACCAGGGCTAAATAGTAGTAGCTCCAATTGTGCTAATGCATACTGATAGTATATCCTAGGTCACATAGTAAAAGGATATAATCCCAAATAATAAAAGCCAATATAGGCATTCCCAAGATAATGACCTTTTGGTATATACATATCAAGGGATGTATTATATCCAAGTAGGTTAATTCCCAAGTAACAATAATGTTGTATTGGATTCATTCATACCTGGTATATATTGTCTGCACGTCTTGCCATAGCTCTGGGCTCGGTGGTCCTACTCCTAGTGTGGCGCTCACCCCATCACGCTGCTCTCAGAATAGCCAAGAAAAACCTGCTGACAGATTCCCTTTACAAATAGCTGAAATGGCTCCTAGATACCAGAGAAGGAAAACGTTATTAAAACGGTTTTGTTTCCTAAATAGAAAAGCAAATTAAACACCACTGGATAATGTGGTGTGTGAAACCGTCCATTGGATTGCTGTTTCGGGTGGGCTCAGGAGCAGAGCCCCCATCCTACACAGCTGACATCTTGCTGTAACAGCAGCGGCCAGAGCGAAGCGTCAATCACTGCTGTTTAACCATTTATATGCTGTCAATCACTGATGGCAAGTTAAATAGCGCAATCGCCGGTACGCTATGCAATGTTACTAGAAATTTTTTTTTTACTTTTCCATTTCCTTGAATTACTTGTTGTGATTTGCGGATCCATTGACTGGCCACGTGGAAGGGCTGCAGCCGATCATTCATGTCCGTAGCAGATACACATTTACATGTGTAAATAGGCCCTTATAGAAATCAATCAATAGAACGTATACCTGGATATCCAGGTTTATCCTTTGCATACATTTAAAGAGGTATAAGTCATGGCATATTACTAGGATGTCATTCTTGGGGGTCTGACAGCCTAATTTAGAAAGAAGTGGATGCATTATTTTTTTCACGCTCCCAATTTAACAATTTGAGTACAGTTGGATCTATTGTTTTTTTTATTTTTTGCACTATGGGTGGGTGGTTGAGAGCACAGCTGTGCAGGAAAAAAAAAGCTTACAGGTTCTCAATTCCTTCATTCTTGGGATCGGTGGCGGAACCACAGGTCGGACCATCGCCAATCAAGATATTATATCCCTTCACACTCATCATTGCTCCCAATTAACAATTTGAGTACGTGCATTTTTTTAGGGTATTTTTGCGCAATGGGTGGGAGCACAGCTGTGCAGGAAAAAAAGCTGATAGGTTCCCCATTCCTTCTTTCTCAGAATCAGTGGATGGAACATCGCCAATCACAATATTATATCCTTCACACTAATCGTTGCTCCCAATTATCAATTTGAGTACGGTTATACCTATTGTTTTTTTAGGGTTTTTTTTTGCACTGTGGGTGGTTGGGAGCACAGCTGTGCAGGAAAAAAAAAAGCTGATAGGTTCCCCATTCCTTCATTCTCAGGATCAGTGGTGGAACCAGAGGTTGGATCATCTCCAATCAAAATATTATATTATTCACACTAATCATTGCTCCTAGTTAACAATTTGAGTACGGTTGAACCCATTGTGTTTTTTTGGGGTTTTTGTTTTTTTTTTGCACTATGGGTGCAAGTTATAGTAATATGTGTCACCGTAAAAAAAAAAACTAATAGTGTCTCCTGATTGTTCAGACACAAATATATCTGTTGAAAATAGTCTGATATACACCAGTAAATTATAACTGTGGTTTTGCTGTTCCACGGTAAAAAATCTCTATTATCCTGCTTTTGGCATTTTTTGCCGCAAAGAAAAACAGTAGTAGTGTCTCCTCATTGTTCAGACACAAATATATCTGTTGAAAATAGTCTGGTGTAGGCCCGAGAAATACAAGTGTGGTTTTGCAGTTCCACGGGTCAAATCTCTGTATTATCCTGCTTTTTTGCATTTTTTGCTGTAAAGAAAAACCGTACTGTCTCCTGATTGTTCAGACACAAATATATCTATTTAAAATTTTCTGGTATACCCCAGTAAACAATAACTGTGGTTTTGCCATTCCACGGTAAAAAATCTCTATTATTCACCTTTTGGTATTTTTTCCGTAAAGAAAAACAGTAATAGTTTCTCCCTGATTGTTCAGATTGTTTAAAAGAGTCGGGTGTAGGCCAGAGAAATAGAACTGTGGTTTTCCTCTTCCACGGTTCTAATCTACTTTATTACCCTTTTTCCATTGATGGTGCGAGTGTAAGCTATTTTACTTACTTTACAATGGGCAAGGCGCGTGGCAAGGGACATGGAAGTGGACGTTCTGGTGATGGTGCATGCAGAGGACGGGGCCGTGGCCAAGGTGAAAATGTGCCACAACCAACAGCCATATCTTCTCGCTCCCACTTCTTGACCGAATTACTAGGGAAGCACAGAACAACACCAGATCAGTGTGAACAGGTTATTAATTGGATAGCAGATAATACTTCCAGTTACCTGGGCACCACCACCTCCGGTCTGTCTTCCACACGGTCAACTCTTAGTAGCCATGAGTCTCGACCGCATACTCCTCCTCACCCTGATGCTCCTCCCTACCACCATGCCGAGTGTCGTCAGACAGCAACTGATCCCACACTTGGACACTCTGAAGAGCTGTTCACTGGTCCATTTCCAGATTTGTGCCCCTCGCCTGCTCCGCTTGAAGTGGTGGAAGAGGAGATCCCATGTAGAGATGCCCAAATATTTGAACAGCCACGGCCAGAGGAAGTCAACGCTGGCAATTTGTCACAAGAGGTTGACGATGACGAGACACAATTGCCAGGAAGTGAGGAGGAGGATCGTGGTGCGCAAGTGGAAGAGGAGGAGGTGGTGGATGATCTAGTAACTGACCCAATGTGGCAGGAGGACATGCAGAGCGAGGCCAGCAGCAGACAGGGTGAGGGAGGCAGAGTACCCCAACAGGCAAAAAAAAGCAGTGTGGTGGCCGCACACAGAAGGCCGGCAACAGTTCCCCGTAACACCAACACGAGGGACGTTGCCAGTACAACCTGTAGGTCTTCCAGAGTCTGGAATTTTTTTAAAGACTCTGCTGATATCCCCAAAAAGGCCATTTGTACCACCTGCCATGCCAGCATCAGCAGGGGTGACAAAACTACCAGCCTGACCACCACCAGCATGATCAGGCACATGGCAGCAAAGCACCCGACTTTGTGGGGCGAACCCCAGGGTCCATGACCAGTGTCAGCGGGTGTCACCTGTTGTGTGTGCATGGCAATCCCCTGTCCATACTGCATGCAAAGATGCCCCCTCCTCTCAGTCTTTATGGCAGTCTCTCAAGAGTGTGCAAAGCAGTCATCAAAGCAAAAGGTGGCTACTTTGAAGAACCTAGAATATAAGACATATTTTCAGTTGTTTCACGCTTTTTTGTTAAGTATATAATTCCACATGTGTTAATTCATAGTTTTGATGCCTTCAGTGTGAATGTACAATTTTCATAGTCATGAAAATACAGAAAAATCTTTAAATGAGAAGGTGTGTCCAAACTTTTGGTCTGTACTGTATGTACCATCTTGACAAACTTTGAGGAGTCCACCAAGATGGTGAGTGGCGATGACGCCATCATTAGCGTCAGCATTCCACTTGTCTGTCTTTTGCAATGCTCTCTGCAGAGAATTAAAGAGGAGGCATTGCTGCCAGAGTATGATGAAATGGATCAAGAAGCCGTAGCGGTCGATTACACACAGCCCAGCCTCATCTCATCCCAACGTGCATTGGGGGACAATGAGGGAGAGGAGGAGGAGGAAGAACAGGAGCTTGTATCATGCGCTGTAGACGGTAGTACCTGTACAACTGTCATACTGTCAGTTCAGCGTGGGTGGCCTGAGGACAGGGGGGGGGGGGGAGAGCATGGTCAGTCGTCATCTTGGTGAGGACACGGAAGTCTTGCCCGTTACCAGTCTGGCACGCATGGCTGACTTTATGTTACTCTGCCTTAACCGTGACCCTCGCGTTGTCAAAATGTTGGGTGACAGTCATTACTGGTTGGTGACACTTTTAGACCCCCGCTACAAGGAGAACTTTCACTCTCTTATTCCTGAGGTGGAGAGGTCTACGAAAATGGGGCAGTACCAGAAGGCCCTTGCTGCAGAACTGTTAAAAAAAAATTCCCATCTGAACACGCTAGCGGCAGAGGTCACAGTTCGTTGACCAACCAAGGCGTACAAGCGAGAGAGAGGCAACTCCAATCCAGCAGAGGCAGGGGAACACTGTCAACATTCTGGGACAGTTTTCTGAGACCTGCCCAGCTTACAGGCCCTGAGGCGCGGGGTACTCTCACAAGCAGTGGAAAGTTTCAAACGATGGTGAGGGAGTACCTTGCCGACCGTACCAGCGTCCTCCGTGATTCCTCTGTGCCTTTTAATTATTGGGTATCCAAGCTGGACACCTGGAATGAAATCGCTCTGTACGCCTTGGAGGTCCTGGCCTGCCCTGCCGCTAGCGTGTTATCGGTGCGTGTTTTTAGTGCTGCTGGGGTAATTATAACTGATAAGCGCACTCGCCTGTCAACTGACAATGCTGACAAGCTGACCCTTATCAAAATGAACAGTAGCTGGATTGGGCCAGACTTCTCATCACCACCAAATGACAGCAGAGTAACATAAAGTCAAATCCACTGTGTTATTTCGGAAGGTGTATTCACATGCACCGCTTCACACCCACACATGGGTATACGCTTCCTCATTTCGGCTGTTTTATGTTCTTCTCCTTATCCTCAGCCTCCACCACCACTATACCACCAGGGTGACCGTGGTCCGTGTTGCCATTATTGAAAGTTCCTCCGTCCTTATTTTTGTCAGCTTTTGCTTGGAAGGCATAAGCAAAGACTGTGGGAGACCCACTCCCCAATAATGGGAATAATATTTTTAAAATGCTGTACTGTATGGCTCTTGTAAGGGGCATTAAAAGCGTCTTGTTAAGCTACTGCGACCTCCACCACTTTTCCGAGGAGCATTAAAACCGTCTTGTTAATCTACTGGGACTTCCACATCTCTTCCAAGGGCCATTCAAACCGTCTTGTTAAGCTACTGGGACCTCCACGTCTCTTCTGAGAGGCATTAAAAGCGTATTGTTAAGCTACTGGGACCTCCACGTCTCTTCTGAGAGGCATTAAAAGCGTATTGTTAAGCTACTGGGACCTCCACCACTTTTCCGAGGGGCATTAAAACCGTCTTGTTAAGCTACTGGGACCTCCACCACTTTTCCGAGGGGCATTAAAACCGTCATTTTAAGCTACTGGTACCTCCACGTCTCTTCCAAGGGGCATTCAAACCATCTTGTTAAGCTACTGGGACCTGCACCACTTTTCCAAGGGGCATTCAAACAGTCTTGTTAAGCTACTACGACCTCCACCACTTTTCCAAGGGGCATTAAAACCATCTTGTTAAGCTACTGGGACCTCCACTTTTCCGAGGGGCATTAAAAGCATCTTGTTAAGCTACTGGGACCTCCACCACTTTTCCGAGGAGCATTAAAACCATCTTGTTAAGCTACCGTGACCTCCACGTCTCTTCCAAGGGGCATTCAAAGTGTCTTGTTAAGCTACTGGGACCTCCACCACTTTTCCGAGGGGCATTAAAAGCATCTTGTTAAGCTACTGGGACCTCCACCACTTTTCTGAGGGGCATTAAAAGCGTCTTATTAAGCTACTGGTACGTCCACCACTTTTCCGAGGGGCATTAAAAACGTCTTGTTACGCTAGTGGGACCTCCACGTCTCTTCCAAGGGGCATTCAAACTGTCTTGTTAAGCTACTGGGACCTCCACGTCTCTTCCAAGGGGCATTCAAACCGTCTTGGTAAGCTACTGCGACCTCCACCACTTTTTCGAGGGGCATTAAAAGCGTCTTATTAAGCTACTGGGACCTCCACCACTTTTCCGAGAAGCATTAAAACCGTCTTGTTAAGCTACTGGGACCTCCACGTCTCTTCCAAGGGGCATTCAAACCGTCTTCTTAAGCTACTGGGACCTCCACGTTTCTTCCAAGGGGCATTCAAACCGTCTTGTTAAGCTACTGGGACCTCCACGTCTCTTCTGAGAGGCATTAAAAGCGTATTGTTAAGCTACTGGGACCTCCACCACTTTTCCGAGGGGCATTAAAACCGTCTTGTTAAGCTACTGGGACTTCCACCACTTTTCCGAGGGGCATTAAAACCGTCATTTTAAGCTACTGGTACCTCCACGTCTCTTCCAAGGGGCATTCAAACCATCTTGTTAAGCTACTGGGACCTGCACCACTTTTCCAAGGGGCATTCAAACAGTCTTGTTAAGCTACTACGACCTCCACCACTTTTCCAAGGGGCATTAAAACCATCTTGTTAAGCTACTGGGACCTCCACTTTTCCGAGGGGCATTAAAAGCATCTTGTTAAGCTACTGGGACCTCCACCACTTTTCCGAGGAGCATTAAAACCATCTTGTTAAGCTACTGTGACCTCCACGTCTCTTCCAAGGGGCATTCAAAGCGTCTTGTTAAGCTACTGGGACCTCCACCACTTTTCCGAGGGGCATTAAAAGCATCTTGTTAAGCTACTGGGACTTCCACCACTTTTCTGAGGGGCATTAAAATCGTCTTATTAAGCTACTGGTACGTCCACCACTTTTCCGAGGGGCATTAAAAACGTCTTGTTAAGCTAGTGGGACCTCCACGTCTCTTCCAAGGGGCATTCAAACTGTCTTGTTAAGCTACTGGGACCTCCACGTCTCTTCCAAGGGGCATTCAAACCGTCTTGGTAAGCTACTGCGACCTCCACCACTTTTTCGAGGGGCATTAAAAGCGTCTTATTAAGCTACTGGGACCTCCACCACTTTTCCGAGAAGCATTAAAACCGTCTTGTTAAGCTACTGGGACCTCCACGTCTCTTCCAAGGGGCATTCAAACTGTCTTCTTAAGCTACTGGGACCTCCACGTCTCTTCCAAGGGGCATTCAAACCGTCTTTTTAAGCTACTGGGACCTCCACGTCTCTTCTGAGAGGCATTAAAAGCGTATTGTTAAGCTACTGGGACCTCCACCACTTTTCCGAGGGGCATTAAAACCGTCTTGTTAAGCTACTGAGACCTCCACCACTTTTCCGAGGGGCATTAAAACCGTCTTTTTAAGCTACTGGTACCTCCACGTCTCTTCCAAGGGGCATTCAAACCATCTTGTTAAGCTACTGGGACCTGCACCACTTTTCCAAGGGGCATTCAAACAGTCTTGTTAAGCTACTACGACCTCCACCACTTTTCCAAGGGGCATTAAAACCGTCTTGTTAAGCTACTGGGACCTCCACTTTTCCGAGGGGCATTAAAAGCATCTTGTTAAGCTACTGGGACCTCCACCACTTTTCCGAGGAGCATTAAAACCATCCTTTTAAGCTACTGTGACCTCCACGTCTCTTCCAAGGGGCATTCAAAGCGTCTTGTTAAGCTACTGGGACCTCCACCACTTTTCCGAGGGGCATTAAAAGCATCTTGTTAAGCTACTGGGACCTCCACCACTTTTCCGAGGAGCATTAAAACCATCTTGTTAAGCTACTGTGACCTCAACGTCTCTTCCAAGGGGCATTCTAACCGTCTTGTTAAGCTACTGTGACCTCCACGTCTCTTCCAAGGGGCATTCAAACCGTCTTGTTAAGCTACTGGGATCTCCACTTCTCTTCTGAGGGGCATTAAAAGCGACTTGTTAAGCTACTGTGACCTCCACCACTTTTCCGAGGGGCATTAAAACCGTCTTGTTAAGCTACTGGGACCTCCACGTCTCTTCCAAGGGGCATTCAAACTGTCTTGTTAAGCTACTGGGACCTCCACGTCTCTACCAAGGGGCATTCAAACCATCTTGTTAAGCTACTGCGACCTCCACCACTTTTTCGCGGGGCAGTAAAAGCGTATTTTTAGCTACTGGGACCTCCACCACTTTGCCGAGAAGCATTAAAACCTTCTTGTTAAGCTACTGGGACCTCCACTTCTCTTCCAAGGGGCATTCAAACCATCTTGTTAAGCTACTGGGACCTCCACGTCTCTTCTGAGAGGCATTAAAAGCATCTTGTTAAGCTACTGTGACCTCCACAACTTTTCCGAGGGGCATTAAAACTGTCTTGTTAAGCTACTGGGACCTCCACGTCTCTTCCAAGGGGCATTCAAACCGTCTTGTTAAGCTACTGGGACCTCCACATCTCTTCCAAGGGGCATTCAAACCGTCTTGTTAAGCTACTGGGACCTCCACGTCTCTTCCAAGGGGCATTCAAACCGTCTTGTTAAGCTACTTGGACCTCCACGTCTCTTCCGAGGGGCATTAAAAGCGTCTTGTTAAGCTACTGTGACCTCCACCACTTTTCCGAGGGGCATTAAAACAGTCTTGTTAAGCTACTGGGACCTCCACTTCTCTTCCAAGGGGCATTCAAACCGTCTTGTTAAGCTACTGGGACCTCCACGTCTCTTCCAAGGGGCATTCAAACCGTCTTGTTAAGCTACTGCGACCTCCACCATTTTTCCAAGGGGCATTAAAACCGTCTTGTTAAGCTACTGGGACCTCCACCACTTTTCTGAGGAGCATTAAAACCGTCTTGTTAAACTACTGGGACCTCCACGTCTCTTCCAAGGGGCATTCAAACCGTCTTGTTAAGCTACTGCGACCTCCACCACTTTCCCTAGGGGCATTAAAACCGTCTTGTTAAGCTACTGGGACCTCCACCACTTTTCTGAGGAGCATTAAAACCGTCTTGTTAAGCTACTGAGACCTCCACGTCTCTATTGAGGGGCATTAATAGCGTTTTGTTAAGCTACTGTGACCTCCACCACTTTTCAAAGGGGCATTTAAACCGGCCAGTTAAGCTACTGGGACCTCCACGTCTCTTCCAAGGGGCATTCAAACAGTCTTGTTAAGCTACTGGGACCTCCACTACGTTTCTGAGGGGCATTAAAACCATTTTGTTAAGCTACTGGAACCTCCACCACTTTTCTGAGGAGCATTAAAACCGTCATGTTAAGCTGCTGGAACCTCCACGTCTCTTCTGAGGGGCATTAATAGCGTCTTGTTAAGCTACTGTGACCTCCACGTCTCTTCCAAGGGGCATTCAAACCGTCTTGTTAAGCTGCTGGGACCTCCACGTCTCTTCTGAGGGGCATTAATAGCGTCTTGTTAAGCTACTGCGACCTCCACCACTTTTCCAAGGGGCATTAAAACCGTCTTGTTAAGCTACTGGGATCTCCACGTTTCTTCTGTGGGGCATTAAAAGCGTCTTCTTAAGCTACTGTGACCTCCACCACTTTTCCGAGGGGTATTAAAACCGTCTTGTTAAGCTACTGGGACCTCCACCACTTTTCCAAGGGGTATTAAAACCGTCTTGTTAAGCTACTGGGACCTCCACATCTCTTTTGAGGGGCATTAATAGCGTCTTGTTAAACCACTCTGAACTCCACAGCTCTTCCAAGGGGCATTGATATGTTGTTTTTAATTAACTCTAACCTCCACGACTCTTCGAACGGGCATTGCAGTTCCTCTTAATTTTTGGCAGCTTTTTCTTGGAAGGCATAAGCAAATACTATGGGAGACCCACTCCCCAATAATGGGAATAATGTTTGTAATATGCTGTACTGCATGGCTCTTGTAAAGGGCATTGCAAGCTCCTTCGTCCTAATTTTTGGCAGCTTTTGCTTGGAAGGCATAAGCAAAGACTATGGGAGACCCACTCCCCAATAATGGGAATAATGTTTGGAATATGCTGTACTGCATGGCTCTTGTAAGGGGCATTGCAAGTTCCTCCGTCCCAATTTTTGGCAGCTTTTGCTTGGAAGGCATAAGCAATGACTATGGGATACACACTCCCCAATAATGGGAATAATGTTTGTACTATGCTGTACTGTATGGCTCTTGGAAGGGGCATTAAAAGCCCCTCTTCCGAGGGGCATTCAAACCGTCTGGTTAAGCTACTGGGACCTCCACGTCTTTTCCGAGGGGCATTAAAACCATCTTGTTAAGCTACTGTGACCTCCATGTCTCTTCAAAGGGACATTAAAACAGTCTTCTTAAGCCACTCTGAACTCCACAGCTCTTCCTAGGGGCATTGAAATGTTGTTTTTAATTATCTCTAACCTCCACAACTCTTCCAACGGACATTGCATTTCCTCCTAATTTTAGTCAGCTTTTGCTTTTCAATGCAAAGGCGAATACTAAGGGAGACCCACTCCCCAATAGTGGGTAGAAGGTTTTTAGTACGCTGTAATCCACGTCTGTTTCAAGGGGCATTGCAGTTCCTCATAATTTTTGGAAAGCCTTCCATTCACTGTTTAGGCCAACAGTGTACAGGAGACCCAGTTGCTATAAATGAAAAAAACTGTTTAGTTAAGGCCCTCTGACCTCCATGTCATTTCCAAGGTACATTGGAGTGCCTCGAAATTTTTGGTAGGCATTGCACTCACTGTATGCCCTATAACTGTGTAGCCAAACCGCTCCTTTTGTTACAGAAACATATCCTACAAGACATATGTGGTTGACTGGCCTGATATTGATGTGAATGGTCCCTGTTCCACCTGCTCTCCTTTGCCACCACCTCATCCATCATTCATCACCTGAAGCTTTGTTTTAACGGGAGTCATAGAACTGGGATAGTAGCAGGAAAACATCCAGCAATCCTCGGAGGAGGTAGGATATGCGCCAAAACGCTGACCACCTCAGGCCTTGCCGCTACTACATACATGCGCTTGCATTCCAACAAAACAAAGCAGATGCTAACTTGTATCATCATCATGGTCCTCACCTTGGCACTCTCAACTCCCCTGATGGAGAAGCCAGGGCCCACCGGAGGAGTCTGGTTCTCTGGTGGGCTCGTCCAATGCTGCCCTAAAGCAGGCCAGGCTAAGAAAAGTGTGTGGGGGGATGTTCCAAGGAGAAATAGGGGCGGCTGGGGACCGTTTATGGACACCCGGCTGCCCCCAGGCGGCTGGCGACCGATTATGGACACCCGGCCGCCCCCTGGCGGTTGGGGACCGAGTGTGGACACCCCGCCCCCGGGCGGCTGGGGACTGAGTATGGATACCAGGCCGCCAACGCTGCCATGACATGGTGGCCAAATTCCGCCTCCACATGCCTAAAAGGCCCAATTTCAAGTGCAAGCAAGCAGTATGGTATTGCAGTCTGGGGGTGGGTGGGTGGTTGGCTGCATATTTGCGCTTGCATTGCAAGGAATGGGGGAGGTACAATTGAACCCTGCCCTGGGACAAGAACTTGCACGGGGATAGTTGCAAGTCTGCATCTTCTGATGCGGCAAGGATGACTTCTGATGGGCACACTTTTAGGCAGTGACCGGGGAGTCAGAGATGCTTCCAGGGGTCTTCCCCATGCTGTCTCCATGTCTTTTCAGCACTGTATGCATGTGTCACACAGCACATGGCCAGATAAGGTTGTAAAATGTTAAAATGACATTTCCCGGTGAATGCATTTGTCACGGTTGAAGCAATACTAAAGTGCAAAAACGCATTAAAAATGCTACTTGTGAACATAGCCCAAGGTGTGGAGGAGTATTTTTTATTTTTTTTGTTATTTATTTTACCTTATACACAAGTCTTTACCCTGGAAAGGAACTTCCTTAACATATTTCACAGGAAAGCAGTTTCAGTTTAGTTTTTGAACGTTTTATTGTGAGCCCTTAAAAGTGGCTTAATACCTCTGACCACGTTGTTGACAGAAGTGACCTGGGGGTCAGAAATGCTTCCTGGGGCGATCCCCATGCTGTCCCCATGTCATTTGAGCACTGTCACTATCGTTTTGGGCACTTGTTAGGCTTTTAAAAGACAGCCGGGGATGCCGCCGCGAAAATGCTCGGGTCTCCCATAGACTAACTGTTAGAACCTTGCTGTTAGGTTTTTTTTCCTTTGCTGGTCACATGACCTTGTTGGCCTATTTAATCCTGCTCCGCCCTTCTGGCTTTGCTGGACTTCATTGTATATCTACTTTCTAGCTAGCCTGTGCTCTGTATCTACTCTGTTAGTTTGCTTGGTCTACGGACCTCTATGTTCTATCTATTTTGTTTGTTCGTCTGTCTGCTACTATTTCTGTTAGGAGGTGTCCCATATTCCTCCCAGTCCTTAGTACTTGTAGGGATTCCCTCCCCACATCTATAGGTCTTCGTACAGACTAGATTAGGACTTTAGCAGGTCTGATCGCAGGATCAGGTTCCCTGTTACATCGTAGGGATTCAGCTGAGTCCTATAGTAGGGACAGATCTCCTCTCTTTCCTTAGCTTTGGTAGCAGAACATAACAGTAAGTCCAGCCTGTAAATTCTCTAAGGAAAGATTTTTTTTTGTTCCATCATGGTGTCGGTTCAGGATTTGGCTAAACACCTGCAGGGACTCTCTCTGGAAGTGGCCGAGCTCCGTCAGCACGTGAGTAACTGTCCTGGAGCATATTTCTTGGAGCCTAAGGTATGTTTGCCGGATTTATTTTTTGGTGAACATCGAGAATTTTTTTCATTTAAAAATGCTTGCTTATTGTATTTTCGTTTGAGACCCAAGTCCTCTGGGGATGAATCCCAGCGCGTAGGGTTCATAATGTCACTTTTGCGCAAAGAGCCTCAGGAGTGGGCCTTTTCTTTGCAACCTAGTGATACATGCTTCAGATCAGTGGATAGTTTTTTTTCTGCTTTAGGACTATTATATGATGATCCTGACCGTGTGGCATCAGCTGAGACTGAGTTGAGACGTTTAAAACAAGGATCAGGTAATATGGAAAAATATTGTACACATTTTCGTCGTTGGTCCACTCAAACAGGGTGGAACGATTCTGCTCTGAAAAGTCTATTTCTTGCTGGGCTCAGTGAAAGGGTTAAAGACCTGCTAATTGCTTATCCTACACCTGAGGATTTGCAACAGGCTATGCAATTAGCTATACGGGTGGATAGAAGACTGCGTGCTAGGGTTAATGAGAGCAAATCCTCTGCTATGTCAGTTTCTGGTTATGATAATGTGTGTACTAACAGTGGTGAACCGATGGAGATTGGATCGGTGGCACCTCGCTCTCAAGAAAAACACCGTCGTTTTTCAGAAGGCTTGTGTTTCTATTGCGGGAAATCTGGTCATTTGATTAAAGGCTGTGAGCTTCGTATGAAGAAAGAAAAAAAAATGGTCAGTCACGCCCGTATTGCCTGTTTAAATTCCAAGGGTATATTTTTAGCTGCTTCCACGATTGCTCAGGAAAAATTAATGGAATTTCGGGTGTTTGTTGATTGCGGGTCTACACTGAATGTAATTGATGGGGGATTCGTGGAAAAACTCAATTTAAAACCTGAACCTTTATCATCCCCCATTGCTGTGGTTTCTGTGGATGGCTCCCCTTTGAAGAATATTACTCTCAAGGTCTGTGAATTTCCTCTCACTATTAATGGTGTTCACCATGAGAAATTGGATTTGGTAGTGTTGAATAACTTGCCTTCTCCAGTAATATTGGGTTTGCCCTGGTTAAAATTTCACAATCCTGTACTGGATTGGTCTACCAGTGAAATTAAATCCTGGAGCCATAAATGTTATGACAAGTGTTGTAACGGGCGTATTGCAGCTTTGGATAGGGGAGAATTGCCTGTTCCTATTCAGGATTTTTGGAGAGTTTTTTCTGAGAAAGAATCGCAGGTTTTGCCTCCCCATAGAGACTATGATTGTTCTATTGAATTTGTCCCTGGAGCGACTCTTCCTAAAAGTCGTTTATTTAACCTTACTATTCCTGAGAGGAAGGCTTTGGAGGAATACATACAGACAAGTTTGGCCGCCGGTCACATTAGGCCCTCTAAGTCTCCTGTGGCGGTTGGATTTTTTTTTGTAAAAAAAAGGACGGCGGTTTACGTCCTTGTCTGGATTTTCGTGAGATTAACAAAATTACGGTACGCAATCCTTACCCACTGCCATTGATTCCTGATCTGTTTAACCAGTTATTGGGGGCCAAGTGGTTCTCTAAAATTGACCTTAAGGGGGCATACAATCTGTTGCGCATGAAGGAGGGTGATGAATGGAAGACTGCTTTTAACACTCCTGTGGGTCATTTTGAGAATCTGGTTATGCCTTTTGGTCTTACTAATGCTCCTGCATTTTTTCAGAATCTGATTAATGACATCCTTAGACCTTTGATCGGTAAAAATGTGGTTGTGTATTTGGATGACATTTTGATTTATTCGCCAGATCTGGAGTCTCATTGGCGGAGCGTGCGTGAGGTATTACAGTTATTAATGGACAATTCGCTTTTTGCTAAGCTGGAGAAATGTGAGTTCGCTGTACAGAGAATTAGTTTTTTGGGCTACATTATCTCCAGCAAAGGTTTTGAGATGGATCCGGTTAAGGTTCAGGCTGTGCAGGAATGGCCTAGGCCTATTGGTTTGAAATCGATACAGAGGTTTTTGGGTTTCGCCAATTACTATAGAAAATTCATAAAAATTTTTTCTAGTATTGTCAAACCTCTGACTGATCTCACCAGGAAAGGTGCTGATGCGGTTCAGTGGTCTTCTGAGGCCATTGAAGCTTTTGTGTATCTCAAGGAGAGGTTCACCTCTGCTCCCATCCTTATGCAGCCTGATGTTACTAGGCCGTTTTTGGTTGAGGTTGATGCTTCCTCTGTGGGGGTTGGCGCAGTATTGTCTCAGGATAACGGGGATGGATTACATCCCTGTGCCTTTTTTTCAAAAAAATTTTCGGAGACTGAATTGAATTACGATATTGGTAATCGGGAATTATTGGCTATTAAACTCGCATTTGAACACTGGCGCCACTTCTTGGAAGGTGCGGAATTTCCCGTTCAGGTTCTTACGGATCATAAAAATCTGATATATCTTGACGCTGCCAAGCGCCTGAATGCCCGTCAGGCTAGGTGGGCACTGTTTTTCTCGCGGTTTAATTTCTCCGTTACTTACATCCCTGGTACTAAGAATGTTAAGGCGGATGCCTTGTCTCGCAGTTTTTCTCCCATAGTCGGTGCTGAGAAAGAGGAAAACATTTTACAAGAAGGTGTTGTGATAGCTGCTTTAGACTCCGTTTTGGAAGATGAGATTCTTAAAGCTCAGGAGAATGCCCCATCTAACACTCCTCATGGGAGGTTGTTTGTGCCTGGGACCTTTAGGAGAGATTTGTTTGTTGAGTGTCACGAATCTCGGTTGGCAGGTCATCCCGGAATCTCTGAGACCAAGAGACTGGTGGGTCGCAGTTTTTGGTGGCCTGGATGGCAGAAGGAAGTCATTAAGTGGGTGCGCCAATGTACTATATGTGCTAGATCTAAGTCCTCACATACTCCTGCTGCGGGGTTGCTTTGTCCTTTGGAGGTCCCCAGTGCTCCTTGGACACATTTGACTATGGACTTTATAACTGACCTTCCCCCCTCTGAGGGTTTTACTGTCATCTGGGTGGTCGTGGACCGTTTTAGCAAGATGTGTCACTTGGTTCCCTTCGTCAAACTGCCCTGCGCTAAAACTCTCGCTAAGGCCTTTGTCAAGGAAATTGTCAGACTTCATGGCGTTCCGACTGACATTGTTTCTGATAGGGGTCCTCAGTTCGTGGCTCGTTTTTGGCGTGCCTTTTGTGACAGGTTGGGAATTCATTTGTCGTTTTCGTCCGGATATCATCCTGAATCTAATGGCCAGACAGAAAGGAAAAACCAGGATGTTGAGCAGTTCTTGCGTTGTTTTGTGGCAGACAATCAAGAGGGGTGGTCTGAGTTTCTGCCACTTGCCGAATTTGCTCTGAACAATCATACATCTTCTTCTGCTGGTTGTTCGCCTTTTTTTTGTTGTTCTGGGAGACATCCGTCGTTTGGGTCGTTCTCCAAGTTGGGATCTGCCGTGCCTGAGGAGGAGAATTTTTCCGGTGATTTGGAAAGAGTTTGGACGGATGTGCGTGGTAATCTTCAGGAGGCCAACAGAAAATCTAAAGACTACTTTGATAGGAAACGACAGGAGGTTTTGTTCGCTGTTGGTGACATGGTTTGGTTGTCCTCTAGGAATCTGCGGTTAAGGATTCCTTCTAAGAAATTGGGTCCCAAGTTTGTAGGGCCCTTTAAGGTGCTTCAGGTTGTCAACCAATCTGCTGTTAGGTTGGAGGTTCCTACCTCCTGGAGAATTAATCCGGTCTTTCATGTCTCTCTGTTAAAAAAAGCTGTTGTGTCGGATGGTGACGCCTATGCCTCTGTTCCTCCGGTGGTGGAGGACAGGGAATATGAAATTTCTCGCATCCTTGACTCTAGACGGTATAGAGGTAGTTTGCAGTATCTTGTGGCCTGGAAAGGTTTCGGACCCGAGGATAACTCTTGGGTGAGGTCAGATGATGTTTCCGCGTCCAGACTTATCAGAGCGTTTCACAGGAGATTTCCTGATAAGCCTGGTCCTAGGGGATCCGGAGGATCCTCTTAGAAGGGGGGGTACTGTTAGAACCTTGCTGTTAGGTTTTTTTTCCTTTGCTGGTCACATGACCTTGTTGGCCTATTTAATCCTGCTCCGCCCTTCTGGCTTTGCTGGACTTCATTGTATATCTACTTTCTAGCTAGCCTGTGCTCTGTATCTACTCTGTTAGTTTGCTTGGTCTACGGACCTCTATGTTCTATCTATTTTGTTTGTTCGTCTGTCTGCTACCATTTCTGTTAGGAGGTGTCCCATATTCCTCCCAGTCCTTAGTACTTGTAGGGATTCCCTCCCCACATCTATAGGTCTTCGTACAGACTAGATTAGGACTTTAGCAGGTCTGATCGCAGGATCAGGTTCCCTGTTACATCGTAGGGATTCAGCTGAGTCCTATAGTAGGGACAGATCTCCTCTCTTTCCTTAGCTTTGGTAGCAGAACATAACACTAACATTGGGCTCGTGGCTCAGGTCGAGCAACCGAGTATCATGGCGAGCTCGGCCCGAGCTTTGAGCACCCGAGCATTTTAATGCTCGCTCTTCACTACTAAATACCCTTCATTATTTATTATTTTTGCACTTTGCGATTTACCCATTTACTTCTAGTTACTTGGGTATTTTGCTTGCCTTTGGTTTTTCTTTGTCTAGTGTCCTTGTGTGAACATGCATTTACATTTTGCATGCACATCAATTTATGTTTCAGTTCAGAATTCTAGGTTTTTTCTTTGTAGTTCAGTGTGCTTTAGTACATATTAGGGTGTGGCCACCCTTTGTCTGAGCTGAAATGTTTATTCTGCCTCAGGTCTATGCTTCTACTAGGGGGTCAGTCTCTCTGCCCTTATCCATATGTACGTCACTTGACAAATGGTAAGGTTTTAATATTAGAGTTAGGACTGTCCCATAAGGGTTGCTATGACGTGGCGGGATAGCTTTTACATTATTTTGATCAAAATTATGTTAACTAAATACCCTTCATTATTTATTATTTTTGCACTGTGCGATTTACCCATTTACTTCCAGTTACTTGGGTATTTTGCTTGTCTTTGGTTTTTCTTTGTCTAGTGGCCGTGTGTGAACATGCATTTACATTTTGCATGCACATCAATTTATGTTTCAGTTCAGACTTCTAGGTTTTTTCTTTATATGATATATATGCTGTATGTGCGGGAAGGGAGCTTGTCTGTACACTGCTTGCTATGTGTGGGGGAGGGAAGCTGTCGGACAAAGAGGGGTCCTGCAAACATCCAACTAATGGCCCCCCATATATATTACAGGAAGGTAGGTCAAACCCAAGGAATTTTGCTGGAGCAGCCGACCATGTGCTGTGTATGGGGCCATCTCCCCCACACATATAACCACATTCATGTATATGGGGGAGTCGGGATGTGTTGTGTGGACAAGCGTCCGGTCTAAAGCTAACTAGTGTATGGGCATCTGAGACTAAGGCAAGTTATCATCCAGAAAGTCATTCTCCAGCCTGCTGCAAAAATACCGGATAGAGAAAGGCTTTTATCACCTAAGCCAGATCTCACTGGAGGGGAAGCAAGAAGAAAAAAGGAGAAATGTAAAATAAGACACAAGTTCAGACAGTTGTCATCCAAAACTTTATCTGGTATCGACCAAGAAAATTACAATCAGTAAAAGTATAATCCACATTTAGGAAAAACACAGATGAGCTGCGGGACCATCGCTTCTTCTTCTGGGACTTTTTGGCGGACAGGTTGCTCTGCTGTCGGAGGCCTTTCTTGTTCTTGGACTTCTCCTTCATGTGGATTCTGAAGACTAGGAGGCTCCTGAGGGTCCATCTCTCCTGCCGGCAGCTCAGAGTGACTTGGAGATATGTTTCCTTCAGTCCAGGAAAGCAAGAGAGGAAAAAGATGAATGTGATGTAATAACAAGACAAACCTAAAAAAAAACATGTATAAAAAATCATGTAACTGCAAACTGCACAAAAATGACCCCAATAACATAAGTGCTGTAGCATTAAAGAACCTGCAAAACGAGTGGTGTGAAAAGACCTGCGACTTGTCAGAAATATGTAATGTTTTGTCTAAAATGACAAAAAAAAAGAAAAGATTCAAGGGATCAGCAGCATTTTATAACAGGTAAAAAATATACAAATTTGTGACAAGTGACCGGTATTAAGTATTGTGGATGATAACCAGACGTTTATTTCAAATGAAGAGTTTAATGAACGTCTTGTATTCGGCCAATTGGAACCTTCCCGGAAATGTCTGCGCCGGTGATAAAATCTACTTACTAATAGAGTTCCCGACTGGACACAAAGAACTGCAGCTCATGGAGGAATGAAGCTTCTTTCCTTCTCAGCCAAGAACTTCTTATACCAGTCCCGTACGGCCTCTATCATGTCCTGATATCTAGCAGAAAGAGAAAAAATCAATTATAAACTAAATAAAATTTATTAAAGAAAAAAAAACCTCCTGCGAACATGAAGCATTTGTAGCAAAGCACAGCCATTATTTACACAGCACAATTGTTTTACTTTATTCTATATTAGTGGCCGCTCTGTGCAAAAACTTGTGGGAAATTACTGCAGCACTAATATTGTCCACCCAGAGAGCACCCAAGTATTCCCCAATTTCTGACTCCACCGCCCGATTGCCCCCACAAGCACAATGCTGCACCGCTGTCACCTGCCTGGTACAGGCTCCTTTATAGGGTCCTTTCAGCTGTTGTTCACCAAGATGTGAAGTAATCCGAGTACAGGGTTTCCCATGTCTGAGTGCAGGGGTGGAGAGCAGAGAGGATCAGACAGAGACAGGCCCATACACAGACTGCTGGTATATAGAGGACAAATCTCGCTGAACAGCAGCCACAAGAAGCTTCTGGATGGGGGCAGTGGGGGTGAGACAGCACTTCAGCAACGTGTTTGGGAGAGAAGGAAGAAAATAAGCAAATGAAGAATATTTATAAAGTTCACAAGTCTGCAATGTGAGGAGGATAATTACATGAAGAAAACCCTCTAGGTGCAGCGTCCGCAACCGGAAAACCGCCCAAGGTCCACCTGTGTCATCAGCGCCCCCCTGCTGGACCCCTAATCAGTTGTACTGCAGACTCTGATGATTGATAGTGACACTAGGTCAGCTCTTTCCCAATGGCGGCACTAGCTGACCATCCTGTGGATAGGACAGGTGCCGGATCATTCAGTCCTTTCCCTCTTCCCCAACGTGAAGCAAACATCCCTCTGACCAGACAAACATCCCCCTGACCAGACAAACATCCCCCTGACCAGGCAAACATCCCCCTGACCAGGCAAACATCCCTCTGACCAGGCAAACATCCCTCTGACCAGACAAACATCCCCATGACCAGGCAAACATCCCTCTGACCAGGCAAACATACAACCCCTTTTTTTCTTTCCCATTTTACTTGCTTTATTAATTTCACCTCCAACATTACTGACAACTCCAAGTTCAATAGTTTGATAGTCTCATCTCCTGCCTTTGTATGTGGAGGAGGCAATAAACAGCCGTATACATCCTAAACCTGTCACAAGGACTTTCTCTGCAACTCCCTACTCTCAGCTGTCCCCCTGTAACAATCCACCTTTTTCTCTTTCTCGCTCATACATTTCAGACACTTTATTAACATGTTAATCATATTTCCAAACTTACTGCATTCCACTTCATCTGATCGTACATCACCGTTTAAAAGAATCACAATCACTTACTTGTCTGCTGCGGTAATTCTTGGATTGTTTTCTTGCTGTTGCTTGGTCTTATTTTGCTGTTTGCTGTCCTTAAACCACCATCTGCCGCACAGTGTCCACATCTTGTTCCACCGGGTCGCTCTTTTGATCCCTGCAACAACAGACACTATGCGAGTATGACTTCACATGTGACATTTCCAAGTCCCTTGACCATTGTGGTGCCAATGGAGTACCCCTTTTCTCGTTATCATGCCACCAAAGCACACCATTTCCAGCTAGCATGCCACCGTAGCACACCTTTTCCCGTTAGTATGCCACCGGGCACACCTATTCCAGTTAGCATGCCATCGGAGCACACCTATTCCCGTTAGCATGCCACCGGAGCACACCTTTACCATTAGCATGTGACCGCAGAACACCTTTACCGTTAGAATGCCACTGGAGCACACCTTTACCATTAGCATGCCACCGGAGCACACCTTTTACCATTGGCTTGCCACCGGAGCACGCCACTTTCCCGCTGGCTTGCCACCGAAGCACGCCACAGTCCCGTTGGCTTGCCACCGGAGCACGCCACAGTCCCGTTGGCTTGCCACCGGAGCACGCCACTTTCCCGTTGGCTTGCCACCGGAGCACGCCACTTTCCCGTTGGCTTGCCACCGGAGCACGCCACTTTCCCGCTGGCTTGCCACCGAAGCACGCCACAGTCCCGTTGGCTTGCCACCGGAGCACGCCACAGTCCCGTTGGCTTGCCACCGGAGCACGCCACTTTCCCGTTGGCTTGCCACCGGAGCACGCCACTTTACCGTTGGCTTGCCACCGGAGCACGCCACTTTCCCGTTGGCTTGCCACCGGAGCACGCCACTTTCCCGTTGGCTTGCCACCGGAGCACGCCTTTACCATTAGCATGTGACCGCAGAACACCTTTACCGTTAGAATGCCACTGGAGCACACCTTTACCATTAGCATGCCACCGGAGCACACCTTTTACCGTTGGCTTGCCACCGGAGCACGCCACTTTCCCGCTGGCTTGCCACCGGAGCACGCCACAGTCCCGTTGGCTTGCCACCGGAGCACGCCACAGTCCCGTTGGCTTGCCACCGGAGCACGCCACTTTCCCGTTGGCTTGCCACCGGAGCACGCCACTTTCCCGTTGGCTTGCCACCGGAGCACGCCACTTTCCCGCTGGCTTGCCACCGAAGCACGCCACAGTCCCGTTGGCTTGCCACCGGAGCACGCCACAGTCCCGTTGGCTTGCCACCGGAGCACGCCACTTTCCCGTTGGCTTGCCACCGGAGCACGCCACTTTCCCGTTGGCTTGCCACCGGAGCACGCCACTTTCCCGTTGGCTTGCCACCGGAGCACGCCACTTTCCCGTTGGCTTGCCACCGGAGCACGCCACTTTCCCGTTGGCTTGCCACCGGAGCACGCCACTTTCCCGTTGGCTTGCCACCGGAGCACGCCACTCTCCCGTTGGCTTGCCACCGGAGCACGCCACTTTCACGTTGGCTTGCCACCGGAGCACGCCACTTTCACGTTGGCTTGCCACCGGAGCACGCCACTTTCCCGTTGTCTTGCCACCGGAGCACGCCACTTTCCCGTTGGCTTGCCACCGGAGCACGCCACAGTCCCGTTGGCTTGCCACCGGAGCACGCCACAGTCCCGTTGGCTTGCCACCGGAGCACGCCACTTTCCCGTTGGCTTGCCACCGGAGCACGCCACTTTCCCGTTGGCTTGCCACCGGAGCACGCCACTTTCCCGTTGGCTTGCCACCGGAGCACGCCACTCTCCCGTTGGCTTGCCACCGGAGCACGCCACTTTCACGTTGGCTTGCCACCGGAGCACGCCACTTTCACGTTGGCTTGCCACCGGAGCACGCCACTTTCCCGTTGTCTTGC
The DNA here is from genome assembly GCF_046119375.1 of Phyllobates terribilis. NCBI lineage: Eukaryota > Metazoa > Chordata > Amphibia > Anura > Dendrobatidae > Phyllobates > Phyllobates terribilis. Next base: position 2,428,500 of record NW_027362912.1, read on the forward strand.
CACCGGAGCACGCCACTTTCCCGTTGGCTTGCCACCGGAGCACGCCACTTTCCCGTTGGCTTGCCACCGGAGCACGCCACAGTCCCGTTGGCTTGCCACCGGAGCACGCCACTTTCCCGTTGGCTTGCCACCGGAGCACGCCACTTTCCCGTTGGCTTGCCACCGGAGCACGCCACTTTCCCGTTGGCTTGCCACCGGAGCACGCCACTTTCCCGTTGGCTTGCCACCGGAGCACGCCACTTTCCCGTTGGCTTGCCAACGGAGCACGCCACTCTCCCGTTGGCTTGCCACCGGAGCACGCCACTCTCCCGTTGGCTTGCCACCGGAGCACGCCACTTTCACGTTGGCTTGCCACCGGAGCACGCCACTTTCACGTTGGCTTGCCACCGGAGCACGCCACTTTCCCGTTGGCTTGCCACCGGAGCACGCCACTTTCCCGTTGGCTTGCCACCGGAGCACGCCACTTTCCCGTTGGCTTGCCACCGGAGCACGCCACTTTTCCGTTGGCTTGCCACCGGAGCACGTCACTTTCCCGTTGGCTTGCCACCGGAGCACGCCACTTAACCGTTGGCTTCCCACCGGAGCACGCCACTTTCCCGTTGGCTTGCCACCGGAGCACGCCACTTTCCCGTTGGCTTGCCACCGGAGCACGCCACTTTCCCGTTGGCTTGCCACCGGAGCACGCCACTTTCCCGTTGGCTTGCCACCGTAGCACGCCACAGTCCCGTTGGCTTGCCACCGGAGCACGCCACAGTCCCGTTGGCTTGCCACCGGAGCACGCCACAGTCCCGTTGGCTTGCCACCGGAGCACGCCACTTTCCCGTTGGCTTGCCACCGGAGCACGCCACTTTCCCGTTGGCTTGCCACCGGAGCACGCCACTTTCCCGTTGGCTTGCCACCGGAGCACGCCACTTTCCCGTTAGCTTGCCACCGGAGCACGCCACTTTCCCGTTGGCTTGCCACCGGAGCACGCCACTTTCCCGTTGGCTTGCCACCGGAGCACGCCACAGTCCCGTTGGCTTGCCACCGGAGCACGCCACATTCCCGTTGGCTTGCCACCGGAGCAAGCCACAGTCCCGTTGGCTTGCCACCGGAGCACGCCACTTTCCCGTTGGCTTGCCACCGGAGCACGCCACTTTCCCGTTGGCTTGCCACCGGAGCACGCCACAGTCCCGTTGGCTTGCCACCGGAGCACGCCACAGTCCCGTTGGCTTGCCACCGGAGCACGCCACTTTCCCGTTGGCTTGCCACCGGAACACGCCACTTTCCCGTTGGCTTGCCACCGGAGCACGCCACTTTCCCGTTGGCTTGCCACCGGAGCACGCCACTTTCCCGTTGGCTTGCCACCGGAGCACGCCACTGTCCCGTTGGCTTGCCACCGGAGCACGCCACTGTCCCGTTGGCTTGCCACCGGAGCACGCCACTGTCCCGTTGGCTTGCCACCGGAGCACGCCACTGTCCCGTTGGCTTGCCACCGGAGCACGCCACTGTCCCGTTGGCTTGCCACCGGAGCACGCCACTTTCCCGTTGGCTTGCCACCGGAGCACGCCACTTTCCCGTTGGCTTGCCACCGGAGCACGCCACTTTCCCGTTGGCTTGCCACCGGAGCACGCCACAGTCCCGTTGGCTTGCCACCGGAGCACGCCACTTTCCCGTTGGCTTGCCACCGGAGCACGCCACTTTCCCGTTGGCTTGCCACCGGAGCACGCCACTTTCCCGTTGGCTTGCCACCGGAGCACGCCACTTTCCCGTTGGCTTGCCACCGGAGCACGCCACTTTCCCGTTGGCTTGCCACCGGAGCACGCCATTTTCCCGTTGGCTTGCCACCGGAGCACGCCACTTTACCGTTGGCTTGGCAACGGAGCACGCCACTTTCCCGTTGGCTTGACACCGGAGCACGCCACTTTCCCGTTGGCTTGCCACCGGAGCACGCCACAGTCCCGTTGGCTTGCCACCGGAGCACGCCACTTTCCCGTTGGCTTGCCACCGGAGCACGCCACTTTCCCGTTGGCTTGCCACAGGAGCACGCCACTTTCCCGTTGGCTTGCCACCGGAGCACGCCACTTTCCCGCTGGCTTGCCACCGGAGCACGCCACTTTCCCGTTGGCTTGCCACCGGAGCACGCCACTTTCCCGTTGGCTTGCCACCGGAGCACGCCACTTTCCCGTTGGCTTGCCACCGGAGCACGCCACTTTCCCGTTGGCTTGCCACCGGAGCACGCCACTTTCCCGTTGGCTTGCCACCGGAGCACGCCACTTTCCCGTTGGCTTGCCACCGGAGCACGCCACAGTCCCGTTGGCTTGCCACCGGAGCACGCCACTTTCCCGTTGGCTTGCCACCGGAGCACGCCACTTTCCCGTTGGCTTGCCACCGGAGCACGCCACTTTCCCGTTGGCTTGCCACCGGAGCACGCCACTTTCCCGTTGGCTTGCCACCGGAGCACGCCACTTTCTCGTTGGCTTGCCACCGGAGCACGCCACTTTCTCGTTGGCTTGCCACCGGAGCACGCCACTTTCTCGTTGGCTTGCCACCGGAGCACGCCACTTTTCCGTTGGCTTGCCACCGGAGCACGCCACTTTCCCGTTGGCTTGCCACCGGAGCACGCCACTTTTCCGTTGGCTTGCCACCGGAGCACGCCACTTTCCCGTTGGCTTGCCACCGGAGCACGCCACTTTCCCGCTGGCTTGCCACCGGAGCACGCCACTTTCCCGCTGGCTTGCCACCGGAGCACGCCACTGTCCCGCTGGCTTGCCACCGGAAGCACCCCACTTTCCCGCTGGCTTGCCAAGGGAGCACGCCATCATCCATTTAATAAAATGGGCCACACTTAGCTTTTTCTTTTATATAATGGGTCCATATAGTTTTTCATTGAATATATTGGGCCCTACATAACCTTACATTTAATATATATAATCGTCTTATCATGTCTGTCTGTCCTTCTGTTCAGGAAGTCCTGCGTCGCTGATTGGTCCGACCGTGGTCAATCAGCTACGTGGGATTTCAGAAAAAGATGGCGGCCATTAGCAGCTCATCTACCGCACGGAGGTCAGCGGCGATGTAGCCGGGAGATGACCGGCGCTAGCAGCAGAAGTACCCCGACCAGCGGCGCCGCTGACCTCCATGCGGCTACCGTCGGGAGATCAGCGGTTAGGGCCGCTGATCTTCCGACGGAAAGTGTGAAGGGAGGACCGGGGAGCGGCGCCACCGGTCGGGATACTTCTGCTGCGAGCAGCCGGTCATTTCCCGGCTGCTCGCAGTGGAAGTACCCGCACAGGCAGCGCCGCTCCCCTGTCCTCACTAATACGATTCGGCGGCCACGGCCAATCAGCGATATTGGCTCCAAATTTAAACACCGCTCTGCACAGAGGTCAGTGGCGATGCAGCCGGTCATCTCCCGGCTGCTCGCAGCAGAAGTACCCCGACCTGCGGCGCCGCTGACCTTCATGCGGCTACCTTCGCTAGATCAGCGGCTAGGGCCGCTGATCTCCCGACGGCAAGTGTGAAGGGAGGACCGGGGAGCGGCGCCGCTGGTTGGGATACTTCTGCTGCGAGCAGCCGGTCATCTCCCGGCTGCTCACAGTGGAAGTACCCGCTCCCCGGTTCTCACTAATACGATTCGCTGATTGGTCGCGGCCGCCAGCCGTGACCAATCACCGGTTTTGGCGCCAAATTTAAACATGCTCTCCGGTCCTCACTAACACGGTTCGCTGATTGGTCGCGGCCAGCCGCATACATATTCTAGAATACCCGATGAGTTAGAATCGGGCCACCATCTAGTTTAATATAATGGGCCACAAATTGCCTTCTAGTTATTACAAGAGGTCCTGCATAGTCTTCCATTTATTTTAATAGGCACCATATAACCTTTCAGCATCTGAAACAACGGATACTGAAAGCCTGTGCTAGCATTTCTTCTGCGGTGTTGCTATCAGTGTGTCAAGAGTGGGAGAAGAGGGTTGCATTGACAATCCAACACAATGGGCAGCACTTTAAACACATTTTATAAGTGGTCATAAACTTGTAAAAAATTCATGAAAGAATAAAGTTATGTTAAAACCAAGCACACCATTGTATTTTCTTATGAAATTCTCAATGAGTTTGATGTGTCACATCACCCTCTTCCCATTGAAAAAAATAAAGTTAGATCTAAAATGGCCGACTTCAAAATGGCCGCCATAGTCACCACCCATCTGGAAAAGTTTCCCCCTCCCATATACTAATGTGCCATAAACAGGAAGTTGACATCACCAACCATTCAATTTAATTTAGGTGTATCCATATAAATAGCCCACCCTGTATTATTACCATTTTTATTATTGCTGTACATACTGTAGCTTTTCATTTAATTTATTGGGCCCCATATAGGCTTCCATTTAATATAATGGGCCCCACATAGCCTTCCATTTAATTTAATGGGGTCCACATAGCCTTCCATTTAATTTAATGGGGTCCACATAGCCTTCCATTTTATTTAATGGGGCCCACATATGTTTTTATTTAATATAAAGAGCCCCACATAAGCCCCTAATTAATATAATGGGCCCCACCTTGCTTTCCATATAAAATAATGGGTCCCACATAGCCCTCCCTTTTGTTATGATGAGCCTTACATATCACACCATTTCCCGATGGTCTGCCACCGAAGTACACCATTGGCTGCTGGGGTGCCACTGGAACACACTCTTTACAGTTGGGGTGCCAAAAGAGCACACCTTTCACCATTAGCATGCCACCGGAGTACACTTTTTGCCACTGGCATGCCACTGAAGCACACCCTTTACCATTGGAGTACCATCGGGCACACCCTTTACCGTTGGTGTGCCATCGGAGAACTCTATTTCCCGTAGGCCTACCAGAGGGGCCCAATATGTGACCTTTTTTGCTTACCACCGGGGCACCCATCTTGGGCTTTTTAGCTTCCACCGGGGTGCACTCTTTGGCCTTTTAGCTTACCACCGGGGCACCCAACTTGGGCTTTTTAACTGCGACCGGGGTACACTCTGACCATTTTGCTTACCACCGGGGCACTCATTTTAGGCTTTTTTAGCCTGCCACCGGGGTGCACTTTTTGGCCTTATTGCTTACCACTGGGGCGCACTCTAGGGCTTTTTAGCCTACCACCAGGGTACATTCTTTGGCCTTATTGCTTATCACTGGGGCGCACTCTAGGGCTGCTCAGTCTGCCACCAGAGTCTACTCTTTGGCCTTTTTGCCATTGGTGTGCCACCAGAGCACACCCTATGACGTTGGAGTGCCACCGGAGCACACCCTTTACCTTTGGAGTGCCACCGGAACACACAATTTGCCATTGGCAAAAGTATAATGGACCCCCACATAGAATTCTATAAAGTATAATGGCCCCCACATAGCCCTCTATATAGTATAATGAGCCGCACATTGCCTTCCATGTACTATAATTTAATTTATTGGGCTCCACATAGCTTTTCATTTAATTTATTGAACCCCACATAACCGTCAATTTAATATAATAGGCCGCACTGGACTCCATTTAATATATTGGACCTGACATAGCCTTCCATTTAATAAAATGGGGCCAAAATATCCCTCTATTTAATATAATGGGCACCAAAAAGCCTTCCATGTTTTATATTGGGCACCACATAGCCCTCTATTTAATACAATTGGCCCCACTTAACCTTCCATTTAAAATATTGGGCCCCACATAGCTTTACATTTAATTTACTGGGCTCCATATAGGCTTCCATTTAATATAATGGGCCCCACATAACCCTCCATTTAATATAATGGTCCCCACATTGCCTTCCATTTATTATAATGGAGCCAAGATACATCTCTATTTAATATAATGGACAAAACACAGGCTTCCATTTAATATAATTGGCGCTACATAGCCCTTTATTTGATAAATGCGCCTCACATAGCCCTCCATATAATATTATGGGCCCCGCAACGCTTTCCATTTAATTTAATAGGCCTCACATAGCCCTCAATTTAATACAGAGGGCCCCACAAAACCTTCCAGATAACATAGTGGGCCCCAATATAGCTTTCTTTTTAATGTATTGGTCCCCACATAGTCCTCTATTTAATATAATGGGCCTCACATAGCCTTCCATTAAATATCATGGGCCCCATATAGAATTTATCATATACGTAGATGTCCCTTTAAGATAACGGGCCCCACATAGCTTTCCCTTTAATATAATGGGCCCCACATAGCTTTCCCTTTAATATAATGGGCCCCACATAGCTTTCTCTTTAATATAATGGGCCCCACATAGCTTTCCCTTTAATATAATGTGCACCACATTGATTTTATTATTATATAATGGGCCCCACATAGCTTTCCCTTTAATATAATGGGCCCCACATAGCTTTCTCTTTAATATAATGGGCCCCACATAGCTTTCTCTTTAATAAAATGGGCCCCACATAGCTTTCTCTTTAATATATTGGGCCGCACATAGCTTTCCCTTTAATATAATGGGCCCCACATAGCTTTCCCTTTAATATAATGGGCCCCACATAGCTTTCCCTTTAATATAATGGGTCCCACATAACTTTTTCTTTAATATAATGGGCCCCACATAGCTTTCTCTTTAATATAATGGGCCCCACATAGCTTTCTCTTTAATATAATGGGCCGCACATAGCTTTCTCTTTAATATAATGGGCCCCACATAGCTTTCTCTTTAATATAATGGGCCCCACATAGCTTTCTCTTTAATATAATGGGCCCCACATAGCTTTCTCTTTAATATAATGGGCCCCACATAGCTTTCTCTTTAATATAATGGGCCCCATATAGCTTTCTCTTTAATATAATGGGCCCCATATAGCTTTCTCTTTAATATAATGGGCCCCACACAGCTTTCTCTTTAATATAATGGGCCCCACATAGCTTTCTCTTTAATATAATGGGCCCCACATAGCTTTCTCTTTAACATAATGGGCCCCACATAGCTTTCCCTTTAATATAATTGGCCCCACATAGCTTTCTCTTTAATATAATGGGCCCCACATAGCTTTCTCTTTAATATAATGGGCCCCACATAGCTTTCTCTTTAATATAATGGGCCCCACATAGCTTTCTCTTTAATATAATGGGCCCCACATAGCTTTCTCTTTAATATAATGGGCCCCACATAGCTTTCTCTTTAATATAATGGGCCCCACATAGCTTTCCCTTTAATATAAAAGGCCCCACATAGCTTTCCCCTTAATATAATTGGCCCCACATAGCTTTCCCTTTAATATAATTGGCCCCACATAGCTTTCCCTTTAATATAATGGGCACCACATAGATTTATTATAATATAATGGGCCCCACATATCCGTCCCTTTAATATTATGGACCCCACATAGATTTATTATAATATTATGGACCCCACATAGATTTATTATAATATTATGGACCCCACATAGATTTATTATAATATAATGGGCCCCACATAGATTTATTATAATATAATGGGCCCCACATATCCGTCCCTTTAATATTATGGGCCCCACATAGATTTATTATAATATAATGGGCCCCACATAGATTTATTATAATATTATGGACCCCACATAGATTTATTATAATATTATGGACCCCACATAGATTTATTATAATATTATGGACCCCACATAGATTTATTATAATATTATGGACCCAACATAGATTTTATTATTATATAATGGGCCCCACATATCCGTCCCTTTAATATTATGGACCCCACATAGATTTATTATAATATGATGGGCCCCACATACATTTATTATAATATAATGGGCCCCACATAGATTTATTATAATATAATGGGCCCCACCTAACCCTCCAGTTTATACACTGCAGTCGCTCTCTTTCTTCTCTTCTTTACCTAGTCCAGTCTTTCGTGACGACTTCCCGCCATGATTCGTCTTTGCAGTTTGCTGTCCAGGTTTCGGCTGCTCCGCACTTTTCAGCAGATCACCGCACTCCTGAAAAACAAAAATGTTACAAATATAAGCGACTTAAATAAATAATGCCACCCACTGTGCCACCAAATGCAAATATGTGCCACACTGTGCCCATGAGTATATCATTCACCGCAATGAAGTCTGCTCCACTGAGAATATAAATCAGTCACTAGCTTGTGCCCCTGTTATAAATAGTGTTGAGCGAGCACTAAAATGCTCGGGTGCTCGAAGCTCGGCCCGAGCTCGCCGTGATACTCGGGTGCTCGACCTGAGCAACGAGCCCATGTTAGTCTATGGGAGACCCGAGCATTTTTGCGGAGGCACCCCCGGCAGTCTGTAGAAAGCCTAAAAAGTGCCCAAAATGATAGTGACAGTGCTCAGATGACATGGGGACAGCATGGGGATCGCCCCAGGAAGCATTTCTGACCCCCAGGTCACTGTTGTCAACAACGTGGTCAGAGGTATTAAGCCACTTTTACAGGCTCATAAGAAAATGTTCAAAAACGAAAGTGAAACTTTTTTCCTGTGAAATATGTTAAGGAATTTCTTTTCCAGGGTAATGACTTGTGTATAAGGTAAAATAAATAACCAAAAACAAAAATACTCCTCCACACCTTGGGCTATGTTCACAAGTAGCATTTTTTATGCGTTTTTGCACTTTTGTATTGCTTTCAACTGTGACAAATGCATTCACTGGGAAATGTCATTTTAACATTTTACAACCTTATCTGGCCATGTGCTGTGTGACACATGCATATAGTGCTGAAAAGACATGGGAACAGCATGGGGAAGACCCCTGGAAGGATCTCTGACTCCCAGGTCACTGCCTAAAAGTGTGCCCATCAGAAGTGATCCTTGCCGCATCAGAAGATGCAGACTTGCAACTATCCCCGTGCAAGTCCTTGTCCCAGGGCAGTGTTCAATTATACCTCCCCCATTCCTTGCAATGCAAGCGCAAATATGCAGCCAACCACCCACCCACCCCCAGGCTGCAATACCATACTGCTAGCTTGCACTTGAAATTGGGCCTTTTAGTTTTGAGGAGGCCGAAGCTGGCCACTACCTCATGGCTGCTTCGGCAGCGAGGTATCCATACTCAGTCCCCAGCCGCCCGGCGGCCGGGTGTCCACACCTGGTCCCCAGCCGCCTGGGGGCGGCGGGGTGTCCATAGACGGTCCCCAGCCACCCCGATTTCTCCGCGGAACATCCCGACACACTTTTCTTAGACTGGCCTGCTTTAGGGCAGCATTGGACAAGCCCACTAGAGAAACCGACTCCATCAGGGGAGGTGAGAATGCCAAGGTGAGGAGCATGATGATGAAAGAAGTTAGCATTTGCTTTGTTTTGCTGGAATGCAAGCATAAGTGTGCAACCTGCCACCAACCCACCCCGAGGCTGCAATACCATACTGCTAGCATGCGTGCACTTGAAATTGGGCCTTTTAGGCATGTGGAGGCCAGAGCTGGCTACTACCTCATGGGTGCTTCGGCAGCGAGGTATCGATACTCAGTCCCCAGCCGCCCGGCGGCCGGGTGTCCATGCTCGGTCCCCAGCCGCCAGGGGGCGGCCGGGTGTCCACACTCGGTCCCCAGCCGCCCCGCGGCCAGGTGTCCATAAACGGTTCCAAGCCGCCCCGATTTCTCCGCGGAACATCCCCACACACTTTTCTTAGACTGGCCTGCTTTAGGGCAGCATTGGACGAGCCCACCAAAGAACCCGACTTCTCCGGTGGGCCCTGGCTTCTTTATCAGGGGAATTGAGAGTGCCAAGGTGAGGAGCATGATGAGGATGATAGAAGTTAGCATCTGCTTTGTTTTCAAGGAATGCAAGCGCATGTATGTAGTAGCGGCTAGGCCTGAGGTGGTCAGCGTTTTGGCGCATATCCTACCTCCTCCGAGGATTGCTGGATGTTTTCCTGCTACTATCCAAGTTCTATGACTCTCGTTAAAACAAAGCTTCAAGTGATAAATGATGGATGAGGTAGTGGCAAAGGAGAAAGAGCAGGAGGAACAGGGACCATTCACATCAATATCAGGCCAGTCAACCACATATGTCTTGTAGGATATGTTTCTGTAACAAAAGGAGCGGTTTGGCTACACAGTTATAGGGCATACAGTGAGTGCAATGCCTACCAAAACTTTTGAGGCACTCCAATGCCCCTTGGAAATGACATGGAGGTCAGAGGGCCTTAACTAAACCTTTTTTTCCATTTATGGCAACTGGGTCTCCTGTGCACTGTTGGCCTAAGCAGTGAATGGAAGGCTTTCCAAAAATTATAAGGAACTGCAATGCCCCTGGAAACAGATGTGGATTACAGCGTACTAAAAACCTTCTACCCATTAATGGGGAGTGTGTCTCCCTTAGTTTTCACCTTTGCATTGAAAAGCAAAAGCTGACTAAAATTAGGAGGAAATGCAATGCCCGTTGGAAGAGTCATGGAGATTAGAGGTAAGGTAATTAAAAACAACATTTCAATGCCCCTTGGAAGAGCTGTGGAGTTCAGAGTGGCTTAAGAAGACGCTTTTAATGCCCTTTGAAGAGACGTGGAGGTCACAGTAGCTTAACAAGACGGTTTTAATGCCCCTTACAAGAGCCATACAGTACAGCATCTTAAAAACATTATTCCCATTATTGGGGAGTGGGTCTCCCATAGTATTTGCTTATGCCTTCCAAGCAAAAGCTTCCAAAAATTATGAGGAAATGCAATGCCCGTTCGAAGAGTCGTGGAGGTCCCAGTAGCTTAACAAGACGCTTTTAATGCCCCTCAGAAGAGACGTGGAGGTCAGAGTGGCATAACAAGACGGTTTTAATGCCCCTTACAAGACACGTGGAGGTCAGAGTGGTATAACAAGACGCTTTTAATGCCCCTCAGAAGAGACGTGGAGGTCAGAGTGGTATAACAAGACGGTTTTAATGCCCCTTACAAGAGACGTGGAGGTCAGAGTGGTATAACAAGATGGTTTTAATGCCCCTCAGAAGAGACGTGGAGGTCAGAGTGGTATAACAAGACGGTTTTAATGCCCCTCTGAAGAGACGTGGGGGTCAGAGTGGTATAACAAGACGGTTTTAATGCCCCTTACAAGACACGTGGAGGTCAGAGTGGTATAACAAGACGGTTTTAATGCCCCTTACAAGACACGTGGAGGTCAGAGTGGTATAACAAGACGGTTTTAATGCCCCTTACAAGACACGTGGAGGTCAGAGTGGTATAACAAGACGGTTTTAATGCCCCTTACAAGAGACGCTCATTATTCTGGCATTTGGCAAATATTAAAAATGATGGTAATCCTAATTGACCTAAAATGGGAAAGGTTTATTCTGATTTCATGTCAGATATTGAGAAAAACATGCAGATGTGTCTATTTATACAGTGTATGGAAACTTCTGATTTCAACTCTGTACATATATATATATATATATATATATATATATATATATATGTGTATAATATATACACGGCGAAGCTCACACAACACAACACCCACAGCAGAGGAACTGGCTGCACACACACCTGCTCCTGTCAGTGCTGTGAGCGCTCCTCATATCGCTGCTGGCTCCGCCCCTCACATCGCTGCTGGCTCCGCCCCTCACATCGCTGCTGGCTCCGCCCCTCATATCGCTGCTGGCTCCGCCCCTCACATCGCTGCTGGCTCCGCATCTCATATCACTGCTGGCTCCGCCCCTCATGTCGCTGCTGGCTCCGCCCCTCATATCGCTGCTGGCTCTGCCCCTCACATCGCTGCTGGCTCCGCCCATCAGCCGCTCACAGTCCTCAGCAATATGGAGACATCCGCACTGATCAGAATCCTCGGGGGCGTGGCCTGTCACTGTAGTCACACAAGGGTTGTCATGGAGATCTCAAGGGAAGGCAGGTGGGCGGGGCTTAGAGCAGGAAGTAGAAGCCGTGCAGTGTGATTGGCTCCTTACCTTCTGCCAGTAATGGAGCAGATATATGGCTCCTATATAATGGAGGGGGCTCAGGAGGGGTTCCCCACCCTAAAGGTCAGGGGATAAATAATACTGGACATGAGCGAGGGCAGGAGGACATTATTCTATATTGTAAGAAATCTGATTTCTTCTTTCCTCACAGTTTTTCCTGTGCAAGGCCACATGTATTGTGCGATAATCTGTGAATATGGGGGGATCTGCTCCTCACATCCACATCAATCCCCCCACGTCTGAGCTCTCCCTTACAGGGGTCTTCTGCTCTGCACATTGATGCCGTATCCATGGAGATGACATCATGGCCGGCACATGCGGATCTCCCCGATGGGACCCTCATGTATCTGGAGGACGAGGCACTGCTGCTCCTCGGGGAGAGGGGGCACAATTCCTGTACACATGATACAGGGGCTTCTGCCATCTCTGGGCTGAGAATAATGCTGGCAGAGCGCAGTCTACATGATGTGAGGATTACAAGTCTGCAGTCACAGAGAGTCACACAGATGACTGCAGCCTTCAGCTTCACACCGGACAATCCCTTTAAATACATGTATATTGGTCTAAAAATACTTTTTACTATTTCTCTTCATGTAATATTTGCTCTGTTCGGCCTTTACCAGCTTTTTGTTTCCCAGCAGCACATTGATGGCTGCAGAATGAGTTAACTTGAGATTCAGTCAGTGAGCTCCTTATGATGTGGAGTTTCCAGCGCTTTTATTTCTGCGATGATTTATGACTGAATCAGAGATCAGCCCAACTTTCATGCTGGTCTGTGAACATAATCAGCACAGAGAAGGTCAGAATGAGCTCACTGATAAATTCTCAGTGAGCTCATTCTGCAACTAGCAATGCAAAGGAAATAAAAAAGCCAAATTGTTTATGAAACGTTATTGAAAAAATATTTGTATGTATATATTTAGCCCAAAATGTCTGAGTGTCCATATCCTTAGTACCAGCACAGCTGAGGATTTGGTATAATTAGGGGCGTACATAGGAATCATGGGGCCCCATAGCAGAAGTTCTAATTGGGCCCCCCCCCAAAAAAAAATTTAAAAATGTAAATAATTGTCGGAGTCACAGAAGAGCAGATCTCACAACCTTCCAGCCTTTACATAGTAATTTTCCTCCTGCTGAAGTCCTAGATCCCTTTTTCATTGCCCATAAAGTGTGGTGCCAACAAAAGTGCCCCCCAAACACGGTATGATACCCCCATGGTGAATTCCTCCATATGCACAGTATAATGACCCTACTGTACCCCACCTCAACTCCCAGGGTAAAGTATGATGACACCAACACAGTATGATCCCCCAACCGCCCCACACCTCTACATACTCCATAGAGTACAATGCACTCGCCATGGTCCTCCACACAGTATAAGGCACTCGCCATGGTCCTCCACACAGTATAAGGCACTCGCCATGGTCCTCCACGCAGTATAATACAGTCCCCATGGTCCTCCACGCAGTATAATGCACTCCCTCGTGGTCCTCCACACAGTATAATGCATTCCTTCGTGGTCCTCCACGCAGTATAATGCACTCCCACGTGGTCCTCCACACAGTACAATGCACTCCCCCATGGTCCTCCACACAGTACAATGCACTCCCCCATGGTCCTCCACACAGTACAATGCACTCCCCCATGGCCCTCCACACAGTACAATGCACTCCCCCATGGTCCTCCACACAGTACAATGCACTCCCCCATGGTCCTCCACACAGTACAATGCATTCCCCCATGGTCCTCCACACAGTATAAGACTCTTGCCATGGTCCTCCACACAGTATAAGGCACTCGCCATGGTCCTCCACGCAGTATAATACAGTCCCCATGGTCCTCCACGCAGTATAATGCACTCTCTCGTGGTCCTCCACGCTGTATAATGCACTCCCTCGTGGTCCTCCACGCAGTATAATGCACTCCCACGTGGTCCTCCACACAGTACAATGCACTCCCCGTGGTCCTCCACACAGTATAATGCACTCCCCCATGGTCCTCCACACAGTACAATGCACTCCCCCATGGTCCTCCACACAGTACAATGCACTCCCCCATGGTCCTCCACACAGTATAATGCACTCCCCCATGGTCCTCCACACAGTATAAGACACTCGCCATGGTTCTCCACACAGTATAATGCATTCCCCTATGGTCCTGTACGCAGTATAATGCAGCCCCCCATAGGGTAAAATGCAGCCCCCCCCACCCGTAGGGTAAAATGCAGCCCCAGTCCTCCAGTATTATCAGTACACAATGATTTAAAAAATAAATACATACTTACCGCTCCTCGTTCCCCGCTGCTTCAGTCTCTGCAGCTGATCACCTCAGCAGCTGCCAGCTCCACTGTCTGACACAGCGTGGCGCGTCATCATGCCGCTGCGTCAGACGCAGAGGAGGAATGATGGGAGAGGGAGTGTCACATGATGCTTCCTCCTCCAGGTTTTCGTGGGCCCCGGGCGAAAGAGTCTCAGTGGCCCCTTTAACACATCCAACCATTCATGATGCACAGATACAGCAGAGAAATTATAGATATAGATATAGTACAATGCCAAACATTTCACTGACTTCTTACATTTCATGAGTGATATCTTCTGTAAATTCTACAATAGCTCAGAAACCGGTGAATCCTGACAGCGCACAGTGCAGTCCGGACAGTATAGTCCTCCATACAGTGTAATTGCACCACATAGTCCTCCATACAATATTATGGGTACCACATAGTCCTCCATACAGTATTATGAGCCCCATATAATGCTCCATACAAAATACTGGATCCCATATAATTCACCATAGAGAATACTGCCTGGTCCCCATGTAATGCCATATGCAGACTGGACCCCATACAGAGGCCCCACAAGCCCGCTGCATCCTCCCCGGGGCGCCCACAAGCCGGCTGCATCCCCCAGGGGCCCCCACAAGCCTGCAGCACCCCCCCCCCCAGAGGACCCAGAAGCCTGCAGCATCCCCCCCAGAGCCCCCACAAACCCGCAGCATCCCCCCGGAGCACCCACAAGCCCGCAGGATCCCCCCCCAGAGCACCCACAAGCCCACAGCATCCCCCCCAGAGCACCCACAAGCCTGCAGCACCCCCCCCCAGAGCACCCACAAGCCCACAGCATCCCTCCCAGGGCCCCACAAGCCCGCAGCATCCCACCCAGGGCACCCACAAGCCCACAGTATCCCCCCAAGGGCCCCCACAAACCCACAGCATCCCCCCCAGGGCCCCAGAAGCCCACAGCATCCCCCCCAGGGCCCCCACAAGCCCACAGCATCCCCCCCAGGGCCCCACAAGCCCGCAGAATCCCCCCCAGAGCACCCACAAGCCCACAGCATCCCCTCCAGGGCCCCACAAGCCCGCAGCATCTCCCCCAGGGCCACACAAGCTCACAGCATCCCCCCCAGAGCCCCCGCAAGACCGCAAAATCCCCCTTAGGGCCCCCACAAGCCCGCAGCATCCCCCCCAGATCCCTCACAAGCCCACAGCATCCCCTTAGGGCCCCCACAAGCACACATTATCCCTGCATTATTCCCCAGAGCCCCTAAGATCTCCACAAGCATTAATTAACCCCACCAGACTGCCCTCCAGCATTAACCCCCCCAAATCCCTCACTCGCAAGTATCAAGCCCCCTCACCCCAAAAACAACAAGAAGAAAAGACATCAGACCTGCAATTAATAGAACAATCTCCTGTTTCTCAGCTTAGGATACTGACCTCCTCCTGCAGCTTCACCGGCAGCTCTGTCTCTGCATGAGACTCTGGCGTCTGGTGCTGAACTAGAACACGCCCCCGGAAATGACATCATACCTGGAAGGATCCCATACATTCTAGCGTCTAGGGCACGGGAAGAGGTAAGTATTGTGCCGGCCGGGGCCCTGAGCAGGAGGGGGGGCCCATGGCGCGCCGGGATGCCCGACGGTGAGTAAGCCCCCCGCCTGCTCAGGGCCCCGCCTCTTGCCTGGGTGCAGGAGGGGGACCCGATGCGGGGGTACACAGTGCAGGCGACTGCTATGGGGCCCCCCCAGCTCACGGGCCCCATAGCAGTCGCGTGGCCTGCCGCCATTGGCGGGACGCCACTGGGTACAATGGTGTCTGGCCTGGACAATCCTCTGTAAGGGAAACCAAGTCCGAACTGATAGATTTTCCCTGCACTGATACATTGTAGCAAACGGTCAGGACAGGAGGGGGATTGTCTACACTGAATACCATTGTAATAAATGCTCCGCTGCTGTCAGGATTAGATTTTTTTCAGGTTCTGGATATTAACAAGAATGATTTTATTCTCAGACAACAAGCAGAGATCTTACAAATGGCAGAAAAGTTGAATAATCCTTCATTGCAGAGAGGAGAACTTTCCTCCTGTATCCGGCGGATCGTCCTGTGGCTGAGAACAGTCTTTGCGGAGCGATTCCTCCCTATGAGGGGAACGTCGGCGCGGTGGAGCTGCTGTATCAGCCACGGAGGGGAATGAAGAGCAAGAAAGATTTATCCCTCATCCTGGAGGATCCGGAACTGAAGACTGCGGAGATCAAAGCTGAAGGTGAAGCCACATGTGATCTGTATACATCGGCAGAGGGGTCGTCACATGAGGAAATCCCCCCATATATATATGGAGATGGCGATCTGTGGGGGCCGGACACAGAATCGGTGTGTGGTGTAACCAAAGAGAACACTAAGTCAGCACAGGAGCTGTGTACACAAAACGGAAGCATTCTGCAAAGTTACTTTATTCTCTTTATCCCCTTCCCGACATCCGCAGAATTTAAGTGTCGCAATTCCAATGAGTTGTGGATTTTTGGTTCAAGTTGCCCAACGGGAGCAAAAAATAATGTGATAGAAAAGGATTAAAATTAAAATTTATATATATAAAAAAAATCCTTTTAAATTTCCTCCCTCCATTTGTCAATACAAAGCAAGACTAAAAGATTATATATATATATTTATTTATTTAGTATTGACACACTGACAAAAAGTCCATCTATCAAATCATAAATATATTAACCCCTACAGCAAATGCCCAACAGCAAAGATAATCTAAACACCCAATTTTTTTTTCTTTTTGGGTAATTTTACCTCCCAAAAAATGCATCAAAAAGAGATGAAAAGTTTGTAGACGGCAGAGAATGGCATCAATAACCCCCGCAGGTCGGCGAGCAGAAAGCGAACCTCGCCCAGATTCATCAGCAGAAACATGGAACAAATGCAGGGTCTCACAAAATGGTGACACAATACCGGGTTATTTATTACTGTTTGGTGACACCATAATACGGCAATTCTGGCTTCTTAATTTATTTTTCCGCTATTTAACGTGCGGTTTAAATAATTTGGGCTTTGATAGGTCGGACTTTTACAGACACGACAATATAAAATGTTTCTTTTTTAATTTCTTTTTTTTTACCTCGGAAAATAGGGGTGATTTAACATTTTTGTTTATTTTTTTTCTTTTATAAAACTTTTTTCTTTTTTTTCCATTTTTACTTTCTTTTTTTATGTCCCCTTAGGGCACTTGAACCTGCCATCTCTTGACTGCTTATTCTATATACAGTAATCCTCTAGTAATGCAGTATACAGTTTATAAGATTAAGTCCAGACTGTGGATGAACTTCACAGGAGTACCAAGATGGCAGCCATGCAGACCTTCACCATTCCCCTGACTGCCATTGTCATCCATTTCCTGGCGATAGCGCAATGTAAATGCCGCTGTTGGCTCAGGTGGCCACAGTCTACTCAAGTCGCTGCTGTCGGCTCAGGTCACCGCTGTTCTGGGCTGGCTGGCAAATTGCACACAGTAGCAACCCATCCTTATTGAGTTTTATCTATGGCTGATTCATAAAGTGAGTAAAGGTTACAAAGCTTTAAAAAGATAAAGCCGGTGTTATGATGTAATAGTTGAGGTCAAATGCCGACTAGATTCTCATCCACTTCTATCAGTGGGCTACTCAGAGAGGTGTCTGAGACTCTAGTCAGCATGTGACCAGGCTCGGACTGGCCTGCTGGGGAATTCCCCGTTGGGCTCCACTGCAGGGCCAGCACTGACAAGAGAAGGAAGGCTCCTCCCACTCCTACCCTAGCACAGCTATGCACTTGTCTATACATCGTATGCTGTGTGTGTGGAGGGGTGTGGTTTGACTTGTCTATATACCGTATGCTGTGTGTGGGGGGGACTTGTCTATATACTGTATGCTGTGTGTGTGGGGGGGGACTTGTCTATATACCGTATGCTGTGTGTGTGGGAGGGGGCTTGTCTATATACCGTATGCTGTGTGTGGGGGACTTGTCTATATACTGTATGCTGTGTGTGGGGGATTTGTCTATGTACCGTATGCTGTGTGGGGGGGACTTGTCTATATACTGTATGCTGTGTACGGGGGACTTGTCTATATACCGTATGCTGTGTGTGGGGGACTTGTCTATATACCGTATGCTGTGTGTGGGGGACTTGTCTATATACTGTATGCTGTGTAGGGGGGACTTGTCTATATACCGTATGCTGTGTGGGGGACTTGTCTATATACTGTATGCTGTGTATGGGGGACTTGTCTATATACCGTATGCTGTGTGTGGGGGACTTGTCTATATACCGTATGCTGTGTGTGGGGGACTTGTCTATATACCGTATGCTGTGTGTGGGGGACTTGTCTATATACCGTATGCTGTGTGTGGGGGACTTGTCTATATACCGTATGCTGTGTGTGGGGGACTTGTCTATATACCGTATGCTGTGTGTGGGGGACTTGTCTATATACTGTATGCTGTGTATGGGGGACTTGTCTATATACTGTATGCTGTGTGGGGGACTTGTCTATATACCGTATGCTATGTGGGGGACTTGTCTATATACCGTATGCTGTGTGTGGGGGACTTGTCTATATACCGTATGCTATGTGGGGGACTTGTCTATATACCGTATGCTGTGTGTGGAGGACTTGTCTATATACCGTATGCTGTGTGTGGGGGACTTGTCTATATACCGTATGCTGTGTGGGGGGGACTTGTCTATATACCGTATGCTGTGTGTGGGGGACTTGTCTATATACTGTATGCTGTGTATGGGGGACTTGTCTATATACTGTATGCTGTGTGGGGGACTTGTCTATATACCGTATGCTATGTGGGGGACTTGTCTATATACCGTATGCTGTGTGGGGGGGACTTGCCTATATACCGTATGCTGTGTGGGGGGGACTTGTCTATATACCGTATGCTGTGTGGGGGGGACTTGTCTATATACTGTATGCTGTGTGGGGGGGACTTGTCTATATACCGTATGCTGTGTGTGGGGGACTTGTCTATATACCGTATGCTGTGTGTGGGGGACTTGTCTATATACCGTATGCTGTGTGTGGGGGACTTGTCTATATACTGTATGCTGTGTGAGGGGGACTTGTCTATATACTGTATGCTGTGTGGGGGGGACTTGTCTATATACCGTATGCTGTGTGGGGGGGACTTGTCTATATACCGTATGCTGTGTGGGGGGGACTTGTCTATATACCGTATGCTGTGTGGGGGGGACTTGTCTATATACCGTATGCTGTGTGTGGGGGACTTGTCTATATACTGTATGTGGGGGACTTGTCTATATACCGTATGCTGTGTGAGGGGGACTTGTCTATATACTGTATGCTGTGTGGGGGGGACTTGTCTATATACCGTATGCTGTGTGAGGAGGACTTGTCTATATACTGTATGCTGTGTGGGGGGACTTGTCTATATACCGTATGCTGTGTGGGGGGGACTTGTCTATATACCGTATGGGGGGGACTTGTCTATATACCGTAAGCTGTGTATGGGGGACTTGTCTATATACTGTATGCTGTGTGTGGGGGACTTGTCTATATACCGTATGCTGTGTGGGGGGGACTTGTGTATATACTGTATGCTATGTGTGTGGGGGACTAGTCTATATACTGTATGCTGTGTGTGGGGGACTTGTCTATATACCGTATGCTGTGTGTGGGGGACTTGTCTATATACCGTATGCTGTGTGTGGGGACTTGTCTATATACTGTATGCTGTGTGGGGGGGACTTGTGTATATAAGTGAAGAGTCTCCGCGAGCTCAAAGAACACTGGATTTTGGCTGTTGGAGCTGAAAAGAGGACATTGGTAAACCAGGGGAGGAGTCCTGAGGAGATAATTTGCATATTCCCACTGCATTTTGGGGTAAGTGAAGAGTCTCCGCGAGCTCAAAGAACACTGGATTTTGGCTGTTGGAGCTGAAAAGAGGACATCGGTAAACCAGGGGAGGAGTCCTGAGGAGATAATTTGCATATTCCCACTGCATTTTGGGGTAAGTGAAGAGTCTCCGCGAGCTCAAAGAACACTGGATTTTGGCTGTTGGAGCTGAAAAGAGGACATCGGTAAACCAGGGGAGGAGTCCTGAGGAGATAATTTGCATATTCCCACTGCATTTTGGGGTAAGTGAAGAGTCTCCGCGAGCTCAAAGAACACTGGATTTTGGCTGTTGGAGCTGAAAAGAGGACATCGGTAAACCAGGGGAGGAGTCCTGAGGAGATAATTTGCATATTCCCACTGCATTTTGGGGTAAGTGAAGAGTCTCCGCGAGCTCAAAGAACACTGGATTTTGGCTGTTGGAGCTGAAAAGAGGACATCGGTAAACCGCGCGCCGGTAGGCGCGCGCATTTTGAAGCTTTTTTTTAAGCTTTTTTCACTGTTTTCAGAACATTAACAGTAAGAACATGGAAGAGTCCAGGAGCCATTTGGTGAGCTGCATATCCTGCTACATGTTCACAGACTTGCCAGTGGAAAAGCCAAACTTCACATGCCAGAAATGCAAGCTTGTGTCCCTGTTGGAGGAAAAGTTGCGAAATCTAGAAGAGAGGTTAACTACCTTGAAAATCATTAAGGAAGGTGAAGAGTTCTTAGACAGAGCAGAATTATCTCTTCATGATTCAGAAAGAGAAGAAATTCGAACTGCACCTGACGAAACAGAGAAATGGAAGCATGTGACCCACAGAAGCAGGAGGATCGAGAGGCAGTCAGCACCCATACTGCTCAGGAACCATTACCAGGCTCTCACGCAGGAGAACCATGAAGAAATACAGCAAAATAAGACTTTGCCAGCAATGAATAACCTTGTAAGCCCTCAGAATCCTCCTGGATGGAGAAAGAAGAATGTTGTGAAGAAAAAACGGAGAGTGGTGGTTATGGGGGATTCCCTGTTAAGAGGAACAGAGGCCACAATCTGCAGACCAGACATAACCTCAAGAGAAATGTGCTGTCTTCCAGGAGCAAAAATTAAAGATGTGTCTGACAGGATATCAAGACTCTTCAGACTTACAGATCACTACCTATTCCTGCTAATACATGTGGGGACAAATGACACCGCAGGAAAGGACCTGGAAACCATCTGCAGTGACTTTGAAGACTTAGGCAAGAAAGTGAAAGAATTGGGAGCGCAGGTGGTCTTCTCATCCATCCTCCCAGTGGATGGCCATGGAACAATGAGGTGGAATAAGATTCTACAGGTGAATAACTGGCTACGTCGATGGTGCCGTCAACAAGGATTTGGATTTCTGGATCACGGAATGAATTACCTATACGATGGACTACTTGCTAGAGATGGGGTGCACCTTACGAAGACTGGAAAACATGTATTTGGAAGTCGTCTTGCTACACTCATCAGAAGAGCTTTAAACTAGAACAATGTGGGAAGGGAAGCAAAAGGCCTGAAAAAGCCATACAGCTGACAAATACTATTGAGATCTCTGCTACTGGAAGTGGAAAAGAAGAACAAAGACAAAACAATTTAAATAATAAAAATATGGGAGGAAGAGAAACCAATCACAAACTAAAATGTTTTTATACAAATGCACAAAGCATGGGCAACAAACAAGGAGAATTGGAACTACTAATGAAGGAAAAGGAATATGATGTCATTGGAATCACTGAAACTTGGTGGGACGATACACATGATTGGACTAAAAGGCTAAAAGGATACAACTTATTTGCAAGAAACAGACTTGATAAACGAGGAGGAGGTGTTGCATTGTATGTTAGAAAAGCGTATATCTGCACAGAGATTGAAGCTTCAGAGACTGGGAGTTCTGTGGAAACTGTTTGGGTAAGAATACAAGGAGAGAACAACGGAAAGGACACCATTGTAGGCATTTACTACAGGCCACCTGGACAAGCTGAAGATATGGATGAACTCTTTATGTATCAAATGACCAAGTTCTCCAAAAAATATGACGTAGTGGTCATGGGAGATTTCAACTATCCAGACATTTGTTGGGAATCTCTCTCAAGTAAAACTAACAGGTCAAGCAAATTCTTATCCTCTCTTGCTGACAACTTTATCTTCCAAAAGGTAGGGGAGAAAACAAGGGGATCTGCTACTTTGGATCTAATCCTTATAAACAGGGAGGAAATGGTTGAGGAGGTAAAGGTGGCTGGGACCCTAGGAGGCAGCGATCATGCTATTATAGAATTTTGGATAACTAGAGGAGGAAGACATGTGAAGACTCAAACTTCAAGGTTAGATTTTAGAAAGGCAGATTTTAAGAGACTCAGAAAGAGAATAGGAGGGATCCAATGGCTGGATGTCCTTAAGGACAAAAATGTCCAGGAAGGATGGGAAATTTTTAAAAATGAGATTCTCAAAGCACAATCGTTAACAATCCCGAAAAGTAGGAAGAATGGGAAGCATTTAAGGAAACCAGGATGGATGAACACAGAACTTAAACACATGCTAAAAAGAAAGAAAGAAATGTTTATTAAATGGAAAGAGGGAGGCATATCTAAAGAAGATTATAATGCAGTCTGCAGATCCTGTAGGGCACGTATCAGGTTAGCTAAAGCTGACAATGAATTAAGGCTTGCAAGAGATGTCAAAAGCAATAAAAAAGGATTTTGGGGGTATGTCAAAAGTAAAAGAAAAGTCAAAGATGCTATAGGATTTTTACAGGATGAAAATGGAGAAATGGTAAGAGAGGATGTTGAGAAGGCCGAACTTTTTAATTCCTATTTTGCATCTGTTTTCTCTCAGAAAGAAAATGTAACATCAACTGATCTTCACTGTCCTTTTAAAGGAATAGAGGAATCCAAGTTATCTGTAAACCGAAAGATTGTGAGGGAATATTTAGCTAACATAAATGAGTTCAAGTCTCCAGGTCCAGATGAATTACACCCCAGAGTACTGAAGGAGATCGTAGAAGAAATTTTAGAACCACTCTCCATAATCTTTGAAAATTCTTGGAGAACAGGAGAAGTCCCAGAAGACTGGAGAAGAGCAAATGTTGTTCCTATCTTCAAAAAGGGGAAGAAGGTGGACCCAGGGAACTATAGGCCGGTGAGTCTGACTTCTATACCAGGAAAGATCTTTGAACAAATTATTAAACAACATGTATGTAAGTACATGGATAAGAATGAAGTGATTAACCAGAGTCAGCATGGGTTTGTAACTAACAAGTCATGTCAGACTAACTTAATTTCCTTCTATGACAGAATCACTGACTGGGTGGATCAGGGAAATGCTGTAGATATAGTATATCTTGACTTCAGCAAAGCATTTGACAAAGTATCTCACACCATCCTTATTGAAAAAATGACCAAGTATGCAATGGACCAGGCAACTGTTAGGTGGATTCATAACTGGCTTAGTGATCGGACTCAAAGGGTGGTTGTAAATGGCTTCACATCCAGCTGGATGAATGTCTCAAGTGGGGTACCACAGGGCTCCGTCCTGGGACCTGTATTGTTCAACATCTTTATCAATGATTTAGATGAAGGAATTGAGGGTAAGCTGATTAAATTTGCTGATGACACAAAGCTAGGAGGGATAGCTAATACTAGAGAAGAGAGAGAGAGGATTCAAAAAGACCTAAATAAACTGGAGCATTGGGCAGCAACCAACAGAATGGTTTTTAACAGGGAAAAATGCAAAGTACTACATCTGGGCAATAAAAATGAAAAAAGCATATACAGAATGGGAGGAATAGAGCTAAGCAACAGTACATGTGAAAAAGACTTAGGTATACTAATAGATCATAGACTGAACATGAGTCAACAGTGTGATGCAGCAGCAAAAAAGGCAAATACAATTCTGGGATGTATTAACAGAAGCATACAGTCTAGATCACGTGAAGTCATTATCGGTCTTTACTCCTCTTTGGTCAGACCTCATCTGGAATACTGTGTACAGTTTTGGGCACCACATTTTAAAAAAGACATAGACAAACTGGAGCAAGTTCAGAGAAGAGCGACCAGAATGGTGACTGGTCTGCAAACTATGTCCTATGAGGAACGGTTGCAGGATTTGGGAATGTTTAGCTTGCAAAAAAGAAGACTGAGAGGAGACTTAATAGCTGTCTACAAATATGTCAAGGGCTGTCACATTGTAGAAGGATCATCTTTATTCTCATTTGCACAAGGAAAGACTAGAAGCAATGGGATGAAACTAAATGGGAGGAGACACAGATTAGATATTAGAAAAAACTTTTTGACAGTTAGGGTGATTAATGAGTGGAACAGGCTGCCACGAGAGGTGGTGAGTTCCCCTTCAATGGACGTCTTCAAACAGAGGCTGGACAGACATCTGTCTGAGATGATCCTGCTTTGAGCAGGGGGTTGGACCAGATGACCCAGGAGGTCCCTTCCAACTCTACCATTCTATGATTCTATGATTCTACTGTATGCTGTGTGTGGGGGACTTGTCTATATACTGTATGCTGTGTGGGGGACTTGTCTATATACCGTATGCTGTGTGTGGGGGACTTGTCTATATACTGTCTGCTGAGCCGTGTATCTAATCCTATGCTGTGTGATACTGTCTACTGAGCTGTGTATCTAATCCTGTCCTGTGTGATACTGTCTGATGAGCTGTGTATCTAATCCTCTCCTGTGCGATACTGTCTGATGAGCCGTGTATCTAATCCTCTCCTGTGTGATACTGTCTGCTGAGCTGTGTATCTAATCCTATCCTGTGTGATACTATCTGCTGAGCTGTGTATCTAATCCTATCCTGTGTGATACTATCTGCTGAGCTGTGTATCTAATCCTCTCCTGTGTGATACTGTCTGCTGAGCCGTGTATCTAATCCTATCCTGTGTGATACTATCTGCTGAGCTGTGCATCTAATCCTATCCTGTGTGACACTATCTGCTGAGCAGTGTATCTAATCCTCTCCTGTGTGATACTGTCTGCTGAGCCGTGTATCTAATCCTCTCCTGTGTGATACTGTCTGCTGAGCTGTGTATCTAATCCTCTCCTGTGTGATACTGTCTGCTGAGCCATGTATCTAATCCTATCCTGTGTGATACTATCTGCTGAGCTGTGCATCTAATCCTATCCTGTGTTATACTATCTGCTGAGCAGTGTATCTAATCCTCTCCTGTGTGATACTGTCTGCTGAGCCGTGTATCTAATCCTCTCCTGTGTGATACTGTCTGCTGAGCTGTGTATCTAATCCTCTCCTGTGTGATACTGTCTGCTGAGCCGTGTATCTAATCCTACCCTGTGCGATACTGTCTGCTGAACCGTGTATCTAATCCTGCCCTGTGTGATACTGTCTGCTGAGCCGTGTATCTAATCCTATCCTGTGTGATACTGTTTGCTGAGCCGTGTATCTAATCCTATCCTGTGTGATACCATCTGCTGAGATGTGTATCTAATCCTCTCCTGTGTGATACTGTCTGCTGAGCTTTGTATCTAATTCTATGCTGTGCTAAACTGTCTACTGAGATGTGTATCTAATCCTATCCTGTGTGATACCATCTGCTGAGCCGTGTAACTAATCCTCTCCTGTGTGATACTGTCTGCTGAGCCCTGTATCTAATCATATCCTGTGTGATACCATCTTCTGAGCCGTGTATCTAAACCTATCCTGTGTGATACCAGCTGCTGAGCTGTGTATCTAATCCTATCCTTTGTGATACTGTCTGCTGAGCTGTGTATCTAATCCTCTCCTGTGTGATACTATCTGCTGAGCAGTGTATCTAATCCTCTCCTGTGTGATACTGTCTGCTGAGCTGTGTATCTAATCCTCTACTGTGTGATACTATCTGCTGAGCTGTGTATCTAATCCTGTCCTGTGTGATACTGTCTGCTGAGCTGTGTATCTAATCCTGTCCTGTGTGATACTGTCTGCTGAGCTGTGTATCTAATCCTCTCCTGTGTGATACTGTCTGCTGAGCTGTGCATCTAATCCTATCCTGTGTGATACTATCTGCTGAGCAGTGTATCTAATCCTATCCTGTGTGATACTGTCTGCTGAGCCGTGTATCTAATCCCGCCCTGTGCGATACTGTCTGCTGAGCCGTGTATCTAATCCTCTCCTGTGTGATACTGTCTGCTGAGCTGTGTATCTAATCCCCTCCTGTGTGATACTGTCTGCTGAGCTGTGTATCTAATCCCGCCCTGTGCGATACTGTCTGCTGAGCCGTGTATCTAATCCACTCCTGTGTGATACTATCTGCTGAGCTTTGTATCTAATCCTGTGCTGTGTGATACTGTCTGCTGAGCCGTGTATCTAATCCTCTCCTGTGTGATACTGTCTGCTGAGCCGTGTATCTAATCCACTCCTGTGTGATACTGTCTGCTGAGCTGTGTATCTAATCCCGCCCTGTGCGATACTGTCTGCTGAGCCGTGTATCTAATCCTCTCCTGTGTGATACTGTCTGCTGAGCCGTGTATCTAATCCTCTCCTGTGTGATACTGTCTGCTGAGCCGTGTATCTAATCCCGCCCTGTGCGATACTGTCTGCTGAGCCGTGTATCTAATCCACTCCTGTGTGATACTATCTGCTGAGCTTTGTATCTAATCCTGTGCTGTGTGATACTGTCAGCTGAGTTGTGTATCTAATCCTATCCTGTGTGATACCATCTGCTGAGCTGTGTATCTAATCCTCTCCTGTGTGATACTGTCTGCTGAGCTATGTATCTAATCCTCTCCTGTGTGATACTGCCTGCTGAGCTGTGTATCTAAGCCTATCCTGTGTGATACTGTCTGCTGAGCCGTGTATCTAATCCTATGCTGTGTGATACTGTCTGCTGAGCTGTGTATCTAATCCTATGCTGTGTGATAATGTCTGCTGAGCTGTATCTCTAATCCTACCCTGTGTGATACTGTCTGCTCAACCGTGTATCTAATCCTCTCCTGTGTGATACCGTCTGCTGAGCAGTGTATCTAATCCTCTCCTGTGTGATACCGTCTGCTGAGCAGTGTATCTAATCCTCTCCTGTGTGATACTGTCTGCTGAGCTGTGTATCTAATCCTTTCCTGTGTGATACTGTGTGCTGAGCTGTGTATGTAATCCTCTGTGTGATACTGTCTGATGAGCTGTGTATCTAATCCTGTCCTGTGTGATACTGTCAGCTGAGCTGTGTATCTAATCCTCTCCTGTGTGATACTGTCTGCTGAGCTGTGTATCTAATCCTCTCCTGTGTGATACTGTCAGCTGAGCTGTGTATCTAATCCTCTCATGTGTGATACTGTCAGCTGAGCTGTGTATCTAATCCTCTCCTGTGTGATACTGTCTGATGAGCTGTGTATCTAATCCTCTCCTGTGTGACTCTGTCTGCTGAGCCGTGTATCTAATCCTATGCTGTGTGATACCGTCTGCTGAGCAGTGTATCTAATCCTCTCCTGTGTGATACTGTGTGCTGAGCCGTGTATCTAATCCTCTCCTGTGTGATACTGTGTGCTGAGATGTGTATCTAATCCTGTCCTGTGTGATACTGTCTACTGAGCTGTGTATCTAATTCTATCCTGTGTGATACTGTGTGCTGAGCTGTGTATCTTATCCTCTCCTGTGTGACACTGTCTACTGAGCTATGTATCTAATCCTCTCCTGTGTGATACTGTCTGCTGAGCTGTGTATCTAATTATCTCCTGTGTGATACTGTCTGATGAACTGTGTATCTAATCCTATCCTGTGTGATACTGTCTGCTGAGCCGTGTATCTAATCCCGCCCTGTGCGATACTGTCTGCTGAGCCGTGTATCTAATCCACCCATGTGATACACTCTGCTGAGCTGTGTATCTAATCCTCTCCTGTGTGATACTGTCTGATGAACTGTGTATCTAATCCTATCTTGTGTGATACCGTCTGCTGAGTC
Organism: Phyllobates terribilis; assembly: GCF_046119375.1. Lineage (NCBI taxonomy): Eukaryota > Metazoa > Chordata > Amphibia > Anura > Dendrobatidae > Phyllobates > Phyllobates terribilis. The sequence continues at coordinate 2,456,444 of NW_027362912.1, forward strand.
GTGTATCTAATCCCGCCCTGTGCGATACTGTCTGCTGAGCCGTGTATCTAATCCACTCCTGTGTGATACTGTCTGATGAACTGTGTATCTAATCCTCTCCTGTGTGATGCTGTCTGCTGAGCTGTTTATCTAATCCTCTCTTTTGTGATACTGTCTGCTGAGCAGTGTATCTAATCTTATCCTGTGATACTGTCTGCTGAGCTGTGTATCTAATCCCCTCCTGTGTGATTCTGTCTGCTGAGCCGTGTATCTAATCCTATGCTGTGTGATACTGTCTGCTGAGCTGTGTATCTAATCCTATGCTGTGTATCTAATCATCTCCTGTGTGATAATGTCTGCTGAGCCGTGTATCTAATCCTATCCTGTGTGATACTGTCTGCTGAGCTGTGTATCTAATCCTATCCTGTGTAATACCATCTGCTGAGCAGTGTATCTAATCCTATCTTGTGTGATACTGACTGCTGAGCTGTGTATCTAATCCTCTCCTGTGTGATACTGTGTGCTGAGCTGTGTATCTAATCCTATCCTATGTGATACTGTCTGCTGAGCAGTGTATCTAATACTCTCCTGTGTGATACCGTCTGCTGAGCTGTGTATCTAATCCTCTCCTGTGTGATACTGTCTGCTGAGCTGTGTATCTAATCCTACCCTGTATGATACTGTCTACTGAGCTGTGTATCTAATCCTCTCCTGTGTGATACTGTCTGATGAACTGTGTATCTAATCCTGTCCTATGTGATACTGTCAGCTGAGCTGTGTATCTAATCCTCTCCTGTGTGATACTGTCTGCTGAGCTGTGCATCTAATACTGTCCTGTGTGATACCGTCGGCTGAACTATGTATCTAATCCTCTCCTGTGTGATACTGTCTGCTGAGCAGTGTGTCTAATCCTTTCCTGTGCGATACTGTCTGCTGAGCTGTGTATCTAATCCTCTCCTGTGTGATACTGTCTGCTGAGCAGTGTATCTAATCTTATACTCTGTGATACTGTCTCCTGAGCTGTGTATCTAATCCCCTCCTGTGTGACACTGTCTGCTGAGCTGTGTATCTAATCATCTCCTGTGTGATACTGTCTGCTGAGCCGTGTATCTAATCCTATGCTGTGTGATAGTCTGCTGAGCAGTGTATCTAATCTTATACTGTGTGATACTGTCTGCTGAGCTGTGTATCTAATCCCCTCCTGTGTGATACTGTCTGCTGAGCTGTGTATCTAATCCTCTCCTGTGTGATACTGTCTGCTGAGCTGTGTATCTAATCCTCTCCTGTGTGATACTGTCTGCTGAGCTGTGTTTCTAATCCTCTCCTGTGTGATACTGTCTGCTGAGCCATGTATCTAATCCTCTCCTGTGTGATACTATCTGCAGAGCAGTGTATCTAATCCTCTACTGTGTGATGTTGTCTTCTGAGCCATGTATCTAATCCTCTCCTGTGTGATACTGTCTGCTGAGCCGTGTATCTAATCCTCTGTGTAATACTGTGTGTTGAGCCGTGTATCTAATCCTCTCCTGTGTGATACTGTCTGCTGAGCTGTGTATCTAATACTCTCCTGTGTGATACTGTCTGCTGAGCAGTGTATCTAATCTTATCCTGTGTGATACTGTCTGCTGAGCTGTGTATCTAATCCCCTCCTGTGTGATACTGTCAGATGAGCTGTGTCTCTAATCCTCTCCTGTGTGATACTGTGTGCTGAGCTGTGTATCTAATCCTCTCCTGTGTGATACTGTCTGCTGCGCCGTGTACCTAATCCTATGCTGTGTGATACTGTCTGCTGAGATGTGTATCTTATCCTATGCTGTGTATCTAATCCTCTCCTGTGTGATACTGTCTACTGAGCCGTGTATCTAATCCTCTCCTGTGTGATACTGTCTGCTGAGCCGTGTATCTAATCCTATCCTGTGTGATACTGTTTGCTGACCTGTGTATCTAATCCTATGCTGTGTGATACTGTCTGGTGAGCTGTGTATCTAATCCTGTCCTGTGTGATACTGTCTGCTGAGCTGTGTATCTAATCCTATGCTGTGTATCTAATCATCTCCTGTGTGATAATGTCTGCTGAGCCGTGTATCTAATCCTATCCTGTGTGATACTGTCTGCTGAGCTGTGTATCTAATCCTATACTGTGTAATACCATCTGCTGAGCAGTGTATCTAATCCTATCCTGTGTGATACTGTCTGCTGAGCTGTGTATCTAATCCTCTCCTGTGTGATACGGTCTGCTGAGCCGTGTATCTAATCCTCTCCTGTGTGATACTGTGTGCTGAGCTGTGTATCTAATCCTCTCCTGTGTGATACTGTCTGCTGAGCTGTGTATCTAATCCTCTCCTGTGTGATACTGTCTGCTGAGCTGTGTATCTAATCCTCTCCTGTGTGATACTGTCTGCTGAGCCGTGTATCTAATCCTCTCCTGTGAGATACTGTCTGCTGAGCCGTGTATCTAATCCCATCCTGTGTGATACTGTCTGCTGAGCTGTGTATCTAATCATGTAATGTGTGATACTGTCTGCTGAGCTGTGTATCTAATCGTCTCCTGTGTGATACTGTCTGATGAACTGTGTATCTAATCCTATCTTTCGTGATACTGTCTGCTGAGCCGTGTATCTAATCCACTCCTGTGTGATACTGTCTGATGAACTGTGTATCTAATCCTGTCCTATGTGATACTGTCAGCTGAGCTGTGTATCTAATCCTCTGCTGTGTGATACTGTCTGCTGAGCTGTGCATCTAATCCTGTCCTGTGTGATACCGTCTGCTGAGCTATGTATCTAATCCTTTCCTGTGTGATACTGTCTGCTGAGCTGTGTATCTAATCCTCTCCTGTGCGATACCGTCTGCTGAGCTGTGTATCTAATCCTCTCCTGTGCAATACTGTCTGCTGAGCTGTGTATCTAATCCTCTCCTGTGTGATACTGTCTGCTGAGCAGTGTATCTAATCTTATACTGTGTGATACTGTCTGCTGAGCTGTGTATCTAATCCTCTCCTGTGTGATACTGTCTGCTGAGCTGTGTATCTAATCCTCTCCTGTGTGATACTGTCTGCTGAGCTGTGTATCTAATCCTCTCCTGTGTGATACTGTCTGCTGAGCCGTGTATCTAATCCTATGCTGTGATAATCTGCTGAGCAGTGTATCTAATCTTATACTGTGTGATACTGTCTGCTGAGCTGTGTATCTAATCCTCTCCTATGTGATACTGTCTGCTGAGCAGTGTATCTAAGCTTATACTGTGTGGTACTGTCTGCTGAGCTGTGTATCTCATCCCCTCCTGTGTGATACTGTCTGCTGAGCCGTGTATCTAATCCTCTCCTGTGTGATACCGTCTGCTGAGCTATGTATCTAATCCTGTCCTGTGTGATACTGTTTGCTGAGCTGTGTATGTATCTAATCCCCTCCTGTGTGATAATGTCTGCTGAGCTGTGTATCTAATCCTCTCCTGTGTGATAATGTCTGCTGAGCTGTGTATCTAATCCTCTCCTGTGTGATACCGTCTGCTGAGCTGTGTATCTAATCCTACCCTGTGTGATATTGTCTGCTGAGCTATGTATCTAATCCTGTCATGTGTGATACTGTCTGCTGAGCCGTGCATCTAATCCTATCTTGAGTGATACTATCTGCTGAGCCGTGTATCTAATCCTATCCTGTGTGATACTGTCTGCTGAGCTTTGTATCTAATCCTATCCGGTGTGATACTGTCGGCTGAGCCGTGTATCTAATCCTCTCCTGTGTCATACTGTCTGCTGAGCTGTGTATCTAATCCTCTCCTGTATGATACTGTCTGCTGAGCCGTGTGTCTAATCCTCTCCTGTGTGATACTGTCTGCTGAGCCGTGTATCTAATCCTCTCCTGTGTGATACTGTCTGCTGAGCCGTGTATCTAATCCTCTCCTGTGTGATACCGTCTGCTGAGCCGTGTATCTAATCCTCTCCTGTGTGATACTGTCTGCTGAGCTGTGTATCTAATCTTCTCCTGTGTGATACTGTCTGCTGAGCTGTGTATCTAATCCTATCCGGTGTGATACTGTCTGCTGAGCAGTGTATCTAATCTTCTCCTGTGTGATACTGTCTGCTGAGCTGTGTATCTAATCCTCTCCTGTGTGATACTGTCAGCTGAGCTGTGTATCTAATCTTCTCCTGTGTGATACTGTCTGCTGAGCAGTGTATCTAATCTTCTCCTGTGTGATACTGTCTGCTGAGCTGTGTATCTAATCCTCTCCTGTGTGATACTGTCTGCTGAGCTGTGTATCTAATCCTCTCCTGTGTGATACTGTCAGCTGAGCTGTGTATCTAATCTTCTCCTGTGTGATACTGTCTGCTGAGCTGTGTATCTAATCTTCTCCTGTGTGATACTGTCTGCTGAGCTGTGTATCTAATCTTCTCCTGTGTGATACTGTCTGCTGAGCTGTGTATCTAATCCTATCCGGTGTGATACTGTCTGCTGAGCAGTGTATCTAATCTTCTCCTGTGTGATACTGTCTGCTGAGCTGTGTATCTAATCCTCTCCTGTGTGATACTGTCTGTTGAGCCATGTATCTAATACCGCCATGTGCGATACTGTCTGCTGAGCCTTGTATCTATTCCACTCCTGTGTGATACTGTCTGCTGAGCTGTGCATCTAATCCTCTCCTGTGTGATACTGTCTGCTGAGCTGTGTATCTAATCTTCTCCTGTGTGATACTGTCTGCTGAGCTGTGTATCTAATCCTCTCCTGTGTGATACTGTCTGCTGAGCTGTGTATCTAATCCACTCCTGTGTGATACTGTCTGCTGAGCCGTGTATCTAATCTTCTCCTGTGTGATACTGTCAGCTGAGCTGTGTATCTAATCCTATCCGGTGTGATACTGTCTGCTGAGCTGTGTATCTAATCCTATCCGGTGTGATACTGTCTGCTGAGCTGTGTATCTAATCCTATCCGGTGTGATACTGTCTGCTGAGCTGTGTATCTAATCCTATCCGGTGTGATACTGTCTGCTGAGCTGTGTATCTAATCCTCTCCTGTGTGATACTGTCTGCTGAGCTGTGTATCTAATCCTCTCCTGTGTGATACTGTCTGCTGAGCAGTGTATCTAATCCACTCCTGTGTGATACTGTCTGCTGAGCCGTGTATCTAATCTTCTCCTGTGTGATACTGTCTGCTGAGCTGTGTATCTAATCCTATCCGGTGTGATACTGTCTGCTGAGCTGTGTATCTAATCCTATCCGGTGTGATACTGTCTGCTGAGCTGTGTATCTAATCCTCTCCTGTGTGATACTGTCTGCTGAGCTGTGTATCTAATCCTCTCCTGTGTGATACTGTCTGCTGAGCAGTGTATCTAATCCACTCCTGTGTGATACTGTCTGCTGAGCCGTGTATCTAATCCTCTCCTGTGTGATACTGTCTGCTGAGCTGTGTATCTAATCCTCTCCTGTGTGATACTGTCTGCTGAGCCGTGTATCTAATCCTATGCTGTGATAATCTGCTGAGCAGTGTATCTAATCTTATACTGTGTGATACTGTCTGCTGAGCTGTGTATCTAATCCTCTCCTGTGTGATACTGTCTGCTGAGCAGTGTATCTAATCTTATACTGTGTGGTACTGTCTGCTGAGCTGTGTATCTCATCCCCTCCTGTGTGATACTGTCTGCTGAGCCGTGTATCTAATCCTCTCCTGTGTGATACCGTCTGCTGAGCTATGTATCTAATCCTGTCCTGTGTGATACTGTTTGCTGAGCTGTGTATGTATCTAATCCCCTCCTGTGTGATAATGTCTGCTGAGCTGTGTATCTAATCCTCTCCTGTGTGATAATGTCTGCTGAGCTGTGTATCTAATCCTCTCCTGTGTGATACCGTCTGCTGAGCTGTGTATCTAATCCTACCCTGTGTGATATTGTCTGCTGAGCTATGTATCTAATCCTGTCATGTGTGATACTGTCTGCTGAGCCGTGCATCTAATCCTATCTTGAGTGATACTATCTGCTGAGCCGTGTATCTAATCCTCTCCTGTGTGATACTGTCTGCTGAGCTTTGTATCTAATCCTATCCGGTGTGATACTGTCGGCTGAGCCGTGTATCTAATCCTCTCCTGTGTCATACTGTCTGCTGAGCTGTGTATCTAATCCTCTCCTGTATGATACTGTCTGCTGAGCCGTGTGTCTAATCCTCTCCTGTGTGATACTGTCTGCTGAGCCGTGTATCTAATCCTCTCCTGTGTGATACTGTCTGCTGAGCCGTGTATCTAATCCTCTCCTGTGTGATACCGTCTGCTGAGCCGTGTATCTAATCCTCTCCTGTGTGATACTGTCTGCTGAGCTGTGTATCTAATCTTCTCCTGTGTGATACTGTCTGCTGAGCTGTGTATCTAATCCTATCCGGTGTGATACTGTCTGCTGAGCAGTGTATCTAATCTTCTCCTGTGTGATACTGTCTGCTGAGCTGTGTATCTAATCCTCTCCTGTGTGATACTGTCAGCTGAGCTGTGTATCTAATCTTCTCCTGTGTGATACTGTCTGCTGAGCAGTGTATCTAATCTTCTCCTGTGTGATACTGTCTGCTGAGCTGTGTATCTAATCCTCTCCTGTGTGATACTGTCTGCTGAGCTGTGTATCTAATCCTCTCCTGTGTGATACTGTCAGCTGAGCTGTGTATCTAATCTTCTCCTGTGTGATACTGTCTGCTGAGCTGTGTATCTAATCTTCTCCTGTGTGATACTGTCTGCTGAGCTGTGTATCTAATCTTCTCCTGTGTGATACTGTCTGCTGAGCTGTGTATCTAATCCTATCCGGTGTGATACTGTCTGCTGAGCAGTGTATCTAATCTTCTCCTGTGTGATACTGTCTGCTGAGCTGTGTATCTAATCCTCTCCTGTGTGATACTGTCTGTTGAGCCATGTATCTAATACCGCCATGTGCGATACTGTCTGCTGAGCCTTGTATCTATTCCACTCCTGTGTGATACTGTCTGCTGAGCTGTGCATCTAATCCTCTCCTGTGTGATACTGTCTGCTGAGCTGTGTATCTAATCTTCTCCTGTGTGATACTGTCTGCTGAGCTGTGTATCTAATCTTCTCCTGTGTGATACTGTCTGCTGAGCTGTGTATCTAATCCTATCCGGTGTGATACTGTCTGCTGAGCAGTGTACCTAATCTTCTCCTGTGTGATACTGTCTGCTGAGCTGTGTATCTAATCTTCTCCTGTGTGATACTGTCTGCTGAGCTGTGTATCTAATCCTCTCCTGTGTGATACTGTCTGCTGAGCTGTGTATCTAATCCACTCCTGTGTGATACTGTCTGCTGAGCCGTGTATCTAATCTTCTCCTGTGTGATACTGTCAGCTGAGCTGTGTATCTAATCCTATCCGGTGTGATACTGTCTGCTGAGCTGTGTATCTAATCCTATCCGGTGTGATACTGTCTGCTGAGCTGTGTATCTAATCCTATCCGGTGTGATACTGTCTGCTGAGCTGTGTATCTAATCCTATCCGGTGTGATACTGTCTGCTGAGCTGTGTATCTAATCCTCTCCTGTGTGATACTGTCTGCTGAGCTGTGTATCTAATCCTCTCCTGTGTGATACTGTCTGCTGAGCAGTGTATCTAATCCACTCCTGTGTGATACTGTCTGCTGAGCCGTGTATCTAATCTTCTCCTGTGTGATACTGTCTGCTGAGCTGTGTATCTAATCCTATCCGGTGTGATACTGTCTGCTGAGCTGTGTATCTAATCCTATCCGGTGTGATACTGTCTGCTGAGCTGTGTATCTAATCCTATCCGGTGTGATGCTGTCTGCTGAGCCGTGTATCTAATCCTATCCGGTGTGATACTCTCTGCTGAGCTGTGTATCTAATCCTATCCGGTGTGATACTGTCTGCTGAGCTGTGTATCTAATCCTATCCGGTGTGATACTGTCTGCTGAGCTGTGTATCTAATCCTATCCGGTGTGATACTGTCTGCTGAGCTGTGTATCTAATCCTCTCCTGTGTGATACTGTCTGCTGAGCTGTGTATCTAATCTTTCCTGTGTGATACTGTCTGCTGAGCTGTGTATCTAATCTTCTCCTGTGTGATACTGTCTGCTGAGCTGTGTATCTAATCCTATCCGGTGTGATACTGTCTGCTGAGCTGTGTATCTAATCTTCTCCTGTGTGATACTGTCTGCTGAGCTGTGTATCTAATCCTATCCGGTGTGATACTGTCTGCTGAGCTGTGTATCTAATCTTCTCCTGTGTGATACTGTCTGCTGAGCTGTGTATCTAATCCTATCCTGTGTGATACTGTCTGCTGAGCTGTGTATCTAATCCTATCCTGTGTGATACTGTCTGCTGAGCCGTGTATCTAATCCTCTCTCATGTTATGTCTTCATCTTTTAATATTTCTAACGGCACCAGGCAGGGATGTCCGCTTTCCCCTCTCCTTTTTATTCTTACACTAGAACCTTTACTACAAAAGCTCAGAGAGGAGGGGAGGATCGTTGGCATCAAATCAGCTGGTTCTGAACATAAAATCGCAGCATACGCAGACGATCTACTGATCATGACCTCTAACCCGAGAATATCTGTCCTAGTTATCCTGACATTACTCAAGGAATACGGTGCACTATCAAATTTTAAGGTGAATCTTAGCAAATCTCAAGTCTTAAATATAAATATCCCAGAACCACAAAAAACACAAATGGCAATCGGGTCCCCCTTTACCTGGTCCCCCCCATCAATACGTTTCTTGGGAGTTGAGATTTCTCCAAACCTACAAGAACTTTATAAGTTAAACTTCCCACCGCTATTGCAGAAAATCCAGAAACTTACCCCCAACTGGAATATCTCATACATCTCCTGGTTGGGTAGGAAAAATCTCCTTAAATGTATGATATGGCCAAAAATAACTTATCTAGTGCAAGCCCTTCCAATCCACCTACCTAATTCTTTTTTCATTGACATACAAAAACTCCTCAGCTGTTTTTTGTGGCACAACCAAAAACCCAGACTTCCCTTACAAATATTATCCCTCCCACACTCTGAAGGAGGTATAGATCTGCCAGATCTAAAGATACTCCAACAAGCCACTCATCTCCAAAGAGTCGTGGATGGATCAGGCTCCCACCACAGAAGCAATGGATTAAAGTAGAAGAAACAATCCTTAAATTCCCCCTTAGACAGCTCATCCTCACGCCCTCAAGTAGTACTAGGTATACATCAATTAAAAACCCTTTCACCGCCACTACTTTTAAAATCTGGTCCAATCCCCATATAAGACAAATATGCTCCCCGTTTCCCTCCCCTCTCCTACAAGTTAGAGACCTAGTTCTCTCCTTTCTCCAGCCCATAATGCCACAATACACAACTCAATTCGCAACTTGATAACACCACTCCAAAAAATTACAGATAATGGGGTCATGCCCTGCTTGGCAGAACTCAATCAAATGCTAGATACTATCTCTTTTCACCCCTTTATGTACCAGAAATTTATGTCTAACTTAAAACTAGTCTTTAAAACTCCAAATTATATTAGGGAAATGACTGATTTTGAAAAACTTATAGCTGCAAAAAACCCCTAAAAAAGAACGTTATCAGCTCTACAAAAACAATTATGCCTAGCCAGAACCCCTAAGAAACTGCCATATGTAATGAAGTGGGAACAGGATCTGAATAGGCCTTTCACCCCATCTGAAATTAAAAGATTACTACTAGCACCTAAAGTCTCCTCTAGATGTGTTAGAGTACAAGAGAATGGCTATAAAGTTCTCTCCAGGTGGTATATGACTCCATCAAAACTTCAGAAATGTTACAAAGGACTTGATCCTAACTGCTGGAGATGCTCTTCTGATGTGGGCACTATGCTCCACATGTGGTGGAACTGTACATTGATTAAGCCCTTCTGGACAAAAATAATTCAAACTATTAGGCTGAGTTCACACGATGCGTTTTTCGTGCGTTTCCGCGGCGTTTTTGCAGTTGCGTAAACGCCGCGGAAAAGCATGAAAAACGCATGGTAGAAGGGAAGCAATGTTCCCCAATTGAAATCCGCATGTACTGTGCCCATGATGCGGATTTTTCCTGCGGCCAGCAGGGTATGACGAGAGGTGAGTATTTCAAACACCGTAAAGCACGGGGGGGGGGGGGGTTACACCGGGCCCCCCCAACTCACAGGCCCAATAGCGTTCCAGTGTCCCCAACTGTGAGTGGGGCCCCCCTCTTGCCCGGGGCCCTGGCACTTGCCCTGGTGCAATGGGTGGTTATGCCGGCTCTGGACCTGTAGCTGGTGCAGGATCAGTCTGGGGCAGGGGTCTGTATAGTAAGATCTGAAGTGTCTCGATCTCAGGTCCGATGTGATTTGAACATTCATACAGATCGAGAGCCGATGATCTCACACTGACAGCACGACCCCAACCTGCTTGAAGGGTCCATCTGCTACAATAAATCTTTCTGATCCTCAGCAGAGCGACCATAGATAACATTCAGGATCCGGCCCTGGACTTGTCAGGAGGTGAGCAGTATCTTGCCACTTCCACACTCTACAAAAAGTATAAATCTCCTGTCCTGACCACTATCCGGAGCTCAGGCTAAGGCCACGGCCCCACTATCAGTATTTGGTCAGTATATTTTCTCAGGAGTGGGAGCCAAAACCAGGTCAGTAACAATCAGAGAAAAGGTATAATAGAAACAAGTCACCAATTCTGCATTTATCACCAACTCCTGGTTTTGTCTCCCACTCCTGTGATAAAATACTGACCGAATACTGACCAAATACTGATAGTGTGGTCGTGGCCTTACAAGAATCAAAGATGTCTGCCCTCTCGTACTGCTCAGCGGCTGAAGCTTCTCTCCGGCAGGCATAAGAACGTGGCCTGTGCCGGCTGTTCTGGGCTGCAGATGCCCAGCTGGCACATGTACACAATGAAAGATACAGGGCCGCCCTGCAGTCTGTAAAGAAGCAGCTGCTTGGCCACCGGCTTGGAGTGCATGTGCCCCTCTGGCCCACCTCGCCCCTGGTCAATATGATACCATCTTTTTCATTAGCTGGTGAGGTTAGAAGAAATTTCACTCCAAGACAGTGGATTTTGTACTTTATTCCAGTATATTTATACATAGAAAACATGGCAATGAAAAACAAGTAGATGCACGTGCATAAAAATGTCCCAACATTAATTAAAAAAAGCCTTTAAGATACAGATAATACTTGTATACAAAAATATTAACACATTCTCAAATTGTATATAAAGTGCACAAAAGTCAATAGCCCTGACATATAGTGTACACAGGGTCCCCCACATGGTATACACAAAATACAATGTCATCCAGGAAATAACAAAAAATAACAAATACATTTAATCTATTCTGAAATCCCATGTCTATACAAGATAATAATATGTAAAATTCTACAGTGTCAAAGAAATGAGCTAGAGACTACTACATGGCGATGATGCCTACGAACAAGATAATGCCCAGCGAATGCTGCAAATGATACAAATATTACCAGTCACCCAATTAGAAACATGAGGTCCGGGCAAGTGATTTTCTACAGTTCATTGACCTCTATGATGACATCTAATATTTTCAATCATTTATAGAGCGGGGTACATTGGGCCTCATTAATAAATCTGCTCACTAGAAAACTAGTAGCCCATACTAACCAATTAGAGCTCAGCTAAGGTTGTTTTAACTGACCTGGAAAAGTAAAAGCTGTTCTGTGATTGGCTGGGATAAGTAAAAAGGCTGTTTTAATAAATGATTCCCAATGTACCAAGCCCCGCCATAAATGTTATTGATTACAGTAGGGGCCACAATATCCCATGTGTATAGTCATCACATTCATCTTATTGTCTGCGGTTACCTTGGGACATGCTATATTGAAATGTAAGATGATATCAGTGGGGTCCATGAGGCAGAGCAGTGTGTGGTACGTGTGACATTTCCTAATATCGAGCAATCAATACTGTACCTTGGTCTGGAATGCAAAGTCTGCGTGGACAAGGAAGGGGCTCCCAGATGCCAGCTGTAAAACCCGTCGCTCCACCATCACACGCTCATCACCGTCAGCAAGCAGGGCTCTTTTGCAGATGATCTTAACAGCAAAATGTTTGCGGGTAGATGAATCTTCCGCCAGCAGGACCGTTCCATAGCATCCCCGGCCAAGCACTTGATGGAATAATAATCTCCTCTTGATGGTATCAGAGACTGTGCTTTTGGAGCCGGTTGGCCGAACACCGCTGCTTCCTTCAGCTTCTTCAGCCTTCTGCTTTAGATCCATGGGTTTCTGTCCTAATGTAATCCTTCTTCTTTTCTTCTCCTTTTTGTCCCCTGATGAGATGAAGATGGCTCCTCTCTTCTTGGCTCCCATCTTCTGACTTTCTACCTTCTCCTTTTCTTCCACTTCTTCTTTCTTCTGGACTGGTGGTTTTGTCCTGTTGACTGAAGACTTCCTCTCATCATCAGATGTGTCATGGGAAGGTCTTAGTCTCTTCGCTCCTTCTCTCCTCACCACGTTCTCCTCTACTTCTTCTTTCTTCTGGACTGGTGGTTTTGTCCTGTTGACTGAAGACTTCTTCTCATCATCAGATGTGTCATGGGAAGGTCTTCGTGTCTTCACTCTTTCTCTGCTCACCACAATCTCCTCCTCTTTTATATCCATATTATTGCTTTGCTTAGAGTTAGCCGACATCTCCTCCACTGTTGTTGGTCAATTCCAACTGTCACTTCCAACTGTCACTCAGTGCATTTCATATGGAATCATCATGCATGCACCACCACTGGTCATGTGATCAGCATCTGACCAATGATATTTAAGAGATAAATGAACATTAGCTGAGATTAAATATTCAGGTAATATTCAGATATTCTGTGGAACACAAGGTGCCACATTTACTAATAGTAATAGAACTGCACTAAGTCGCCAATTTAATTTACATTGTTACTACAGAGCATCAGATGAATGTAATATAATAAATATTAGCAAGATGTATGATTTCCATCCACTCTACGTATCATAGAAATACAGATGTACTATCTTTTTATATAGAGATGTAGCAGAAGCCATCCTGATTGTTTGCAGCATGCTATGGTGATAGAGAAGCATGCATGACTGTGCCATGCAAATGGTGAGGAGCACCAAAATGGGACATATGATTCACGTAGCCAGGGGCGTAATGTCCGCGGTCGCAGTGGCAGTCACTGCGACCGGGCCCAGGGGGGGTTGGGGCTTGTAAACGGCAGCAGAAATTTCAACAGGATGTGTGTATCGCAGGGCACAGTCGCTTCAGGTCCGTGCGTGACAAATCAGGGGCGGGCTGGGGCGGGGGCAGAGCCGGACTGGGGTGTCTGGGGCCCACCAGGGACATTGACTCCAGGGCTCCTGCCCATCACTGTGCGCTCACCAGAACTGCGATGTACAATTACTGTAGTTTGCATTAAAGGGTTTTTATTGGTGAAAACAAGTTATCAGCGATGCACAGGTTGGGAAGGGGATCACTTATTTATTGGTGGAATCCGCACTGTCAGAAGATTGTGGCACTTTGAGTATTTGGTGAGATTTTTACCTCAGTATTTATAAGACAAAACCAGGAGTGGAGCAATCCGAGGTCATGTTTTATGCATTTCTCACCCACTCCTGGTTTTGTCTTATAAATACAGAGGTGAAAATCTCACCAAATGCCAACTTGCTTTCTCTGGTGAACCTCTGTAACTGCATCTCTGCTGCTGTGTAATAGTCACAGGACAGGGAGGGGTTAAACATCCAAGTATTTAATATCTATTGGAAATAAAGAGGTTTCCCCTTATTGATATCAGATAAAACAAATGACCAACCACAATCCACTCTACCAAGACCAATATTACCAGATAGAAGGCAGAAATACCACCACACCGTGACCAGATCACATATTACCACCACATAGTGCCCAAATAATGCCACATACAAGGCACAAATACCGCCACACCATGACCAAAGCACATAATATCACCACATAGTGATCAAATGCTACCAGATACAAGGTATAAATACTGACACACCATGAGACCACATATTACCACCACATAGTGACTGAATAATACCACATAGAAGGGACAAATATCGTCATGTCATGACCAAAGCACATAATGCCACCACATAGTGACAAATAATGCTAAAATAATAAAAATGTAAAAAAGCTCAGTATATTGGGTCAGTGTACAGGTTATACAGTGATCACCAGTGACATTATGCACAGGAGCTCTGTATATAGTGTACAGGTTATACAGTCATCACCAGTGACATTATACACAGAAGCTCTGTATATAGTGTCAGTGTACAGGTAATGCAATGATCACCATTGATATTATACACAGGAGCTCTGTATATAGTGTCAGTGTACAGGTAATACAGTGATCACCAGTGACATTATGCACAGGAGCTCTGTATATAGTGTCAGTGTGTGTGTATAGGTAATACACATACTCACCAGTGATGTCTCTAGGTGAAATTCTTTATCTGCAGACCGATATATCACATCTTCTATGCGGACTTATCTCTGCAGAAAATAACAGTTAGCTATAACTGATCACTTCCAGAGCACAAGCCACACTTTTCCCAAGATTTCTACACTGCATGAAATGACAAAATGCAACATAGTGCCGCACTACACAGTAAAAATAAAACACAAAATACATTTAGGGACTCCATCTTTAATAAAAAAAAAACATCATGAGAGATCAGAGATTATGGGGCCCAGTCAGGGATCGTACATAGAAATCATGTGGCTCAGTCAGCGGCGTACATAGAGATCATGGGGCCAATCAGGTTAGGGGTGTACATAGAGATCATGGGGCCCCCTCAGCGGCGTACATAGAGATCATGGGGCCCAGTCAGCGGAGTACATAGAGATCATGGAGCCCAGTCAGCGGCATACATAGAGATCATGGGGCCCAGTCAGCGGTGTACATAGAGATCATGGGGCCCAGTCAGCGGCGTACAAAGAGATCATGGGGCCCAGTCAGCGGCGTACATAGAGATCATGGGGCCCAGTCAGCGGCGTACATAGAGATCATGGGGCCCAGTCAGGGATCGTACATAGGGATCATGGGGCCCAGTCAGCGGCGTACATAGAGATCATGGGGCCAATCAGGTTAGGGGTGTACATAGAGATCATGGGGCCCAGTCAGCGGCGTACATAGAGATCATGGGGCCCAGTCAGCGGCGTACATAGAGATCATGGGGCCAATCAGGTTAGGGGTGTACATAGAGATCATGGGGCCCCCTCAGCGGCGTACATAGAGATCATGGGGCCCAGTCAGCGGAGTACATAGAGATCATGGAGCCCAGTCAGCGGCATACATAGAGATCATGGGGCCCAGTCAGCGGTGTACATAGAGATCATGGGGCCCAGTCAGCGGCGTACAAAGAGATCATGGGGCCCAGTCAGCGGCGTACATAGAGATCATGGGGCCCAGTCAGCGGCGTACATAGAGATCATGGGGCCCAGTCAGGGATCGTACATAGAGATCATGGGGCCCAGTCAGCGGCGTACATAGAGATCATGGGGCCGAGTCAGCGGCGTACATAGAGATCATGGGGCCCAGTCAAAGTCGTACATAGAGATCATGGGGCCCAGTCAGCGGCGTACATAGAGATCATGGGGCCAATCAGGTTAGGGGTGTACATAGAGAACATGGGGCCTCCTCAGCGGCGTACATAGAGATCATGGGGCCCAGTCAGCGGAGTACATAAAGATCATGGGGCCCAGTCAGCGGCGTACATAGAGAACATGAGGCCCCGTCAGCGGTGTACCTAGAGATCATGAGGCCCCGTCAGCGGTGTACCTAGAGATCATGGGGCCCAGTCAGCGGCGTACATAAAGATCATGGGGCCCAGTCAGCGGCGTACATAGAGATCATGGGGCCCAGTCAGAGGTGTACATAGAGATCATGGGGCCCAGTCAGCGGCGTACATAGAGATCATGGGGCCCAGTCAGAGGTGTACATAGAGATCATGGGGCCCAGTCATCGGCGTACATAGAGATCATGAGGCCCCGTCAGAGGTGTACATAGAGATCATGGGGCCCAGTCAGCGGCGTACATAGAGATCATGGGGCCCAGTCAGCGGCGTACATAGAGATCATGGGGCCCAGTCAGGGATCGTACATAGAGATCATGGGGCCCCATGAGGTGAGGCTCACACCTCCCCAGTATGGTGACCTCAGGGAGGTCTCACAGGACATCACAGGCCTTAGTACGAAGCAATACTAGAAGACTTGTGGAATTGCTTCATACTAAGGCCTGTGATGCCCTGTGGGAGCTCCTGAGGGCACCATACTGCGGAGGTGAGATCCTCACTTGGCAGTAGTAGGAGCAGCATCTCCATAGTGTGGCATTCACATCACACTACATGCTGCACTGTACAGGACTCCCAGCCGGCAGCAGGACAGATGAGGAGGTAACTGTCTGGCACCAGCGCCGGACTGGAGTACCTGGGGCCCACCAGGAAAAAATCAATCTTGGGGCCCACCAGCACCATGCAGTTACCGTATATAGGAATAACATAAGTCCACAAACTCTTTCAAAATGAATCAACTTTATTAACCAATAAATCTCTGCTGCTGTGTAGTAGTCACAACACAGGGAGAGGTTAAACATCCAAGTATTTAATATGTATTGCAAATAAAGAATGTTCCCATTCTTAATATCCGAAAAACAAATGACTGACAACCATCCACTATACCTAGACTAATAATACCATATAGAAGAGAGAAATACCGCCACACCATGACCAGAACACATACCACCACATAGTGATCAAATACTACCAAGTACAAGGTATATATACTGCCACACCATGAGAAGACCACATATTACCACAACATAGTGACTGTCTGAATAATACCACATACAAGGGACAAATACCGCCACGCCATGACCATGGCTCATAATGGCACCAGATAGTGACTGATAATGAAAATGTAAAAAAGCTCTGTATATAGAGTCAGCGTACAGATAATGTAGAGATTATCAGTGACATTATACACAGGAGCTCTGTGTATAGTGTCAGTGTAGAGGTAATACAGTGATCATCAGTGACATTATACACAGGAGCTCTGTATATAGTGTCAGTGTACAGGTAATACAGTGATCACCAGTGACATTACACATAGGAGCTCTGTATATAGTGTCAGTGTACAGGAAATACAGGGATCACCAGTGACATTATGCATAGGAGCTCTGTATATAGTGTCAGTGTACAGGTAATATAGTGATCACCAGTGACATTATGCATAGGAGCTCTGTATATAGTGTCAGTGTACAGGTAATATAGTGATCACCAGTGACATTATGCACAGGAGCTCTGTATATAGTGTGAGTGTACAGGTAATATAGTGATCACCAGTGACATTATACACAGGAGCTCTGTATATAGTGTCAGTGTACAGGTAATATAGTGATCACCAGTGACATTATACACAGGAGCTCTGTGTATGGTGTCAGTGTACAGGTAATACAGGGATCACCAGTGACATTATGCACAGCTTTGTATATAGTGTCAGTGTGTGTGTGTATAGGAAATACAGGGATCACCAGTGACATTATACACAGGAGCTCTGTATATAGTGTCAGTGTACAGGTAATACAGTGATCACCAGTGACATTATACACAGGAGCTCTGTATATAGTGTCAGTGTACAGGTAATACAGTGATCACCAGTGACATTATGCACAGGAGCTCTGTATATAGTGTCAGTGTGTGTGTGTATAGGTAATACACATACTCACCAGTGATGTCTCTAGGTGAAGTTCTTTAACTGCAGACCGATATATCACATCTTCTATACAGGACTTATCTCTGCAGAAAATAACATAGTTAGCTATAACTGATCACTTCCAGAGCACAATCCACACTTTTCCCAAGATTTCTACACTGCATGAAATGACAAAAAAAGAAACATAGCACTGCACTACACAGTAACAGTGCTCCAGTGTCATTCTGTGCCTGCTCATCTGTCAGCAGACATATTTGTCTGATGGCAAAGATCTAAGAGAGATGAAGACAGAAGACCTATGGATTCCGTTGGGAGTGAGGATTTTTCTTTATTAAAGATGGAGTCCCTAAATGTGTTTTATTTTTAATAATAATAAAAAAAAAAAATTCTGTCTTTTTTTTTTCTGTTTACTAGAAATTGATGGTGGCTATGTCTAATTTGGCGTGAAACCATGAATTTCGGGCTTAGTACCAGCTGATAAGGCAAAGATGGCCTGGTACTAACCCTATTATTACCCAGGGTGCCACTCACCACCAGGGCCGCTGGAAGAGCCGGGTAAAGCACTTGGAAATGGTGCCATGATGAATGCGCCATTTTCAGGGGTGGCTGTGGGCTGCGATTTTCAGCGTGGAGGGCCAAGAACGCTTGGGCCTTACCATGCTGCGAATCCCAGCCCCCAGCTGCCTGGTTTTATCTGGCTAGCGATTAACATATGGCGGGAAAAAAAAAAGTTAAGTTTAAAACAAATATTCGGCTTCTCTGTCTTTTGATCGCCAGCCAAGGTAAAGCCAGGCAGCTGGGGGTGGCAGTACGTAGCTGTCTGCTTTATCTGCGGTGAGAATCAAAAATTCATTTTTAAAATTTTCTTTTCACACTTCTATATGTGACAGACCCAACAGTCAATCGCAGATGCGGTCAAAGAGGATGGGCGTCTGTGATTGGCTGTTTGAGTAATGTACAATCAGCCCATACATTCTAGTATGGTACTATGTATGGGCTGCTTTCAGGTTACTCAAGCAGCCAGTCATAGATGCCCATTCTCTGTGTCAGCGTCTGTGATTAGCTGTTGGGACTGTCACACATATAGAAGTGTGAAAATAAATAAATAATAAAACAAAAATGACATAGCACTCTGCAGAAATTTTGATTCTCAGCGCAGATAGAGGTGGCAGCCCGTAGCTGTCTGCTTTATCTGCCTGGTTTTACCTTGACTGGCGATCAAAAGTCAGGAAAGCCCAATGTTTTTTTTAAATTATTTAAAAAAATAATTTAAAAAAAAAAATGCGTGGGCTCCCGCCATATTTTGATCGGGGGGGCTGGGGGCTGGGATTCTCAGCATGGTAAGGCCCAAGCATTCTGGGCCCCCCACGCTGAAAATGGCAGCCTGCAGCCACCCCTGGAATTGGCGCATTCATCGTAGCGCCATTTCCAGGCACTTTATCCGGCTCTTCCAACGGCCCTGGTGGGGGGTGGCACGCTGGGTAATAATGCAGTTAATACCAGCTTTGTATTATCAGCTGGCACTAAGCCTGAAATTCATGGAGTCACGCCAAACTAGACATGGCCACAATGAATCTCTAGTAAACAGAAAAAAACACAACACAGAATTTTTTTTTTAATAAAAATAAAACACAAAACACATGTAGGGACTCCATCTTTAATTAAAAACAAAACCCTTGCTCTGACGTAATCCACGGATCTTCTGTCTCCAGCTCTGCTACATCTTTGCCATCAGACAAATATGCCTGCTGACAGAGATGAGCAGGCACAGAATAACACTAGAGCACAGTTGTCAGAGAAGTGCTCAGCTGGCCTCCAGCCGCCGACCATGTTTTCCTGTGCGTTGCAAATAATGCATACTTTCAAACGCATGCCTATTTTTGCTATGCAAGTCTACGGTACATTGCGTCTGCGCTGATTTACAACGGATCCGTTGTAACGCACAGCATAAACGCAATGTTAACCCAGCCTAACAGCAGCGAGAAGGGGAGACGGAGCCCTGGAGACCGCCTAGTCAGTCTACTGCTGGTACTATCATGCCCATTGCCCAGTATGTACTGCCAGCCTCTGTGGTATTAGCATTCAAGCTCACATAGCATGTCCTGCCAGCCTGCCACTGGTGTTAGTACTAGCATGATAGTACCACACCACCAGTGGCTGGGTAATGGGCATGCATGATGGTACCACCAGTGGCTGGCAGGACATGCTGGGCATGATTCATGCCTAGTATGTCCTGCCAGCCTCCTTGGTACTATCAGGCCCACCCACTATGTCCTGCCAGCCCCTGGTGATAGTACATGCTGCTGGGCATAGTACCAGTAACCAGAGGCTGGCAGCAGGACATGCTGGGCAATGGGCATGATGATAATCATGCCCATTGTCCAGTAGTATTTACTGCCAGCCTCGGCCAGGGGTCCTCCCAGTCCCCCCTCCCCCCTATCCCTTCCCCCCACCCCTCCCCGTTTCATACTCACGCGTGGAGATGAGCTGCAGCCGCTGCCTGGAGCGACGCCGGGTCCGTATTCCACAGCGCGCACAGGAAGCAGTCCCAGGGCGATGACGTCATCACCCTGAGACTGACCTCCTGCGCACGCGCCGGCAGTGTCGCGCTGCGCAGAGGAGGCAGAGGGCCCATCACTAATCATATCGGCAGTGCTGCGAACCGGGGGGGGGCCCTCTGTTCTCTGTACAGGGCCCAGGAGGTGTAGAAGGGCGGGGCTTGTGGAGTGGCCATCGGGACCCGGGGGTTTTCCCGATCCTCCGGTGGGCCAGTCCCCCCTGCAGAGGGGCATATGTATACATGCAGGTCGGCCACATCCCAGTGGTGCAGACACATCCACACTGCACCCTGTATACTTGTGCACTGCCGTCTGCTGCAGTGGTAGGAGCCGCCTGAATGCATCTTCTTCCTGCCGGAGAGGAGCTTGTGGGCCTGTGCGGTGAGGAGGTGGACGCTGCGCACCTCCTGAGAAGTATATGGCACTCCATGTATCTGTGCACATAGTATACCACTCTAGTGTATAGCAGAAAGGAGACCAGAAGAGTCCAGGCATGTGGGTGATGCACATAATTATTATATTGATAACCAGGTGGAAGAGGAGGAAATGCAGAAAAAGGGGGGAATTAAAAACTATACGCAAAGGGGACGTCGAGACAGGAATTACAATTAACACCAGTGGGAATGGATCATGATTAGAACAGCAAAGGGATAATACAGAGAATCAAGCCACAAATTAATCCAGTATATAAAAATATATATACATATCATTAGTTAGATATATCTGTACATATGATTGTTTAATTATCATAAACTTTACATAAAGTGCAAGTGCCTCCAAAGAATAAATCTACATAAATTATATATCTCATATGTGAACAAATACAGGTGTTTCTCACTAAATTAGAATATCATCAAACAGTTATTGTTTATTTCTGTTAATGCTGATGATTATGGCTATACGAGTTTCACTTTTTTGTATTGAAGAACTGAAATAAATTAACTTTTTGATGATATTCTAATTTAGTGAGATGCACCTGTGTATGTATATATACAAGGGCTGGTCCCTTATTATTTGGATGTCGGTGTGAATCCTGTAGAGAGTAGTGCACTGACTTGGGCAGGGCCGGCGTCAGCACCCAGCGCACCCGGGCAAATGCCGGGGCCCTGAGCAGGCAGAGGGGCCCACTGGCGGTCGCGCACCCCGCTGGGCTATGGGCGGAGGAGAGCGGTGTCAGCGCCCGCCCTTCTCCGCCGCTTGCTCAGGGCCCCGGCAGCCCGATACTTACCTCTCCCCGTGCCTCCGCAGATCAGCTGTCTTCCTGCTCTGCGCTCCCTGTGACGTCTCAGGTCAGAGGGCGCGGTGACGTCTTTACACCGCGCCCTCCCCTGAGCCGTCACAGGGAGCGCTGAGCGGGAAGACGCCGACAACGCTGGAGTTCGGAGCCGAGCAGCGAGCGGCGGGCAGCAGGCAGCGGGCAGCAGGTAGCAGGTGAGGAGAAAGGAGGTGAGTATTTGATTTTTTTTTTTTTTTTTTAATGTATGGAGGCATGGGGCATTATAAAGAGGGGAGGGGGGGCATCCTGCATGGAGCATTATAAAGAGGAGGGGTGACAGCCTGCATGGGGCATTATAAGGTGGGGAACAGCCTGCATGGGGCATTATAAAGAGGGGGGGATTCCTGC
Source organism: Phyllobates terribilis (assembly GCF_046119375.1). Classification (NCBI taxonomy): domain Eukaryota; kingdom Metazoa; phylum Chordata; class Amphibia; order Anura; family Dendrobatidae; genus Phyllobates; species Phyllobates terribilis. The sequence goes on from NW_027362912.1 coordinate 2,478,304, forward strand.
TTGGGGCATTATAATGAGGAGGGGTGACAGCCTGCATGGGGCATTATAAGGTGGGGACCAGCCTGCATGGGACATTATAAGGTGGGGAACAGCCTGCACGGGGCATTATAAAGAGAGGGGGGGACATCCTGCATGGGGCATTATAAAGAGGAGGGGTGACAGCCTGCATGGGGCAGTATAAAGAGGAGGGGTGACAGCCTGCATGGAGCATTATAAAGAGGAGGGGTGACAGCCTGCATGGGGCATTATAAAGAGGGGGGGCAGCCTGTATGGGGCATTATGTGGGGGGTAACAGCCTGCATGGAGCATTAAAAGGGGGGGGCCTGTATGGGGCATTATGTGGGGGGGAACAGCCTGCATGGAGCATTATAAAGAGGGGAGGGGGGGCATCCTCCATGGAGCATTATAAAGAGGAGGGGTGACATCCTGCATGGGGCATTATAAAGAGGAGGGGTGACAGCCTGCATGGGGCAGTATAAAGAGGAGGGGTGACAGCCTGCATGGGGCATTATAAAGAGGAGGGGTGACAGCCTGCATGGGGCAGTATAAAGAGGAGGGGTGACAGCCTGCATGGGGCATTATAAGGTGGGGAACAGCCTGCATGGGGCATTATAAAGAGGGGGGGATTCCTGCTTGGGGCATTATAATGAGGAGGGGTGACAGCCTGCATGGGGCATTATAAGGTGGGGACCAGCCTGCATGGGGCATTATAAGGTGGGGAACAGCCTGCACGGGGCATTATAAAGAGAGGGGGGGACATCCTGCATGGGGCATTATAAAGAGGAGGGGTGACAGCCTGCATGGGGCAGTATAAAGAGGAGGGGTGACAGCCTGCATGGAGCATTATAAAGAGGAGGGGTGACAGCCTGCATGGGGCTTTATAAAGAGGGGGGGCAGCCTGTATGGGGCATTATGTGGGGGGTAACAGCCTGCATGGAGCAGTAAAAGGGGGGGGCCTGTATGGGGCATTATGTGGGGGGGGACAGCCTGCATGGAGCATTATAAGGGGGGGGGCAGCCTGTATGGGGCATTATGTGGGGGGTAACAGCCTGCATGGAGCATTAAAAGGGGGGGCCTGTATGGGGCATTATGTGGGGGGGGACAGCCTGCATGGAGCATTATAAGGGGGGGGCAGCCTGTATGGGGCATTATGTGGGGGGTAACAGCCTGCATGGAGCATTAAAAGGGAGGGGCCTGTATGGGGCATTATGTGGGGGGTAACAGCCTGCATGGAGCATTATAAGGGGGGGACAGCCTGTATGGGGCATTATGTGGGGGGTAACAGCCTGCATGGAGCATTATAAGGGGGGGACAGCCTGTATGGGGCATTATGTGGGGGGTAACAGCCTGCATGCAGCATTATATGGGGACCGGTATCCTGTATGGAGCGTTATATGGGGGCCACTATCCTGTATGGAGCGTTATATGGGGGCCAGTATTCTGTATGGAGCCTTATATGGGGGCCAGTATTCCGTATGGAGCCTTATATGGAAGCCAGTATTCCGTATGGAGCCTTATATGGGGGCCAGTATTCCGTATGGAGCCTTATATGGGGGCCAGTATTCCGTATGGAGCCTTATATGGGGGCCAGTATTCCTTATGGAGCCTTATATGGGGGCCAGTATTCCATATGGAGCCTTATATAGGGGCCAGTATTCCATATGGGGCCTTATATGGGGGCCAGTATTCCGTATGGAGCCTTATATGGGGGCCAGTATTCCGTATGGAGCCTTATATGGGGGCCAGTATTCTGCATGGAGCCTTATATGGGGGTCAGTATTCCGCATGGAGCCTTATATGGGGGTCAGTATTCCGCATGGAGCCTTATATGGGGGTCAGTATTCCGCATGGAGCCTTATATGGGGGTCAGTATTCCGCATGGAGCCTTATATGGGGGTCAGTATTCCGTATGGGGCCTTATATGGGGGCCAGTATTCCGTATGGGGCCTTATATGGGGGCCAGTATTCCGTATGGGGTCTTATATGGGGGCCAGTATTCCGTATGGGGTCTTATATGGGGGCCAGTATTCCGTATGGGGTCTTATATGGGGGCCAGTATTCCGTATGGGGTCTTATATGGGGGCCAGTATTCCATATGGGGCCTTATATGGGGGCCAGTATTCCGTATGGGGTCTTATATGGGGGCCAGTATTCCGTATGGGGCCTTATATGGGGGCCAGTATTCCGTATGGGGCCTTATATGGGGGCCAGTATTCCGTATGGGGCCTTATATGGGGGCAAGTATTCCGTATGGGGCCTTATATGGGGGCCAGTATTCCGTATGAAGCGTTATATGGGGACCAGTATTCCGTATGGAGCCTTATATGGTGGCCACTATTCTGTGTGGAGCGATTCACCGGTTTCTGAGCTATTGTGGAATTTACAATAGATATCACTCATGAAGTGAAATCTTTGCATTGTACTATATATATATATTTCTCCGCCGTATCTCTGCATCATGAATCGTGGTATGTGTTAAAGGGGCCCACTGAGACTCTTTCGCCCGGGGCCCAGAAAAACCTGGAGCCGGCCCTGGACTTGGGCATATGTGCTGTTGACAGATATATATTTGTATCCACTTTAAGCGTTTTTAAAAAAGGTGACCACATGTGCATTGTACTCACGCTATAGCAGATGCAGATCCCACTCCTGATTGGCGTCCACCCGATGTATGTTTCGGCTTCTTGTCTTCGTCAGGGGGTGGCATCATTCGGAAAGAGCTAAAAGTTAAACGGCCAACTATAGCCAATCAGGATGGAGGTATGTCTCCACCAACCAATGGGTGCTGAGGAGGCGTGGCGCGATACACAACGCGCACCAACGCTACGAGGAAACTATGTGACCTGTGATGCTGCGAGCACGTGATGGAGACACTTGATCGGGGGTCACGGGGCACATATAGATACAGTCGGGGAGGATGATGTGGAGACGTTCATGTGTATTGCCTCTTCAGCAGACATCTAATCTACTGATTGAGTGTGGATATATCGGATAAAGTGGAAAATCTTCTTAATTTATAATGATGGATAACGAGTATAGGTTATATATTACAGCAATACACAGGAATAGGGGGTAGTGAGTGTTACATGTATATAAGCATAGGCGGATTATAATGAGGACGATCTGGGCTACCGCCCGGGGCCCCGAACCTCCAGGGGGCCCGGGGCTCCGGGGTGTCTATGGTCAGATTGTCCTCATTATATGTGCGGCGCCACGGCACATACCGGCAGGCAGTGGGGGGGGGGGCAGGATCGCTCCCCCAGCAGCGGCACACAGCCGCTGCTTCTTCGGCCGGGCCAGCACTGCAGCAGTTAACTTCCCTGTGCTGGCCCGGCCGCGTCTCTGCTAGGAGACACGGCCCTGTGCGCGGCCGTGTCTCCTAGCTGTGACGTCACGCAGTGTGCACCCGGCCTGCAGTGCTGCACCGGAAAAGACCTGGAGCCGAGTCGGGGGATGGTGAGTGTGTGTGTGTGTATGTATGTATGTGTGTGTGTGTGCAAGCAGATGTCATTGTGTGATGTCTGTTTATATGTATTTTTGTGCTTCAAATGTGTTTATGCGTGTATGTATATGTCTGTATATGTTTGTGTATGCGTGACTGCGTGCGGCTTCCTGCTGAGTATATATGGCGCCGTGCGGCCTCCTGCTGTCTCTGGGGGGGCGCCGTGCGGCCTCCCGCTGTGTATAGATGGCGCCGTGCGGCCTCCTGCTGTCTCGGGGGGGGGCGCCGTGCGGCCTCCCGCTGTGTATAGATGGCGCCGTGCGGCCTACTGCTGTCTCTGGGGGGGGGCGCGCCGTGCAGCCTCCCGCTGTGTATATATGGCGCCGTCCAGCCTCCCGCTGTGTATAGATGGCGCCGTGCGGCCTCCCGCTGTGTATAGATGGCATTGTGCGGCCCCCTGTGTATAGATGGCATCGTGCGGCCTTCCGCTGTTTATAGGTGGCGCCGTGGGGCCTCCCGCTGTGTATAGGTGGCACCGCCCGCTGTGCATAGGTGGCGCCGTGCGGCCTCCCGCTGTGTATAGGTGGCGCCTCCCGCTGTGTATAGGTGGCGCCGTGCGGCCTCCCGCTGTGTATAAGTTGCGCCGTGCTGCCTCCCGCTGTGTATAGGTGGCGCCGTTCGGCCTCCCGCTGTGTATAGGTGGCGCCGTGCGGCCTCCCGCTGTGTATAGGTGGCGCCGTGCGGCCTCCCGCTGTGTATAGGTGACGCCGTACGGCCTCCTGCTGAGTATAGATGGCGCCGTGCGGCCTCCTGCTGTCTTTGGGGTCGGGGGCGCCGTGCGGCCTCCTGCTGAGTATAGATGGCGCCGTGCGGCCTCCTGCTGTCTCTGTGGGAAGGGCGCTGTGCGGCCTCCCGCTGTGTATAGATTGCGCCGTGCGGCCTCCTGCTCTCTCTGGGGGTAGCGCTGTGGGCCTCCCACTGTGTTTAGGTGGCGCCGTGTGGCCTCCCGCTGTGTATAGATGGCGCCGTGCGGCCTCCCGCTGTGTATAGATGGCGCCGTGCGGCCTCCCGCTGTGTATAGATGGCTACGTGCGGCCTCCCGCTGTGTATAGATGGCTACGTGCGGCCTCCCGCTGTGTATAGATGGCTACGTGCGGCCTCCCGCTGTGTATAGATGGCTACGTGCGGCCTCCTGCTGTGTATAGATGGCTACGTGCGGCCTCCTGCTGTGTATAGATGGCTACGTGCAGCCTCCTGCTGTGTATAGATGGTTACGTGTGCTCAATATTGAGTCATACAATTAATGTAAGGCTATGTGCCCACGATGCAGAAATGCTCCGGATTTTTTTTGACCGTTTCCGCATCTACCTGGCAGAAAAAACGCATGCGGATTGTACATGCTTTTTTCCTGCCTGGGACTTGCTGACGTGAAGCGTTCTTCACTTGCATTTCCGCATGCGGGTTGACAAGCGCTTTCCAAGCGATTTTAGCATCACTTGGAAAGTGCTTGACAACTTGGTCACACTATATAAATACATGCAACCGGCATGGATTTATATAGTGTGACCATAAAAGAATGATAAAAAATAAATATATAATTACATTCTGATGGCCTGCCGACGTCAGCGGTCGCGTGACCCGTCACATGACTAAATGACGTCACGGCAGGTCCTTTTCAGACCATCGCGAGCTGCTGGCAAGCCAGGACGCATCGGATAAAGACACCGGGGGCCATCAGAAGGTAAATATAATATTTATTTTTTATTTTATTCTTTTTTTACAGGTTCTATGGTACCCGGGTCCGGAGGACAGTCTCCTCTTCTCCAAACCCGGGTACCATCCGCACATTGAAGCGCATGGATTCTGCATGTACAGATGCAGTGATGCGGATTCCATGTGTTCTAATGCAAGTCAATGGCGCCGTGCTTCCGCAAAATAATTGGTAGTGCAGCAGATTTTTCTGCAATGATAATCCGCAGCGGAAATTTACACAGCATGTGCACAGCACATGCGGATTATCATTGGGGAACATGGCAGACCTTCTACCAAGCGTTTTTAAGCGTTTCTGCAGCGGAATTGCCACCGCGGAAACGCTTAAAAAACGCATAGTGGGCACACAGCCTAAAAAAAATTATTATAATTAATATTGTGTTCTCCCCGCCTCAGTCCTCACAGCACAACGCAGAACACGAGCTCCTCATCACCATCCTCCTGTCCCGGCACAATGTGCGCACTGCTGCAGCTGCAGGTGGAATAGTGTCCACTGGACTGAGAAGGCCCCGCCCCTTCTGGTGACATCATGATTCCATGAAATCACTCCTCCCCCTCAAGAAATCAACTCCAATCTAGACGCTCCGCTGTTGCTGAGGCGTGGTGACGCTGTAGCTGGGTGATTGCAGGCAGAGTAGTGGTGTTTGGCGTCTGTACTACAGGTAAGAAGATGGGAATGTGCCAAGGTGATTACTACATTCAGGACAATAAGTAGCTAGCTGTAGGTGTGCAGAATCCCACTCCCAATATTGTCAGGGTCTCGCACCCCCTCGTGTCGTGGGCTGTCAGGCTCGCGCACCCCTTCATGTCGTGGGCTGTCAGGCTCCCGCATCCCCTCGTGTCGTGGGCTGCCAGGCTCCCACACCCCCTCGTGTCGTAGGCTGCCAGGCTCCCGCATCCCCTCGTGTCGTGGGCTGTCAGGCTCCCGCACCCCTTCGTGTCGTGGGCTGCCAGGCTCCCGCACCCACTCGTGTCGTGGGCTGTCAGGCTCCCGCACCCCCTCGTGTCGAGGGCCGTCAGGCTCCCGCACCCCCTCGTGTCGTGGGCTGCCAGGCTCCCGCACCCCCTCGTGTCGTGGGCTGCCAGGCTCCCGCACCCCCTCGTGTCGTGGGCTGCCATGCTCCTGCACCCCCTCGTGTCGTGGGCTGCCAGGCTCCCGCACCCCCTCGCGTCGAGGGCTGTCAGGCTCCCGCCCCCCGTCTTGTCGTGGGCTGCCAGGCTCCCGCACCCCCTCGTGTCGTGGGCTGCCAGGCTCCCGCACCCCCTCGCGTCGAGGGCTGTCAGGCTCCCGCCCCCCGTCTTGTCGTGGGCTGCCAGGCTCCCGCACCCCCTCGTGTCGTGGGCTGCCAGGCTCCCGCACCCCCTCGCGTCGAGGGCTGTCAGGCTCCCGCCCCCCGTCTTGTCGTGGGCTGCCAGGCTCCCGCACCCCCTCGTGTCGTGGGCTGCCAGGCTCCCGGACCCCCTCGCGTCGAGGGCTGTCAGGCTCCCGCCCCCGTCTTGTCGTGGGCTGTCAGGCTCCCGCACCCCCTCGTGTCGTGGGCTGCCAGGCTCCCGCACCCCCTCGTGTCGTGGGCTGTCGGGCTCCCGCACCCCCTCATGTCGTCGGCTGTCAGGCTCCCGCACCCCCTCGTGCCGTGGGCTATCGGGCTCCCGCACCCCCTCGTGTCGTGGGCTGTCAGGCTCCCACACCCCCTCGTGTCGTGGGCTGCCATGCTCCCGCACCCCCTCGTGTCGTGGGCTGCCAGGCTCCCGCACCCCCTCGCGTCGAGGGCTGTCAGGCTCCCGCCCCCCGTCTTGACGTGGGCTGCCAGGCTCCCGCACCCCCTCGTGTCGTGGGCTGCCAGGCTCCCGCACCCCCTCGCGTCGAGGGCTGTCAGGCTCCCGCCCCCCGTCTTGTCGTGGGCTGCCAGGCTCCCGCACCCCCTCGTGTCGTGGGCTGTCGGGCTCCCGCACCCCCTCATGTCGTCGGCTGTCAGGCTCCCGCACCCCCTCGTGCCGTGGGCTATCGGGCTCCCGCACCCCCTCGTGTCGTGGGCTGTCAGGCTCCCGCACCCCCTCGTGTCGTGGGCTGCCATGCTCCCGCACCCCCTCGTGTCGTGGGCTGCCAGGCTCCCGCACCCCCTCGCGTCGAGGGCTGTCAGGCTCCCGCCCCCGTCTTGTCGTGGGCTGTCAGGCTCCCGCACCCCCTCGTGTCGTGGTCTGCCAGGCTCCCACACCCCCTCGTGTCGTGGGCTGTCGGGCTCCCGCACCCCCTCATGTCGTCGGCTGTCAGGCTCCCGCACCCCCTCGTGCCGTGGGCTATCGGGCTCCCGCACCCCCTCGTGTCGTGGGCTGTCAGGCTCCCACACCCCCTCGTGTCGTGGGCTGCCATGCTCCCGCACCCCCTCGTGTCGTGGGCTGCCAGGCTCCCGCACCCCTCGCGTCGAGGGCTGTCAGGCTCCCGCCCCCCGTCTTGTCGTGGGCTGTCAGGCTCCCGCACCCCCTCGTATCGTGGGCTGTCAGGCTCCCGCACCCCCTCGTGCCGTGGGCTATCGGGCTCCCGCACCCCCTCGTGTCGTGGGCTGCCAGGCTCCCACACCCCCTCGTGTCGTGGGCTGCCAGGCTCCCGCATCCCCTCGTGTCGTGGGCTGTCAGGCTCCCGCACCCCCTCGTGTCGTGGGCTGCCAGGCTCCCGCACCCCCTCGTGTCGTGGGCTGTCAGGCTCCCGCACCCCCTCGTGTCGAGGGCCGTCAGGCTCCCGCACCCCCTCGTGTCGTGGGCTGCCAGGCTCCCGCACCCCCTCGTGTCGTGGGCTGCCAGGCTCCCGCACCCCCTCGTGTCGTGGGCTGCCATGCTCCTGCACCCCCTCGTGTCGTGGGCTGCCAGGCTCCCGCTCCCCCTCGCGTCGAGGGCTGTCAGGCTCCCGCCCCCCGTCTTGTCGTGGGCTGCCAGGCTCCCGCACCCCCTCGTGTCGTGGGCTGTCGGGCTCCCGCACCCCCTCATGTCGTCGGCTGTCAGGCTCCCGCACCCCCTCGTGCCGTGGGCTATCGGGCTCCCGCACCCCCTCGTGTCGTGGGCTGTCAGGCTCCCGCACCCCCTCGTGTCGTGGGCTGCCATGCTCCCGCACCCCCTCGTGTCGTGGGCTGCCAGGCTCCCGCACCCCCTCGCGTCGAGGGCTGTCAGGCTCCCGCCCCCCGTCTTGTCGTGGGCTGTCAGGCTCCCGCACCTCCTCGTGTCGTGGGCTGTCAGGCTCCCGCACCCCCTCGTGTCGTGGGCTGTCAGGCTCCCACACCCCCTCTTGTCGTGGGCTGCCAGGCTCCCGCACCCCCTCTTGTCGTGGGCTGCCAGGCTCCCGCACCCCCTCTTGTCGTGGGCTGCCAGGCTCCCGCACCCCCTCTTGTCGTGGGCTGCCGGGCTCCCGCACCCCCTCGTGCCGTGGGCTGTCTGGCTCCCGCACTCTCCCCTTGTCGTCTGTGGAGAAAATTAATACATATTTTCATTTTTCAGGTTTTCTCTTATAAAACAAGATTCATGAGCTTCTGTCTTTGACCGAAAAAATGGCGTCTGACAAGTCGCTGCTGTCTGCAGAAATGAACACAAACATGGAGGAAGCGCTGTATGAACAGATGCTGATGAAGGTACGAAAGATGAATTGGAGAGGCCAGCAATCACCGGGTGAATGTCTCCTCCGTCAGCCGCCGGGGGCGCGGCAGTCTCCAACATTTACCTAATGTGTATTGTTGGCTTTAGACCCCTCACAGTTGTACTATTTTGGTGCAGGAAAAATCAGTTTGCAGAACCATCCTGTTCATGTTACTCACTGATTCTCACTTGTTGCCTCATTTCAGGCCAAACAGGAGATGCAGAGCAGAATACCGAACTTACCAGAAAGCAGACAGATCAGACCCCAGCCGGGTGAGATGGGCGTCCTCTGATTATTATCCAGATTACTTTGTGCATATTATGTGACAGATACCACAGTGGGGCAGTGGGGTCTTATTGACTGCAACGGTCACATGATGCAACCAACGTGGGGGGTCACATAATTTCTTATGCAGTTGATTACATGTAAATGCTGCTTGGCTTTTGCCGATTTTATTGTGTTTTTGTTCACTTTTTGTTTTTATTTCTGTGTTAGGTTTCTGCATTAAAACTCGCACATCCAAAAATACCAAAATCTTTATTAACATCTGCAAGTCGAACCAGATCCCAGCGGCCCTGGACCTGACGGAGCAGGAGTTAGTCAGCATCCTGGAATCTGATGATCCCTCCGGCTATCGAGTCCCCATGAGCCTTGGAGAGCTCCACGTTGAAGTTGATAATAGTACGTTTTTTTTTAATACAGCGCTTCTCTTTTTAAAGGGATAGTCCAGAGATATCCTTAAAGGGGTTAAAATAGCAAGTATTACAACTTACTAATCCTCAATGGTCAAAGGTGCCATCTCCACAGGTTCTGGTAGGTCCACTTCCAGTCTGCGGAATAAAGTTTGACATCTTGTTGTTGACTTTTGAACTTTTTTGGTTTAGATTTGGGACTTAGAGGGATTGTCCACTACTTGGATTCCCCTTTAAGAACTTATACCACTTATTCATAGCAGCCCTACTAAGGTCAATGGATTGAGTCGGCACCGCAAAGGATCTAAGTCCTGGTGCACTTTGTCCTACAGGTAGAGGCGGCTGCTCGGCGTACGACATAGTGATTAATGGCACCTTCTTTGAGAAAATTACGGTAACTGCAATTGCTTATTCCGACATACGAGCTGTCTGCTCTCCTTTGTGTCAGCTCCTTACTTTGTATTTTTTTTATTAGAATAATGAGCTTTTCAGGGAATTTTTTATCACCGTGGCCATGGAGGGACTAGAGAACAAGTACGAAATGGAGCTGTCAAGAGGTAACGACCGCATCACTGATCTTTTCCTTGATTTTTCCATCGACCACACAAGGACTTGTTCTTTCGTGGAGCAAGTTTACCATATAATATATTGAACATTTTTATGTACCAACCTGTTGTATGGCACCGTATCAAATGCCTTTGAAAAGTCCAGATAGACAACATCCACTAAGTTTCCCTGGTCCAACCTGAACTTACCTCCCCATAGAATCTTTTCAGATTAGTTTGCAGGACAGATCCCTCATAATCATGTTTAGGTTATTCTTATTGAGGTGCTCCAGGTTAGTATCTCTTAGAAAACCCTCAAAGTTGTTGCCCACAGTACAAGTTAAACTTACCGACCTATAAATTCCAGGCTCAGATGTTATCCCCTTCTTGAATATTGGTACCACATTTGCTATGTGGGTGTAACCCTGGTGGATATGGACCCACTGCCCCACGGGAGGGTTGTGACTAGGTGTCTACTGGGTCTCCACTAGAACCTCTGGTGGTGAGGATAGACTGGGCCGCCGGTAGACACCAGGTACCACTTCAGTGCAGTTCCCGGGACTGCAGCAGCATTCCGGAGGTACCAGGGTACCAGACTCAGGAGAGCGAAGACAAGGACTAGGTCAGACAGTCTGAGATCAGGGCAGGAAGCACAGGTTCAGGATAGAGAAAAATGGCAAGGGGGACAGGGGTTTTTGATACCAGAAAACTCCTTTAACGCTTGCAACCTCTGTTGCTTGACTGCTACTCAAACAGTCAAATCAGTCAGTAAGAATTTAGGGAACTTCCATGGCGATATTTTGCATCAGTATTTGTTTGCAGACGCCAGGAGTGGATCCAAAACAGAAAAGGTGAAAGTGTTTCAGTTACTATTTTTCTCTGTGTTTGTTCCCCTCTGGTTTTCAGCTTACAAATACTGATGTAAATTAGTGCCCAAAATACTCACTGTGTGAATGAGGCGAGGAAGCTGCTTGTAGTACTGTAATAGAAGTCCTTATTCTGAGGATGAGTTCTGTAATTCTTGTCTTCTCTGCTCCATCAAACTCCCCAGAGCAGGGGCAACCCCTGGAGCAAAACTTCTGGCGGCAGATGTCCAGACGTATGACTCAGTGATGTGTGATGGACCCCGACTCCCAAACAAAATGAATCAGACACATACAAAATAAATACACAAATCATTGCAATTAGGTGTCAAACGTTCTCAACTTTATTTAAATTTACATGACACCGAAAATGGCACAACCCTCGACTCACGAAGAGTCACCCTCCAGCGCTCAGGAGAGGAAAACCCCCTGTGGAGGAAACCTCTAGGGAACCATGGCTGGAGGGCTGCCCTTCCCTTGGGCTTAGAGAGTTAGTGCCGATATATGACGGAGTTTTAGAATTTCTACATATTTACAGAGAACGACATAACAAATATAGACTATTAATGTGATAAACTGGATGTGGGAGAGATCTGGCTGCGATATCTGTCACCACATTTATTGCTGGAACGAATTTAGTTGATCTGATTTCCCAGGTGGATCTACCACTTCTCCCTTACAGATCCAGCTCCGTCTCTCAAGATGTTGGGTACTTGGTTACAGGGGTTGCTCATTATGGATAACCCCTAATAGGATGAGTATCCCCTCCCCCTCCCAATTTATCACCCATTAAAGTCAAGGATCCATCCATGAACTCCCAAAGAAGAGCAGCTCTTTGTACATAGTAACAGAAGGGGATCCTGTTTTGGGGACCCCCCCTCTGTTACCTTCCCTTCCCCCCGGGGTGTCTAAGAAGACAACCCCTTTCCCTGCTAGAACCTCCAAATTACACCAACATTGGCACATTACGTGGGGTGGTCAAGCTCAAGGTCCTCAGGCGCATCATCAGTAATGGCGCTGATCATGGCAGCGCGGCATTCTTTTATGGAATCTTCTTTATGACACTTGTTTATGCCCTCACAATAGTTGTCATGGTTACTACAAGGGCTATTACTGATGCAGGGTCCAAGTATTAACCCTTTCATCATTGGTAATTCACTTTCATTATGGAGGCAAATAACTGCACTTGTTACCAAGCAGGAGTCTTATCATTACGGCTTCCCTTAGGCACCATAAGAAATAAAGATTATAGAACATACGTACAAGTGTTTCAGGAGTGTTTTGCACTTTTTAGATCCATAGATTGGGCTTATAACTAGCACTTTACAAAGCAGAAAATTAAGAGGAAATTACTTGTAAAATAATATTATAGGGAATTGCATTTCAAGCATTTTCCTAATGTGCATTCTGCATACTTGCATAGTTACATAGGTTGAAAAAGTTTGAACTTTAATGTCCTTGGTCTATCTCCAAAGTTATACATTTTCTATTACTAGATTATTTATAACCCACAATGTCATGTTTTGTTAAAAAAGTATCCAGCCCTTCTATAAATGCTGTTATGCTATCTGCCATTACTATATCTTGTGGTTGGCATTCCACAGTCTGACTGCTCTAACTGTAAAGAATCCTTTCCTATTAAGTTGCCAGAATCACTTCACCTCCGCTTGTTATAAATGTTCCTGGTGCTTTGTAAGGTCCTGGAAAGTGATAAGTCATGTGCCAGTACTATGCATTGACCACATATGTATTTATACATATAAATGTATATTTATGAAGGAGATGATAATTACCCTTCATAGAGGTGTTACGATCATTCATAAATTGCTTTCATAGGTTTGATCTCCAGGATTAGGAGAGATTTGGGGTGTAAACGTAATAAACAATGAGTAAAACATCAAAGCAAACGAAAAAGGGTTTGTGACCCAAACTGGTAGGTGAGACCGGCTAGCCCCATATTATATCACAACCAGGTTTCGCCTGAGGAGGGCAGCACTAATGAGTCCTCAGGAGCGCATAACCCTGAAATATGCAGCGATTCTACACTATCCATTATAAAAGGGTTTAATATGCTACTTACTACCATGTTTTAATTAAGATACAAGGCATACTTGTAAGGAGAGATGAAAAAGGTGATGGGGGATAACATATAAATATACTGAGGAACTCTATACACTAGTGGCCAAAATTGAGGCAACACCCCCAAGATTTATGAATTTTTAGCATTTTGCCAATACAAATACAAATTTCATGAATGTTTTTGATTTCACAGTAAAGTTTTTAAGTAGAAATAAAATCTCATATAGAAACACAATATTAGCAGGAAATTTGTTCATTTGTCAACAAATTGGAGACTATTGTCACTCAGATGACTGTGGGAGAAAAGCCATTGATTTGTCCTATTTTCATATCTAACACTAAATGTTAATACTCAGTTGGACAGCCCTCGGCCTTGATGACTGCCTGGCATCTACTTGGCATGCTATCTACCAGTTTGTGTAAATCAGATGGTGTGATGATATGAAGCCATGATTTGATGATGGCTGCAATGAGTTCCTGCTTGTGTGAAGCCCGCTGTTTTGACACCGCTCTTTTGAGCCGAGCCCAGAGATTCTCAATAGGATTGAGATCTGGGCTGTTTCCTGGCCAATTCAATAGCTGGACATTTTTGTCCTTGAACCAAGAGAGCCATTTTTTAGCTGTATGGCATGGGGCTCCATCTTAAAATGAACGGTGTCCCTTCACCAAATACATCATGTGCCGAAGGAATGAGTTTAGGCTGAAGGACTTCCTTGATGTACTTTTCAGCATTAACTGTTCCTTCAATTACCTGCAGCCGACCACCTGCATCTCTGGACACGCAGCCCCCTACCATAACACTCAGAGGAGGCTTCATGGTGGGTACTGTACCCTCTGGCAACCAGTCCTCTCCAGGTCGTCGTCGAACGTAGCTTACACCGTCGCTGCCAAAGATGGATATGCGTGTCTCATCGCTCCATATAACATTTCTCCATTGTTCAATGGTCCATTTACAATGTTCTTTGGCCCCTGTAGACGTTTCTGACGCTGTGAGGCATTCAGAAATGGCTTTTTACCTGGTATTCTGGCTCTTAACCCCGCGTTTACCAATCGTCGTCGAACCGTCCGATCAGACACTGTCACTCCGGTGTTGACAAGCTCCTTGTTGATGTTAACAGCCGTTTATTTCCTGTTATTTAGGGCGATTCTAACAATTCTTCTATCAGTCTGAGGAGTTGTAGCCTTCTTCCTTTCTCTACCTGGTTTATTCTTTATCGAACCAGTCTCTTGAAACCGCTTACACACTTTGAGAACGAAAACATGTAATTGCTTACCTTCTGATGACAAACTGGCATTAAAATATAAAAACCGCATTTTAATCGCACAATATCTGTCTTAAATCACACCCAGGTCACTATAAACCAACATAGAATACATATCGCAGAAGAGGGCGTGTGTACAAGTAAGTAGGTCAGTGAAAACTTCCATTAAATATTGGTGATGGTGAAAAACTGAAGGTTTTTGGCCACTAGTGTATAACACAAAATATAAACAAAAAAGAAAGGGAAGAACATTTCTGCACAAAAAACCTGTCGCTCGGCAGGAAAATCCCCTTGAAATTGCGTTTTTTGAGATTTTTTTTCCCGTTCTTTAGAAACGCTGCAAAAATACTGAAAGAATAGACATGAAACTGCTTCAAATCTTCAAGGATTCACTTTTCCTGCTTTTCCTGGTACTATCAAACATAGCATTTTTGGGAACTTGGAGCTCTATATTACAAATATGTCCGTCCCTCCAGTTGAAAGAAATTAACATTTTCCTGGAGGGAAGTTTATATTTTACATTATGTCAGTTTTTGTCTATCGATGATAAAGTGCAGTTTGCTGCAATTTTTATTGTGACATATACCCAAATCATTCTCGAAAATATTTCACATTCAACGCGCGTCGGGCGGGCCTGCGTGCTCTCACATGCCAGGCCTGAGTTTCAGTTCCAGTCCGACCCTGTTAATCATCTATGGTTTCCCTTCAGAGTGGAAAATGCTGAAAAATCGGAAGTTCCTGGGATCCATTTTTGAACAGAATATCAGAACCAAATCAAAACCGATGATTCAGGAAATGGACATAATGGGGTAAGTCCCAACTCTAAGGTACAAGTCTATGGCATACAGTCTGTAAAAGACGACAGAGTAGGCTGCTGTTGAGCATCGGCGGCTTCTTCTCTGATGTTCCTCGCTCATCCATGCAGTACATGGTCCGCCATTCAATTGATTGGATGTCTTATAATACCACATTTCCTCTAGGTACACAAAGTATGAAGAGCGCCACTCCTCCTGGTGATAGGTTATACCCAACAGATGGGGCAGCGCCACTCCTCGTGGTGATGGGTTACACACAACAGATGGGGGAGCGCCACTCCTCCTGGTGATAGGTTATACCCAACAGATGGGGCAGTGCCACTCCTCGTGGTGATGGGTTACACCCAACAGATAGGGGAGCTCCACTCCTCGTGGTGATGGGTTACACCCAACAGATGGGGGAGTGCCACTACTCATGGTGATGGGTTATACCCAACATATGGGGGAGCGCCACTCCTTGAGGTGATAGGTTATACCCAACAGATGGGGGAGCGTCACTCCTCATGGTGATGGGTTATACCCAACAGATGGGGGAGCGCCACTCCTCGTGGTGATGGGTTATACCCAACAGATGGGGGAGCACCACTCCTCGTGGTGATGGGTTATACCCAACAGATGGGGGAAGTTGCAGAATGGCTTGTTATGGTGCAAGAACAATGTGGACATTGTTTTGTTTTTTTGTTTTAACTATTATGCCTTTATGTTCTTTATTTTTTTCCTACAGACCCTCCCAGCTAACTCCAAGCAAGTCCCTCATCTCAGAAGTTGAAAGGTTTGGGTTACTTTGAGGTTTAATGCATGCATTTACTTTTTTTAGAATCCCATCTTACAAAAGATATAGGATATCCAACTTCTTGGACTCCAAGAATAAGGGGGCTGCAGCCTGGAAGTAACACCGCTGCCCTTTTTAAAGAATATGCTGGTGTGGGGCAGCTACTCCGATATTCACTGTGCAGGAGAACTGCAGCTAATCCCATTCACTTTGCTGGATCTATGCTGTCGTTCCGCTGCACAGTGGAGGCCATGATGCCAATGTGCAGGGAATGACTGTGAAAGGGGCTGTTCCTCATTATCAGCATCAGTGCCCCTTTATTATATTAGAGATCGACCCCAACAGATCATAAATTGATGGTGTACCCTTGCAATATACTGCTTCCTTCCTTTTTTTTATCAGTTCACCCGTGAAACCAGATTACATGATTGTGGCGGAACCTCCTGTAGGACACCCAAGTTTTCTGGTGGCTGAAATCTCTTTACCTAAAGTGGTGAGACCCTCAGATGTGGTTTAGGATTGTGACCTTTTTGCATTTCATGTGATCTCCAATAGTCTTCCCTTATTAAAAGTCTGTGCCAACCTCGTGCTACCAGTCCTCCTCTGCCAACTTTTATCATCACAGCTTTGATGTGTCCACAGTAGCCAATTGCTGGCAGCTGTGACACATTTACTGGATGATGATGATATAATTTTTTTTTTCACACCATGGTGGGTTGTTTGCAAGCTGTTGGAATGGGAAAGAAGATCTCTGTAAACGACTCTGTCAGCGGAGAATGACTGTTCAAACCAAGCACAGACGCCCAGTGCTTCACGGCGGGACCAGTCATTTATATAAGCCTCCCCCCCTGCTTGTTTCCCCTCCATCTCCACCATCACCTCTTCTTTGACAGTTCTGGCTTCATAGATCCAGAGAGGAGATAGAGGGAAAACAAGCTGGTGGGAAGATGTATATATTATTATTATTATTTAATTATATAGTGCCATTGATTCCATGGTGCTGGTGCATATAAATGATGTTATAATGATGATATAAATGATGAAAGAGGCTTGTTGCAATAGTGTAGAACACGCCGCTCTTTATTTTTTCTATATTAATGCGACATTTGGAGGAATTGCACAGAAAATGCTTTAAATGTATTTATTTTTTAATTTGATTTTTCTCATGTCCATGATTCACTTTGCGTTAAATGAGGCATAATGAAGATTAAGAATGTTTCAGCTAATGTAGCCTTCATCAGACAGGATAATGTAGCTTGAGGGGACCCACTTGGTTAAATATAGGGGTCAGTTCTGGTCTTCCCAAAAAGCAGATTAAGTAGTCACCACACGGGAATCTGGTGATTACTGGGTTTGCTTTTGGGGACCCCAGATTTCTTCATATAACCGAGTGGGCCTTCTGCCTAATGAAGGCTACATTATCTGAAATTCTGGTACCATTCATTATGCCTCACTTAAAGGGGTTGTCTGGCACTTTAATATTGATGACTTATCCTAAGGATATTCCATTAGTATTAAAGTGGTGGACAACCCCTTTTAATGCAGTGTGAATCCTAAAAAATATTTTTCAGCATTTTCTGTGAGCAGTTCCTCCACGTGTCAGATTTAATGTATGAGACGTGTGGAGCTACACAGTAACTTCTAGTTGGCCACGTATCAAGATAAAAGTTTAGATTTTTGTGCACTTGTTGATTACAACTTTCTTTCCCGTACAGAAGCATTCAGCGACATAAGCGTTGTTACCACGCTGGTCTTCTCTTTACAGTCTTCTGCTAGATCTCTTGTGTTGGACTTGGGTGAAGACAGAATAGTCAGACGTCCCGATTTGTATCATCTAGACGTCTTCATTCCTTACAATATCATCCAAGAACAAAGTGGAGCTCAGTTCAACAAGGACAGTAAGGTGAGACAATTAAGCAAAGCTGGACATGTCTTATAGCCCATTCTAAAATCTCCTTCTTAAAGAGGTTCTCTGTGAAAATGTATAAAATAAAATTTTAAAAAATGTATACATTTATTTAGCAAAAATAAATTCTTTTAATTAGTGGATAATTCTATGTGAATACTTTTATGCCCAAAAATGGCAAAAGTATTCTTGGAGTGATACCTTTATTGGCTAACCAGAAAAAAAAATATATGCAAGCTTTCAGAGCACAGAGGCTCCTTCTTCAGGCAATATTACAAATGAATTCTTAACATTTGTAATCCTGCCTGAAGAAGGAGCCTGTGTGCTCTGTAAGTTTGCATATATATATTTTTTTTCTGGTTAGCCAATAAAGGTATCACTCCGAGAATACTTTTGCCATTTTTGGGCATAAAATTATTTCCATCAAATTTTCTGGCTAACACGGTACCACAATATAAATTTGTACTGTACATCACAATTAGGGGATAATAATTGCATATGGACATAATGGCCAACGATGTCAGCAGCCATCCATCCTAGATGGGTGAAGGTAAACTGATTGAGACGGACATCTCTGACCTACCTGTCGGAATCAAGAACGTGCATCTGTCATTGATTGACTGACTGATCACGTCCATGAGTCAACATGTTGTAAACCTGTCATGATGAGTGAGCAGATAGGATGCTGCCCCTCACCCTGACAGGAACTTATCTATCACAACATATAGTTGCCCAGAGACATCTGAATGCATCGGCTTTCCTTTATGCCATTCATCAAACATGTCGTATATTTTGTGTATAGCGAGTCACAAGCCTCGCACTGCTCTGCGTCTTATCATTTGGTTCTATGAGCTGCAGTAAAACGTGACGTATATTCCAGGTGCTGACGATCACAATGCCGGTCCAGCCAGCATAGCGGTGGGCTCAGAAGATCAGCTTTGGAAAGCGTTCCTCTTATATAGATCCAGTGGATCCTACTTACATTCGCTGCTGTTTACATTGTATGGTTACAATTCTATTTACACTTCAATATGACTCCAGAATAAATTTTTGTCTTTCTTATACTTGCCGTATATTTTTCCCAAGGAAGGGGTTTAGGTATTGTGCTTTTTTTTTTTTTATTTCTACTGTAATATTTCATAATATCTGTGAATAAGTCTTGAAAATAATTTGCATTGAAAAGGTTGAGATCCTCTGAATCTACAGGGATTTTTAGGAATTAAAAATCTACAGCAGTAAATCTGCAGCAGAATTTACATTTTGCACCATGTCTGGATTTAGTAGCAGCTGCCCCTTTAAATGGAATATGTCAGCAGGTTTTTGCTATCTCATTTGAGAGCAGCATAATCCGAGGCCCTGATTCCAACGATGTATCACTTACTGGGCTGCTTGGTGTTATTTTGATAAAATTGCAGGTTTTTTTTTCTCATGCAGATCTCTGAATGCTGAGCTCTGTATAATAACCCCACCCACACCTCTGATTGGCCGCTTTCTGTGTACACTGTATATAAACTGCCAATCAGTGGTGGGGGGCGTGGTTGGACTACCTGGCTGCAGGTTTACTAGTCCTCTAGTGATAATCTTCTGCTAATAAAAGACCTGTAAGGGGTCTTTGTCTCTACATCATGCTGCTCTCAACAACAACCAATATATAGTACATCCGACAAGGGGTCAATGTGTTAAAAAAGACCTTTATTATAATAATTTGGGTACATGGCGGCAAAGAAAAGAGCACACACACACATATATATAGTAATACCATATAATAGTGAGGAGGTATAATGTAAATATTTGAATTGCAGAGACACCAGGGCTAAATAGTAGTAGCTCCAATTGTGCTAATGCATACTGATAGTATATCCTAGGTCACATAGTAAAAGGATATAATCCCAAATAATAAAAGCCAATATAGGCATTCCCAAGATAATGACCTTTTGGTATATACATATCAAGGGATGTATTATATCCAAGTAGGTTAATTCCCAAGTAACAATAATGTTGTATTGGATTCATTCATACCTGGTATATATTGTCTGCACGTCTTGCAATAGCTCTGGGCTCGGTGGTCCTACTCCTAGTGTGGCGCTCACCCCATCATGCTGCTCTCAGAATAGCCAAGAAAAACCTGCTGACAGATTCCCTTTAAAAATAGCTGAAATGGCTCCTAGATACCAGAGAAGGAAAACGTTATTAAAACGGTTTTGTTTCCTAAATAGAAAAGCAAATTAAACACCACTGGATAATGTGGTGTGTGAAACCGTCCATTGGATTGCTGTTTCGGGTGGGCTCAGGAGCAGAGCCCCCATCCTACACAGCTGACATCTTGCTGTAACAGCAGCGGCCAGAGCGGAGTGTCAATCACTGCTGTTTAACCATTTATATGCCGTCAATCACTGATGGCAAGTTAAATAGCGCAATCACCGGTACGCTATGCAATGTTACTAGAATTTTTTTTTGTTACTTTTCCATTTCCTTGAATTACTTGTTGTGATTTGCGGATCCATTGACTGGCCAAGTGGAAGGGCTGCAGCCGATCATTCATGTCCGTAGCAGATACACATTTACATGTGTAAATAGGCCCTTATAGAAATCAATCAATAGAACGTATACCTGCATATCCAGGTTTATCCTTTGCATACATTTAAAGAGGTATAAGTCATGGCATATTACTAGGATGTCATTCTTGGGGGTCTGACAGCCTAATTTAGAAAGAAGTGGATGCATTATTTTTTTCACATTCCCAATTTAACAATTTGAGTACAGTTGGATCTATTGTTTTTTTTATTTTTTGCACTATGGGTGGGTGGTTGGGAGCACAGCTGTGCAGGAAAAAAAAAGCTTACAGGTTCTCAATTCCTTCATTCTTGGGATCGGTGGCGGAACCACAGGTCGGACCATCGCCAATCAAGATATTATATCCCTTCACACTCATCATTGCTCCCAATTAACAATTTGAGTACGTGCATTTTTTTAGGGTATTTTTGCGCAATGGGTGGGAGCACAGCTGTGCAGGAAAAAAAGCTGATAGGTTCCCCATTCCTTCTTTCTCAGAATCAGTGGATGGAACATCGCCTATCACAATATTATATCCTTCACACTAATCGCTGCTCCCAATTATCAATTTGAGTACGGTTATACCTATTGTTTTTTTAGGTTTTTTTTTTTGCACTGTGGGTGGTTGGGAGCACAGCTGTGCAGGAAAAAAAAAAGCTGATAGGTTCCCCATTCCTTCATTCTCAGGATCAGTGGTGGAACCAGAGGTTGGATCATCTCCAATCAAAATATTATATTATTCACACTAATCATTGCTCCTAGTTAACAATTTGAGTACGGTTGAACCCATTGTGTTTTTTTAGGGTTTTTGGTTTTTTTGCACTATGGGTGCAAGTTATCGTAATATGTGTCACCGTAAAAAAAAAAACTAATAGTATCTCCTGATTGTTCAGACACAAATATATCTGTTGAAAATAGTCTGGTATACACCAGTAAATTATAACTGTGGTTTTGCTGTTCCACGGTAAAAAATCTCTATTATCCTGCTTTTGGCATTTTTTGCCGCAAAGAAAAACAGTAGTAGTGTCTCCTGATTGTTCAGACACAAATATATCTGTTGAAAATAGTCTGGTGTAGGCCCGAGAAATACAAGTGTGGTTTTGCAGTTCCACGGGTCAAATCTCTGTATTATCCTGCTTTTTTGCATTTTTTGCTGTAAAGAAAAACAGTACTGTCTCCTGATTGTTCAGACACAAATATATCTATTTAAAATTTTCTGGTATACCCCAGTAAACAATAACTGTGGTTTTGCCATTCCACGGTAAAAAATCTCTATTATTCACCTTTTGGTATTTTTTCCGTAAAGAAAAACAGTAATAGTTTCTCCCTGATTGTTCAGATTGTTTAAAAGAGTCGGGTGTAGGCCAGAGAAATAGAACTGTGGTTTTCCTCTTCCACGGTTCTAATCTACTTTATTACCCTTTTTCCATTGATGGTGCGAGTGTAAGCTATTTTACTTACTTTACAATGGGCAAGGCGCGTGGCAAGGGACATGGAAGTGGACGTTCTGGTGATGGTGCATGCAGAGGACGGGGCCGTGGCCAAGGTGAAAATGTGCCACAACCAACAGCCATATCTTCTCGCTCCCACTTCTTGACCGAATTACTAGGGAAGCACAGAACAACACCAGATCAGTGTGAACAGGTTATTAATTGGATAGCAGATAATACTTCCAGTTACCTGGGCACCACCACCTCCGGTCTGTCTTCCACACGGTCAACTCTTAGTAGCCATGAGTCTCGACCGCATACTCCTCCTCACCCTGATGCTCCTCCCTCCCACCATGCCGAGTGTCGTCAGACAGCAACTGATCCCACACTTGGACACTCTGAAGAGCTGTTCACTGGTCCATTTCCAGATTTGTGCCCCTCGCCTGCTCCGCTTGAAGTGGTGGAAGAGGAGATCCCATGTAGAGATGCCCAAATATTTGAACAGCCACGGCCAGAGGAAGTCAACGCTGGCAATTTGTCACAAGAGGTTGACGATGACGAGACACAATTGCCAGGAAGTGAGGAGGAGGATCGTGGTGCGCAAGTGGAAGAGGAGGAGGTGGTGGATGATCTAGTAACTGACCCAATGTGGCAGGAGGACATGCAGAGCGAGGCCAGCAGCAGACAGGGTGAGGGAGGCAGAGTACCCCAACAGGCAGAAAAAAGCAGTGTGGTGGCCGCACACAGAAGGCCGGCAACAGTTCCCCGTAACACCAACACGAGGGACGTTGCCAGTACAACCTGTAGGTCTTCCAGAGTCTGGAATTTTTTTAAAGACTCTGCTGATATCCCCAAAAAGGCCATTTGTACCACCTGCCATGCCAGCATCAGCAGGGGTGACAAAACTACCAGCCTGACCACCACCAGCATGATCAAGCACATGGCAGCAAAGCACCCGACTTTGTGGGGCGAACCCCAGGGTCCATGACCAGTGTCAGCGGGTGTCACCTGTTGTGTGTGCATGGCAATCCCCTGTCCATACTGCATGCAAAGATGCCCCCTCCTCTCAGTCTTTATGGCAGTCTCTCAAGAGTGTGCAAAGCAGTCATCAAAGCAAAAGGTGGCTACTTTGAAGAACCTAGAATATAAGACATATTTTCAGTTGTTTCACACTTTTTTGTTAAGTATATAATTCCACATGTGTTAATTCATAGTTTTGATGCCTTCAGTGTGAATGTACAATTTTCATAGTCATGAAAATACAGAAAAATCTTTAAATGAGAAGGTGTGTCCAAACTTTTGGTCTGTACTGTATGTACCATCTTGACAAACTTTGAGGAGTCCACCAAGATGGTGAGTGGCGATGACGCCATCATTAGCGTCAGCATTCCACTTGTCTTTCTTTTGCAATGCTCTCTGCAGAGAATTAAAGAGGAGGCATTGCAGCCAGAGTATGATGAAATGGATCAAGAAGCCGTAGCGGTCGATTACACACAGCCCAGCCTCATCTCATCCCAACGTGCATTGGGGGACAATGAGGGAGAGGAGGAGGAGGAAGAACAGGAGCTTGTATCATGCGCTGTAGACGGTAGTACCTGTACAACTGTCATACTGTCAGTTCAGCGTGGGTGGCCTGAGGACAGGGGGGGGGAGGAGGAGGAGGAGGAGAGCATGGTCAGTCGTCATCTTGGTGAGGACACGGAAGTCTTGCCCGTTACCAGTCTGGCACGCATGGCTGACTTTATGTTACTCTGCCTTAACCGTGACCCTCGCGTTGTCAAAATGTTGGGTGACAGTCATTACTGGTTGGTGACACTTTTAGACCCCCGCTACAAGGAGAACTTTCACTCTCTTATTCCTGAGGTGGAGAGGTCTACGAAAATGGGGCAGTACCAGAAGGCCCTTGCTGCAGAACTGTTAAAAAAAAATTCCCATCTGAACACGCTAGCGGCAGAGGTCACAGTTCGTTGACCAACCAAGGCGTACAAGCGAGAGAGAGGCAACTCCAATCCAGCAGAGGCAGGGGAACACTGTCAACATTCTGGGACAGTTTTCTGAGACCTGCCCAGCTTACAGGCCCTGAGGCGCGGGGTACTCTCACAAGCAGTGGAAAGTTTCAAAAGATGGTGAGGGAGTACCTTGCCGACCGTACCAGCGTCCTCCGTGATTCCTCTGTGCCTTTTAATTATTGGGTATCCAAGCTGGACACTTGGAATGAAATCGCTCTGTACGCCTTGGAGGTCCTGGCCTGCCCTGCCGCTAGCGTGTTATTAGAGCGTGTTTTTAGTGCTGCTGGGGTAATTATAACTGATAAGCGCACTCGCCTGTCAACTGACAATGCTGACAAGCTGACCCTTATCAAAATGAACAGTAGCTGGATTGGGCCAGACTTCTCATCACCACCAAATGACAGCAGAGTAACATAAAGTCAAATCCACTGTGTTATTTCGGAAGGTGTATTCACATGCACTGCTTCACACCCACACATGGGTATACGCTTCCTCATTTCGGCTGTTTTATGTTCTTCTCCTTATCCTCAGCCTCCACCACCACTATACCACTAGGGTGACCGTGGTCCGTGTTGCCATTATTGAAAGTTCCTCCGTCCTTATTTTTGTCAGCTTTTGCTTGGAAGGCATAAGCAAAGACTGTGGGAGACCCACTCCCCAATAATGGGAATAATATTTTTAAAATGCTGTACTGTATGGCTCTTGTAAGGGGCATTAAAAGCGTCTTGTTAAGCTACTGCGACCTCCACCACTTTTCCGAGGAGCATTAAAACCGTCTTGTTAATCTACTGGGACTTCCACATCTCTTCCAAGGGGCATTCAAACCGTCTTGTTAAGCTACTGGGACCTCCACCACTTTTCTGAGGGGCATTAAAAGCGTCTTATTAAGCTACTGGTACGTCCACCACTTTTCCGAGGGGCATTAAAAACGTCTTGTTAAGCTAGTGGGACCTCCACGTCTCTTCCAAGGGGCATTCAAACTGTCTTGTTAAGCTACTGGGACCTCCACGTCTCTTCCAAGGGGCATTCAAACCGTCTTGGTAAGCTACTGCGACCTCCACCACTTTTTCGAGGGGCATTAAAAGCGTCTTATTAAGCTACTGGGACCTCCACCACTTTTCCGAGAAGCATTAAAACCGTCTTGTTAAGCTACTGGGACCTCCACGTCTCTTCCAAGGGGCATTCAAACCATCTTGTTAAGCTACTGGGACCTCCACGTCTCTTCTGAGAGGCATTAAAAGCGTATTGTTAAGCTACTGGGACCTCCACCACTTTTCCGAGGGGCATTAAAACCGTCTTGTTAAGCTACTGGGACCTCCACCACTTTTCCGAGGGGCATTAAAACCGTCTTTTTAAGCTACTGGTACCTCCACGTCTCTTCCAAGGGGCATTCAAACCATCTTGTTAAGCTACTGGGACCTGCACCACTTTTCCAAGGGGCATTCAAACAGTCTTGTTAAGCTACTACGACCTCCACCACTTTTCCAAGGGGCATTAAAACCGTCTTGTTAAGCTACTGGGACCTCCACTTTTCCGAGGGGCATTAAAAGCATCTTGTTAAGCTACTGGGACCTCCACCACTTTTCCGAGGAGCATTAAAACCATCTTGTTAAGCTACTGTGACCTCCACGTCTCTTCCAAGGGGCATTCAAAGCGTCTTGTTAAGCTACTGGGACCTCCACCACTTTTCCGAGGGGCATTAAAAGCATCTTGTTAAGTTACTGGGACCTCCACCACTTTTCCGAGGAGCATTAAAACCATCTTGTTAAGCTACTGTGACCTCCACGTCTCTTCCAAGGGGCATTCTAACCGTCTTGTTAAGCTACTGTGACCTCCACGTCTCTTCCAAGGGGCATTCAAACCGTCTTGTTAAGCTACTGGGATCTCCACTTCTCTTCTGAGGGGCATTAAAAGCGACTTGTTAAGCTACTGTGACCTCCACCACTTTTCCGAGGGGCATTAAAACCGTCTTGTTAAGCTAGTGGGACCTCCACGTCTCTTCCAAGGGGCATTCAAACTGTCTTGTTAAGCTACTGGGACCTCCACGTCTCTTCCAAGGGGCATTCAAACCGTCTTGGTAAGCTACTGCGACCTCCACCACTTTTTCGAGGGGCATTAAAAGCGTCTTATTAAGCTACTGGGACCTCCACCACTTTTCCGAGAAGCATTAAAACCGTCTTGTTAAGCTACTGGGACCTCCACGTCTCTTCCAAGGGGCATTCAAACCGTCTTGTTAAGCTACTGGGACCTCCACGTCTCTTCTGAGAGGCATTAAAAGCGTATTGTTAAGCTACTGGGACCTCCACCACTTTTCCGAGGGGCATTAAAACCGTCTTGTTAAGCTACTGGGACCTCCACCACTTTTCCGAGGGGCATTAAAACCGTCTTTTTAAGCTACTGGTACCTCCACGTCTCTTCCAAGGGGCATTCAAACCATCTTGTTAAGCTACTGGGACTTGCACCACTTTTCCAAGGGGCATTCAAACAGTCTTGTTAAGCTACTACGACCTCCACCACTTTTCCAAGGGGCATTAAAACCGTCTTGTTAAGCTACTGGGACCTCCACTTTTCCGAGGGGCATTAAAAGCATCTTGTTAAGCTACTGGGACCTCCACCACTTTTCCGAGGAGCATTAAAACCATCTTGTTAAGCTACTGTGACCTCCACGTCTCTTCCAAGGGGCATTCAAAGCGTCTTGTTAAGCTACTGGGACCTCCACCACTTTTCCGAGGGGCATTAAAAGCATCTTGTTAAGTTACTGGGACCTCCACCACTTTTCCGAGGAGCATTAAAACCATCTTGTTAAGCTACTGTGACCTCCACGTCTCTTCCAAGGGGCATTCTAACCGTCTTGTTAAGCTACTGTGACCTCCACGTCTCTTCCAAGGGGCATTCAAACCGTCTTGTTAAGCTACTGGGATCTCCACTTCTCTTCTGAGGGGCATTAAAAGCGACTTGTTAAGCTACTGTGACCTCCACCACTTTTCCGAGGGGCATTAAAACCGTCTTGTTAAGCTACTGGGACCTCCACGTCTCTTCCAAGGGGCATTCAAACTGTCTTGTTAAGCTACTGGGACCTCCACGTCTCTACCAAGGGACATTCAAATCGTCTTGTTAAGCTACTGCGACCTCCACCACTTTTTCGAGGGGCAGTAAAAGCGTCTTTTTAAGCTACTTGGACCTCCACCACTTTTCCGAGAAGCATTAAAACCGTCTTGTTAAGCTACTGGGACCTCCACTTCTCTTCCAAGGGGCATTCAAACCATCTTGTTAAGCTACTGGGACCTCCACGTCTCTTCTGAGAGGCATTAAAAGCATCTTGTTAAGCTACTGTGACCTCCACAACTTTTCCGAGGGGCATTAAAACTGTCTTGTTAAGCTACTGGGACCTCCACGTCTCTTCCAAGGGGCATTCAAACCGTCTTGTTAAGCTACTGGGACCTCCACGTCTCTTCCAAGGGGCATTCAAACCGTCTTGTTAAGCTACTTGGACCTCCACGTCTCTTCCGAGGGGCATTAAAAGCGTTTTGTTAAGCTACTGTGACCTCCACCACTTTTCCGAGGGGCATTAAAACAGTCTTGTTAAGCTACTGGGACCTCCACGTCTCTTCCAAGGGGCATTCAAACCGTCTTGTTAAGCTACAGGGACCTCCACGTCTCTTCCAAGGGGCATTCAAACCGTCTTGTTAAGCTACTGCGACCTCCACCACTTTTCCAAGGGGCATTAAAACCGTCTTGTTAAGCTACTGGGACCTCCACCACTTTTCTGAGGAGCATTAAAACCGTCTTGTTAAGCTACTGGGACCTCCACGTCTCTTCCAAGGGGCATTCAAACCGTCTTGTTAAGCTACTGCGACCTCCACCACTTTTCCAAGGGGCATTAAAACCGTCTTGTTAAGCTACTGGGACCTCCACCACTTTTCTGAGGAGCATGAAAACCGTCTTGTTAAGCTACTGAGACCTCCACGTCTCTTCTGAGGGGCATTAATAGCGTTTTGTTAAGCTACTGTGACCTCCACCACTTTTCCAAGGGGCATTTAAACCGGCCAGTTAAGCTACTGGGACCTCCACGTCTCTTCCAAGGGGCATTCAAACAGTCTTGTTAAGCTACTGGGACCTCCACTACGTTTCTGAGGGGCATTAAAACCATCTTGTTAAGCTACTGGGACCTCCACCACTTTTCTGAGGAGCATTAAAACCGTCATGTTAAGCTGCTGGAACCTCCACGTTTCTTCTGAGGGGCATTAATAGCGTCTTGTTAAGCTACTGTGACCTCCACGTCTCTTCCAAGGGGCATTCAAACCGTCTTGTTAAGCTGCTGGGACCTCCACGTCTCTTCTGAGGGGCATTAATAGCGTCTTGTTAAGCTACTGCGACCTCCACCACTTTTCCAAGGGGCATTAAAACCGTCTTGTTAAGCTACTGGGATCTCCACGTTTCTTCTGAGGGGCATTAAAAGCGTCTTCTTAAGCTACTGTGACCTCCACCACTTTTCCGAGGGGTATTAAAACCGTCTTGTTAAGCTACTGGGACCTCCACCACTTTTCCAAGGGGTATTAAAACCGTCTTGTTAAGCTAATGGGACCTCCACATCTCTTTTGAGGGGCATTAATAGCGTCTTGTTAAACCACTCTGAACTCCACTGCTCTTCCAAGGGGCATTGATATGTTGTTTTTAATTAACTCTAACCTCCACGACTCTTCGAACGGGCATTGCAGTTCCTCTTAATTTTTGGCAGCTTTTTCTTGGAAGGCATAAGCAAATACTATGGGAGACCCACTCCCCAATAATGGGAATAATGTTTGTAATATGCTGTACTGCATGGCTCTTGTAAGGGGCATTGCAAGCTCCTTCGTCCTAATTTTTGGCAGCTTTTGCTTGGAAGGCATAAGCAAAGACTATGGGAGACCCACTCCCCAATAATGGGAATAATGTTTGGAATATGCTGTACTGCATGGCTCTTGTAAGAGGCATTGCAAGTTCCTCCGTCCCAATTTTTGGCAGCTTTTGCTTGGAAGGCATAAGCAATGACTATGGGATACACACTCCCCAATAATGGGAATAATGTTTGTACTATGCTGTACTGTATGGCTCTTGGAAGGGGCATTAAAAGCCCCTCTTCCGAGGGGCATTCAAACCGTCTGGTTAAGCTACTGGGACCTCCACGTCTTTTCCGAGGGGCATTAAAACCATCTTGTTAAGCTACTGTGACCTCCATGTCTCTTCAAAGGGACATTAAAACAGTCTTCTTAAGCCACTCTGAGCTCCACAGCTCTTCCTAGGGGCATTGAAATGTTGTTTTTAATTACCTCTAACCTCCACAACTCTTCCAACGGACATTGCATTTCCTCCTAATTTTAGTCAGCTTTTGCTTTTCAATGCAAAGGCGAATACTAAGGGAGACCCACTCCCCAATAGTGGGTAGAAGGTTTTTAGTACGCTATAATCCACGTCTGTTTCAAGGGGCATTGCAGTTCCTCATAATTTTTGGAAAGCCTTCCATTCACTGTTTAGGCCAACAGTGTACAGGAGACCCAGTTGCTATAAATGGAAAAAACTGTTTAGTTAAGGCCCTCTGACCTCCATGTCATTTCCAAGGTACATTGGAGTGCCTCGAAATTTTTGGTAGGCATTGCACTCACTGTATGCCCTATAACTGTGTAGCCAAACCGCTCCTTTTGTTACAGAAACATATCCTACAAGACATATGTGGTTGACTGGCCTGATATTGATGTGAATGGTCCATGTTCCTCCTGCTCTCCTTTGCCACCACCTCATCCATCATTCATCACCTGAAGCTTTGTTTTAACGGGAGTCATAGAACTGGGATAGTAGCAGGAAAACATCCAGCAATCCTCGGAGGAGGTAGGATATGCGCCAAAACGCTGACCACCTCAGGCCTTGCCGCTACTACATACATGCGCTTGCATTCCAACAAAACAAAGCAGATGCTAACTTGTATCATCATCATGGTCCTCACCTTGGCACTCTCAACTCCCCTGATGGAGAAGCCAGGGCCCACCGGAGGAGTCTGGTTCTCTGGTGGGCTCGTCCAATGCTACCCTAAAGCAGGCCAGGCTAAGAAAAGTGTGTGGGTGGATGTTCCAAGGAGAAATAGGGGCGGCTGGGGACCGTTTATGGACACCCGGCTGCCCCCAGGCGGCTGGCGACCGAGTATGGACACCCGGCCGCCCCCTGGCGGTTGGGGACCGAGTGTGGACACCCTGCCGCCGGGCGGCTGGGGACTGAGTATGGATACCAGGCCGCCAACGCTGCCATGACATGGTGGCCAGATTCCACCTCCACATGCCTAAAAGGCCCAATTTCAAGTGCAAGCAAGCAGTATGGTATTGCAGCCTGGGGGTGGGTGGGTGGTTGGCTGCATATTTGCGCTTGCATTGCAAGGAATGGGGGAGGTACAATTGAACCCTGCCCTGGGACAAGAACTTGCACGGGGATAGTTGCAAGTCTGCATCTTCTGATGCTGCAATGATGACTTCTGATGGGCACACTTTTAGGCAGTGACCGGGGAGTCAGAGATGCTTCCAGGGGTCTTCCCCATGCTGTCCCCATGTCTTTTCAGCACTGTATGCATGTGTCACACAGCACATGGCCAGATAAGGTTGTAAAATGTTAAAATGACATTTCCCGGTGAATGCATTTGTCACGGTTGAAGCAATACAAAAGTGCAAAAACACATTAAAAATGCTACTTGTGAACATAGCCCAAGGTGTGGAGGAGTATTTTTTTTTTTTTTTGTTATTTATTTTTCCGTATACACAAGTCTTTACCCTGGAAAGGAACTTCCTTAACATATTTCACAGGAAAGCAGTTTCAGTTTAGTTTTTGAACGTTTTATTGTGAGCCCTTAAAAGTGGCTTAATACCTCTGACCACGTTGTTGACAGAAGTGACCTGGGGGTGAGAAATGCTTCCTGGGGCGATCCCCATGCTGTCCCCATGTCATTTGAGCACTGTCACTATCGTTTTGGGCACTTGTTAGGCTTTTAAAAGACAGCCGGGGATGCCTCCGCGAAAATGCTCGGGTCTCCCATAGACTAACATTGGGCTCGTGGCTCAGGTCGAGCAACCGAGTATCATGGCGAGCTCGGCCCGAGCTTTGAGCATCCGAGCATTTTAGTGCTCGCTCTTCACTACTAAATACCCTTCATTATTTATTATTTTTGCACTTTGCGATTTACCCATTTACTTCTAGTTACTTGGGTATTTTGCTTGCCTTTGGTTTTTCTTTGTCTAGTGTCCTTGTGTGAACATGCATTTACATTTTGCATGCACATCAATTTATGTTTCAGTTCAGACTTCTAGGTTTTTTCTTTGTAGTTCAGTGTGCTTTAGTACATATTAGGGCAGGGCTCGACAAACCCAGGCGCCTGGTCGCCAGTGTCGCCTAGAAAATGTTGTCTGGCGCCTAGAAAATGTTGCCTGGTGCTCACTGTCGGGGCCCTGGCCGCTTCCTCGGCACCTGTTCAGGGACGCAGGCGCTGCTTGATTGCCGGCACTTCCCCCAGACATGGCCGCGCGCTGTCCGGCTGTGTCTGCTAGTAATGACACGGCAGGGTCGACGGCACTGCACCTTGAATTGTGCCGCGTCATTACTAGCAGACACAGCCGCACAGCGTGCGGCCATGTCTGGGGGAGTGCCGGCAATCAAACACCGTCGGAGCGGAGGTCCTGCACAGATGGGCGGGAGGGGCCCGGACCCGACCGCAAGTGGGCCCCTCTGATGTTCCAGGGCCATGAAGTCTGTGACACGCCGGGGGCCCTGCACTGCCCCATACCCGAGGAGCTGCTGGACAGGACACTGGACCGGGGACAGGTGAGTGAGGCTTCCCCAATCCCCATATTAAAAATATTAGTAATGGGTCTGTGTGAGTGCATGTATGTGAATGTCAGTGTATATGACTGTGTATATATATTTGTGTTTTATCTATGTGTATGTCTGTATGTGTACATATGTCTGCGTACCGTGTGTGCGCACGCATATGTCTGCGTACCGTGTGTGCGCACGCATATGTCTGCGTACCGTGTGTGCGCACGCATATGTCTGCGTACCGTGTGTGCGTGCATATGTCTGCGTACCGTGTGTGCGCGCGCATGTGTCTGCATACCGTGTGTGCGCACGCATATGTCTGCGTACCGTGTGCGCGCGCGCATATGTCTGCGTACCGTGTGTGTGCGTGCATATGTCTGCGTACCGTGTGTGCGCGCGCATATGTCTGCGTACCGTGTGTGCGCACGCATATGTCTGCGTACCGTGTGTGTGTGTGCATATGTCTGCGTACCGTGTGTGCGTGTGCATATGTCTGCGTATGTGAAGGATGAGGGGGCAGGCTGGGCCATGTGTAATAAATATATATATTTATTTATATATATTTATTTCTCCGCCGTATCTGTGCATCATGAATCGTGTATGTGTTAAAAGGGCCCACTGAGACTCTTTCGCCCGGGGCCCAGAAAAACCTGGAGCCGGCCCTGGGGGGAAGGATCGCTGTGGCCGGGGGCCCGTTCTCAACTCCCGCTACCTGTGTAAGTACATACAAAGGCCGTGCTCCCCGGGGAGACGCCGTGTGTGAGAGGGTCTATATGTACAGTTTGTCAACAAAAAAAATTCTGGCTCCTAAATTTTTTGGCTGGCTCCTAGAGTCTGAACAACTTTGTCGACCCCTGTATTAGGGTGTGGCCACCCTTTGTCTGAGCTGAAATGTTTATTCTGCCTCAGGTCTATGCTTCTACTAGGGGGTTAGTCTCTCTGCCCTTATCCATATGTACGTCACTTGACAAATGGTAAGGTTTTAATATTAGAGTTAGGACTGTCCCATAAGGGTTGCTATGACGTGGCGGGATAGCTTTTACATTATTTTGATCAAAATTATGTTAACTAAATACCCTTCATTATTTATTATTTTTGCACTGTGCGATTTACCCATTTACTTCCAGTTACTTGGGTATTTTGCTTGTCTTTGGTTTTTCTTTGTCTAGTGGCCGTGTGTGAACATGCATTTACATTTTGCATGCACATCAATTTATGTTTCAGTTCAGACTTCTAGGTTTTTTCTTTATATGATATATATGCTGTATGTGCGGGAAGGGAGCTTGTCTGTACACTGCTTGCTATGTGTGGGGGAGGGAAGCTGTCGGACAAAGAGGGGTCCTGCAAACATCCAACTAATGGCCCCCCATATATATTACAGGAAGGTAGGTCAAACCCAAGGATTTTTGCTGGAGCAGCCGACCATGTGCTGTGTATGGGGCCATCTCCCCCACACATATAACCACATTCATGTATATGGGGGAGTCGGGATGTGTTGTGTGGACAAGCGTCCGGTCTAAAGCTAACTAGTGTATGGGCATCTGAGACTAAGGCAAGTTATCATCCAGAAAGTCATTCTCCAGCCTGCTGCAAAAATACCGGCTAGAGAAAGGCTTTTATCACCTAAGCCAGATCTCACTGGAGGGGAAGCAAGAAGAAAAAAGGAGAAATGTAAAATAAGACACAAGTTCAGACAGTTGTCATCCAAAACTTTATCTGGTATCGACCAAGAAAATTACAATCAGTAAAAGTATAATCTACATTTAGGAAAAACACAGATGAGCTGCGGGACCATCGCTTCTTCTTCTGGGACTTTTTGGCGGACAGGTTGCTCTGCTGTCGGAGGCCTTTCTTGTTCTTGGACTTCTCCTTCATGTGGATTCTGAAGACTAGGAGGCTCCTGAGGGTCCATCTCTCCTGCCGGCAGCTCAGAGTGACTTGGAGATATGTTTCCTTCAGTCCAGGAAAGCAAGAGAGGAAAAAGATGAATGTGATGTAATAACAAGACAAACCTTAAAAAAAAAACATGTATAAAAAATCATGTAACTGCAAACTGCACAAAAATGACCCCAATAACGTAAGTGCTGTAGTATTAAAGAATCTGCAAAATGAGTGGTGTGAAAAGACCTGGGACTTGTCAGAAATATGTAATGTTTTGTCTAAAATGACAAAAAAAAAGAAAAGATTCAAGGGATCAGCAGCATTTTATAACAGGTAAAAATATACAAATTTGTGACAAGTGACCGGTATTAAGTATTGTGGATGATAACCAGACGTTTATTTCAACTGAAGAGTTTAATGAACGTCTTGTATTCGGCCAATTGGAACCTTCCCGGAAATGTCTGCGCCGGTGATAAAATCTACTTACTAATAGAGTTCCCGACTGGACACAAAGAACTGCAGCTCATGGAGGAATGAAGCTTCTTTCCTTCTCAGCCAAGAACTTCTTATACCAGTCCCGTACGGCCTCTATCATGTCCTGATATCTAGCAGAAAGAGAAAAAATCAATTATAAACTAAATAAAATTTATTAAAGAAAAAAAAACCTCCTGCAAACATGAAGCATTTGTAGCAAAGCACAGCCATTATTTACAGAGCACAATTGTTTTACTTTATTCTATATTAGTGGCCGCTCTGTGGAAAAACTTGTGGGAAATTACTGCAGCGCTAATATTGTCCGTCCAGAGAGCACCCAAGTATTCCCCAATTTCTGACTCCACCGCCCGATTGCCCCCACAAGCACAATGCTGCTCCGCTGTCCCCTGCCTGGTACAGGCTCCTTTATAGGGTCCTTTCAGCTGTTGTTCACCAAGATGTGAAGTAATCCGAGTACAGGGTTTCCCATGTCTGAGTGCAGGGGTGGAGAGCAGAGAGGATCAGACAGGGACAGGCCCATACACAGACTGCTGGTATATAGAGGACAAATCTCGCTGAACAGCAGCCACAAGAAGCTTCTGGATGGGGGCAGTGGGGGTGAGACAGCACTTCAGCAACGTGTTTGGGAGAGAAGGAAGAAAATAAGCAAATGAAGAAAATTTATAAAGTTCACAAGTCTGCAATGTGAGGAGGATAATTACATGAAGAAAACCCTCTAGGTGCAGCGTCCGCAACCGGAAAACCGCCCCAAGGTCCACCTGTGTCATCAGCGCCCCCCTGCTGGACCCCTAATCAGTTGTACTGCAGACTCTGATGATTGATAGTGACACTAGGTCAGCTCTTTCCCAATGGCGGCACTAGCTGACCATCCTGTGGATAGGACAGGTGCCGGATCATTCAGTCCTTTCCCTCTTCCCCAACGTGAAGCAAACATCCCTCTGACCAGACAAACATCCCCCTGACCAGGCAAACATCCCCCTGACCAGGCAAACATCCCCCTGACCAGGCAAACATCCCTCTGACCAGGCAAACATCCCTCTGACCAGACAAACATCCCCATGACCAGGCAAACATCCCTCTGACCAGGCAAACATACAACCCCTTTTTTTCTTTCCCATTTTACTTGCTTTATTAATTTCACCTCCAACATTACTGACAACTCCAAGTTCAATAGTTTGATAGTCTCATCTCCTGCCTTTGTATGTGGAGGAGGCAATAAACAGCCGTATACATCCTAAACCTGTCACAAGGACTTTCTCTGCAACTCCCTACTCTCAGCTGTCCCCCTGTAACAATCCACCTTTTTCTCTTTCTCGCTCATACATTTCAGACACTTTATTAACATGTTAATCATATTTCCAAACTTACTGCATTCCACTTCATCTGATCATACATCACCGTTTAAAAGAATCACAATCACTTACTTGTCTGCTGCGGTAATTCTTGGATTGTTTTCTTGCTGTTGCTTGGTCTTATTTTGCTGTTTGCTGTCCTTAAACCACCATCTGCCGCACAGTGTCCACATCTTGTTCCACCGGGTCGCTCTTTTGATCCCTGCAACAACAGACACTATGCGAGTATGACTTCACATGTGACATTTCCAAGTCCCTTGACCATTGTGGTGCCAATGGAGTACCCCTTTTCTCGTTATCATGCCACCGAAGCACACCATTTCCCGCTAGCATGCCACCGTAGCACACCTTTTCCCGTTAGTATGCCACCGGGCACACCTATTCCCGTTAGCATGCCATCGGAGCACACCTATTCCCGTTAGCATGCCACCGGAGCACACCTTTACCATTAGCATGTGACCGCAGCACACCTTTACCGTTAGAATGCCACTGGAGCACACCTTTACCATTAGCATGCCACCGGAGCACACCTTTTCCCGTTGGCTTGCCACCGGAGCACGCCACAGTCCCGATGGCTTGCCACCGGAGCACGCCACTTTCCCGTTGGCTTGCCACCGGAGCACGCCACTTTCCCGTTGGCTTGCCACCGGAGCACGCCACTTTCCCGTTGGCTTGCCACCGGAGCACGCCACTTTCCCGTTGGCTTGCCACCGGAGCACGCCACTTTCCCGTTGGCTTGCCACCGGAGCACGCCACTTTCCCGTTGGCTTGCCACCGGAGCACGCCACTTTCCCGTTGGCTTGACACCGGAGCACGCCACTTTCCCGTTGGCTTGCCACCGGAGCA
This sequence comes from Phyllobates terribilis, assembly GCF_046119375.1. Lineage (NCBI taxonomy): Eukaryota > Metazoa > Chordata > Amphibia > Anura > Dendrobatidae > Phyllobates > Phyllobates terribilis. The sequence goes on from NW_027362912.1 coordinate 2,514,468, forward strand.
CGCCACTTTCCCGTTGGCTTGCCACCGGAGCACGCCACTTTCCCGTTGGCTTGCCACCGAAGCACGCCACTTTCCCGTTGGCTTGCCACCGGAGCACGCCACTTTTCCCGTTGGCTTGCCACCGGAGCACGCCACTTTCACGTTGGCTTGCCACCGGAGCACGCCACTTTCCCGTTGGCTTGCCACCGGAGCACGCCACTTTCCCGTTGGCTTGCCACCGGAGCACGCCACTTTCCCGTTGACTTGCCACCGGAGCACGCCACTTTCCCGTTGGCTTGCCACCGGAGCACGCCACTTTCCCGTTGGCTTGCCACCGGAGCACGCCACTTTCCCCGTTGGCTTGCCACCGGAGCACGCCACAGTCCCGTTGGCTTGCCACCGGAGCACGCCACAGTCCCGTTGGCTTGCCACTGGAGCACGCCACTTTCCCGTTGGCTTGCCACCGGAGCACGCCACTGTCCCGTTGGCTTGCCACCGGAGCACGCCACTTTCCCGTTGGCTTGCCACCGGAGCACGCCACTGTCCCGTTGGCTTGCCACCGGAGCACGCCACTGTCCCGTTGGCTTGCCACCGGAGCACGCCACTGTCCCGTTGGCTTGCCACCGGAGCACGCCACTGTCCCGTTGGCTTGCCACCGGAGCACGCCACTTTCCCGTTGGCTTGCCACCGGAGCACGCCACTTTCCCGTTGGCTTGCCACCGGAGCACGCCACTTTCCCGTTGGCTTGCCACCGGAGCACGCCACTTTCCCGTTGGCTTGCCACCGGAGCACGACACAGTCCCGTTGGCTTGCCAACGGAGCACGCCACTTTCCCGTTGGCTTGCCACCGGAGCACGCCACTTTCCCGTTGGCTTGCCACCGGAGCACGCCACTTTCCCGTTGGCTTGCCACCAGAGCACGCCACTTTTCCGTTGGCTTGCCACCGGAGCACGCCACAGTCCCGTTGGCTTGCGACCGGAGCACGCCACTTTCCCGTTGGCTTGCCACCGGAGCACGCCACTTTCCCGTTGGCTTGCCACCGGAGCACGCCACTTTCCCGTTGGCTTGCCACCGGAGCACGCCACTGTCCCGTTGGCTTGCCACCGGAGCACGCCACTGTCCCGTTGGCTTGCCACCGGAGCACGCCACTGTCCCGTTGGCTTGCCACCGGAGCACGCCACTGTCCCGTTGGCTTGCCACCGGAGCACGCCACTTTCCCGTTGGCTTGCCACCGGAGCACGCCACTTTCCCGTTGGCTTGCCACCGGAGCACGCCACAGTCCCGTTGGCTTGCGATCGGAGCACGCCACTTTCCCGTTGGCTTGCCACCGGAGCACGCCACTTTCCCGCTGGCTTGCCACCGGAGCACGCCACTTTCCCGTTGGCTTGCCACCGGAGCACGCCACTTTCCCGTTGGCTTGCCACCGGAGCACGCCACTTTCCCGTTGGCTTGCCACCGGAGCACGCCACTGTCCCGTTGGCTTGCCACCGGAGCACGCCACTTTCCCGTTGGCTTGCCACCGGAGCACGCCACTTTCCCGTTGGCTTGCCACCGGAGCACGCCACAGTCCCGTTGGCTTGCCACCGGAGCATGCCACTTTCCCGTTGGCTTGCCACCGGAGCACGCCACTTTCCCGTTGGCTTGCCACCGGAGCACGCCACTTTCCCGTTGGCTTGCCACCGGAGCACGCCACTTTCCCGTTGGCTTGCCACCGGAGCACGCCACTTTCCCGTTGGCTTGCCACCGGAGCACACCACTTTCCAGTTGGCTTGCCACCGGAGCACGCCACAGTCCCGTTGGCTTGCCACCGGAGCACGCCACTTTCCCGTTGGCTTGCCACCGGAGCACGCCACTTTCCCGTTGGCTTGCCACCGGAGCACGCCACTTTCCCGTTGGCTTGCCACCGGAGCACGCCACTTTCCCGTTGGCTTGCCACCGGAGCACGCCACTTTCCCGTTGGCTTGCCACCGGAGCACGACACAGTCCCGTTGGCTTGCCACCGGAGCACGCCACTTTCCCGTTGGCTTGCCACCGGAGCACGCCACTTTCCCGTTGGCTTGCCACCGGAGCACGCCACTTTCCCGTTGGCTTGCCACCGGAGCACGCCACTTTCCCGTTGGCTTGCCACCGGAGCACGCCACTTTCCCGTTGGCTTGCCACCGGAGCACGCCACTTTCCCGTTGGCTTGCCACCGGAGCACGCCACAGTCCCTTTGGCTTGCCACCGGAGCACGCCACTTTCCCGTTGGCTTGCCACCGGAGCACGCCACTGTCCCGTTGGCTTGCCACCGGAGCACGCCACTGTCCCGTTGGCTTGCCACCGGAGCACGCCACTGTCCCGTTGGCTTGCCACCGGAGCACGCCACTTTCCCGTTGGCTTGCCACCGGAGCACGCCACTTTCCCGTTGGCTTGCCACCGGAGCACGCCACTTTCCCGTTGGCTTGCCACCGGAGCACGCCACAGTCCCGTTGGCTTGCCACCGGAGCACGCCACAGTCCCGTTGGCTTGCCACCGGAGCACGCCACTTTCCCGTTGGCTTGCCACCGGAGCACGCCACTTTCCCGTTGGCTTGCCACCGGAGCACGCCACTTTCCCGTTGGCTTGCCACCGGAGCACGCCACTTTCCCGTTGGCTTGCCACCGGAGCACGCCACTTTCCCGTTGGCTTGCCACCGGAGCACGCCACTTTCCCGTTGGCTTGCCACCGGAGCACGCCACTTTCCCGTTGGCTTGCCACCGGAGCACGCCAATTTTCCCGTTGGCTTGCCACCGGAGCACGCCACTTTCCCGTTGGCTTGCCACCGGAGCACGCCACTTTCCCGTTGGCTTGCCACCGGAGCACGCCACTTTCCCGTTGGCTTGCCACCGGAGCACGCCACTTTCCCGTTGGCTTGCCACCGGAGCACGCCACTTTCCCGTTGGCTTGCCACCGGAGCACGCCACTTTCCCGTTGGCTTGCCACCGGAGCACGCCACATTCCCGTTGGCTTGCCACCGGAGCACGCCACTTTCCCGTTGGCTTGCCACCGGAGCACGCCACAGTCCCGTTGGCTTGCCACCGGAGCACGCCACAGTCCCGTTGGCTTGCCACCGGAGCATGCCACTTTCCCGTTGGCTTGCCACCGGAGCACGCCACTTTCCCGTTGGTTTGCCACCGGAGCACGCCACTGTCCCATTGGCTTGCCACCGGAGCACGCCACTGTCCCGTTGGCTTGCCACCGGAGCACGCCACTGTCCCGTTGGCTTGCCACCGGAGCACGTCACTGTCCCGTTGGCTTGCCACCGGAGCACGCCACTGTCCCGTTGGCTTGCCACCGGAGCACGCCACTGTCCCGTTGGCTTGCCACCGGAGCACGCCACTTTCCCGTTGGCTTGCCACCGGAGCACGCCACTTTCCCGTTGGCTTGCCACCGGAGCACGCCACTTTCCCGTTGGCTTGCCACCGGAGCACGCCACAGTCCCGTTGGCTTGCCACCGGAGCACGCCACTTTCCCGTTGGCTTGCCACCGGAGCACGCCACTTTCCCGTTGGCTTGCCACCGGAGCACGCCACTTTCCCGTTGGCTTGCCACCGGAGCACGCCACTTTCCCGTTGGCTTGCCACCGGAGCATGCCACTTTCCCGTTGGCTTGCCACCGGAGCACGCCACAGTCCCGTTGGCTTGCCACCGGAGCACGCCACAGTCCCGTTGGCTTGCCACCGGAGCACGCCACTTTCCCGTTGGCTTGCCACCGGAGCACGCCACTTTACCGTTGGCTTGCCACCGGAGCACGCCACTTTCCCGTTGGCTTGCCACCGGAGCACGCCACTTTCCCGTTGGCTTGCCACCGGAGCACGCCACAGTCCCGTTGGCTTGCCACCGGAGCACGCCACTTTCCCGTTGGCTTGCCACCGGAGCACGCCACTTTCCCGTTGGCTTGCCACCGGAGCACGCCACTTTCCCGTTGGCTTGCCACCGGAGCACGCCACAGTCCCGTTGGCTTGCCACCGGAGCACGCCACTTTCCCGTTGGCTTGCCACCGGAGCACGCCACTTTCCCGTTGGCTTGCCACCGGAGCACGCCACTTTCCCGCTGGCTTGCCACCGGAGCACGCCACTTTCCCGTTGGCTTGCCACCGGAGCACGCCACTTTCCCGTTGGCTTGCCACCGGAGCATGCCACTTTCCCGTTGGCTTGCCACCGGAGCACGCCACTTTCCCGTTGGCTTGCCACCGGAGCACGCCACTTTCCCGTTGGCTTGCCACCGGAGCACGCCACTTTCCCGTTGGCTTGCCACCGGAGCACGCCACTTTCCCGTTGGCTTGCCACCGGAGCACGCCACTTTCCCGTTGGCTTGCCACCGGAGCACGCCACTTTCCCGCTGGCTTGCCACCGGAGCACGCCACTGTCCCGCTGGCTTGCCACCGGAGCACGCCACTTTCCCGCTGGCTTGCCACCGGAGCTCGCCACTTTCCCGCTGGCTTGCCACCGGAGCACGCCACTTTCCCGCTGGCTTGCCACCGGAGCACGCCACTTTCCCGCTGGCTTGCCACCGGAAGCACGCCACTTTCCCGCTGGCTTGCCACCGGAAGCACGCCACTTTCCCGCTGGCTTGCTAAGGGAGCACGCCATCATCCATTTAATAAAATGGGCCACACTTAGCTTTTTCTTTTATATAATGGGTCCATATAGTTTTTCATTGAATATATTGGGCCCTACATAACCTTACATTTAATATATATAATCGTCTTATCATGTCTGTCTGTCCTTCTGTCCAGGAAGTCCTGCGTCACTGATTGGTCCGACCGTGGTCAATCAGCGACGTGGGATTTCAGAAAAAGATGGCGGCCATTAGCAGCTCATCTGCCGCACGGAGGTCAGTGGCGATGTAGCCGGGAGATGACCGGCGCTAGCAGCAGAAGTACCCCGACCAGCGGCGCCGCTGACCTCCATGCGGCTACCGTTGGGAGATCAGCGGTTAGGGCCGCTGATCTTCCGACGGAAAGTGTGAAGGGAGGACCGGGGAGCGGCGCCACCGGTCGGGATACTTCTGCTGCGAGCAGCCGGTCATTTCCCGGCTGCTCGCAGTGGAAGTACCCGCACAGGCAGCGCCGCTCCCCTGTCCTCACTAATACGATTCGGCGGCCACGACCAATCAGCGATATTGGCTCCAAATTTAAACACCGCTCTGCACAGAGGTCAGTGGCGATGCAGCCGGTCATCTCCCGGCTGCTCGCAGCAGAAGTACCCCGACCTGCGGCGCCGCTGACCTTCATGCGGCTACCTTCGCTAGATAGGCGGCTAGGGCCGCTGATCTCCCGACGGCAAGTGTGAAGGGAGGACTGGGGAGCGGCGCCGCCGGTTGGGATACTTCTGCTGCGAGCAGCCGGTCATCTCCCGGCTGCTCACAGTGGAAGTACCCTCTCTCCGGTTCTCACTAATACGATTCGCTGATTGGTCGCGGCTGCCAGCCGTGACCAATCACCGGTTTTGGCTCCAAATTTAAACATGCTCTCCGGTCCTCACTAACACGGTTCGCTGATTGGTCGCGGCCGGCCGCATACATATTCTAGAATACCCGATGAGTTAGAATCGGGCCACCATCTAGTTTAATATAATGGGCCACAAATTGCCTTCTAGTTATTACAAGAGGTCCTGCATAGTCTTCCATTTATTTTAATAGGCCCCATATAACCTTTCAGCATCTGAAACAACGGATACTGAAAGCCTATGCTAGCATTTCTTCTGCGGTGTTGCTATCAGTGTGTCAAGAGTGGGAGAAGAGGGTTGCATTGACAATCCAACACAATGGGCAGCACTTTAAACACATTTTATAAGTGGTCATAAACTTGTAAAAAATTCATGAAAGAATAAAGTTATGTTAAAACCAAGCACACCATTGTATTTTCTTATGAAATTCTCAATGAGTTTGATGTGTCACATCACCCTCTTCCCATTTAAAAAAATAAAGTTAGATCCAAAATGGCCGACTTCAAAATGGCCGCCATAGTCACCACCCATCTGGAAAAGTTTCCCCCTCCCATATACTAATGTGCCATAAACAGGAAGTTGACATCACCAACCATTCCATTTAATTTAGGTGTATCCATATAAATAGCCCACCCTGTATTATTACCATTTTTATTATTGCTGTACATACTGTAGCTTTTCATTTAATTTATTGGGCCCCATATAGGCTTCCATTTAATATAATGGGCCCCACATAGCCTTCCATTTAATTTAATGGGGTCCACATAGCCTTCCATTTAATTTAATGGGGTCCACATAGCCTTCCATTTTATTTAATGGGGCCCACATATGTTTTTATTTAATATAAAGAGCCCCACATAAGCCCCTAATTCATATAATGGGCCCCACCTTGCTTTCCATATAAAATAATGGGTCCCACATAGCCCTCCCTTTTGTTATGATGAGCCTTACATATCACACCATTTCCCGATGGTCTGCCACCGAAGTACACCATTGGCTGCTGGGGTGCCACTGGAACACACTCTTTACAGTTGGGGTGCCAAAAGAGCACACCTTTCACCATTAGCATGCCACCGGAGTACACTTTTTGCCACTGGCATGCCACTGAAGCACACCCTTTACCATTGGAGTACCATCGGGCACACCCTTTACCGTTGGTGTGCCATCGGAGAACTCTATTTCCCGTAGGCCTACCAGAGGGGCCCAATATGTGACCTTTTTTGCTTACCACCGGGGCACCCATCTTGGGCTTTTTAGCTTCCACCGGGGTGCACTCTTTGGCCTTTTAGCTTACCACCGGGGCACCCAACTTGGGCTTTTTAACTGCGACCGGGGTACACTCTGACCATTTTGCTTACCACCGGGGCACTCATTTTAGGCTTTTTTAGCCTGCCACCGGGGTGCACTTTTTGGCCTTATTGCTTACCACTGGGGCGCACTCTAGGGCTTTTTAGCCTACCACCAGGGTACATTCTTTGGCCTTATTGCTTATCACTGGGGCGCACTCTAGGGCTGCTCAGTCTGCCACCAGAGTCTACTCTTTGGCCTTTTTGCCATTGGTGTGCCACCAGAGCACACCCTATGACGTTGGAGTGCCACCGGAGCACACCCTTTACCTTTGGAGTGCCACCGGAACACACAATTTGCCATTGGCAAAAGTATAATGGACCCCCACATAGAATTCTATAAAGTATAATGGCCCCCACATAGCCCTCTATATAGTATAATGAGCCGCACATTGCCTTCCATGTACTATAATTTAAGTTATTGGGCTCCACATAGCTTTTCATTTAATTTATTGAACCCCACATAACCGTCAATTTAATATAATAGGCCGCACTGGACTCCATTTAATATATTGGACCTGACATAGCCTTCCATTTAATAAAATGGGGCCAAAATATCCCTCTATTTAATATAATGGGCACCAAAAAGCCTTCCATGTTTTATATTGGGCACCACATAGCCCTCTATTTAATACAATTGGCCCCACTTAACCTTCCATTTAAAATATTGGGCCCCACATAGCTTTACATTTAATTTACTGGGCTCCATATAGGCTTCCATTTAATATAATGGGCCCCACATAACCCTCCATTTAATATAATGGTCCCCACATTGCCTTCCATTTATTATAATGGAGCCAAGATACATCTCTATTTAATATAATGGACAAAACACAGGCTTCCATTTAATATAATTGGCGCTACATAGCCCTTTATTTGATAAATGCGCCTCACATAGCCCTCCATATAATATTATGGGCCCCGCAACGCTTTCCATTTAATTTAATAGGCCTCACATAGCCCTCAATTTAATACAGAGGGCCCCACAAAACCTTCCAGATAACATAGTGGGCCCCAATATAGCTTTCTTTTTAATGTATTGGTCCCCACATAGCCCTCTATTTAATATAATGGGCCTCACATAGCCTTCCATTAAATATCATGGGCCCCATATAGAATTTATCATATACGTAGATGTCCCTTTAAGATAACGGGCCCCACATAGCTTTCCCTTTAATATAATGGGCCCCACATAGATTTTATTATTATATAATGGGCCCCACATAGCTTTCCCTTTAATATAATGGGCCCCACATAGCTTTCTCTTTAATATAATGGGCCCCACATAGCTTTCCCTTTAATATAATGGGCCCCACATAGCTTTCTCTTTAATATAATGGGCCCCACATAGCTTTCTCTTTAATATAATGGGCCCCACATAGCTTTCCCTTTAATATAATGGGCCCCACATAGCTTTCTCTTTAATATAATGGGCCCCACATAGCTTTCTCTTTAATATAATGGGCCCCACATAGCTTTCTCTTTAATATAATGGGCCCCACATAGCTTTCTCTTTAATATAATGGGCCCCACATAGCTCTCTCTTTAATATAATGGGCCCCACATAGACATCCATTTAATATAATGGGCCCTACGTAGATGTCCCTTTAAGATAACGGGCCCCACATAGCTTTCCCTTTAATATAATGCGCCCCACATAGCTTTCCCTTTAATATAATGGGCCCCACATAGCTTTCTCTTTAATATAATGGGCCCCACATAGCTTTCCCTTTAATATAATGGGCACCACATAGATTTTATTATTATATAATGGGCCCCACATAGCTTTCCCTTTAATAAAATGGGCCCCACATAGCTTTCCCTTTAATATAATGGGCCCCACATAGCTTTCTCTTTAATATAATGGGCCCCACATAGCTTTCCCTTTAATATAATGGGCCCCACATAGCTTTCCCTTTAATATAATGGGCCCCACATAGCTTTCCCTTTAATAAAATGGGCCCCACATAGCTTTCTCTTTAATATAATGGGCCGCACATAGCTTTTCCTTTAATATAATGGGCCCCACATAGCTTTCCCTTTAATAAAATGGGCCCCACATAGCTTTCTCTTTAATATAATGGGCCGCACATAGCTTTCCCTTTAATATAATGGGCCCCACATAGCTTTCCCTTTAATATAATGGGCCCCAGATAGCTTTCTCTTTAATATAATGGGCCCCACATACCTTTCCCTTTAATATAATGGGCCCCACATAGCTTTCCCTTTAATATAATGGGCCCCACATAGCTTTCCCTTTAATAAAATGGGCCCCACATAGCTTTCTCTTTAATATAATGGGCCGCACATAGCTTTCCCTTTAATATAATGGGCCCCACATAGCTTTCCCTTTAATGGGCCCCACATAGCTTCCCCTTTAATATAATGGGTCCCACATAACTTTTTCTTTAATATAATGGGCCCCACATAGCTTTTTCTTTAATATAATGGGCCCCACATAGCTTTCTCTTTAATATAATGGGCCCCACATAGCTTTCTCTTTAATATAATGGGCCGCACATAGCTTTCTCTTTAATATAATGGGCCCCACATAGCTTTCTCTTTAATATAATGGGCCCCACATAGCTTTCTCTTTAATATAATGGGCCCCATATAGCTTTCTCTTTAATATAATGGGCCCCATATAGCTTTCTCTTTAATATAATGGGCCCCACACAGCTTTCTCTTTAATATAATGGGCCCCACACAGCTTTCTCTTTAATATAATGGGCCCCACATAGCTTTCTCTTTAATATAATGGGCCCCACATAGCTTTCTCTTTAACATAATGGGCCCCACATAGCTTTCCCTTTAATATAATGGGCCCCACATAGCTTTCTCTTTAACATAATGGGCCCCACATAGCTTTCTCTTTAATATAATGGGCCCCACATAGCTTTCTCTTTAATATAATGGGCCCCACATAGCTTTCTCTTTAATATAATGGGCCCCACATAGCTTTCTCTTTAATATAATGGGCCCCACATAGCTTTCCCTTTAATATAACGGGCCCCACATAGCTTTCCCCTTAATATAATTGGCCCCACATAGCTTTCCCTTTAATATAATTGGCCCCACATAGCTTTCCCTTTAATATAATGGGCACCACATAGATTTATTATAATATAATGGGCCCCACATATCCGTCCCTTTAATATTATGGACCCCACATAGATTTATTATAATATTATGGACCCCACATAGATTTGTTATAATATAATGGGCCCCACATAGATTTGTTATAATATAATGGGCCCCACATAGATTTATTATAATATAATGGGCCCCACATATCCGTCCCTTTAATATTATGGGCCCCACATAGATTTATTATAATATAATTGGCCCCACATAGATTTATTATAATATAATGGGTCCCACATAGATTTATTATAATATAATGGGCCCCACATAGATTTATTATAATATAATGGGTCCCACATAGATTTATTATAATATTATGGACCCCACATAGATTTATTATAATATAATGGGCCCCACATAGATTTATTATAATATAATGGGCCCCACCTAACCCTCCAGTTTATACACTGCAGTCGCTCTCTTTCTTCTCTTCTTTACCTAGTCCAGTCTTTCGTGACGACTTCCCGCCATGATTCGTCTTTGCAGTTTGCTGTCCAGGTTTCGGCTGCTCCGCACTTTTCAGCAGATCACCGCACTCCTGAAAAACAAAAATGTTACAAATATAAGTGACTTAAATAAATAATGCTGCCCACTGTGCCACCAAATGCAAATATGTGCCACACTGTGCCCATGAGTATATCATTCACCGCAATGAAGTCTGCTCCACTGAGAATATAAATCAGTCACTAGCTTGTGCCCCCGTTATAAATAGTGTTGAGCGAGCACTAAAATGCTCGGGTGCTCGAAGCTCGGCCCAAGCTCGCCGTGATACTCGGGTGCTCGACCCGAGCAACGAGCCCATGTTAGTCTATGGGAGACCCGAGCATTTTTGCGGAGGCACCCCCGGCAGTCTGTAGAAAGCCTAAAAAGTGCCCAAAATGATAGTGACAGTGCTCAGATGACATGGGGACAGCATGGGGATCGCCCCAGGAAGCATTTCTGACCCCCAAGGTCACTGTTGTCAACAACGTGGTCAGAGGTATTAAGCCACTTTTACAGGCTCATAAGAAAATGTTCAAAAACGAAAGTGAAACTTTTTTCCTGTGAAATATGTTAAGGAATTTCTTTTCCAGGGTAAAGACTTGTGTATAAGGTAAAATAAATAACCAAAAACAAAAATACTCCTCCACACCTTGGGCTATGTTCACAAGTAGCATTTTTTATGCGTTTTTGCACTTTTGTATTGCTTTCAACTGTGACAAATGCATTCACCGGGAAATGTCATTTTAACATTTTACAACCTTATCTGGCCATGTGCTGTGTGACACATGCATATAGTGCTGAAAAGACATGGGAACAGCATGGGGAAGACCCCTGGAAGGATCTCTGACTCCCAGGTCACTGCCTAAAAGTGTGCCCATCAGAAGTGATCCTTGCCGCATCAGAAGATGCAGACTTGCAACTATCCCCGTGCAAGTCCTTGTCCCAGGGCAGTGTTCAATTATACCTCCCCCATTCCTTGCAATGCAAGCGCAAATATGCAGCCAACCACCCACCCACCCCCAGGCTGCAATACCATACTGCTAGCTTGCACTTGAAATTGGGCCTTTTAGTTTTGAGGAGGCCGAAGCTGGCCACTACCTCATGGCTGCTTCGGCAGCGAGGTATCCATACTCAGTCCCCAGCCGCCCGGCGGCCGGGTGTCCACACCTGGTCCCCAGCCACCTGGGGGCGGCGGGGTGTCCATAGACGGTCCCCAGCCACCCCGATTTCTCCGCGGATCATCCCCACACACTTTTCTTAGACCGGCCTGCTTTAGGGCAGCATTGGACAAGCCCACTAGAGAAACCGACTCCATCAGGGGAGGTGAGAATGCCAAGGTGAGGAGCATGATGATGATAGAAGTTAGCATCTGCTTTGTTTTGTTGGAATGCAAGCATAAGTGTGCAACCTGCCACCAACCCACCCCGAGGCTGCAATACCATACTGCTAACATGCGTGCACTTGAAATTGGGCCTTTTAGGCATGTGGAGGCCAGAGCTGGCCACTACCTCATGGGTACTTCGGCAGCGAGGTATCGATACTCAGTCCCCAGCCGCCCGGCGGCCGGGTGTCCATGCTCGGTCCCCAGCCACCAGGGGGCGGCCGGGTGTCCACACTCGGTCCCCAGCCGCCCCGCGGCCAGGTGTCCATAAACGGTTCCAAGCCGCCCCGATTTCTCCGCGGAACATCCCCACACACTTTTCTTAGACTGGCCTGCTTTAGGGCAGCATTGGACGAGCCCACCAAAGAACCCGACTTCTCCGGTGGGCCCTGGCTTCTTTATCAGGGGAGTTGAGAGTGCCAAGGTGAGGAGCATGATGAGGATGATAGAAGTTAGCATCTGCTTTGTTTTCAAGGAATGCAAGTGCATGTATGTAGTAGCGGCTAGGCCTGAGGTGGTCAGCGTTTTGGCGCATATCCTAGCTCCTCCGAGGATTGCTGGATGTTTTCCTGCTACTATCCAAGTTCTATGACTCTCGTTAAAACAAAGCTTCAAGTGATAAATGATGGATGAGGTAGTGGCAAAGGAGAAAGAGCAGGAGGAACAGGGACCATTCACATCAATATCAGGCCAGTCAACCACATATGTCTTGTAGGATATGTTTCTGTAACAAAAGGAGCGGTTTGGCTACACAGTTATAGGGCATACAGTGAGTGCAATGCCTACCAAACCTTTTGAGGCACTCCAATGCCCCTTGGAAATGACATGGAGGTCAGAGGGCCTTAACTAAACCTTTTTTTCCATTTATGGCAACTGGGTCTCCTGTGCACTGTTGGCCTAAGCAGTGAATGGAAGGCTTTCCAAAAATTATAAGGAACTGCAATGCCCCTGGAAACAGATGTGGATTACAGCGTACTAAAAACCTTCTACCCATTATTGGGGAGTGTGTCTCCCTTAGTTTTCACCTTTGCATTGAAAAGCAAAAGCTGACTAAAATTAGGAGGAAATGCAATGCCCGTTGGAAGAGTCATGGAGATTAGAGGTAAGGTAATTAAAAACAACATTTCAATGCCCCTTGGAAGAGCTGTGGAGTTCAGAGTGGCTTAAGAAGACGCTTTTAATGCCCTTTGAAGAGACGTGGAGGTCACAGTAGCTTAACAAGACGGTTTTAATGCCCCTTACAATAGCCATACAGTACAGCATCTTAAAAACATTATTCCCATTATTGGGGAGTGGGTCTCCCATAGTATTTGCTTATGCCTTCCAAGCAAAAGCTTCCAAAAATTATGAGGAAATGCAATGCCCGTTCGAAGAGTCGTGGAGGTCCCAGTAGCTTAACAAGACGCTTTTAATGCCCCTCAGAAGAGACGTGGAGGTCAGAGTGGTATAACAAGACGGTTTTAATGCCCCTTACAAGAGACGTGGAGGTCAGAGTGGTATAACAAGATGGTTTTAATGCCCCTCAGAAGAGACGTGGAGGTCAGAGTGGTATAACAAGACGGTTTTAATGCCCCTCTGAAGAGACGTGGAGGTCAGAGTGGTATAACAAGACGGTTTTAATGCCCCTTACAAGACACGTGGAGGTCAGAGTGGTATAACAAGACTCTTTTAATGCCCCTTACAAGAGACGCTCATTATTCTGGCATTTGGCAAATATTAAAAATGATGGTAATCCTAATTGACCTAAAATGGGAAAGGTTTATTCTGATTTCATGTCAGATATTGAGAAAAACCTGCAGATGTGTCTATTTATACAGTGTATGGAAACTTCTGATTTCAACTCTGTATATATATATATATATATATATATATATATATATGTGTATAATATATACACAGCGAAGCTCACACAACACAACACCCACAGCAGAGGAACTGGCTGCACACACACCTGCTCCTGTCAGTGCTGTGAGCGGCCCTCATATCGCTGTTGGCTCCGCCCCTCACATCGCTGTTGGCTCCGCCCCTCACATCGCTGCTGGCTCCGCCTCTCATATCGCTGCTGGCTCCGCCCCTCATATCGCTGCTGGCTCTGCCCCTCACATCGCTGCTGGCTCCGCATCTCATATCACTGCTGGCTCCGCCCCTCATGTCGCTGCTGGCTCCGCCCCTCATATCGCTGCTGGCTCCGCCCATCAGCCGCTCACAGTCCTCAGCAATATGGAGACATCCGCACTGATCAGAATCCTCGGGGGGCGTGGCCTGTCACTGTAGTCACACAAAGGTTGTCATGGAGATCTCAAGGGAAGGCAGGTGGGCGGGGCTTAGAGCAGGAAGTAGAAGCCGTGCAGTGTGATTGGCTCTTTACCTTCTGCCAGTAATGGAGCAGATATATGGCTCCTATATAATGGAGGGGGCTCAGGAGGGGTTCCCCACCCTAAAGGTCAGGGGATAAATAATACTGGACATGAGCGAGGGCAGGAGGACATTATTCTATATTGTAAGAAATCTGATTTCTTCTTTCCTCACAGTTTTTCCTGTGCAAGGCCACATGTATTGTGCGATAATCTGTGAATATGGGGGGATCTGCTCCTCACATCCACATCAATCCCCCCACGTCTGAGCTCTCCCTTACAGGGGTCTTCTGCTCTGCACATTGATGCCGTATCCATGGAGATGACATCATGGCCGGTACATGCGGATCTCCCCGATGGGACCCTCATGTATCTGGAGGACGAGGCACTGCTGCTCCTCGGGGAGAGGGGGCACAATTCCTGTACACATGATACAGGAGCTTCTGCCATCTCTGGGCTGAGAATAATGCTGGCAGCGCGCAGTCTACATGATGTGAGGATTACAAGTCTGCAGTCACAGAGAGTCACACAGATGACTGCAGCCTTCAGCTTCACACCAGACAATCCCTTTAAATACATGTATATTGGTCTAAAAATACTTTTTACTATTTTGCTTCATGTAACATTTGCTCTGTTCTGCCTTTACCAGCTTTTTGTTTCCCAGCAGCACATTGATGGCTGCAGAATGAGTTAACTTGAGATTCAGTCAGTGAGCTCCTTATGATGTGGAGTTTCCAGCGCTTTTATTTCTGCGATGATTTATGACTGCATCAGAGATCAGCCCAACTTTCATGCTGGTCTGTGAACATAATCAGCACAGAGAAGGTCAGAATGAGCTCACTGATAAATTCTCAGTGAGCTCATTCTGCAACTAGCAATGCAAAGGAAATAAAAAAGACAAATTGTTTATGAAACGTTATTGAAAAAATATTTGTATGTATATATTTAGCCCAAAATGTCTGAGTGTCCATATCCTTAGGATTTGGTATAATCAGGGGCGTACATAGGACGCAGAAATTCTAATTGGGCCCCCCCCCAGCAATAAAAATGTAAATAATTGTCGGGGTCGCAGAAGATCAGATCTCACAACCTTCCAGCCTTTACATAGTAATTTTCCTCCTGCTGAAGTCCTAGATCCCTTTTTCATTGCCCATAAAGTGTGGTGCCAACAAAAGTGCCCCCCAAACACGGTATGATACCCCCATGGTGAATTCCTCCATATGCGCAGTACAATGACCCTACTGTACCCGACCTCAACTCCCAGGGTAAAGTATGATCCCCCAACTGCCCCACACCTCTCCACACTCCATAAAGTATAATGCACTCAGTATAAGACTCTCGCCATGGTTCTCCACACAGTATAAGGCACTCGCCATGGTCCTCCACGCAGTATAATGCACTCCCTTGTGGTCCTCCACGCAGTATAATGCACTCCCACGTGGTCCTCCACACAGTACAATGCACTCCCCGTGGTCCTCCACACAGTATAATGGACTCCCCCATGGTCCTCCACACAGTACCATGCACTCCCCCATGGTCCTCCACACAGTACAATGCACTCCCACATGGTCCTCCACACTGTACAATGTACTCCCCCATGGTCCTCCACACAGTATAAAGCCCCCGTCTCACATAGCAATATCGCTAGCGAGATCGCTGCTGTGTCACGGTTTTGGTGACTCACCAGCGACCTCACCAGCGATGTCGCTATGTGTGACACTTTGCAACGATCAGGCCCCTGCTGTGAGGTTGCTGATCGCTGCAAAGTGTCCTGGACCATTTTTTGGTCGTTGGCCTCCCGCTGGCCAGCACACATCGCTGTGTGTGACCAGCGGGACCAACGATCTGGCTGGTAACCATGGTAAACATCGGGTTACTAGGGGCACGCGCGCACTTAGTAACCCGCTGTTTACCATGGATACCACTCTGCTACGGTGCGCGGAGGCTACCGTTCACCTTAGCAGAGTGGTATCCATGATAAACAGCGGGTTACTAGGGGCACACGCGCACTTAGTAACCCGATGTTTACCATAGTTACCAGCCTGCTCCTGCTTAAGCAGCAGGCTGGTAACAGGAGCAGGACATCGTGGAACGATTCTTTCCACGATATCGCTGCTCCCTGATCGCTGGTGAGCCTGCCTGTTTGACAGCTCACCAGCGATGTATTAGCGATGCAGCAACGATCCCTGACAGGTCGTATCGTTGTCGGGATCGCTGCTGCATCGCTTAGTGTGACGGGGCCTTAAGACACTCGCCATGGTTCTCCACTCAGTATAATGCATTCCCCCATGGTCCTGTACGCAGTATAATGCAGCCCCCCATAGGGTAAAATGCA
The DNA here is from genome assembly GCF_046119375.1 of Phyllobates terribilis. Taxonomy (NCBI): domain Eukaryota; kingdom Metazoa; phylum Chordata; class Amphibia; order Anura; family Dendrobatidae; genus Phyllobates; species Phyllobates terribilis. The sequence continues at coordinate 2,530,956 of NW_027362912.1, forward strand.
GCCCCCCCCCCACCCGTAGGGTAAAATGCAGCCCCAGTCCTCCAGTATTATCAGTACACAATGATTTAAAAAATAAATACATACTTACTGCTCCTCGTTCCCCGCTGCTTCAGTCTCTGCAGCTGATCACCTCAGCAGCTGCCAGCTCCACTGTCTGACACAGCGTGGCGCGTCATCATGCCGCTGCGTCAGACGCAGAGGAGGAATGATGGGAGAGGGAGTGTCACATGATGCTCCCTCCTTCAGGTTTTCGTGGGCCCCGGGCGAAAGAGTCTCAGTGGCCCCTTTAACACATCCAACCATTCATGATGCACAGATACAGCAGATAAATTATAGATATAGATATAGTACAATGCCAAAAATGTCACTGACTTCTTACATTTCATGAGTGATATCTTCTGTAAATTCTACAATAGCTCAGAAACCGTGAATCCTCACAGCGCACAGTGCAGACCGGACAGTATAGTCCTCCATACAGTGTTATGGCACCACTATGTCCTCCATACAGTATTATGAGCCCTATATAATGCTCCATACAAAATACTGGATCCCATATAATTCACCATAGAGAATACTGCCTGGTCCCCATGTAATGCCATATGCAGGCTGGACCCCATACAGAGGCCCCACAAACCCGCTGCATCCTCCCCGGGGCCCCCACAAGCCGGCTGCATCCCCCCAGGGCCCCCCTCAAGCCTGCATCACTCCCCCCAGAGCCCCCACATGCCTGCAGCATCCCCCCCATAGACCCCACAAGCCTGCAGCATCCCCCCCAGAGCACCCACAAGCCCACAGCATCCCCTCCAGGGCCCCACAAGCCCGCAGAATCCCCCCCAGGGCCCCACAAGCCCGCAGCATCCCCTTAGGGCCCCCACAAGCCCGCAGCATCCCCCCGGGGCCCCCACAAGCCCTGGACCGTACCTGCATCACCACCAGTAAAGGTATTGAAGTTTACCCTTGTGTGTGTGCCTTTTCTTCCTCTGGGACCGTCCTGCCGTCTCCCTCCTGCTTCCACCATCTTTCTACACCTCTACACTGCCCTGAGGCCTGCTCTACCTGTGGGGAGCCGTCCCATCATAGCTGCCCCTAACATCAGCCTCAGTGGACTGTCGCAGCGCTGGTAACCTCTTACCAGAATCCACAGGTGGCGTCACGACAATTTCCCCTATAAGCATCCCCCCCCCCTTTGAGTGACCGCCCTGGGCCACGGACTGGGCCAGCCACCGTGATATCCCCCGGCAACCAGAGGCCCGGCTGCCGAGTGCCCCACGGCCCTGGGGGCGAGTCACTATGCACAGTGGTTCATGAATTAATATTCACAGTGACCCTCCATCCTGTGATTAAAAGGGTCCGTACATTTGACACCTCCGTCTGACTCCCACAGTCTCCTCCGCACAGATCGATATTAAGATGGCCACCGCAATGGCATGGGGAGTGCAGCGGTGAGTCCAGAGCGCAGCTCCTCGCTCTAAAATGCCCATCAGAAAGAAGAGGTCAGACATTTATTTTCTATGGGCGCTCTATTATCCTATTTATCAAACATCAGCACTACAAGAATCCGTCCTGAGCCGTGCTGGGATCTTTGAACGTGGGCCCCCGGGAGGATCGGGCCCCTCATGGTGGAGCGGATCACACTCATTATAATCCATCACTGATAGAAGATACATAAACAACAACACAGGATGATTGTAAAACAGTGAGGTAATATTTTATTGAGCCACCAAACACACAATAAACATATCGAACAGTCCCAGCAAATACCTAATATGGTGCAAATTACAGAGTCTCACCCTTCCGCTGACTCGCTGGGATTAAAGCAGCTGCCAATCCGAGGGGCTTATGGGGCTGACTACCCCCACCAATGGCACCCCCACCAAAGAACACCCACAAAGAGGAGGTAACAACAAGCTTAGAAAGCTGACAGTCCATTGAGGTACGTGGCCAGGAGACCAGAAAGTTCCAACCTGGCTTCTCCGAACATATCCATGGAACTAGGTGACCGGAAGGTCCCGACTTGGCTTTTTCCGAGCATATTCACGAGTTCCAGGTGGCCGGAGTGTCCCAACCTGGCTACTCCAAACATCTCCATGGGACCAGGTGACTGGTGGGTCCCAACCTGGTTTTCCCAGATGTATCCATGGGTTCTATAGTAGTCAATGGAGCAGATCTGTATTCCTCCAGCCAGGGCTGTGGTCCCTTAAGCTGGCATCCTGTAGAAACCAAATCTGTGTCCCTCTTAATGGATTCATGGTGTTCTGTAGAGCTGTCCCATAGAGTGTTCCTGGCAGTGGTTTTGTAAAAAGACTCCTTTATGTAGTTCACAACTGTCCTTCTTCATGACTTCATCCACAGGTCAAGAGAAAGGGGTGGTGTTACTAATTCCCATTACTGGAGCATCCACAGTTCATCCCCCAAATGTTGACTTGCAAACATTGCAAACATTGAAGGATAAACTATAAATTCCGAAACAATGCAAGGCAACAAATTGCATGGACTTCTAAAATGGTAATCAACATATTTAGCAAACATCCATTGTTCAAAGAGCCTGCGTCCCTGTATTGCAAAGATAACAGTACAATAAACCAGAAGAGTTGATATAAGAGGTAAATAACCATTTATCAATTAACAAATATCACCTCAACCTACAAGATGAGTCAACATTCAGACTCATGACAAAAGATCATGTGCGTTGACCAACCGAAGAAAGAAACACATAAATTCAATAGTTAATAATTCAGGCAATAGTCTATCATTCTGGGCCTATGGAATTTACATCTGGATAATTACGATTAAATGCTGTGTCGTCACAGGCCCCTTTAGTTTTAGGGACTGGCAGGGGTCCTTTACAGTTGCTCTCCCACTAGTTCATCCTTCTTTCCTTTACTCCGTTTCAATAAAATATTTGGAAATATACAAAGTAAAAACTCAAATATAATTTTTTTTCTTACATTAAAACTAGATTTTATTAAAATAAACCCCCAAAAAACAAGAACAAAAAAACTAAACCTGATTAACATCGCAAAGAACAACAACCCAAACTGTACAACGATCACATGATTTATCCGGCACGAAAAACAGCATCAAGAATAAAATAGTAAGAATTAATGGCAAAATTGTAGCTTTTGTTCATTTTGTCTCTATACTGCACGATAAATGCTGGAAAGAAAAAATATAAGAACCATTCCTGGGGTTTTGCCATTGAATGCTGGAAAAAATAAAAAAACATCAGCAGAATTGTTTTTTATTAATCTCACGCAAAAGAAAAATGGAATAAAAATTATAAAAACTTTGTCTGTTCCCCAAAATGTTACCAGTGAATCCTATAGCGGCTCCGCATGGACCCAAACTGGTAAACTAAAAACTCCTGCATGCCCCGTGTGTGTGTGTATGTATATATATATATATACATACACATATATATATACTCCTCTGTACTATATGCACGGCAGAGCTCACACACCACAACACGCTCCGCTGCGGCGCCACAAAAAGAGCGGACCTGGCTGCACACACACCTGCTCCTGTCACCTGTATACACAGTTGAAACCAGAAATTTACATACACTATATAAATGTTAGAACCCTCCTGTTTGTTTTTTCCATCTTGTGTTTTGCGGTCACAAGACCATCTGCCTTTATATTCCAGCTCCGCCCTTTTGGCTGTGTTGGACTTCAGTGTTGTTTGACTGCTTTGCTAGCCAGGTGCTTCTGTGCCTTTCTCTGTCAGTTCGCTTGGTCCTTCTGGGACCTCTAGTACCTTTTTGTCAGTTTATCTTTTTGTGTTCTGTAACAACTTCTCTGTTTAGGAGATGTCCCATTTTTGTTCCAGTCCTTAGTTCTTTTAGGGACCCCTCTCCTTTATGCTATAGGTCTTCGTTCAGACTAGCCGAGGACTAAGGCGGGTCTGTTCGCTAGGAACAGGCAGCCCGCTACATCGTAGGGATTCAGCTTAGTCTTACTGTAGGGATAGCTTTCTCCTTTCTTTCCTTAGTACTTGTTGCAGATCATAACAATAAAAAGACACATCTGCATGTTTTTCTCAATATCTGACATGAAATCAGAATAAACCTTCTCGTTTTAGGTCAATTAGGATTACCATCATTTTTAAGATTTGCCAAATGCCAGAATAATAAGAGAGAGAGAGAATGTTTTAAAGCATTTTTATTACTTACTGCAAAGTCATAAGTTTACATACACTAATATTGCTATACCTTTAAAAAATTCTGGACTGCCCATATGATGATGTCATGTGTTTGGAAACTTCTGATAGTTTTTTTGGCAACATCTCAGTTAATTAGAGACACACCTGTGGATGTATTTTAATGCACACCTGAAACACACTGCTTCTTTGTGTAGCATCATGGGAAAGTCTAAAGAAATCAACCAAGATATCAGGAAGAGAATTGTGGACTTGCACAAGTCTGGCTCATCCTTGGGTACAATTTCAAGATACCTGAAGGTGTCTCGTTAATCTGTACAAACAATTATATGCAAGTACAAACAAGATGGGAATGTCCAGCCATCATACCGCTCAGGAAGGAGACGGGTTCTGTGTCCCAGAGATGAACGTGCTTTGGTCCGATATGTGCATATCAAGGACAAAAGCAAAAGATCTTGTGAAGATGATAGGGGAAGCTGATAAGATTGTGTCTATATCCACAGTGAAATGAGTACTGTATCAATATAGGCTGAAAGGCCACTGTGCCAGGATGAAGCCATTACTCCAAAAGAAAGCTAAAAAAGCCAGATTAATGTTTGCAAATGCACACAGGAACAAAGACCTTAATTTTTGGAGACATGTCCCGTGGTCTGATGAAACTAAAACTGAACTTTTTGGGCATAGTGACCATCGTTACTTTTGGAAGAAAAAAGGAAAAGCTTGGAAGCCTAAGAACACCATCCCAACTGTGAAACACGGAGGAGGCAGCATCATGTGGGGTTGATTTCCTGTAGGAGGGACTGGCGATAGCGCCACTCACAGGCATCACGTGACCCCCCGGCTGCAGCCGGCTCTTTCTTCCGCTGATGTCACGTCAAATGAGGGGTGACATTAGTGTCGCGGACCCCGCGGTGGATGCTGGGCTGTGGGCGGGGGTTACCCCGCGCGTCCCACCCAGCATCCTCCGCGCCCCACTCCCAATGAATGAGGAGAGGGAAAGAGGGAAACTTTTGACTTAGCAGTAAGTAATAAAAATGTCCTAAAACATTCTCTCTCTCTCATTATTCTGGCATTTGGCAAATATTACAAATGATGGTAATCCTAATTGTCCTAAAATGGGAAGGATTTATTATGATTTCATGTCAGATATTGAGAAAAACCTGCAGATGTGTCTATTTATACAGTGTATGGAAACTTCTGATTTCAGCTCTGTATATATATATATATATGTGTGTATATTATATACACGGCGAAGCTCACACACCACAACACCCACAGCAGAGGAACTGGCTGCACACACACCTGCTCCTGTCAGTGCTGTGAGCGGCCCTCATATCGCTGCTGGCTCCGCCCCTCATATCGCTGCTGGCTCCGCCCCTCATATCGCTGCTGGCTCCGCCCCTCATATCACTGCTGGCTCCGCCCCTCATATCGCTGCTGGCTCCGCCCCTCATATCGCTGCTGGCTCCGCCCCTCATATCGCTGCTGGCTCCGCCTCTCATATCACTGCTGGCTCCGCCCCTCATATCGCTGCTGGCTCCGCCCCTCTTGTCGCTGCTGGCTCCGCCCCTCATATCGCTGCTAGCTCCGCCCCTCATGTCGCTGTTGGCTCAGCCCCTCATATCGCTGCTGGCTCAGCCCCTCATATCGCTGCTGGCTCCGCCCCTCATGTCGCTGCTGGCTCCGCCCCTCACATCGCTGCTGGCTCCGCCTCTCATATCACTGCTGGCTCCGCCCCTCATGTCGCTGCTGGCTCCGCCCCTCATATCGCTACTGGCTCTGCCCCTCACATCGCTGCTGGCTCCGCCCCTCATATCGCTGCTGGCTCCGCCCCTCATGTCGCTCCTGGCTCCGCCCCTCATATCGCTACTGGCTCTGCCCCTCACATCGCTGCTGGCTCCGCCCCTCATATCGCTGCTGGCTCCGCCCCTCACATCGCTGCTGGCTCCGCCCATCAGCCGCTCACAGTCCTCAGCAATATGGAGACATCCGCACTGATCAGAATCCTCGGGGGCGTGGCCTGTCACTGTAGTCACACAAGGGTTGTCATGGAGATCTCAAGGGAAGGCAGGTGGGCGGGGCTTAGAGCAGGAAGTAGAAGCCGTGCAGTGTGATTGGCTCCTTACCTTCTGCCAGTAATGGAGCAGATATATGGCTCCTATATAATGGAGGGGGCTCAGGAGGGGTTCCCCACCCTAAAGGTCAGGGGATAAATAATACTGGACATGAGCGAGGGCAGGAGGACATTATTCTATATTGTAAGAAATCTGATTTCTTCTTTCCTCACAGTTTTTCCTGTGCAAGGCCACATGTATTGTGCGATAATCTGTGAATATGGGGGGATCTGCTCCTCACATCCACATCAATCCCCCCACGTCTGAGCTCTCCCTTACAGGGGTCTTCTGCTCTGCACATTGATGCCGTATCCATGGAGATGACATCATGGCCGGTACATGCGGATCTCCCCGATGGGACCCTCATGTATCTGGAGGACGAGGCACTGCTGCTCCTCGGGGAGAGGGGGCACAATTCCTGTACACATGATACAGGGGCTTCTGCCATCTCTGGGCTGAGAATAATGCTGGCAGCGCGCAGTCTACATGATGTGAGGATTACAAGTCTGCAGTCACAGAGAGTCACACAGATGACTGCAGCCTTCAGCTTCACACCGGACAATCCCTTTAAATACATGTATATTGCTCTAAAAAGACTTTTTACTATTTCTCTTCATGTAACATTTGCTCTGTTCGGCCTTTACCAGCTTTTTGTTTCCCAGCAGCACATTGATGGCTGCAGAATGAGTTAACTTGAGATTCAGTCAGTGAGCTCCTTATGATGTGGAGTTTCCAGCGCTTTTATTTCTGCGATGATTTATGACTGCATCAGAGATCAGCCCAACTTTCATGCTGGTCTGTGAACATAATCAGCACAGAGAAGGTCAGAATGAGCTCACTGATAAATTCTCAGTGAGCTCATTCTGCAACTAGCAATGCAAAGGAAATAAAAAAGCCAAATTGTTTATGAAACGTTATTGAAAAAATATTTGTATGTATATATTTAGCCCAAAATGTCTGAGTGTCCATATCCTTAGTACCAGCACAGCTGAGGATTTGGTATAATCAGGGGCGTACATAGGAATCATGGGGCCCCATAGCAGAAGTTCTAATTGGGCCCCCCCCCAACAAAAAATTGTAAAAATGTAAATAATTGTCGGGGTCACAGAAGAGCAGATCTCACAACCTTCCAACCTTTACATAGTAATTTTCCTCCTGCTGAAGTCCTAGATCCCTTTTTCATTGCCCATAAAGTGTGGTGCCAACAAAAGTGCCCCCCAAACATGGTATGATACCCCCATGGTGAATTCCTCCATATGCGCAGTATAATGACCCTACTGTACCCCACCTCAACTCCCAGGGTAAAGTATGATGACACCAACACAGTATGATCCCCCAACTGTCCCACACCTCTCCATACTCCATAGAGTATAATGCACTCGCCATGGTCCTCCACACAGTATAAGACTCTCGCCATGGTCCTCCACACAGTATAAGGCACTCGCCATGGACCTCCACGCAGTATAATACACTCCCCATGGTCCTCCACGCAGAATAATGCACTCCCTCGTGGTCCTCCACGCAGTATAATGCACTCCCACGTGGTCCTCCACACAGTACAATGCACTCCCCGTGGTCCTCCACACAGTATAGTGCACTCCCCCATGGTCCTCCACACAGTACAATGCACTCCCCCATGGTCCTCCACACAGTACAATGCACTCCCCCATGGTCCTCCACACAGTACAATGCACTCCCCCATGGTCCTCCACACAGTATAAGACACTCGCCATGGCTCCTCACTCAGTATAATGCATTCCCCCATGGTCCTGTACGCAGTATAATGCAGCCCCCCATAGGGTAAAATGCAGCCCCAGTCCTCCAGTATTATCAGTACTCACTGATTTAAAAATAAATACATACTTACCGCTCCTCGTTCCCCGCTGCTTCAGTCTCTGCAGCTGATCACCTCAGCAGCTGCCAGCTCCACTGTCTGACACAGCGTGGCGCGTCATCATGCCGCTGCGTCAGACGCAGAGGAGGAATGATGGGAGAGGGAGTGTCACATGATGCTTCCTCCTCCAGGTTTTCGTGGGCCCCGGGCGAAAGAGTCTCAGTGGCCCCTTTAACACATCCAACCATTCATGATGCACAGATACAGCAGAGAAATTATAGATATAGATATAGTACAATGCCAAAAATGTCACTGACTTCTTACATTTCATGAGTGATATCTACTGTAAATTCTACAATAGCTCAGAAACCGGTGAATCCTCACAGCGCACAGTGCAGACCGGACAGTATAGTCCTCCATACAGTGTTATGACACCACTAAGTCCTCCATACAATATTATGGGCACCACATAGTCCTCCATACAGTATTATGAGCCCCATATAATGATCCATACAAAATACTGGATCCCATATAATTCACCATAGAGAATACTGCCTGGTCCCCATGTAATGCCATATGCAGGCTGGACCCCATACAGAGGCCCCACAAGCCCGCTGCATCCCCCCCGGGGCCCCCACAAGCCTGCTGCATCCCCCTGGAGCCCCCACAAGCCTGCAGCACCCCCCCCAGAGCTCCCACAAGCCTGCAGCATCCCCCCCAGAGCTCCCACAAGCCTGCAGCATCCCCCCCAGAGCCCCCACAAGCCCGCAGCATCCTCCCAGAGCACCCACAAGCCCGCAGCATCCCCCCCCAGAGCACCCACAAGCCCACAGCATCCCTCCCAGGGCCCCACAAGCCCGCAGCATCCCCCCCAGGGTCCCACAAGTCCACTGCATCCCCCCCAGAGCACCCACAAGCCTGCAGTATCCCACCAAGGGCCCCCACAAGCCCACAGCATCCCCCCAGGGCCCCACAAGCCAACAGCATCCCCCCTAGGGCCCCCACAAGCCCACAGCATCCCCCCCAGGGCCCCACAAGCCCACACCATCCCCCTCAGAGCACCCGCAAACCCACAGCATCCCCCCCAGGGCCCCACAAGCCCACAGCATCCCCCCCAGGGCCTCACAAGCCCACAGCATTCCGCCCCCAGAGCCCCCACAAGCCCGCAGCATCCCCCCACCCCAGGGCCCCACAAGCTCGCAGCATCCCCCCCCCAGGGCCCCCACAAGCCCGCAGCATCCCCCCCAGAGCCCTCATAAGCCCGCAGCATTCCCTTAGGGCCCCCACAAGCACGCATTATCCCTGCATTATTCCCCAGAGCCCCCTAAGATCTCCACAAGCATTAATTAACCCCACCAGACTGCCCTCCAGCATTAACCCCCCCCAAATCCCTCACTCGCAAGTATCAAGCCCCCTCACCCCAAAAACAACAAGAAGAAAAGACATCAGACCAGCAATTAATAGAACAATCTCCTGTTTCTCAGCTTAGGATACTGACCTCCTCCTGCAGCTTCACCGGCAGCTCTGTCTCTGCATGAGACTCTGGCGTCTGGTGCTGAACTAGAACACGCCCCCGGAAATGACATCACACCTGGAAGGATCCCATACATTCTAGCGTCTAGGGCACGGGAAGAGGTAAGTATTGTGCCGGCCGGGGCCCTGAGCAGGCGGGGGGGGGCCCATAGTGCGCCGGGATGCCCGATGGTGAGTAAGCCCCCTGCCTGCTCAGGGCCCCGCCTCTTGCCTGGGTGCAGGAGAGGGACCCGATGCGGGGGTACACAGTGCAGGCGACTGCTATGGGGCCCCCCCAGCTCACGGGCCCCATAGCAGTCGCGTGGCCTGCCGCCAATGGCGGGACGCCACTGGGTACAATGGTGTCTGGCCTGGACAATCCTCTGTAATGGAAACCAAGTCCGAACTGATAGATTTTTCCTGCACTGATACATTGTAGCAAACGGTCAGGACAGGAGGGGGATCGTCTAGACTGAATACCATTGTAATAAATGCTCCGCTGCTGTCAGGATTAGATTTTTTTCAGGTTCTGGATATTAACAAGAATGATTTTATTCTCAGACAACAAGCAGAGATCTTACAAATGGCAGAAAAGTGGAATAATCCTTCATTGCAGAGACGAGAACTTTCCTCCTGTATCCGGCGGATCGTCCTGTGGCTGAGAACAGTCTTTGCGGAGCGATTCCTCCCTATGAGGGGAACGTCGGCGCGGTGGAGCTGCTGTATCTGCCACGGAGGGGAATGAAGAGCAAGAAAGATTTATCCCTCATCCTGGAGGATCCGGAACTGAAGACTACGGAGATCAAAGCTGAAGGTGAAGCCACATGTGATCTGTATACATCGGCAGAGGGGTCGTCACATGAGGAAATCCCCCCATATATATGGAGATGGCGATCTGTGGGGGCCGGACACAGAATGGGTGTGTGGTGTAACCAAAGAGAACACTAAGTCAGCACAGGAGCTGTGTACACAAAACGGAAGCATTCTGCAAAGTTACTTTATTCTCTTTATCCCCTTCCCGACATCCGCAGAATTTAAGTGTCGCAATTCCAATGAGTTGTGGATTTTTGGTTCAAGTTGCCCAACGGGACCAAAAAATAATGTGATAGAAAAGGATTAAAATTGAAATTTATATATATAAAAAAAATCCTTTTAAATTTCCTACCTCCATTTGTCAATACAAAACAAGACTAAAAGATTATATATATATATATATTTATTTAGTATTGACAAACTGACAAAAAGTCCGATCTATCAAATCATAAATATATTAACCCCTACAGCAAATGCCCAACAGCAAAGATAATCTAAACACCCAATTTTTTTTTCTTTTTGGGTAATTTTACCTCCCAAAAAATGCATCAAAAAGAGATGAAAAGTTTGTAGACAGCAGAGAATGGCATCAATAACCCCCGCAGGTCGGCGAGCAGAAAGCGAACCTCGCCCAGATTCATCAGCAGAAACATGGAACAGATGCAGGGTCTCACAAAATGGTGACACAATACCGGGTTATTTAGTACTGTTTGGTGACACCATAATACGGCAATTCTGGCTTCTTAATTTATTTTTCCGCTATTTAACGTGCGATTTAAATAATTTGGGCTTTGATAGGTCGGACTTTTACAGACACGACAATATAAAATGTTTCTTTTTTAATTTCTTTTTTTTTACCTTGGAAAATAGGGGTGATTTAACATCTTTGTTTATTTTTTTTCCTTTGTAAAACTTTTTTCTTTTTTTTCCATTTTTACTTTATTTTTTTATGTCCCCTTAGGGCACTTGAACCTGCAATCTCTTGACTGCTTATTCTATATACAGTAATCCTCTAGTAATGCAGTATACAGTTTATAAGATTAAGTCCAGACTGTGGATGAACTTCACAGGAGTACCAAGATGGCCGCCATGCAGGCCTTCACCATTCCCCTGACTGCCATTGTCATCCATTTCCTGGCGATAGCGCAATATAAATGCTGCTGTCGGCTCAGGTCACCGCTGTTCTGGGCTGGCTGGCAAATTGCACACAGTAGCAACCCATCCTTATTGAGTTTTATCTGTGGCTGATTCATAAAGTGAGTAAAGGTTACAAAGCTTTAAAAAGATAAAGCCGGTGTTATGATGTAATAGTTGAGGTCAAATGCCGACTAGATTCTCATCCACTTCTATCAGTGGGCTACTCAGAGAGGTGTCTGAGACTCTAGTCAGCATGTGACCAGGCTCGGACTGGCCTGCTGGGGAATTACCCGGTGGGTCCCACTGCAGGGCCAGCACTGACAAGAGAAGGAAGGCTCCTCCCACTCCTACCCTAGCACAGCTATGCACTTGTCTATACATCTTATGCTGTGTGTGTGGGGGTGTGTGGTTTGACTTGTCTATATACTGTATGCTGTGTGTGTGTGGGGGGGACTTGTCTGTATACCGTGTGTGGGAGGTGGGGGACTTGTCTATATACTGTATGCTGTGTGTGGGGGACTTGTCTATATACTGTATGCTGTGTGGGGGACTTGTCTATATACCGTATGCTGTGTGTGGGGGACTTGTCTATACACTGTATGCTGTGTGTGGGGGACTTGTCTATATACTGTATGCTGTGTGTGGGGGACTTGTCTATATACCGTATGCTGTGTATGGGGGACTTGTCTATATACCGTATGCTGTGTGTGTGTGTGGGGGACTTGTCTGTATACCGTGTGTGGGAGGTGGGGGACTTGTCTATATACCGTATGCTGTGTGTGGGGGACTTGTCTATACACTGTATGCTGTGTGTGGGGGACTTGTCTATATACTGTATGCTGTGTGTGGGGGACTTGTCTATATACCATATGCTGTGTATGGGGGACTTGTCTATATACCGTATGCTGTGTGTGTGTGTGGGGGACTTGTCTGTATACCGTGTGTGGGAGGTGGGGGACTTGTCTATATACCGTATGCTGTGTGTGGGGGACTTGTCTATATACTGTATGCTGTGTGTGTGTGGAGGGGACTTGTCTGTATACCGTGTGTGGCAGGTGGGGGACTGGTCTATATACCGTATGCTGTGTGTGGGGGACTTGCCTATATACTGTATACTGTGTGTGGGGGACTTGTCTATATACCGTATGCTGTGTGTGGGGGACTTGTCTATATACTGTATGCTGTGTGTGGGGGACTTGTCTATATACCGTATGCTGTGTGTGGGGGACTTGTCTATATACCGTATGCTGTGTGTGGGGGACTTGTCTATATACCGTATGCTGTGTGTGGGGGACTTGTCTATATACTGTATGCTGTGTGTGGGGGACTTGTCTATATACTGTATGCTGTGTGTGGGGGGGACTTGTCTATATACCGTATGCTGTGTGTGGGGGGGACTTGTCTATATACCGTATGCTGTGTGTGGGGGACTTGTCTATATACTGTATGCTGTGTGTGGGGGACTTGTCTATATACTGTATGCTGTGTGTGGGGGACTTGTCTATATACCTTATGCTGTGTGTGGGGGACTTGTCTATATACCGTATGCTGTGTGGGGGACTTGTCTATATACCGTATGCTGTGTGTGGGGGACTTGTCTATATACCGTATGCTGTGTGTGGGGGACTTGTCTATATACTGTATGCTGTGTGGGTGACTTGTCTATATACTGTATGCTGTGTGTAGGGGACTTGTTTATATACTGTATGCTGTGTGGGTGACTTGTCTATATACTGTATGCTGTGTATGGGGGACTTGTCTATATACCGTATGCTGTGTGTGGGGGACTTGTCTATATACCGTATGCTGTGTGGGGGGGACTTGTCTATATACCGTATGCTGTGTGGGGGGGACTTGTCTATATACCGTATGCTGTGTGGGGGGGACTTGTCTATATACCGTATGCCGTGTGTGCTGGACTTGTCTATATACCGTATGCTGTGTGTGGGGGACTTGTCTATATACCGTATGCTGTGTGGGGGGGACTTGTCTATATACCGTATGCTGTGTGGGGGGGACTTGTCTATAGACTGTATGCTGTGTGTGGGGGACTTGTCTATATACCGTATGCTGTGTGTGGGGGACTTGTCTATATAGTGTATGCTGTGTGTGGGGGACTTGTCTATATACTGTATGCTGTGTGGGGGACTTGTCTATATACCGTATGCTGTGTGGGAGGGACTTGTCTATATACCGTATGCTGTGTGGGGGACTTGTCTATATACCGTATGCTGTGTGGGGGACTTGTCTATATACCGTATGCTGTGTGGGGGACTTGTCTATATACCGTATGCTGTGTGTGGGGGACTTGTCTATATACCGTATGCTGTGTGTGAGGGACTTGTCTATATACTGTATGCTGTGTGGGTGACTTGTCTATATACTGTATGCTGTGTGTAGGGGACTTGTCTATATACTGTATGCTGTGTGGGTGACTTGTCTATATACTGTATGCTGTGTGTGGGGGACTTGTCTATATACCGTATGCTGTGTGTGGGGGACTTGTCTATATACCGTATGCTGTGTGTGGGGGACTTGTCTATATACTGTATGCTGTGTGTGGGTGACTTGTCTATATACTGTATGCTGTGTGTGGGGGACTTGTCTATATACCGTATGCTGTGTGGGGGACTTGTCTATATACCGTATGCTGTGTCGGGGGGACTTGTCTATATACCGTATGCTGTGTCGGGGGGACTTGTCTATATACCGTATGCTGTGTGTGGGGGTCTTGTCTATATACCGTATGCTGTGTGGGGGACTTGTCTATATACCGTATGCTGTGTGTGGGGGACTTGTCTATATACCGTATGCTGTGTGGGGGACTTGTCTATATACCGTATGCTGTGTGTGGGGGCTTGTCTATATACCGTATGCTGTGTCGGGGGGACTTGTCTATATACCGTATGCTGTGTGTGGGGGTCTTGTCTATATACCGTATGCTGTGTGGTGGGGGAGGGGGTTCTGGACTTGGTTCTCTTTGCTATATGTGGGGGAGGGAGCCCTGGATAAATATGCTATACATGGAGGAGGGGACCTGGCTATATACTTTGTGTGGGGGAGCGGGGACCTGGATAAATATGCTATACATGGAGGAGGGGACCTGGCTATATACTTTGTGTGGGGGAGCGGGGACCTGGCTATATACTTTGTGTGGGGGAGCGGGGACCTGGCTATATACTGTGTGTGGGGGAGCGGGGACCTGGCTATATACTGTGTGTGGGGGAGCGGGGACCTGGCTATATACTTTGTGTGGGGGAGCGGGGACCTTGGCTATATACTGTGTGTGGGGGAGCGGGGACCTGGCTATATACTTTGTGTGGGGGAGCGGGGACCTGGCTATATACTTTGTGTGGGGGAGCGGGGATCTTGGCTATATACTTTGTGTGGGGGAGCGGGGACCTGGCTATATACTTTGTGTGGGGGAGCGGGGGCCTGGCTATATACTTTGTGTGGGGGAGCGGGGATCTTGGCTATATACTGTGTGTGGGGGAGCGGGGACCTGGCTATATACTGTGTGTGGGGGAGCGGGGACCTGGCTATATACTTTGTGTGGGGGAGCGGGGACCTTGTCTATATACTTTGTGTGGGGGAGCGGGGACCTTGTCTATATACTTTGTGTGGGGGAGCGGGGACCTTGGCTATATACTTTGTGTGGGGGAGCGGGGACCTGGCTATATATTGTGTGTGGGGGAGCGGGGACCTGGCTATATACTGTGTGTGGGGGAGCGGGGGCCTGGCTATATACTGTGTGTGGGGGAGCCGGGACCTGGCTCTATGTGGTAGGTGTGGGGCAGTTGCTGTTACGGGGGCAGCTTTATTGTGAATGTATATGTAGTGGGTACAATGTGGAGGACTCTTTATAGATCACAGACATCATATGTGCTGATCAGGAGCCTTTCTGTGAATGCGATGTGTCAGGTCAGAGCTGCACTATTGCTAGATGATCTTGTGGGTGAACGTCTCATTCAGACGTCTGTTTTTTTACATCCATGTTATTGACAGACATAATACGCACCTTTATCATCTATGGGGCAGCTCACATATCCATATATATATATTTTTTTATTTGCATATAGTAACAAACATTGATACAATTCGGATCGATCCCTTTGATGAAAATCAGTTTTGTTTTTTTTCCTTTTTTTTAATGTACCAGAAAACTACAGATGTCTGAATGAGGCCTGAAGATCTGTTCAAATGTGGCAGATTGTTCCTGGAGGATTTCCATAGAAAATCAGAGCAAATTAGCAAGAATCCGCAAGAAAATCCACAACAGCAAATTTGCACTGCATGATTATGGTGCAGATCTTTCTGGTAATTCACTGTGGAAAACAGCAGCGTGTAAAATAAAAAGAAATAAACTTGCTGGAAGTTGTAGTCCCTCACCACATACTGCAGTGTTATCATGACGCAGTGATGGTTTAGTTACATGACCGGTGCCTGCGCTGTCACTTGCTGGGAGTTGTAGTCCCTCACCACATACTGCAGTGCTATTATGACGCAGTGATGGTTTAGTTACATGACCGGTGCCTGCACTGTCACTTGCTGGGAGTTGTAGTCCCTCACCACATACTGCAGTGCTATTATGATGCAGTGATGGTTTAGTTACATGACCGGTGCCTGCGCTGTCACTTGCTGGGAGTTGTAGTCCCTCACCACATACTGCAGTGCTATTATGATGCAGTGATGGTTTAGTTACATGATCGGTGCCTGCGCTGTCACTTGCTGGGAGTTGTAGTCCCTCAGCACATACTGCAGTGCTATTATGATGCAGTGATGGTTTAGTTACATGATCGGAGCCTGAGCTGTCACTTGCTGGGAGTTGTAGTCCCTCACCACATACTGCAGTGCTATTATGATGCAGTGATGGTTTAGTTACATGACCGGTGCCTGCTCTGTCACTTGCTGGGAGTTGTAGTCCCTCACCACATACTGCAGTGCTATTATGATGCAGTGATGGTTTAGTTACATGATCGGTGCCTGCACTGTCACTTGCTGGGAGTTGTAGTCCCTCACCACATACTGCAGTGCTATTATGATGCAGTGATGGTTTAGTTACATGATCGGTGCCTGCGCTGTCACTTGCTGGGAGTTGTAGTCCCTCACCACACACTGCAATGCTATTATGATGCAGTGATGATTTAGTTACATGATCGGTGCCTGTGCTGTCACTTGCTGGTAGTTGTAGTCCCTCACCACATACTGCAGTGCTATTATGATGCAGTGATGGTTTAGTTACATGATCGGTGCCTGCGCTGTCACTTACTGGGAGTTGTAGTCCCTCACCACATACTGCAGTGCTATTATGACGCAGTGATGGTTTAGTTACATGACCGGTACCTGCGCTGTCACTTGCTGGGAGTTGTAGTCCCTCACCACATACTGCAGTGCTATTATGACGCAGTGATGGTTTAGTTACATGATCGGTGCCTGCGCTGTCACTTGCTGGGAGTTGTAGTCCCTCACCACATACTGCAGTGCTATTATGATGCAGTGATGGTTTAGTTACATGATCGGTGCCTGCGCTGTCACTTGCTGGGAGTTGTAGTCCCTCACCACATACTGCAGTGCTATTATGATGCAGTGATGGTTTAGTTACATGATCGGTGCCTGTGCTGTCACTTGCTGGGAGTTGTAGTCCCTCACCACATACTGCAGTGCTATTATGACGCAGTGATGGTTTAGTTAAATGATCGGTGCCTGCGCTGTCACTTGCTGGGAGTAGTAGTCCCTCACCACATACCGCTGTGCTATTATGACTCAGTGATGGTGAATTGTGTATCTAATCCTATCCTGTGTGATACTGTCTGCTGAGCCGTGTATCTAATCACGCCCTGTGCGATACTGTCTGCTGAGCTGTATCTCTAATCCTCTTCTGTGTGATACTATCTGCTGAGCAGTGTATCTAATCCTACCCTGTGTGATACTGTCTGCTGAGCAGTGTATCTAATCCTATCCTGTGTGATACTATCTGCTGAGCCATGTATCTAATCCTCTCCTGTGTGATACTGTCTGCTGAGCTGTGTATCTAATACTCTCCTGTGTGATACTGTCTGCTGAGCAGTGTATCTAATCTTATCCTGTGTGATACTGTCTGCTGAGCTGAGTATCTAATCCCCTCCTGTATGATACTGTCTGCTGAGCTGTGTATCTAATCCTCTCCTGTGTGATACTGTCTGCTGAGCCGTGTATCTAATCCTACCCTGTGTGATACTGTCTGCTGAGCCGTGTATCTAATTCTCTCCTGTGTGATACTGTCTACTGAGCTGTGTATCTAATCCTCTCCTGTGTGATACTGTCTGCTGAGCTGTATCTCTAATCCTACCCTGTGTGATACTGTCTGCTGAGCCGTGTATCTAATCCTCTCCTGTGTGATACTGTCTGCTGAGGTGTCTATCTAATCCTCTCCTGTGTGATACCGTCTGCTGAGCAGTGTATCTAATCCTCTCCTGTGGGATATTGTCTGCTGAGGTGTGTATCTAATCCTCTCCTGTGTAATACTGTCTGCTGAGCCGTGTATCTAATCCTCTCCGGTGTAATACTGTGAGTTGAGCTGTGTATCTAATCCTCTCCTGTGTGATACTGTGTGCTGAGCTGTGTATCTAATACTCTCCTGTGTGATACTGTCTGCTGAGCAGTGTATCTAATCCTCTCCTGTGTGATACTGTTTGCTGAGCTGTGTATCTAATCCTCTCCTGTGTGATTCTGTCTGCTGAGTCATGTATCTAATCCTATGCTGTGTGATACCGTCTGCTGAGCTGTGTATCTAATCCTCTCCTGTGTATCTAATCCTCTCCTGTGTATCTAATCCTCTCCTGTGTGATACTGTGTGCTGAGCTGTGTATCTAATACTCTCCTGTGTGATACTGTCTGCTGAGCTGTGTATCTAATACTCTCCTGTGTGATGCTGTCTGCTGAGCAGTGTATCTAATCCTCTCCTGTGTGATACTGTTTGCTGAGCTGTGTATCTAATCCTCTCCTGTGTGATTCTGTCTGCTGAGTCATGTATCTAATCCTATGCTGTGTGATACCGTCTGCTGAGCTGTGTATCTAATCCTCTCCTGTGTATCTAATCCTCTCCTGTGTGATACTGTCTGCTGAGCTGTGTATCTAATCCTCTCCTGTGTGATACTGTCTGCTGAG